>NW_028136175.1:0-620534 GCF_964662115.1 Mustela nivalis
ATCATCAGGAAAGTCCATTTCAACTCAGCCACCCCGGTTGCTCGCCCAGAGCCATCTGATCTCAACTGTCTTGTTGCTAGGAGACAATTGTAATGGGATGCGGCTACCCTGGCATCCATCCTCGAAAGGTGCTCTGGAGTCATTCCAAATGGGATATACTGGAGCTGCTCAACAGGTCTCAAATGACCCACAGATATAATTCTTAAAAGGGGCATCCCACAACTCCCAACGTGGGAAAACCTCCATGGCCTTGAGATTCCGCTCCGTTCATGAAGGGGCAGTCATGCACAGAAACTCCAACCTGAGCCAACGTCTGTTCCTCACGGTGACTTCAGATGCATGAGATATTGGTTCAGATATGCAGGGGGTACCTGCCGTGCCCTCGCCCTGAAGCCCAAGTCTAGCTTGTGTTCTCAGACTTCTGTCCTCACACTCCTGGCCCAGAAGCCCTCAAGTTTGGCAATTACGGACCCACAATGCAGCACTCTGCCTGCACTCTATGAAAAATATCTTGCCTAATGAGCTGCCCAGGCACCTCAAAAGAGGATAAACCTACACGGCACTCGACTGTACCCAAATTATATAGTCTAACCTGAACACTAATGCACTGTCTGACACAACCTGAGCACGAACCTCCTGACCAACACTCAGGCAGCTGACCGCACAGTGAGCACATCAGACTTGCCATGGCCTTCGGTCGTCATCCCTTCCCAACTGCGGTTTTCAGGTTTCAGAACCTAGACCTTATCTCCAACCACTGCCCAGGGTTGAAAATGATGCAGAAATCAGAACTCCTTCCCCATGGCAAGAAACCTTGTTATTGGCATGTTGTCCAAAGTTCAGTGAAGTTGAAACCAGTGTGGCCCATGAGGCCCCGCCCATGCTCGTGGGCTACATTGGTCATAAACACACATTGTGACCCTCAGCTTTAGACCAGTCCTCAATTAAGGGCTCTCAGAAGCTGGATGTATAGACAGCATATTGGGCCTGCCATGCCACTAGGCCCCAATTTTTAACCATAGATTGGCTTGTCCCTTCACTCTTCCTGTTGGCTCTGCTTTGGAATGCCTCTTTTGTTGGGACACCTGAGGTAACAAACCTGAAAGGAGACCCCCCATCCCACAGCTTGACGAAAAACAATTGGGACCGGGCCAAATCCACAGAGAGGAAGATTCGTCCATGGCCCATGAGACCTCCCCACATTCCACGGCCATCGTTGATACAAAATCCAGATACAAAAGCATGAGCAAGCGCCTCAGATTTGGTCTTTCTTAATATCCTGAGGAGTTCTTCTAATGGTTTGTAGATTGGGCCACCCATACGTACGTCCCCAACCTATGCTGAGTTTGTGTTTTCAGACTTCTGTCCTCAAAGTCCTGGGTCACACACCCTCCAGGCTGGGGCCCCTGGAGCCACTCATTAGGACTGTTTCTAACCAATCCATGGGAATTCTGCACATTCCATTGTCTAAAATCGTACAAAATAAGAGGACCCTACAAATTCCTGAGTCCCTGCTTATAGTGTAGGTCTCCCGGGACAAACAAGGGGGATCTGACACCAGCTGAGCATCTACCTCCACTCATATCATAGATGGGTGTCCCCAGAGTTAAAGATTGAACCAGACAGGGCCTAGGGCATAATCGGATCCATTGCTTTGGTTTACAGGCATATCACCTCAAAAGCCTGGATTCCAATACGAGCATAGGGGGTATCCTGAGGCACCCATCAGAAAAATCTCGTCTCCACAAGGAAACTTGTGCATGGGAGCTATGTCAAAAGCTTAGGAGAATACTTCAGGGTCCTGGTGCCCCCTCCCCATTCCAAGGCCCTCATTTTCACAAACACACATTGGGCCCCATCCTCAGGAAGTCCATTTCAACTGGGCCAATTGGTTACTCATGCAGAGCCATCCGTACTCAACTCTCTTGTTACTAGGAGACAATTGGAATGCGAGGCGGGCTTCCCTGGCATACATCCTCCAACGGTGCTCTGGCGTCATTCCATATGGGATATCCTGGAGCTCCCAACAGGTCTCTATTGTCCCGCAGAAGGAATCCTTGAGGAGGCTTCCCACAACTCCCAACGTGGGGAAAACCTCCATGGCCTGAGATTCCGCTTCGTTCATGAAGGGGCAGTCATGCACAGAAACTCCAAATGAGCCAATGTCTGATCTTCGCCGTGACTTCAGATGCATGACATATTGGTTCAGATCTGCAGGGGGTACCTGCCGTGCCCTCGGCCTGAAGCCCAAGTCTAGCTTGTGTTCTCAGACTTCTGTCCTCACACTCCTGCCCCAGAAGCCATCAAGTTTGGCAATTCCGGACCCACAATGCAGCACTCTGCCTGCCCTCTAAAAAAATATCTTTCCTAATGAGCAGCCCAGGCAACTCAAATGAGGATAAACCTACACGGCACTCGACTGTACCCAAACTATATAGTCTAACCTGAGCACTAATGCACTGTGTGACACAATCTGAGCCCCAACCTCCTGACCAACACCCAGGCAGCGGACCGCACAGTGAGCAAATCAGACCCGCCAAGGCCTTAGGTTGTCATCTCTTCCCAAATGCCGTTTTTTAGGCTTCAGAAGCTATACCTTATCTCCAACCACTGCCCAGGGTTAAAAATGATGCAGAAATCAGAACACCTTAACCATGCAAGAGATCTTGTGATTGGCATCTTCTCCAAAGTTCAGTTTAGTTGAAACCAGTGTAGCCCATGAGGCCCCGGCCAGGCTCGCAGGACACAATGGTCATAAACATACATTGTGACTCTCAGCCTGAGCCCAGTCTTCAAGTAAGACCTCTCAGTGGCTGGATGAACAGACAGCATATTGGGCCTGCCATGCCCCTAGGCCCCTAATTTAAACCATAGTTTGGGTTGTCCCTTCACTCTTCTCTAGGGCTCTGCTTTGGAATTCCTCTTTGGTTGGGACACTTGAGGTAACAAACCTGAAAGGAGACTTCCCATCCCACAGCTTGACGAAAAACAATTGGGAACAAACCAAATCCAAAGAAAGGAAGATTCGTCCATTGCCCATGAGGCCTCCCCACATTCGACGGCCATCGTTGATACAAAATCCAGAGACAAAAGCCTGAGCAAGCGCCTCAGATTAATTCTTTCTTCATATCCTGAAAAGTTCTTCTCATGGTTTGTAGATTGGGCCTGCCATACCTACGTCCTCAAAGCTAAGCTGAGTTTGTGTTCTCAGACTTTTGTCCTCAAAGACCTGGGCCACACACCCTCCCGGCTGGGGCCCCTGCAGCCACTAATTAGGACAGTGTCTACCCAATCGATGGGAATTCTGCCCATTCCTTTGTCGAAATCGTACAAATTAGGAGAACCTTCCAAAATCCCCGAGGCCATCCCAATAGTGTAGTTCGCCGGGGACAAACAAGGGCGGTCTGACAACAGGTGAGCATCTACCTCCACTCATTCCATAGATGGATATCCCCAGAGAAGTAGCTTGAACCAGACAGGACCCTAGGCCATAATCGCATCCATTGCTTTGGTTTACAGGCTTGTCTCCTCAAAAGCCTGAATTCCAATACAAGCATAGGGGGTTTCCTGACACCCATCAGAAAAATCTCGTCTCCACAAGGAAACTTGGGCATGGGAGCTATTTCAAAAGTTTAGGAGAATACTTCAGTGTCCTGGTGCCACCTCCCCATTCCAAGGTACTCATGGACACAAACACACATTAGGCCCCATCCTCAGGAAAGTCCATTTCAACTCAGCCACCCCGGTTGCTCCCGCAGAACCATCCGATCTCAACTCTCTTGTTGCTAGGAGACAATTGGAATGCGAGGCGGGCTTCCCTGGCATCCATCCTCCAACGGTGCTCTGGCATCATTCCATATGGGATGTCCTGGAGCTGCCCAACAGATCTCAATTGTCCTGCAGAAGGAATCATTGAAGGTGGCATCCCAAAACTCCCAACGTGGGAAAACCTCCATGGCCTTGAGATTCCGCTCCGTTCATGAAGGGGCAGTCATGCACAGAAACTCCAACCTGAGCCAACGTCTGATCCTCGCGGTGACTTCAGATGCATGAGATATTGGTTCAGATATGCAGGGGGTACCTGCCGTGCCCTCGCCCTGAAGCCCAAGTCTAGCTTGTGTTCTCAGACTTCTGTCCTCACACTCCTGGCCCAGAAGCCCTCAAGTTTGGCAATTCCGGACCCACAATGCAGCACTCTGCCTGCACTCTATGAAAAATATCTTGCCTAATGAGCTGCCCAGGCACCTCAAAAGAGGATAAACCTACACGGCACTCGACTGTACCCAAATTATATAGTCTAACCTGAACACTAATGCACTGTCTGACACAACCTGAGCCCGAACCTCCTGACCAACACTCAGGCAGCTGACCGCACAGTGAGCACATCAGACTTGCCATGGCCTTCGGTCGTCATCCCTTCCCAACTGCGGTTTTCAGGTTTCAGAACCTAGACCTTATCTCCAACCACTGCCCAGGGTTGAAAATGATGCAGAAATCAGAACTCCTTCCCCATGGCTAGAAACCTTGTTATTGGCATGTTGTCCAAAGTTCAGTGAAGTTGAAACCAGTGTGGCCCATGAGGCCCCGCCCATGCTCGTGGGCTACATTGGTCATAAACACACATTGTGACCCTCAGCTTTAGTCCAGTCCTCAATTAAGGGCTCTCAGAAGCTGGATGTATAGACAGCATATTGGGCCTGCCATGCCACTAGGCCCCAATTTTTAACCATAGATTGGCTTGTCCCTTCACTCTTCCTGTTGGCTCTGCTTTGGAATGCCTCTTTTGTTGGGACACCTGAGGTAACAAACCTGAAAGGAGACCCCCCATCCCACAGCTTGACGAAAAACAATTGGGACCGGGCCAAATCCACAGAGAGGAAGATTCGTCCATGGCCCATGAGACCTCCCCACATTCCACGGCCATCGTTGATACAAAATCCAGATACAAAAGCATGAGCAAGCGCCTCAGATTTGGTCTTTCTTAATATCCTGAGGAGTTCTTCTAATGGTTTGTAGATTGGGCCACCCATACGTACGTCCCCAACCTATGCTGAGTTTGTGTTTTCAGACTTCTGTCCTCAAAGTCCTGGGTCACACACCCTCCAGGCTGGGGCCCCTGGAGCCACTCATTAGGACTGTTCCTAACCAATCCATGGGAATTCTGCACATTCCATTGTCTAAAATCGTACAAAATAAGAGGACCCTACAAATTCCTGAGTCCCTGCATATAGTGTAGGTCTCCCGGGACAAACAAGGGGGATCTGACACCAGCTGAGCATCTACCTCCACTCATATCATAGATGGATGTCCCCAGAGTTAAAGATTGAACCAGACAGGGCCTAGGGCATAATCGGATCCATTGCTTTGGTTTACAGGCATATCACCTCAAAAGCCTGGATTCCAATACGAGCATAGGGGGTATCCTGAGGCACCCATCAGAAAAATCTCGTCTCCACAAGGAAACTTGTGCATGGGAGCTATGTCAAAAGCTTAGAAGAATACTTCAGGGTCCTGGTGCCCCCTCCCCATTCCAAGGCCCTCATTTTCACAAACACACATTAGGCCCCATCCTCAGGAAGACTATTTCAACTGGGCCAATCGGTTACTCATGCAGAGCCATCCGATCTCAACTCTCTTGTTGCTAGGAGACAATTGGAATGCGAGGCGGGCTTCCCTGGCATCCATCCTCCAATGGGGCTCTGGCGTCATTCCATATGGGATATCCTGGAGCTCCCAACAGGTCTCTATTGTCCCGCAGAAGGAATCCTTGAGGAGGCTTCCTACAACTCCCAACGTGGGGAAAACCTCCATGGCCTTGAGATTCCGCTTCGTTCATGAAGGGGCAGTCATGCACAGAAACTCCAAATGAGCCAACGTCTGATCTTCGCCGTGACTTCATATGCATGACATATTGGTTCAGATCTGCAGGGGGTACCTGCCGTGCCCTCGGCCTGAAGCCCAAGTCTAGCTTGTGTTCTCAGACTTCTGTCCTCACACTCCTGCCCCAGAAGCCATCAAGTTTGGCAATTCCGGACCCACAATGCAGCACTCTGCCTGCCCTCTAAAAAAATATCTTTCCTAATGAGCAGCCCAGGCAACTCAAATGAGGATAAACCTACACGGCACTCGACTGTACCCAAACTATATAGTCTAACCTGAGCACTAATGCACTGTGTGACACAATCTGAGCCCCAACCTCCTGACCAACACCCAGGCAGCGGACCGCACAGTGAGCAAATCAGACCCGCCAAGGCCTTAGGTTGTCATCTCTTCCCAAATGCCGTTTTTTAGGCTTCAGAAGCTATACCTTATCTCCAACCACTGCCCAGGGTTAAAAATGATGCAGAAATCAGAACACCTTAACCATGCAAGAGATCTTGTGATTGGCATCTTCTCCAAAGTTCAGTTTAGTTGAAACCAGTGTAGCCCATGAGGCCCCGGCCAGGCTCGCAGGACACAATGGTCACAAACATACATTGTGACTCTCAGCCTGAGCCCAGTCTTCAAGTAAGACCTCTCAGTGGCTGGATGAACAGACAGCATATTGGGCCTGCCATCCCCTAGGCCCAATATTTTAACCATAGTTTGGGTTGTCCCTTCACTCTTCCCTAGGGCTCTGCTTTGGAATTCCTCTTTGGTTGGGACACTTGAGGTAACAAACCTGAAAGGAGACTTCCCATCCCACAGCTTGACGAAAAACAATTGGGAACAAACCAAATCCACAGAGAGGAAGATTCGTCCATTGCCCATGAGGCCTCCCCACATTCGACGGCCATCGTTGATACAAAATCCAGAGACAAAAGCCTGAGCAAGCGCCTCAGATTAATTCTTTCTTCATATCCTGAAGAGTTTTTCTCATGGTTTGTAGATTGGGCCTGCCATACCTACGTCCTCAAAGCTAAGCTGAGTTTGTGTTCTCAGACTTTTGTCCTCAAAGACCTGGGCCACACACCCTCCCGGCTGGGGCCCCTGCAGCCACTAATTAGGACAGTGTCTACCCAATCGATGGGAATTCTGCCCATTCCTTTGTCGAAATCGTACAAATTAGGAGAACCTTCCAAAATCCCCGAGGCCATCCCAATAGTGTAGTTCGCCGGGGACAAACAAGGGCGGTCTGACAACAGGTGAGCATCTACCTCCACTCATTCCATAGATGGATATCCCCAGAGAAGTAGCTTGAACCAGACAGGACCCTAGGCCATAATCGCATCCATTGCTTTGGTTTACAGGCTTGTCTCCTCAAAAGCCTGAATTCCAATACAAGCATAGGGGGTTTCCTGACACCCATCAGAAAAATCTCGTCTCCACAAGGAAACTTGGGAATGGGAGCTATTTCAAAAGTTTAGGAGAATACTTCAGTGTCCTGGTGCCACCTCCCCATTCCAAGGTACTCATGGACACAAACACACATTAGGCCCCATCCTCAGGAAAGTCCATTTCAACTCAGCCACCCCGGTTGCTCCCGCAGAACCATCCGATCTCAACTCTCTTGTTGCTAGGAGACAATTGGAATGTGAGGCGGGCTTCCCTGGCATCCATCCTCCAACGGTGCTCTGGCGTCATTCCATATGGGATGTCCTGGAGCTGCCCAACAGATCTCAATTGTCCTGCAGAAGGGATCATTGAAGGGGGCATCCCAAAACTCCCAACGTGGGAAAACCTCCATGGCCTTGAGAATCCGCTCCGTTCATGAAGGGGCAGTCATGCACAGAAACTCCAACCTGATCCAACGTCTGATCCTTGCCGTGACTTCAGATGCATGAGATATTGTTTCAGAACTGCAAGGGGTACCTGCCGTGCCCTCGGCCTGAAGCCCAAGTCTAGCTTGTCTTCTCAGACTTCTGTCCTCACACTCCTGGCCCAGAAGCCCTCATGTTTGGCAATTCCGGACCCACAATGCAGCACTCTGCCTGCCCTCTAGAAAAAATATCTTTCCTAATGAGCAGCCCAGGCTCCTCAAATGAGAATAAATCTACACGGCACTCGACGGTACCCAAATTATATAGTCTAACTAGGGTACTAATACACTGTCTGACACAACCTGAAGCTGAGCCTCCTGACCAAGACCCAGCAGCTGACCGCACAGTGAGCACATCAGTCCCGCCAAGGCCTAGGTCGTCATTTCTTCCCAACTGCGGTTTTCAGGCTTCAGAACCTAGACCTTATCTCCAACCACTGCCCAGGGTTGAAAATGATGCAGAAATCAGAACTCCTTCACCATGGCAAGAGACCTTCTGATTGGCATCTTGTCCAAAGTTCAGTGTAGTTGAAACCAGTGTAGCCCATGAGCACCCGGCCATGCTCGCGGGCCACATTGGTCACAAACACACATTGTGACTCTCAGCTCAGCCCAGTCCTCAAGTAAGTCCTCTCAGTGGCTGGATGGAGAGACAGCATATTGGGCCTGCCATGCCCATATGCCCCAATTTTTAACCATAGTTTGGGTTGTCCCTTCACTCTTCCCTAGGTCTCTGGTTTGCAATTCCTCTTTGGTGGGGGCACATTAGGTAACAACACTGAGAGGAGACCTCCCATCCCACAGCTTGACGAAAAACAATTGGGACTGGACCAAATCCACAGATAGGAAGATTCGTCCATGGACCATGAGGCCTCCCCACATTCCACTGCCATCGTTGATACAAAATCCAGAGACAATAGCCTGAGGAATCGCCGCAGATTCGCTCTTTCTTCATATCCTGAAGAGTTCTTCTCATGGTTTGTAGATTCGGCCTGCCATACCTACATCCCCAAACCTAAGCTGAGTTTGTGTTTTCAGATTTCTGTCCTCAAAGTCCTGGGCCACACACCCTCCAGGCTGGGGCCCCTGGAGCCACATATTAGGACTGTGCCTACCCAATACGTGGGAATTCTGCCCACTTCATTTTCCAAAATCGTACAAATTAGCAGAACTCTCCAATGTACCCGAGGCCATCCCAATAGTATAGGTCTCCCAGCACAAACAAGGGCGGTCTGACACCAGCTGAAATCTACCTCCACTCATACCATAGATGGATGTCCCCAGAGAAGAAATTGAACTACACAGGACCCTAGGCCATAATCGGAACCATTGCTTTGGTTTACAGGCCTGTCTCCTCAAAAGTCTGGAATCCAATACCAGCAGAGGGGGTTTCCGGAGGCACCCATCAGAACAAATCTCGTCTCCACAAGGAAACTTGTGCATTGGAGCTATGTCAAAAGCTTTGGAGAATACTTCAGGGTCCCGGTGCCACTGACCCATTCCAAGGCCCTCATGGACACAAATACACATTAGGACCCATCCTCAGGAATGTCCATTTCAACAGCCACCCTTGTTGTTCCCGCAGAGCTATCCGATCTCAACTGTATTGTTGCTAGGAGACAATTGGAATGCGAGGCGGGCTTCCCTGGCATCCATCCTCCAATGCTGCTCTGGATTCATTCCATATGGCATGTCCTGGAGCTGCCCAACAGGTCTCAATTGTCAGGCAGAAGGAATCCTTGAAGGGGGCATCCCAAAACTCCCTACGTGGGAAAACCTCCAAGGCCTTGAGATTCCGCTCCGTTCATGAAGGGGCAGTCATGCACAGAAACTCCAACCTGAGCCAACGTCTGATCCTCGCCGTGACTTCAGATGCATGAGATATTGGTTCAGATCTGCGGGTGTACCTTCTGTGTCCTCGGCCTGAAGCCCAATTCGAGCTTGTGTTCTCAGACTTCTGTCCTCACACTCCTGGCCCAGAAGCCCTCATGTTTGGCAATTCCGGACCCACAATGCAGCACTCTGCCTGCCCTCTAGAAAAAATATCTTTCCTAATGAGCAGCCCAGGCTCCTCAAATGAGAATAAATCTACACGGCACTCGACGGTACCCAAATTATATAGTCTAACTAGGGCACTAATACACTGTGTGACACAACCTGAAGCTGAGCCTCCTGACCAAGACCCAGGCAGCTGACCGCTCACTGAGCTTATCAGACCCGCCATGGCCTTAGGTCGTCATCTCTTCCCAACTGCTGCTTTTCAGGCTTCAGGACCTAGACCTTATCTCCAACCACTGCCCAGGGTTGAAAATGATGCAGAAATCAGAACACCTTCCCCATGGCAAGAGACCTTGTGATTGGCATGTTGTCCAAATTCCAGTGTAGTTGAAACCAGTGTGGCCCATGAGCCGCGCCCATGCTCGCGGGCCACATTGGTCACAAACACACATTGTGACCCTCAGCCTGTGCCCAGTTATCAAGTAAGGCCTCAGTTGCTGGATGAAGAGACAGCATATTGGGCCTGCCATGCCCGTAGGCCCCAATTTTTAACCATAGTTTGGTTTGTCCCTTCACTCTTCCCCAGGCCTCCTCTTTGGAATTCCTCTTTGGTTCGGACACCTGAGGTAATAAACCTGAAAGGAGACCTCCCTTCCCACAGATTGACGAAAAAAATTGGGACTGGGCCAAATCCACAGAGAGGAAGATTCGTCCATGGCCCATGAGGCCTACCAACATTCCACGGCCATCGTTGATACAAAATCCAGAGACAAACGCCTGAGCAATTCCTCAGAATCGCTCTTTCTTCATCAACTGAAGAGTTCTTCTCATGGTTTGTAGATTGGGCCTGCCAAACCTACGTCCCCAAACCTAAGCTGAGTTTGTGTTTTCAGAATTCTGTCCTCAAAGTCCTGGGCCACACACCCTCCAGGCTGGGGCCCCTGGAGCCACACATTAGGACTGTGCCTACCCAATCCATGGGAATTCTGCACATTCCATTGTCCAAAATCATACGAATTAGGAGAACTCTCCAAAGTCCCCGAGGCCATCCCAATACTGTAGGTCTCCGGGGACAAACAAGGGCGGTCTGACACCAGGTGAGCATCTACCTCCACTCATTCCATAGATGGATATCCCCAGAGAAGAAGATTGAACCAGACAGGCCGTAGGCCATAATCGGATCCATTGCTTTCGTTTACAGGCATGTCTCCTCAAAAGCCTGAATTCCAATACCATCATAAGGGGTTTCCTGAGGCACCCATCAGAACAAATCTCGTCTCCAAATTGAAACTTGTGCATGGGAGCTATGTCAAAAGCTTAGGAGAATACTTCAGGGTCCTGGTGCAACCTCCCCATTCCAAGGCCCTCATGGACACAAACACATATTAGGCCCCATCCTCAGGAAAGTCCATTTCAACACAGCCACCAAGGTTTCTCCCGCAGAGCCATCCGATCTCAACTCTCTTGTTGCTAGGAGACAATTGGAATGTGAGGCGGGCTTCCCTGGCATCCATCCTCCAAAGTTGCTCTGGCGTCATTCCATATGGGATGTCCTGGAGCTGCCCAACAGGTCTCTATTATCCCGCAGAAGGAATCCTTGAAGGGGGCATCCCACAACCCCAACGTTGGAAAACCTGCATGGCCTTGAGATTCAGCTCTGTTCATGAAAGGGCAGTCTTGCACAGAAACTCCAATCTGATCCAACGTCTGATCCTTGCCGTGACTTCAGATGCATGAGATATTGGTTCAGATCTGCAGGGGGGTAACTGCCATGCCCTCGGCCTGAAGCCCAAGTGTAGCTTGTGTTCTCAAACTTCTGTCCTCACACTCCTGGCCCAGAAGCCCTCAAGTTTGGCAATTCCGGACCCACAATGCAGCACTCTGCCTGCCCTCTAAAAAAATATCTGGCCTAATGAACAGCCCAGGCACCTCAAATGAGGATAAACCTACACGGCACTCGACTGTACCCAAAATATATAGTCTAACCTGAGCACTAATGCACTGTGTGACACAAATGAGCCCGAACCTCCTGACCAACACCCAGGCGGCTGACCGCACAGTGAGCACTTCAGACCCGCCATGGCCTTTGGTCGTCATCTCTTCCCAAGTGCGGTTTTCATGCTTCGAAACCTAGACCTTATTTCCAACCACTGCCCAGGTTTGAAAATGATGCAGAAATCAGAAATCCTTACCCATGGCAAGAGAGCTTGTGATTGGTATGTTGTCCAAAGTCCAGTGCAGTTGAAATCAGTGTGGCCCATGAGGCCCCGCCCATGCTCCCGGGACACATTGGTCACAAACACACATTGTGACCCTCAGCCTGAGACCAGTCTTCAAGTAAGGTCTCTCAGTGGCTGATGAAGAGACAGCATATTGGGCCTTGCATGCCCCTAGGCCCAAATTTTTAACCATATTTGGGTTGTCCCTTCTCACTTCCCTAGGGCTCTGCTTGGAATTCCTCTTTCTTTGGGACACCTAAGGTAACAAACCTGAAAGGGGACCTCCATCCCACAGCTTGACGAAAAACAATTGGGACCGGGCCAAATCCACAGAGAGGAATATTCGTCCATGTCCCATGATGCCTCCCCATATACCACGGACATCGTTGATACAAAATCCAGAGACAAAAGCCTGAGCAAGCGCCTCAGACTCGTTCTTTCTTCATATCCTGAAGAGTTCTTCTCATGGTTTGTAGATTGGTCCTGCCATACCTATGTCCCCAAACCTAAGCTGAGTCTGTGTTTTCAGACGTCTGTCCTCAAAGTCCTGGGCCACACACCCTCCAGGCTGGGGCCCCTGGAGCCACACATTAGGACTGTGCCTACCAATCCATGAGAATTCTGCCCATTCCATTGTCCAAAATCGTACAAATTAGGAGAAACCTCCAAAGTCCCTGAGGCCATCCCAATTGTGTAGGTCGCCCGGAACAAAGATGGGCTGTCTGACACCAGCTGATAATCTACCACCACTCAGACTATACATGGATGTCCCCAGAGGAGAAGATTGAACCACACAGGACCCTAGGCTATAATAGGATCCAATGCCTTGGTTTACAGGCATGTCTACTCAAAAGCCTGATTCCAATATGAGCATAGGGGTTTTGCTGAGGCACCTAGCAGAACTCATCTCGTCTCCACAAGGAAACCTGTGCATGGGAGCCATCCAAAGCATAGGAGAGTACTCAGGGTCCCGGGGTCACCGCCCCATTCCAAGGCCCTCATGGACACAAAAACACATTAGGAACCATCCTCAGGAAAGTCCATTTCAACTCAGCCACCCCGGTTGCTCCCACAGAGCCATCAGCTCTAAACTGTCTTGTTGCCAGGAGACAATTGGAATGCGAGGCGGGCTTCCCAGGCATCCATCCTCGAACGGTGCTCTGGAGTCATTCCATATGGGATGTCCTGGAGCTGTCCAACAGGTCTCAATTGTCCCGCAGAAGGAATCCTTGAAGGGGGCATCCCACAACTCCCAACGTGGGAAAACTTCAGTGGCCTCAGATTCCGCTCCCTTCATGAAGCGGCCGTCATGCACGGAAACTCCGACCTGAGCCAACGTCTGACCTCGCCCTGACTTCAGATGCATGAGTATTGGTTCAGATCTGCAGGGGGTACCTGCCGTGCCCTCGGCCTGAAACCCAAGCATAGCTTGTCTTCTCAGACTTCCGTCCTCACACTCCTGCCCCCGAAGCCCTCAAGTTTGGCAATAACGGACCCACAATGCAGCACTCTGCCTGCCCTCTACAAAAGAATTATTGCCTCATGAGCTGCCCAGGCACCTTCAATGAGGATAAACCTCCACAGCACTCGACTTCACCCAAATTATATAGTCTAACCTGGGCACTAATGCACTGTCGGACACAACCTGAGCCCGGACCTCCTGACCAACACCCAGAAAGCAGGCCGCACACTGAGCACATAAGACCCGCCATGGCCTTAGTTCATCATCTCTTCCCTACCTCCGTTTTCAGGCCTCAGAACCGAGACATTATCTCCAATCACTGCCCATGGGTGAGTTTGATGCAGAAATCAGAACACCTTCTTACCCATGGTAAGAAACGTTGTGGTTGGCATGTCGTCCAACGTTCAGTGTAGGAGAAACCAGCATTCACCCTGAGGCCCCGCCCATTCTTGAGTGCGACAAGGGCATATACATGCATTGTGACCCTCAGCATGAGTCCTGTCCTCTAGTAAGTCGTCTCTGTGACTGGACCTTTAGATGTGATAATGGGCTTGATATGTCCCTAAGCCCCAATTTTTAACTAGATTTCTGATTGTCCAGGCACCCCCCCCCAGGGCTTTACTCTGGAATCCCTCATTCGGTGGGACACCGGAGGGTAAAAAGAAAACAACATCAAAAAAAAAAAAAAAAACAAAAAAAAAAGAATTCTTCCATCCCACAGAGTGACCCCAAACGCTTTGGACTGGACCATCCACCAGGAAGTACGACTCGTCCACTTCCCATGAAGTCATCCAGAAATTTCACGACCATGAGTGACACGATATCCAGAGACAAAAACTTGAGCAAGAGCCTCACACTCACCTTTTTCTCAAATCCCGAAATGTTCTCCTCATGTTCTGTAGATAAGTCCTGCCATACCTATGACCTGAAACATAAGCCAAGTTTGTGTTTTCAGACAACGATCCAAAAAGCCCTGGCCTACACAACCTACAGGCTCAGGCCCCTGGAGCCAAACCTGAGGACTGTACTTGCCCTCTTCAAGGGAATTGTATGTGCCTATTCCAATGGCCACATCCCTTCTAATAGGATAAACCTCCACAGTCCCTGATCCATCTCATTATTGGTGCCTTTCCAGGTAAAACAGGGGCAATCTGAGCCCATCTGAGCACCTACCTGTACTCAGACCCATAGACAGATGTCCCCAGAGGTAAAAAGGAAAGAACAGGCCCCTAGGCACTAATCATATCCATTGCTTTGGTTTCCAGGCATCTCTCCTCAGAGGCCTGGATTTCAAAACCAGCATATGGCTGTTTCTTGACTCACCCATCAGAAAACATCTCATCTACACATGGGAAACTTGCACGTTGGAGCTGTGTCAAAGCCTCTGTTTAGGAGAACCCTTCAGGGCCCCAGTGCCACCGCTTCATTCCAAGGTCTCCATAGACACAAAAGCACATTAGGACCCATCCATAGGAGAGTCCATTTCAACTCAGCCTCCTCGGTTGATCCCCCAGATCCAGCAGATCTAACCTGTCTTGTTTCTAGGAAACAATTGGAATGCGAGGTGGGCTTCCCAGCCATGCATCCTTAGAACCCTGCTCAGAATCATTGGCCTGGAGCCAAACAACAGGTCTCAATTGTCCTGCAGAAGACACTTTGCAGTTTGGAGCTTCTCACAAATCCCATCGTGGGAAAACCCCCATGGCCTCGTGATGCCGCCCCTTCGTGAAGGGGCCATCAGGGACAGAAACACCAACTTGAGCGATCGTCTGATCCTCGCCCTGACTTCAGATGCACGAGATCTCGATTCAGGTCTGTAGATTGTGCCATCGCTGATACAAAATCCAGAGACAGAAACCTGAGCAAGCGCCTCCGACTCGCACTTTCTTCATATCCTGAAGAGTTCTTCTCATGGTTTGTAGATCGGATCTGCCATACCAACGTCCCCAAACCTAAGCTGAGTGTGTGTTTACAGACTTCTGTCCTCAAAGGCCAGGGCCACACACCCTCCAGGCTGGGGCCCCTGGAGCCACACATTAGGACTGTGCCTACCAATCCATGGGAATTCTGCCCATTCCATTGTCCAAAATCGTACAAATTAGGAGAAACCTCCAAAGTCCCTGAGGCGATCCCAATCGTGTAGGTCGCCCGGAACAAACAAGGGCTGTCTGACACCAGCTGATAATCTACCACCACTCAGACTATACATGGATGTCCCCAGAGGAGAAGATTGAACCACACAGGACCCTAGGCCATAATAGGATTCAATGCCTTGGTTTACAGGCATGTCTCCTCAAAAGCCTGATTCCAATACGAGCATAGGGGTTTTGCTGAGGCACCTAGCAGAACTCATCTCGTCTCCACAAGGAAACCTGCACATGGGAGCCATCCAAAGCATAGGAGAGTACTCAGGGTCCCGGGGCCACCGCCCCATTCCAAGGCCCTCATGGACACGAAAACACATTAGGAACCATCCTCAGGAAAGTCCATTTCAACTCAGCCACCCCGGTTGCTCCCGCAGAGCCATCAGATCTAAACTGTCTTGTTGCTAGGAGACAATTGGAATGCGAGGCGGGCTTCCCAGGCATCCATCCTCGAACGGTACTCTGGAGTCATTCCATATGGGATGTCCTGGAGCTGTCCAACAGGTCTCAATTGTCCCGCAGAAGGAATCCTTGAAGGGGGCATCCCACAACTCCCAACGTGGGAAAACTTCAGTGGCCTAGAGATTCCGCTCCCTTAATGAAGCGGCCGTCATGCACGGAAACTCCGACCAGAGCCAACGTCTGATCCTCGCCCTGACTTCAGATGCATGAGTATTGGTTCAGATCTGCAGGGGGTACCTGCCGTGCCCTCGGCCTGAAACCCAAGTCTAGCTTGTCTTCTCAGACTTCCGTCCTCACACTCCTGTCCCCGAAGCCCTCAAGTTTGGCAATTCCGGACCCAAAATGCAGCACTCTGCCTGCCCTCTAGAAAAAATTATTGCCTCATGAGCTGCCCAGGCACCTTCAATGAGGATAAACCTCCACAGCACTCGAATTCACCCAAATTATATAGTCTAACCTGGGCACTAATGCACTGTCGGACACAACCTTAGCCCGGACCTCCTGAACAACACCTGGAAAGCAGACCGCACACTGAGCACATAAGACCCGCCATGGCCTTAGGTCATCATCTCTTCCCTACCTCCGTTTTCAGGCCTCAGAACCGAGACATTATCTCCAATCACTGCCCAGGGGTGAGTGTGATGCAGAAATCAGAACACCTCCTTACCCATGGTAAGAAACCTTGTGGTTGGCACGTCGTCCAACGTTCAGTGTAGGAGAAACCAGCATTCACCCTGAGGCCCCGCCCATTCTTGAGTGCGACAAGGGCATAAACACGCATTGTGACCCTCAGCATGAGTCCTGTCCTCTAGTAAGTCCTCTCAGTGACTGGACCATTAGATGTGATAATGGACTTGATATGTCCCTAAGCCCCAATTTTTAACCAGATTTCTGATTGTCCAGTCACCCCCCCGCCCAGGGCTCTACTCTGGAATCCCTCATTCGGTGGGACACCTAAGGTTAAAAAGAAAACAACCTCAAAAAAAAAAAAAACAAAACAAAAAAAACGGAATTCTTCCATCCCACAGAGTGACCCCAAATGCTTTGGACTGGGTCAAACCACCAGGAAGTACTACTCGTCCATTTCCCATGAAGTCATCCAGAAATTTCACGACCATGAGTGACACGATATCCAGAGACAAAAACTTGAGCAAGAGCCTCACACTCGCCCTTTTCTCAAATCCCGAAATGTTCTCCTCATGTTCTGTAGATAAGTCCTGCCATACCTATGACCTGAAACATAAGCCAAGTTTGTGTTTTCAGACAACTGTCCAAACAGCCCTGGCCTACACAACCTACAGACTCAGGCCCCTGGAGCCAAACCTGAGGACTGTACTTGCCCTCTCCAAGGGAATTGTGTGTGCCCATTCCAATGGCCACATCCCTTCTAATAGGATAAACCTCCAAAGTCCCTGATCCATGTCATTAGTGGTGGCTTCCCAGGTAAAACAGGGGCAATCTGAGCCCATCAGAGCACCTACCTGTACTCAGACCCATAGACAGATGTCCCCAGAGGTAAAAAGGAAAGAACAGGCCCCTAGGCACTAATCATATCCATTGCTTTGGTTTCCAGGCATCTCTCCTCAGAGGCCTGGATTTCAATACCAGCATATGGCTGTTTCTTGACTCACCCATCAGAAAACATCTCATCTACACATGGGAAACTTGCACGTTGGAGCTGTGTCAAAGCCTCTGTTTAGGAGAACCCTTCTGGGCCCCAGTGCCACCTCTTCATTCCAAGGTCTCCATAGACACAAAAGCACATTAGGACCCATCCATAGGAGAGTCCATTTCAACTCAGCCTCCTCGGTTGCTCCCCCAGATCCAGCAGATCTAACCTGTCTTGTTTCTAGGAGACCATTGGAATGCGAGGTGGGCTACCCAGCCATGCATCCTTAGAACCCTGCTCAGAATCATTGGCCTGGAGCCAAACAACAGGTCTCAATTGTTCTGCAGAAGACACTTTGCAGTTTGGAGCTTCTCACAAATCACATCGTGGGAAAACTCCCATGGCCTCGTGATGCCGCCCCTTCGTGAATGGGCCATCAGGGACAGAAACACCAACTTGAGCGATCGTCTGATCCTCGCCCTGACTTCAGATGCACGAGATCTCGATTCAGGTCTGTAGATTGTGCCATCGCTGATACAAAATCCAGAGACAAAAACCTGAGCAAGCGCCTCAGACTCGCACTTTCTTCATATCCTGAAGAGTTCTTCTCATGGTTTGTAGATCGGATCTGCCATACCAACGTCGCCAAACATAAGCTGAGTTTGTCTTTTCAGACTTCTGTCCTCAAAGTCCAGGGCCACACACCCTCCAGGCTGGGGCCCCTGGAGCCACACATTAGGACTGTGCCTACCAATCCATGGGAATTCTGCCTATTCCATTGTCCAAAATCGTACAAATTAGGAGAAACCTCCAAAGTCCCTGAGGCCATCCCAATCGCGTAGGTCGCCCGGAACAAACAAGGGCTGTCTGACACCAGCTGATAATCTACCTCCACTCATACCATAAATGGATGTCCCCAGAGGAGAAGATTGAACCAGACAGGACCCTAGGCCATAATAGGATCCATTGCCTTGGTTTACAGGCATGTCTCCTCAAAAGCCTGATTCCAATACGAGCATAGGGGTTTTGCTGAGGCACCCAGCAGAACTCATCTCGTCTCCACAAGGAAACCTGTGCATGGGAGCCATGTCCAAAGCATAGGAGAGTACTTCAGGGTCCCGGTGCCACCGCCCCATTCCAAGGCCCTCATGGACACAAAAACACATTAGGACCCATCCTCTGGGGAGTCCATTTCAACTCAGCCACCCCGGTTGCTCCCGCAGAGCCATCAGATCTAAACTGTCTTGTTGCTAGGAGACAATTGGAATGCGAGGCGGGCTTCCCAAGCATCCATCCTCGAACGGTGCGCTGGAGTCATTCCATATGGGATGTCCTGGAGCTGTCCAACAGGTCTCAATTGTCCCGCAGAAGGAATCCTTGAAGGGGGCATCCCACAACTCCCAACGTGGGAAAACTTCAGTGGCCTCGAGATTCCGCTCCCTTCATGAAGCGGCCGTCATGCACGGAAACTCCGACCAGAGCCAACGTCTGATCCTCGCCCGGACTTCAGATGCATGAGTATTGGTTCAGATCTGGAAGGGGTACCTGCCGTGCCCTCGGCCTGAAACCCAAGTCTAGCTTGTCTTCTAAGACTTCCGTCCTCACACTCCTGCCCCCGAAGCCCTCAAGTTTGGCAATTCCAGACCCAAAATGCAGCACTCTGCCTGCCCTCTAGAAAAAAATTATTGCCTCATGAGCTGCCCATGCACCTTCAATGAGGAAAACCTCCACAGCACTCGATTTACCCAAATTATATAGTCTAACCTGGGCACTAATGCACTGTCGGACACAACCTGAGCCCGGACCTCCTTACCAACACCCGGAAAGCAGACCGCACACTGAGCACATAAGACCCGCCATGGCCTTAGGTCATCATCTCTTCCCTACCTCAGTTTTCAGGCCTCAGAACCGAGACATTATCTCCAATCACTGCCCAGGGGTGAGTGTGATGCAGAAATCAGAACACCTCCTTACCCATGGTAAGAAACCTTGTGGTTGGCACGTCGTCCAATGTTCAGTGTAGGAGAAACCAGCATTCACCCTGAGGCCCCGCCCATTCTTGAGTGCGACAAGGGCATAAACACGCATTGTGACCCTCAGCATGAGTCCTGTCCTCTAGTAAGTCCTCTCAGTGACTGGACCATTAGATGTCATAATGGGCTTGATATGTTCCTAGGCCCCAATTTTTAACCAGATTTCTGATTGTCCAGTCACCCCCACCCCAGCGCTCTACTCTGGAGTCCCTCATTTGGTAGGACACCTGAGGTTAAAAAGAAAACAACATCAAAAAAAAAAAACGGACTTCTTCCATCCCACAGTGTGACCCCAAACGCTTTGTCGGACCAAACCACCAGGGAGTAAGACTCGTCTATTTCCCATGAAGTCATCCAAGGCCCCTGAGGTCATCAATAGTGTAGGCCACCCTGGACTAAGAGGGGCTCTCTGACACCAGCGGAGCATCTATATCCACTTAGACTCTCAGACAGTGTCCCCAGAGACAGAAGGTTGAAATGGACAGGCCTCCAGGCCCCCGCTTCATGAAGGTGCCATCATAGACACATACGCCAGCCTCAGCCAACATCTGATCCTCAGCCTGACTTCAGATGCAGGAGATTTTGATTCAGCCTCTGCAGAGTGGGCCTGCTCTGCCCTTGGCTCCAATCCTCACCCTAGCTTGTGTTTTCAGACTTCCGTCCTCACACTCCTGGCCCACAAACCCTCCCTACTGGGAATTCTGGGGCCACAATGAAGCACTCTGCCTGCCACCCAGGAGAAAAACATTGTCTATGGTGCTGCCCAGAAACCCCAAATGAAGATCAAACTGTTTGGCCCTCGGCAACACCCCAATTGCATAGGCTACCTTAAACACTAATGCTCTTTCGAAAATAGCCTGAGCCCAGACCTTCCAACAGACACCGAAACAGCTGGCTGCACACACAGCACATTGGACCCGCCACTGCCTTAGTCCACCATCCATTCCCAACCTGGGTTTTCAGTCTTCGGATCCTAGACTTATCTCCAATCCCTGCACAGGGGGGAACCTGATGCACAAGTCAGAACCCCTCCTTCCCCATGGCAAGAAACCTTGCTGCTGGCAGTGAGTCCAACCTTCAGTGTAGAAGAAAACGGCATGGCCCATGAGGCCACGACCCTGCGTGAGCGCCACCTTGGGCACCAACACACATTGTAACCCTCAGCGTGGGTTCCTTATTCAAGTAACGCCTCTCAGTGACTGGACCAAGAGCCCGCATATGTGGCTTGCCATGCCCATAGGCACCCAGGACTAACTAGATGGTGTGTATTCCAGTTGAGGGATCCCATTGCTTTGCTCTAGAGTCCCTCTCTTGGGGGGTCCCTTGTGGCAGAAAGCAGTACTCTTCCCTTCCCACAGAATGAACCAAAACACTTGGGAGCTTGGACAATCCCCCGAGAGGAAGGGTCTTCCTCAGCCCCTGAAGCAACCCCTACCCTGAACGGCCACTGTGAACGCAACACCCAGAGACAAAAGCCTGAGCAACTGCCTCCCACTTGCCCTCCTTTGATATCCAGAGGATCTCCCCTCACGGAGTGGTGATCAGGCCTGCCATTACCTTGGCCCCTACCTGAGCCAAGTTTGCTTTTTCAGACATCTGTCCCCACAGCCCTGGCAAACACAGCCTCTAGGCTGGGTCCTCTGGAGCATTACCACAGGACCGTGCCTGCTCTCTCCTGGGAAACTGTGTCCATTCCTTTGGCGTCACACCTCCAGAATATGATTAACCTCAAGGCCCCCGAGGACATCCCACTACTGGGAGCCTCCCTGGACACACAGGGGCATTCTGACACAAGCTGAGCAGCTACCTCCACGAAGGCATGCATACAGATGTCAACAGAGATAGAAGGTTGAGCCGGACAGGCCCTTAGGCCCTAATCTCAACTCTTGCTTTGTTTTCCAGGTGTCACTCCTCAGAGGCTTTGGTTCGAAGAACAGGATATGGGGCTTTCCTGAGGCACTGAACAGAACTCCTCTCGTCTCCACATGGGAAGCTTCCTTGTTGGAGCCGTGTCAAACACCTCAGGTTGGAGAATCCTGCAGAGTCCCTGAGCCACTTCCACATTCCAAGGTCTCCCAGGCCACCAAGCCACAGTAGGACTCATCTTCAGGAGAGTCCATTTCAACTCTCCCCTCTGGGTAGCTCACCCAGGAGCCCACAGATTGAGCCAAACTTGTCCTGACTAAACAGTGGGAATATGAGGTGGCGTTCCCAGGCATCCATGCTTAGACACCTGCTCTCGAGTCTTTCCGTATGGGGCCTCCTGGAACCATCCAAGAGGACTCGACAGTCGTGCAGAAGGAAACCTTGAGGTTTGGAGTAGTTCACAAATCCCATCGTAGGCAAACATCCCTGGCCTCATGAAAAACCCACACCCTTCAGGAAGAGGCCATGCTGGACAAAAACTCTAGCCTGAGGCACGTCTCATATTTGACATGACCTCAAAGCAGGAGATATCGATTCAGCCTCTGCAGTGTGGGCCTGCCATGCCCTCGGTCCCAAACCTCACGCTAGCTTGTGTTTTCAGACTTGCTTCCTCACACTCCTGGCAAACAAGCCCTCCGGACTATGTACTCCAGAACCACAACCCAGCCCAGTGTCTGCCCAATGGAAGAAAAACGTTTCCCTGTTGGGTTCTCCAGAAAACCCAGATGAGGATCAACCTGCTCGGGCCTCGACCGTCCCCGAAATGGATAGGCTGCTCTGGGCACTCATGCTCTGTCTGACACAGCCTGAAGCCAGATGTCCAGACAGACAAGGAGACAGCTGGCCGCATACCCAGCACTTCGGACACGCCATGGTCTTATGCCGTCAATTCTTCCTAACCTTGGTTTTCAGATATCTGAACCTAGACATTATATCAATTCTCCACACAACTGGGTATCGCAGGCACAAAACAGAACTCCTCCTTCCCATGGTTGTAAAGCTTGCTCTTGGCATGGAATCACAACTTCAGGGTGGGAGAAACCTTTATGGCCCCTGATGCCACGCCCAAACTTGAGTGCTGCTTGGGCAAAAATTCACACTGTGACCCTCAGCATGAGCCCCATGTCAAAGAAAGGCCTGTCAGGGCCTGGACCAAGAGCCCACATATGGGGCTTGCAAAGGCCATATGCTCCCAATCCTCACCAGTGTTTGAGTTTACCAGTCGCCCAGCCCATACCAGGGGCTCTGCTCTGGAATCCCTTTCTTGGAGAGACACATGAGCCAGAAAACACGACTCCACCCTTACCACAAAATGACCCCAAACTCTTGGGAGCTGGGACAAATCCCCAAAGAGAGATACTCGTGCACAGTCCCTGAGGCCATCCCTCCTATCCACGGCTATCCCGGACACAACATCCAGAGACAAAGGCCTGAAGGAACGCCTCCCACTCGCCCTTGTTTCAGAGGCCCAGGAGCTCCCTCTCGGGCTGTACATCCGGCCTGCCAAACCCTAGGCGCCACGCATAAGCTGAGTTTGTGTTTTCAGACTTCTGTGCCCACAGCCTGGACCCACACAACCTCCAGGCTAGGGCCGCTGGAGCCACAGCGAAAGATTGTGCCTGCCCTCTCCAAGGAAATTGTGCCCAATCCATTGACCACAACCCTACAGGTTAGGGAAAAGCTCCAAGGCCCCTGAGGTCATCAATAGTGTAGGCCACCCTGGACTAAGAGGGGCTCTCTGACACCAGCGGAGCATCTATATCCACTTAGACTCTCAGACAGTGTCCCCAGAGACAGAAGGTTGAAATGGACAGGCCCCCAGGCCCTAATCTGAACCTTAGCTTTGGTTTCCATGTGTCCGTCCTCAGAGGACTGTTTTCGTAGACCAGCACACGGGGCTTTTCTGAGGCACCAAAGAAACCTCTCTCGTCTCCACATGGGGAGCTTTCTTACTGGGGACGTATCAAACCCTTCAGGTAGGAGAGTTCCGCAGGGCCACTGAACAACCTGCACATTCCATGGTCTCCATGGACACAAACGCAAATTACGACGCATCCTCAGGAGAGGCCATTTCAACGTAGCCCCCTGGGTAGCGTGCCCCAGAGGCAGCAGATCAAACATATCTTGTGGCTAATGGCCAATGGGAATGCGAGGCATGCTGTTCAGGGATCCATCCTTCGAACCCTGCTCTCCACTACTTCCGTATCCTATGTCCTGGAGCCATGCAACAGGACTCGAATGTCCCGCAGAAGGAAACCTTGTGGTTGGGGTAACCTCCAAACTCAGCGTGGGAAAACTTCCTTGGCCTCATGAGGCCCCTGCTTCATGAAGGTGCCATCATGGACACATACTCCAGCCTCAGCCAACGTCTGATCCTCAGCCTGACTTCAGATGAAGGAGATTTTGATTCAGCCTCTGCAGAGTGGGCCTGCTCTGCCCTTGGCTCCAATCCTCACCCTAGCTTGTGTTTTCAGACTTCTGTCCTCACATTCCGGGCCCACTAACCCACCCTCCTGGGAATTCTGGGGCCACAATGAAGCACTCTGCCTGCCTCCCAGGAGAAAAATATTGTATGGTGCTGCCCAGAACCCCAAATGAGGACCAAAGAGCTTGGCCGTCGGCAACACCCCAATTGCATAGGCTACCTTAAACACTGATGCTCTGTCGCAAATAGCCTGAGCCCAGACCTTCCAACAGACACCGACACAGCTGGCTGCACACCTAGCACATTGGACCACAGGACCGTGCCTGCTCTCTCCTGGAAAACTGTGTCCATTCCTTTGGCGTCACACCTCCAGAATATGAGAAACCTCAAGGACATCCCACTACTGGGAGCCTCCCTGGAGAAACAGGGGCATTCGGACACAAGCTGAGCAGCTACTTCCACCAAGGCATGCACACAGATGTCAACAGAGATAGAAGGTTGAGCCGGACAGGCCCTTAGGCCCTAATCTCAACTCTTGCTTTGGTGTCCAGGTGTCACTCCTCAGAGGCTTTGGTTTGAAGAACAGGATATGGGGCTTTCCTGAGGCACTGAACATAACACCTCTCGACTCCACATGGAAGCTTCCTTGTTGGAGCCATGTTAAACACCTCAGGTTGGAGAATCATGCAGAGTCCTGAGCCCCCTCCACATTCCAAGGTCTCCCAGGCCACCAAGCCACAGTAGTACTCATCTTCAGGAGAGTCCATTTCAACTCTCCCCTCTGGGTAGCTCACCCAGGAGCCCGCAGATTGAGCCTGCCTTGTCCTGACTAAAGAGTGGGAATATGAGGTGGCGTTCCCAGGCATCCATGCTTAGACACCTGCTCTCGAGTGTTTCCATATGGGACCTCCTGGAACCATCCAATAGGACTCGACTGTCGTGCAGAAGGAAACCTTGAGGTTTGGAGTAGTTCACAAATCCCATCGTAGCCAAACCTCCCTGGCGTCATGAAGCCCCCACACCCTTAAGGAAGAGGCCATGCTGGACAAAAACTCTAGCCTGAGGCACGTCTCATATATGACATGACCTCAGTGCAGGAGATCTCGATACAGCCTCTGCAGAGTGGGCCTGCTCTGCCCTTGGTCCCAAACCTCAGGCTAGCTTGTGTTTTCAGACTTCCTTCCTCACACTCCTGGCAAACAAGCCCTCCGGACTAGGAACTCCAGAACCACAATCCAGCCCAGGGTCTGCCCAACGGAAGAACAACGTTTCCCTGTGGGGTTCTCCAGAAAACCCAGATGAGGATCAACCTGCTCGGGCCTCGACGGTACCCGAACTGGATAGGCTGCTCTTGGCACTTATGCTCCATCTGACACAGCCTGATGCCACACGTCGAGACAGACAAGTAGACAGCTGGCCACACACCCAGCACTTCGGACACGCCATGGTCTTATACCGTCACCTCTTCCTAACCTTGGTTTTCAGATATCTGAACCTAGACATTATATCAATTCTCCACACAGCTGGGTATCGCAAGCACAAAAGAGAACTCCTCCTTCCCCATGGTTGTAAAGCTTGCTCTTGGCATGGAGTCACACCTTCAGGTTGAGAGAAACCTTCATGGCCCCTGATTCCACGCCCAACCGTGAGTGCAGCAGCACAAATTCACACTGTGACCCTCAGTGTGAGCCCCATGTCAAAGTAAGGCCTGTCAGGGCCTGGACCAAGAGCCCATATATGGGGCTTGCCAGGCCGCTATGCACCCAATCCTCACCTTGTTTGAGTTTTCCAGTCTCCCCGCCCGTACCTGGGGCTCTGCTCTCGAATCCCTTTCTTGGAGAGACACATGAGCCAGACAACACGACTCCACCCTTCCCACAAAATGACCCCAAACTCTTGGGAGCTGGGACAAATACCCAGAGAGGGATACTCGTCCATATTCCCTGAGGCCACCCGTCCAATCCACGGCTATCCCGGACACAACATCCAGAGACAAAAGCCTGAAGGAACGCCTCCCACTCGCCCTTGTTTCAGAGGTTCAGGAGCTCCCTCTTGGGCTGTACATCCGGCCTGCCATACCCTAGGCGCCACTCATAAGCTGAGTTTGTGTTTCCAGACATCTGTGCCCACAGCCTGGACCCAAACAACCTCCAGGCTAGCCTCCATTACAAGGCCCTCATGGACACAAACACACATTAGGCCCCATCCTCAAGAAAGTCCATTTCAACTCAGCCACCCCGGTTTCTCCCGCAGAGCCATCAGATCTCAACTGTCTAGTCCCTTCTCTCTTCCCCAGGGCTCTGCTTTGGAATTCCTATTTGTTTGGGGCACCTGAGGTATCAAACCTGAAAGGAGACCTCCCATTCCACAGATTGACGAAAAATCATTGGGACCGGGCCATATCCACAGAGAGGAAGATTTGTCCATGGCCCAGGAGGCCTCCCCACATTCCAAGGCCATGGTTGATACAAAATCCAGAGACAAAAGCCTGAGCAAGCGCCTCAGACTCGCTCTTTCTTCATATCCTGAAGTTTTATTCTCATGGTTTGTAGATTGGGCCTGCCATACCGACGTCCCCAAACCTAAGCTGAGTTTGTGTTTTCAGCTTTCTGTCCTCAAATTCCAGGGCCACACACCCTCCAGGATGGGGCCCCTGGAGCCACACATTAGGACTGTGCTTACCCCATGCATGGAAATTCTGCCCATTCCATTGTTCAATATCGTACATATTAGGAGAACCCTGCAAAGTCCCCGAGGCCATCCCAAGAGTGTAGGTCTCCCGGGACAAACAAGGGCTGTCTGACACCAGCTGAGCATCTATCTCCACACATGACATAGATGGATGTCCCCAGAGAAGAAGATGGAACCAGACATGACCCTAGGCCATAATCGGATCCAAGCTTTGGTTTACAATCATGTCTCCTCAAACGCCTGAATTCCAATACAAGCATAGGGGGTTTCCTGAGGCACCCATCAGAACAAACCTCATCTGCACAAGGAAACTTGAGCATGGGAACTATGTCAAAAGTTTAGGAGAATACTTCAGGGTCCCGGTGCCACCGCCCCATTCCAAGGCCCCCATGGACACAAACACACTTTAGGACCTTACCTCGGGAAAGTCCATTTCAACTCAGCCTTCCCGGTGTCTCCCGCAGAGCCATCAGATCTCAACTTTCTTGTTGTTAGGAGACAATTGAAATGCGAGGCAATCTTCCCTGGCATCCATCCTCGAACGATGCTCTGGAGTCATTCCATAGGAAATGTCCTGGAGCTGCCCAACAGGTCTCAAATGTCCCGAATAAGGAATCCTTGAAGGGGGCATCGAACTACTCCCAACGTGGGAAAACGTTAACAGCCTTAAGTCTTTGCTTCGTTCATGAAGGGGCAGTCATGCACAGAAACTCCAACCTGAGCCAAGTCTGATCCACGCCGTGACTTCAGATGCATGAGATATTGGTTCATATCTGCAGGGGGTACCTGCCCTGCCCTCGGCCTGACATCGGAGTCTAGCTGGTGTTCTCAGATTTCTGTCCTCACACTACTGGCCCCGAAGCCCTCACTTTTGGCAATTCTGGACCCACAATGCAGCACTCTGCCTGCCCTCTAGAAAAAATATCTTGCGTACTTAGCTGCCCAGGCACCACAAATGAGGATAAAACTACACGGCACTCGACTGTAACAAAATTATAAAGTCGAACCTGGACACTAATGCAATGTCTGACACAACCTGAGCCCGAACCTCCTGACCAACAACCAGGCAGCTGACCGCACACTGAGCATATCAGACCCACCATGGCCTTAGGTCATCATCTCTTCCCAACTGCGGTTTTCAGGATTTAGAACCTAGATCTTAAATCCACCCACTGCCCAGGGTTGAAAATGATGCAGAAATCAGACCTCCTTCCCCATGGCAAGAAACCTTGTGATTGGCATGTTGTCCAAAGTTCAGTGAAGTTGAAAACAGTGTGGCCCATGGGGCCCCGCCCATGCTCGCAGGCCAATTGGTCACAAATACACATTTTGACTCTCAGCCCGAGTCCAGTCCTAAAGTAAGGCCTCTCAGTGGCTGGATGAAGAGACAGCATATTGGGCCTGCCATGCCCCTAGGCCCAAATTTTTAACCATAATTGGGTTGTCCCTTCACTCTTCCCCAGGGCTCTGCTTTGGAATTCCTGTTTGGTTGAGACACCTGAGGTAACAAACCTGAAAGGAGACCTCCCATCACACAGATTGTCGAAAAACCACTGGGACCGGGCCATATCCACAGAGAGGAAGATTCGCCCATGGCCCATGAGGCCTCCCCACTTTCCACGGCCATAGTTGATACAAAATCCAGAGACAAAAGCCTGAGCAAGCGCCTCAGACTCACTCTTTCTTCATATCCTTAAGAGTTGTTCTCATGGTTTGAGATTGGGCCTGCCATACCTACGTCCCCAAACCTAAGCTGAGTTTGTGTTTTCAGACTTCTGTCCGCAAAGTCCTGGGCCACACACCCTCCAGGCTGGGGCCCCTGGAGCCTCACATTAGGACTGTGCTTACCCCATGAATGGGAATTCTGCCCATTCCATTGTCCAAAATCGTACATATTAGGAGAACCCTCCAATTCCCCGAGGCCATCCCAATAGTGTAGGTCTCCCAGGACAAACAAGGGCGGTCTGACACCAGCTGAGCATCTACCTCCACTCATACCATAGATGGATGCCCCAGAGAAGAAGATTGAACCAGACAGGTCCCTAGGCCATAATCGGATCAGTTGCTTTGGTTTACAGGCATGTATCCTCAAAAGCCTGGACTCCAATAACAGCATAGGGGGTTTCCTGAGGCACCCATCAGGTTAAATCTCGTCTCCACGAGGAAACTTGTGCATGGGAGCTATGTCAAAAGCTAAGGAGAATACTTCAGGGTCCCGGTGCCACCGCCCCATTCCAAGGCCCTCGTGGACACAAACACACATTAGGCCACATCCTCATGAAAGTCCATTTCAACTCAGCCAACCTGGTTGCTCCCGCAGAGCCAGAAGATCTCAACTGTCTTGTTGCTAGGAGACAATTGGAATGCGAGGCGGGCTTCCCTGGCATCCATCCTCGAACGATGCTCTGGAGTCTTTCCATATGGGACGTCCTGGAGCTGCCCAACAGGTCTCAATTGTCCCGCAGAAGGAATCCTTGAAGGGGGCATCCCACAACTCCCAACGTGGGAAAACCTCCATGGCCTTGAGATTCCGCTCCTTTCATGGAGGGGCAGTCATGCACAGAAACTCAAACCTGAGCCAACGTCTGATCCTCGCCGAGAGTTCAGATGCATGAGATAATGGTTCAGATCTGAAGGGGCTACCTGCCGTGCCCTCGGCCTGAAGCCCAAGTCTAGCTTCTGTTCTCAGACTTCTGTCCTCACACTCCTGGCCCAGAATCCCTCAAGTCTGGCAATTCCGGACACATATGCAGCACTCTGCTTGACCTCTAGAAAAAATTTATTGCTTAAGAGCTGCCCAGGCACCTTAAATGAGGATAAACCTACACGGCACTCGACTGTACTCAAATATATAGTCTAACATGGGCATAATGCACTGTCTGACACAACCTGAGCCCAACATCCTGACCAACACCCAGACAGCTGACTGCACACTGAGCAAATCAGACCCGCCAAGGCCTTAAGTCCTCATCTCTACCCAACTGCGGTTTTCAGGTTTCAGAACCTAGACCTTATCTCCAACCACTGCCCAGGGTTGAAAATGATGCAGAAATCAGAATTCCTTCCCCATGGCTAGACACCTTGTGATTGGAATGTGGTCCAATGTACAGTGTAGATGAAACCAGTGTTGCCCATGTGGCCCCGCCCATGTACGCAGGCCACATTGGTCACAAACACACATTGTGACCCTCAGCCTGAACCCAGTCCTCAAGTAAGGCTTCTAAGTGGCTATTGAAGGGACAGCATATTGGGCCTGCCCTGCCCCTAGGCCCCAATTTTTAAGCAGAGTTTGGGTAGCCCCTTCACTCTTCCACAGTGCTCTGCTTTGGAATTCCTCTTTGGTTGGGACACCTGAGGTAACAAACCTGAAAGGAGACCTCCCATCCAACAGATTAGCGAAAAACAATTGGGCCGTGCCTAATCCACAGAGATGAAGATTCGTCCATGGCCCATGAGGTCTCCGCACATTCCACGGCTATTGATACATAATCCAGAGACAAAAGCCTGAGCAAGCGCCTCAGACTCGTTCTTGCTTCAGATACTGAAGTGTTCTTCACATGGTTTGTAGATTTGGCCTGCCATACCTACGTCCCCAAACCTAAGCTGAGTTTTTGTTTTCAGACTTCTGTCCTCAAAGTCCTTGGCCACAAACCCTCCAGGCTGTGGCCCCTGAGTCACATATTAGGACTGTGCCTACACAATCCATTGGAATTCTGCCCATTCCATTGTCCAAAATCGTACAAATCAGGAGAACCCTCCAAAGTCCCCGAGGCCATCCCAATACTGTAGGTCTCCCGGGACAAACAAGGGCGGTCTGACACCAGCTGAGCATCTACCTCCACTCATACCATAGATGGATATCCCCAAAGAAGAAGATTGAACCAGACAGGACCCTAGGCCATAATCGGATGCATTGCTTTGGTTTACAGGCATGTCTCCTCAAAGCACTGGATTCCAATACCAGCAAAGCGGGTTTCCTGAGGCACCCATGAGAACAAATCTCATCTCCACAAGGAAACTTGTGCATGGGAGCTATGTCAAAAGCTTAGGAGAATACTTCAGGGTCACTGTGCCACCGCCCCAAACCAAGGCCCTCATGGACCCAAACACACATTATGCCCCATCCTCAGGAAAGACCATTTCTTTTTTTTTTTCTATTTAAGATTTCTTTTATTTATTTGACAGACAAAGATCACAAGCAGGCAGAGAGGCAGGCAGAGAGAGAGTAGGAGGTAGGCTCCCTGCTAAGCAGAGAGCCTGATATGAGGCTTGATCGAGAACTCTGAGATCATGACTTCAGCCAAAGGCAGCAGCATAACCCACTGAGCCACCCAGGAGACCCAGGATAGTCCATTTCAATTCAGCCACCCCGGTTGCTCCCGCAGAGCCATCTGATCTACACTGTCTTGTTGCTATTAGCCAATTGGAATGCGAGGCGGGCTTCCCTGGAATCCATCCACGAACGGTGCTCTGGAGTCATTTCATATGAGATGTACTGGATCTGCCCAACAGGTCTCAATTGTCCCGCAGAAGGAATCCTTGAAGGGGGCATCCCACAACTCCCAACGTGGAAAAACCCCCATGGCCTTGAGATTCCGCTCCGTTCATGAAGGGGCAGTCATGCACAGAAATTCCAACCTGAGCCAACGTCTGATCCTCGCCGTGACTTCAGATGCATGAGATATTGGTTCAGATCTGCAGGGGGTACCTGCCGTGCCCTCGGCCTGAAGCCCAAGTCTAGCTTGTGTTCTCAGACTACTGTCCTCACACTACTACCCAGAACCCCTCAAGTCTAGCAATTCCGGACCCACAATGCACCAGACTGCCAGCACTCTAGAAAAAATATATTTCCAAATGAGTTTCTGAGGAATCTCAAATGATGATAAACATACACGGCACTCGACTGTACACAAATTATGTAGGCTAACCTGGGCAGTAATGCACTCTGGCCCAACCTGTGCCTGAACCTCTTGACCAACACCCAGGCAGCTGACCGTACACTGAGCACATCAGACCCGACATGGCCTTAGGTCTTCATCTCCTCCCAACTGCGATTTTCAGGCTTCAGAACCTAGACATTATCTCCAACCACTGCCCAGGGTTGAAAATGATGCAGAAATCAGAACTCCTTTCCCATGGCAAGAATCCATGTGATTGGCATGTTGTCCAAAGTTCAGTGTAGTTGAAACCAGTGTGGCCCATGATCCCCGGGGATGCTTGTTGGCCACATTGGTCACAAACACACATTGTGACCCTCAGCCTGAGCCAAGTCCTCAAGTAAGGCCTCTTAGTGGCTGGATGAAGTGACAGTATATTGGGCCTGCCATGCCCCAAGGCACCAATTTTAGCCATAGTTTGGGTTGTCCCTTCACTCTTCCCCAGGGCTCTGCTTTGGATTTCCTCTTTTGTTGGGACACTGAGGTAACAAACCTGAAAGGAGACCTCCCATCCCAGAGATTGACGAAAAACCATTGGGACTGGGCCAAATCCACAAAGAGGAAGATTCGTCCATGGCACATGAGGAATCCCCACATTCCACGGCCACCGTTGATACAAAATCCAGAGACAAAAGCCTGAGCAAGCGCCTCAGACTAGCTCTTTCTTCATACCCTGAAGATTTCTTCTCATGGTCTGTAGATTGGGCCTGCCATTCCTACGTCCCCAAACCTAAGGTGAGTTTGTGTTTTCAGACTTGTGTCCTCAAAGTCCTGGGACACACACCGTAAAGGCTGGTGCCCCTGGAGCCACACAGTAGGACTGGGCCTACCCAATCCATGGGAATTCTGCGCATTCCATTGTTCAAAATCTTACAAATCAGGAGAACCCTCCAAAGTCCCCGAGGCCATCCCAATAGTGTAGGTCTCCTGGGACAAACAAGGGCGGTCTGACACCGGCTGAGCATCTACCTCCACTCATAACATAGATGGATGTCCCCAGAGAAGAAGATGGAACCAGACAGGACCCTAGCCCATAATCGGATGCATTGATTTGGTTTACAGGCATGTCTCCTCAAAGGACTGCATTCTAATACCAGCAAAAATGGTTTCCTCAGGCACTGATCAGAACAAATCTATCTCCACAAGGAAACTTGTGCATGGGAGTTATGTCAAAAGCTTAGGAGAATACTTCATGGGCCCTGTGCCACCGCCCCAATCCAAGGCCCTCATGGACACAATCACACATTAGGCCCCATCCTCAGGAAAATCCAATTCAACTCAGCCACCCCGGTTCCACCCGCAGAGCCATCCAATCTAAACTGCTTGGTGCTAGGAGACAATTGGAATGCGAGGCGGGCTTCCCTGGCATCGATCTTGAACGGTGCTCTGGAGTCATTCCATATGGGATGTCTGGAGCTGCCAAACAGGTCTCAATTGTCCTGATCAGACTTCTCTCCTCACACTCCTGGCCCAGAAGCCCTCAAATTTGGCAATTCCGGACCCACAATGGAGGACTCTGCCTGCCCTCTAGAAAAAATATATATATATATTGTGACCCTCAGCCTGAGCAGAGTCCTCAAGTAATGCCTCTCAGCGGCTGGATGAAGAGACAGCATATTGGGCCTGCCATGATCCTAGGCCCCAATTTTTAACCACAGTTTGGGTTGTCCATTCACTCTTCCCCGGGGCTCTACTTTGGAATTCCTCTTTGGTTGAGACACTGAGGTAACAAACCTGAAAGGAGACCTCCCATCCCACAGCTTGACGAAAAACAATTGGGAACGGGTCAAATCCGCAGAGAGGAAGATTCATCCACGGCCCATGAGGCCTCCCCACATTCCACGGCCATCGTTGATACAAAATCCAGAGACAAAGCCTGAGCAAGTGCCTCAGACTCGCTCTTTCTTCATATCCTGAAGAATTCTTTACATGGTTTATAGATTGGACCTGCCATACCTACGTCCCCAAACCTAAGCTAAGTTTGTGTTTTCAGACTTCTGTCCTCAAAGTCCTGGGCCACACACCCTCCAGGCTGGGGCCCCTGGAACCATACATATAGGACTGTGCCTACCCAATCCATGGGAATCTGCGCATTCCATTGTCCAAAATCGTACACATTAGGAGAACCATCCAAAGTACCCGAGGCCATCCCAATAATGTAGGTCTCCGGGGACAAACAAGGGCGGTCTGACACCAGCTGAGCATCTACCTCCAATTATACCATAGATGGATGTCCCTAGAGAAGAAGATTGAACCAGACAGGACCCTAGGCCATAATCGGATCCATTGCTTTGGTTTACAGTCATGTCTCATCAAAAGCCTGGATTCCAATACCAGAATAAGGGGCTTCCTGTGGCACCCATCAGAACAAATCTCGTCTCCACAAGGAAATTTGTGCATGGGAGCTATGTCAAAAGCTTAGGAGAATACTTCAGGGTCCCGGTGCCACCGCCCCATTCCAAGGCCTTCATGGACACAAACACACATTAGGCACCATCCTCAGGCAGTCCATTTCTTTTTTTTGTTTAAAGATTTTATTTATTTATAAGACAGACAGAGATCACAAGCAGGCAGAGAGGCAGGCAGAGAGATAGAAGGAAGCAGGCCCGATATGAGACTCGAAACCAGGACTCTGAGATCATGACCTGAGCCTAAGGAAGCGGCTTAACCCACTGAGCCACCCAGGAGCCACAGGAAAGTCCATTTCAACTCAGCCACCCCGTTTGCCCCCGCAGAGCCATCCGACCTAAACTGTCTTGTTCCTAGGAGACAATTGGAATGCGAGGCGGGCTTCCCTGGTATCCATCCTCGAACGGTGCTCTGGAGTCATTCCATATGGGATGTCCTGGAGCTGCCCAACAGGTCTTAATTGTCCCACAGAAGGAATCCTTGAAGGGGGCAGCCCCTTGAAGGGGGCAGCCCACAACTCCCAACGTGGGAAAACCTCCATGGCCTTTAGAACTGCTCCGTTCATGAAGAGGCAGTCATGCACAGAAACTCCAAACTGAGCCAACGTCTGATCCTCGCCGTGACTTCATACGCATGAGACATTGGGTCAGATCTGCAGGGGGTACCTGCTGTGGCCTCGGCCTGAAGTCCAAGTCTAGCTTGTGTTCTCAGACTTCTGTCCTCACACTCCTGGCCTAGAAGCCCTCAAGTTTGTCAATTCCGGACCCACAATGCAGCACTCTGCCAGCCCTCTAAAAAAACATATCTTGCCTAATGAGCTGCCCAAGCACCTTAAATGAGTATAAACCTACACGGCACTCGACTGTACCCAAATTATATAGTCTAACCTGGGCACTAATGCACCATCAGCACCAACTGAGCACGAACCTCCTGACCAAAACCCAGGCAGCTGACCGCACACTGAGCACATCAGACCCGCCATGGCCTTAGGTCAGTGTAGTTGAAAGCAGTGTTGCCAATGTTGCCCCGCCCATGCTCGCGGGCCACATAGGTCACACACACACTTAGGTCGTCATCTCTTCCCTACTGCGGTTTTCAGGCTTCAGAACCTAGACCTTATCTCAAACCACTGCCCAGGGTAAAAATGATCAAGAAATCAGAACTCTTTCCCCGTGGTAAGAAACCTTGTAATTGGCATGTTGTCCAAAGTTCAGTGTAGTTGAAATCAGTGTGGCCAATTAGGCCCCGCCCATGCTCGCGGGGCACATTGGTCACAAACGCATATTGTGACCCTCAGCCTGAGCCCAGTCCTCAAGTAAGGCCTCTCAGTGTCTGGATGAAGTGACAGCATATTGGGCATGCCATGCCCCTAGGCCCCAATTTTTAACCATAGTTTGGGTTTTCCCTTCACTCTTCCCCAGGGCTCTGCTTGGAATTCCTCTTTTGTTGGGACACCTGAGGTAGCAAACCTGAAAGAGACCTCCCATCCCACAGATTGACGAAAAATATTTGGGACCGGGCCAAATCCACAAAGAGGGAGATTCGTCCATGGCCCATGAGGCCTCCCCATCTTCCACGGCCATCGTTGATACAATATCCAGAGACAAATGTCTGAACAAGCACCTCAGACTAGCTCTTTCTTCATATCCTGAAGAATTCTTCTCATGGTTTGTAGATTGGGCCTGCCATACCTACCTCCCACAACCTAAGATGAGTTTGTGTTATCAGACTTCTGTCCCCAAAGTCCTGGGCCACACACCCTCCAGGCTGGGGCCCCTGAAGCCACACATTAGGACTGTGACTACCCAATCCATGGGAAGAAGATTGAACCAGACAGGACACTAGGCCATAATCGGATCCATTGCTTTGGTTTACAGGCATGTCTACTCAAAACCCTGGAAACCAAACCAGCAAAGGGGGTTTCCTGAGTCACCCATCAGAACAAATCTCGTCTTCACAAGGAAACTTGTGCATGGGAGCTAGTCAAAAACTTAGGAGAATACTTCAGGGTCCCGGTGCCACCCCCCCATTCCAAGGCCCTCATGGACAAAAACACACATTAGGCCCCATTCTCAGGAAAGTCCATTTCAACTCAGCCACCCCGGTTGCTCCCGCAGAGCCATCCATTCTAAACTGTCTTTGTGCTAGGAGAAAATTGGAATGCGAGGCGGGCTTCCCTGGCATTCATCTTTCAACGGTGCTCTGGAGTCATTCCATATGTGATGTCCTGGAGCTGCCCAACAGGTCTCAATTGTCCCGCACATGAATCCTTGAAGGGGGCATCCCACAACTCCCAACGTGGAAAAACCTCCATGGCCTTGAGATTCCGCACCGTTCATGAAGGGGCTGTCATGCAGAGAAACTCCAACCTGAGCCAACGTCTGATCCTCACCGTGACATCAGATGCATGAGATATAGGTTCAGATCTGCAGGGGGTACCAGCTTCCCCTCGGCCTGAAGCCCAAGTCTAGCTTGTGTTCTCAGACTTCTGTCCTCACACTCCTAGGCAAGAATCCCTCAAGTTTTGCAATTCCGGACCCACAAGGCAAGACTCTGCCTGACCTCTTCAAAAAATTTTATTGCCTAATGAGCTGCCCAGGCACCTTAAATGAGGATAAACCTAAACGGCACTCCACTGCACCCAAATTATATAGTCTAAGCTGGGCACTAATGCACTGTCTGTCACCACCTGAGCCCGAACCTCCTGACCAACACCCAGGTAGCTGACCTCATACTGAGCACATCAACATGCCATGGCCTAAGGTCGTCATCTCTTCCCAACTGTGGTTATCAGGCTTCAGAACCTAGACCTTATCTCCAACCACTGCCCAGGGTTGATAATGATGCAGAAAGCAGAACTCTTTCCCCATGGCAAGAAACCTTGTGATTGGCATGTTGTCCAAAGTTCAGTGTAGCTGAAACCAGTGTGGCCCATGAGGCCCCGCTCATGCACGAGGGCCACATACTTCAGGTTCCCGGTCCCACCGCCCCATTCCAAGGCCCTCATGGACACAAACACACATTAGGCCCCATCCTCAGGAAAGACCATTTCAACTCAGCCACCCAGGGTGCTCCTGCAGAGCCATCCGATCTCCACTGTCTTGTTGCGAGGAGACAATTGGAAAGCGAGGTGGGCTTCCTTGGCATTCATCCTCGAACGGTGCTCTGGCGTCATTCCATATGGGAGGTCCTGGAGCTGCCCAACAGGTCTCAATTGTCCCGCAGAAGGAATCCTTGAAGGGGGCATCCCACAACTCCCAACATGGGAGAAACTCCATGGCCTTGAGATTCTGCTCCATTCATGAAGGTGCAGTCATGGACAGAAACTCCAAACTGAGCCAACGTCTCATCCTCGCCATGACTTCCGATGCATGAGATATTGGTTCAGATCTGCAGGGGGTACCTGCCGTGCCCACAGCCTGAAGTCCAAGTCTAGCTTGTGTTCTCAGAATTCTGTCCTCACACACCTGGCCCAGAAGCCCTCAACTCTGGCAATTCCTGACCCACAATGCAGCACTGACAGCCCTCTCGAAAAATATTTTGCCTAATGAGCCTCCCAGGCACCTTAATGAGGATAAACCTACACGGCTCCGACTATACCCAAATTATATAGTGTAACCAGAACACTAATGCACTGTCTGACACAACCTGAGCCCGAACATCCTGACCAACACCCAGACAGCTGACCGCACACTGAGCACATCAGACCCGCCATGGCCTTAGGTCATCATCTCTTCCCAACTGCGGTTCAGGCTTCAGAACCTAGACTTTATATCCAACCTCTGCCCAGGGTTGAAAATGATGCAGAAATCAGAACTCCATCCCCATGGCAAGAGACCTTGTGATTGGCATGTTGTCCAAAGTTCAGTGTAGTTGAAACCAATGTGGCCAATGAGGCCCCACCCAAGCTCGAGGGCCACATTGGTCACAAACACACATTCTGTCCCTCAGTCCTCAAGTAAGGCCTATCAGCGGCTGGATGATGAGATAGCATATTGGGCCTGCCCTGCCCATAGGCCCCAATTTTTAACCATAGTTTGGGTTGTCCCTTCACTCTTTCCCAGGCCTCTGCTTAGGATTCCTCTTTGGTTGGGACACCTGAGGTAACAAACCTGAAAGCAGACCTCCCATCCAACAGATTGACGAAAAACAATTGGGACCGGGACTAATACACAGAGAGGAAGATTCATCCATGGCCCATGTGGCCTCCCCACATTCCACGGCCATCGTTGATACAAAATCCAGAGACAAAAGCCTGAGCAAGCGCCTCAGACTTGCTCTTTCTTCATATCCTGAAGAGTTCTTCCTACGGTTTGTAGATTGGGCCTGCCATACCTACGTCCCCAAACCTAAGCTAAGTTTGTGTTTTCAGAATTCTGTCCTCAAAGTCCTGGGCCACACACCCTCTAGGCTAGGGCCACTGGAGCCACACATGAGCACTGTGTCTACCCAATCTATGGGAATTCTGCCCATTCCATTGTCGAAAATCGCACAAATAAGGAGAACCCTCTATAGTCCCCGAGGCCATCCCAATTGTGTAAGTCTCCCAGGACAAACAAGGGCGGTCTCACACCAGCTGAGCATCTACCTCCACTCATACCACAGATGGATGTCCCCAGAGAAGAAAATTGAACCAGACAGGACGCTAGGCCATAAACGGATCCATTGCTTTGGTTTACAGGCATGTCTCCTCAAAAGCTTGGATTCCAATACCAGCGTAGGGGGTTTCCTGAGGCACCCATTAGAACAAATCTCATCTCCACAAGGAAACTTGCGCATGGGAGCTATGTCCAAATCTTAGGAGAATACTTCAGGGTCCCGGTGCCCCCGCCCCATTCCAAGGCCCTCATGGACACAAACACACCTTAGACCCCAACCTCAGAAAGTCCATTACTTTTTTTTTTAAGATTTTATTTATTTATTTGACAGTCATAGATCACAAGCAGGCAGAGAGAGAGTAGGAAGCAGGCTCCCTGCTGAGCAGAGTGCCTGATGTGAGGCTCGATCCTAGGACTCTGAGATCATGACCTGAGTTGAAAGAAGTGGCTTAACACACTGAGCCACCCAGGAGCCCCACGAAAGTCCCATTCAACTCAGTCACACCGGTAGCTCCCGCAGAACCATCCAATCTAAACTGTCTTGGTGCTAGCAGACTATTGGAATGCGAGGCGGGCTTTCCTGGCATCCATCCTCGAACGGTGCTCCGGAATCATTCCATATGGGATGTCCTGGAGCTGCCCAACAGGTCTGAAATGTCCCGCCGAAAAAATCCTTGAAGGGGGCATCCCACAACTTCCAACTTGGGAAAACCACCAAAGCCGTGAGTTTCCGCTTCGTTCCTGAAGGGACAGTCATGCACAGAAACTCCAACATGAGCCAACGTCTAATCATCGCCGTGACTTCAGAAGCATGAGATATTGGTTCAGTTTGGGTTGCCCCTTCACTCTTCCCCAGGGCTCTGCTTTGGAATTCCTCTGGTTGGGACACCTGAGGTAACAAACCTGAAAGGTGACTTCCCATCCCACAGATTGACGAATAACAATGGGGACCGCGCCAAATCCACAGAGAGGAAGATTCATCCATGGCCCATGAGGCCTCCCCACATTCCACGGCCATCGTTGATAGAAAATCAAGAAATAGCCTGAGCAGGCGCCTCAGACTCGCACTTTCTTCATATCCTGAAGAGTTCTTTTCATGGTTTGTAGATTGGGCCTGCCATACCTACGTCCCAAACCTTGGCTGAGTTTGTGTTTTCAGTCTTCTGTCCTAGAAATCCTGGGCCACACACCCTCCAGGCTGGGCACCTGGAGCCACATATTAGGACTGTGCCTACACAATACATGGGAATTCTGCCCATTCCATTGTTCCAAATCGTACAAATTAGGAGAACCCTACAAAGTACCCGTGGACATCACAATTGTGTGGTCTCCCGGGACAAACAAGGGCCGTCTGACACCAGCTGAGCATCTACCTCCACTCATACCATAGATATATGTCCTCAGAGAAGAAGATTGAACCAGACAGGACACTAGACCATAATCGGATCCATTGCTTTGGTTTACAGGCATGTCTCCTCAAAAGCCTGGATTCCAATACAAGCATAAGGGTTTTCCTGAGGCACCCATGAGAACAATTCTCGTAACCATGAGGAAAATTGTGCATGTAAGCTATGTCAAAAGCTTAGGAGAATACTTCAGGGTCCCAGTGACACCGCCCATTCCAAGGTCCTCATGGACACAAACACACATTAGGCCCCATCCTCAGGAAAGTCCATTTCAACTCAGCCACCCCGGTTGCTCCCGCAGAGCCATCTGATTTCAAATGTCTTGTTGCGAGGAGACAATTGGAATGCGAGGCGGGCTTCCTTGGCATCCATATTCGAACTGTGCTCTGGAGTCATTCCATATGGGTAGTCCTGGAGCTGCCCAAAAGGTCTCAATTGTCCCGCAGAAGAAATCCTGGAAAGGGGCATCCCACAAGTCCCAACGTGTTGAAAACCTCCATGGTCGTGAGATTCAGCCATGTTCATGAAGGTGCAGTCATGCACAGAAACTCCAAACTGAGCCAACGTCTGATCCTCGCCGTGACTTCAGATGCATGAGATATTGGTTCAGAACTTCAGGGGGTACCTGCCCTGCCCTCGGCCTGAAGCTCAAGTCTAGCTTGTGTTCTCAGACTTCTGTCCTCACACTACTGGCCCAGAATTCCTCAAGTTTGGCAATTCTGGACCCACAATGCAGCACTCTGCCTACCCTCTAGAAAAAAATATATTGCCTAATGAGGTGCCCAGGCAACTTAAAGGAGGATAAAACTACAAGGCACTCGACTGTACCCAAATTATACAGTCTAACCTGGGCACTAATGCACTGTCTGACACAACCTGAGCCCGAACTGGCTGACCAACACCCAGGCAGCTGACCGCACACTGAGCACATCAGACCCGCCATGGACTTAGGTCGTCATCTCTTCCCAACTGCGGTTTTCAGGATCAAGAACCTAGACCTTATCTCCAACCACTGCCCAGGTTTGAAAATGATGCAGAAAGCAGAACTCCTTCCCAATGGCAAGAAACCTTGTGATTGGCATGTTGTCCAAAGTTCAGTGTAGTTGAAACCAGTGTGGCCCATGAGGCCCCGCCCATGCTCGCGGGCCACATTGGTCACAAACACACATTGTGACCCTCAGCCTGAGCCCAGTCCTCAAGTAAGGCCTCTCAGTGGCTGGATGAAGAGACAGCATATGGGGCCTGCCATGCCACTAGGCCCAAATTTTTAACCATAGTTTGGGTTGTCCCTTCACTCTTCCCCAGGTCTCTGCTTTGGAATTCCTCTTTGGTTCGGACACCTGAGGTAACATACCTGAAGGCAACATCCCAGCCCACAGATTTACGAAAAACAATTGGGACCGGGCAAAATTCACAGAGAGGAAGATTCGTCCATGGCCCATGAGGCCTCCTCACATTCGATGGCCTTCGTTGATACAAAATACAGAGACCATAGCCTGAGCAAGCGCCTCAGACTCGCTCTTTCTTCATATCCTGAAGAGTTCTTCTCATGGTTTGTAGATGGGGCCTGATATACCTACGTCCCCAAACCAAGCTGAGTTTGTGTTTTCAGACATCTGTCCTCAAAGTACTGGGCCACACACACTCCAGGCTGGGGCCACTGGAGCCACACATTAGGACTGTGCCTACCCCATGCCCATTCCATTGTATAATTTCGTACAAATTAGGAGAACCCTCCAAAGTCCCTAGGCCATCCCAATAGTGTAGGTCTCTGTGGACAAACAAGGGCGGTCTGACAACATAATCGGATCCATTGCTTTGGTTTATAGGCATGTCTCCTCAAAATCCTGGATTCCTATTCCAGCATAGGGGGTTTCCTGAGGCACCCATCAGAAATAATCTCGTCTCCACGAAGAAACTTGTGCATGGGACCTATGTAGGTCATGAAGGGGCAGTCATGCACAGAAACTACAACCTGAGCCCGAACCTCCTGACCAACAACCAGGCAGCTGACCGCACACTGAGCACATCAGACCCACCATGGCCTTAGGTCATCATCTCTTCCCAACTGCGGTTTTCAGGATTCAGAACCTAGCTGAGTTTGTGTTTTCCGACTTCTGTCCTCAAAGTCCTGGGCAACACACCCTCCTGGCTGGGGCCCCTGGAGCCACATATTAGGACTGTGCCTACTTCATGCATGGGAATTCTGCCCATTCCATTGTCCAAAATTGTACAAATTAGGAGAACCCTCAAAGTCCCCGAGGCCATCCCAATATGTAGGTCTCTTTGGACAAACAAGGGCGGTCTGACACCAGCTGAGCATCTACCTCCACTCATACCATAGATGGATGTCCCAAGAGAAGGAGATGGAACCAGACAGGACCCTAGGCCATAATCGGATCCATTGCTTTGGTTTACAGGCATGTCTCCTCAAAAGCCTGGATTCCAATACCAGCATAGGGGGTTTCCTGAGGCACCCATCAGAAAACATCTCGTCTCCACGAGGAAACTTGTGCATGGGACCTATGTCAAAATCTTAGGAGAATACTTCAGAGCCGGTGCCACCGCCCCATTCCAAGGTCCTCATGGACACAAACACACATTAGGCCCCATGCTCACGAAAGTCCATTTCAAATCAGCCACCCCGGTTGCTCCCGCAGAGCCATCCGATCTCCACTGTCTTGTTGCTAGGAGACAATTGGAATGTGAGGCGGGCATCCCTGGCATCCATCCTCGAACGGTACTCTGGAGTCATTCCATATGGGATGTTTTGGGGCTGCCCAACAGGTCTCAATTGTCCCACAGAAGGAATCCTTGAAGGGGGCATCCCACAACTCCCAACGAGGCAAAACCTCCATGGCATTGAGATTCCTCTCCGTTCATGAAGGGCAGTCATGCACAGAAACTACAACCTGAGTCAACGTCTGATCCTGCCGTGACTTCAGATGCATGAGATATGGGTTCAGATGTGCAGGGGGTACCTGCCTTGCACTCGGCCTGACGCCCAAGTCTAGCTTGTGGTCTCAGACTTCTGTCCTCACACTGCTGGCCCAGAATTCCTCAAGTTTGGCAATTCTGGACCCACAATGCAGCACTCTGCCTACCCTCTAGAAAAAAATATATTGCCTAATGAGGTGCCCAGGCAACTTAAAGGAGGATAAAACTACAAGGCACTCGACTGTACCCAAATTATACAGTCTAACCTGGGCACTAATGCACTGTCTGACACAACCTGAGCCCGAACTGGCTGACCAACACCCAGGCAGCTGACCGCACACTGAGCACATCAGACCCGCCATGGACTTAGGTCGTCATCTCTTCCCAACTGCGGTTTTCAGGATCAAGAACCTAGACCTTATCTCCAACCACTGCCCAGGTTTGAAAATGATGCAGAAAGCAGAACTCCTTCCCAATGGCAAGAAACCTTGTGATTGGCATGTTGTCCAAAGTTCAGTGTAGTTGAAACCAGTGTGGCCCATGAGGCCCCGCCCATGCTCGCGGGCCACATTGGTCACAAACACACATTGTGACCCTCAGCCTGAGCCCAGTCCTCAAGTAAGGCCTCTCAGTGGCTGGATGAAGAGACAGCATATGGGGCCTGCCATGCCACTAGGCCCAAATTTTTAACCATAGTTTGGGTTGTCCCTTCACTCTTCCCCAGGTCTCTGCTTTGGAATTCCTCTTTGGTTCGGACACCTGAGGTAACATACCTGAAGGCAACATCCCAGCCCACAGATTTACGAAAAACAATTGGGACCGGGCAAAATTCACAGAGAGGAAGATTCGTCCATGGCCCATGAGGCCTCCTCACATTCGACGGCCTTCGTTGATACAAAATACAGAGACCATAGCCTGAGCAAGCGCCTCAGACTCGCTCTTTCTTCATATCCTGAAGAGTTCTTCTCATGGTTTGTAGATGGGGCCTGATATACCTACGTCCCCAAACCAAGCTGAGTTTGTGTTTTCAGACATCTGTCCTCAAAGTACTGGGCCACACACACTCCAGGCTGGGGCCACTGGAGCCACACATTAGGACTGTGCCTACCCCATGCCCATTCCATTGTATAATTTCGTACAAATTAGGAGAACCCTCCAAAGTCCCTAGGCCATCCCAATAGTGTAGGTCTCTGTGGACAAACAAGGGCGGTCTGACAACATAATCGGATCCATTGCTTTGGTTTATAGGCATGTCTCCTCAAAATCCTGGATTCCTATTCCAGCATAGGGGGTTTCCTGAGGCACCCATCAGAAATAATCTCGTCTCCACGAAGAAACTTGTGCATGGGACCTATGTAGGTCATGAAGGGGCAGTCATGCACAGAAACTACAACCTGAGCCCGAACCTCCTGACCAACAACCAGGCAGCTGACCGCACACTGAGCACATCAGACCCACCATGGCCTTAGGTCATCATCTCTTCCCAACTGCGGTTTTCAGGATTCAGAACCTAGCTGAGTTTGTGTTTTCCGACTTCTGTCCTCAAAGTCCTGGGCAACACACCCTCCTGGCTGGGGCCCCTGGAGCCACATATTAGGACTGTGCCTACTTCATGCATGGGAATTCTGCCCATTCCATTGTCCAAAATCGTACAAATTAGGAGAACCCTCAAAGTCCCCGAGGCCATCCCAATATGTAGGTCTCTTTGGACAAACAAGGGCGGTCTGACACCAGCTGAGCATCTACCTCCACTCATACCATAGATGGATGTCCCAAGAGAAGGAGATGGAACCAGACAGGACCCTAGGCCATAATCGGATCCATTGCTTTGGTTTACAGGCATGTCTCCTCAAAAGCCTGGATTCCAATACCAGCATAGGGGGTTTCCTGAGGCACCCATCAGAAAACATCTCGTCTCCACGAGGAAACTTGTGCATGGGACCTATGTCAAAATCTTAGGAGAATACTTCAGAGCCGGTGCCACCGCCCCATTCCAAGGTCCTCATGGACACAAACACACATTAGGCCCCATGCTCACGAAAGTCCATTTCAAATCAGCCACCCCGGTTGCTCCCGCAGAGCCATCCGATCTCCACTGTCTTGTTGCTAGGAGACAATTGGAATGTGAGGCGGGCATCCCTGGCATCCATCCTCGAACGGTACTCTGGAGTCATTCCATATGGGATGTTTTGGGGCTGCCCAACAGGTCTCAATTGTCCCGCAGAAGGAATCCTTGAAGGGGGCATCCCACAACTCCCAACGAGGCAAAACCTCCATGGCATTGAGATTCCTCTCCGTTCATGAAGGGCAGTCATGCACAGAAACTACAACCTGAGTCAACGTCTGATCCTGCCGTGACTTCAGATGCATGAGATATGGGTTCAGATGTGCAGGGGGTACCTGCCTTGCACTCGGCCTGACGCCCAAGTCTAGCTTGTGGTCTCAGACTTCTGTCCTCACACTACTGGCCCAGAAGCCCTCAAGTTTGGCAATTCCGGACCCACAATGCAGTACTCTGCCTGCCCTCTAGAAAAAATATCTTGCCTAATGAGCTTCCCAGGCACCACAAGATGATCAACCTTCACGGAACTCGACTGCACCCAAATTATATAGTCTAACCTGGGCACTAATGCACTGTCTGACACAACCTGAGCCCGAAACTCCTGACCAACAACCAGGCAGCTGACCACACTGAGCACATCAGACCCACTATGGCCTTAAGTCATCATCTCTTCCCAACTGCGGTTTTCAGGCTTCTGAACCTAGACCTTATCTCCAACCACTTCCCAGGGTTGAAAATGATGCAGAAATCAGAACTCCTTCCCCATTGCAAGAGACCGTGTGATTGGCATGTTGTCCAAAGTTCAGTGTAGTTGAAACCAGTGTGGCCCATGAGGCTCGGACCCTGCTCGCGGGCCACATTGGTCACAAACACACATTGTGACCCTCAGCCTGAGCCCAGTCCTCAAGTAAGGCCTCTCAGTGGCTGGATGAAGAGATAGCATATGGGGCCTGCCATGCCCCTAGGCCCAAAATTTTAACCATAGTTTGAGTTGTCCCTTCACTCTTCCCAGGGCTCTGTTTGGAATTCCTCTATGGTTGGGACACCTGAGGTAACAAACCTGAAAGGAGACCTCCCATCCCACAGATTGACGAAAAACAATTGGGACTGGGCCAAATCCCAAGAGAGGAAGTTCGTCCATGGCCCATGAGGCCTCCCCTCATTCCATGGCCATCGTTGACACAAAATCCAGACACCAAAGCCTGAGCAAGCGCCTCAGACTCGTTCTTTCTTCGTATCCTGAAGATTTCTTCTCATGGTTTGTAGATTGGGCCTGCCATACCTACGTCCCCAAACCTAAGCTGCCTTTGTGTTTTCCGACCTCTGTCCTCAAAGTCCTGGGCCACACACCCTCCAGGCTGGGGCCTCTGGAGCCACACATTAGGACTGTGCCTACCCCATGCATGGGGATTCTGCCCATTCCATTGTCCAAAATCGTACAAATTAGGAGAACCCTCCAAAGTCCCCGAGGCCATCCCAATATGTAGGTGTCTGTGGACAAACAAGGGCAGTCTGACACCAGCTGAGCATCTACCTCCACTCATACCATAGATGGATGTCCCCAGAGAAGGTTATGGTACCAGACAGGACCCTAGGCCATAATCTGATCCATTGCTTTGGTTTAAAGGCATGTCTCCTCAAAATCCTGGATTCCTATACCAGCATAGGGGCTTTCCTGAGGCACCCATCAGAAAAAATCTCGTCTCCACGAGGAAACTTGTGCATGGGACCTATGTCAAAATCTTAGGAGAATAATTCAGAGTCCCGGTGCCACCGCCCCATTCCAAGGTCCTCATGGACACAAACCCACATTAGGCCCCATGCTCAGGAAAGTCCATATCAACTCAGCCAACCAGGTTGCTCCCGCACAGCCATCCGAACTCAACTGTCTTGTTGCTAGGAGACAATTGGAGAGCGAGGTGGGCTTCCCTGGAATCCATCCTCGAACGGTGCTCTGGAGTCATTCCATATGGCATGTTTTGGAGCTGCCCAACAGGTCTCAATTGTCCCGCAGAAAGAATCCTTGAAGGGGCCATCCCACAACTCCCAACGTGGGAAAAACTCTATGGCCTTGAGATTCCTCTCCGTTCATGAAGGGGCAGTCATGCACAGAAACTACAACCTAGGCCAACGTCGGATCCTCGCCGTGACTTCAGATGCATGAGATATTGGTTCAGATGTGTAGGGGGTACCTGCCTTGCCCTCGGCCTGAAGCCCAAGTCTAGCTTGTGGTCTCAGACTTCTGTCCTCACACTGCTGGCCCAGAAGCTCTCACGTTTGGCAATTCCGGAACCACAATGCAGCACTCTACCTGCCCTCTAGAAAAAATATCTTGTCTAAGGAACTGCCCGGGTACCTCAAATAAGGATCAACATACACGGCAATCGACTGTATCCAAATTATATAGTCTAACCTGGGCACTAATGCACTGTCTGACACAACCTGAGCCCGAAACTCCTGACCAACAACCAGGCAGCTGACCGCACACTGAGCACATCAGACCCACCATGGCCTTAGGTCATCATCTCTTCCCAAATGCAGTTTTCGTCTTCCGAACCTAGACCTTATCTCCAACCACGGCCCAGGGTTGAAAATAATGCAGAAATCAGAACTCCTTCACCATGGCAAGAGACCTTGTGATTGGCATGTTGTCCAAAGTTCAGTGTAGATGAAACCGGTGTGGCCCATGAGGCCACGCCCACTCTCCCGGGCCACATTGGTCACAAACACACATTGTGACCCTCAGCCTGAGCCCAGTTCTCAAGTAAGGCCTCTCAGTGGCTGGTGAAGAGACAGCATATGGGGCCTGACATGCCCCTAGGCCCCAAATTTTAACCATAGTTTGGGTTGTCCCTTCACTCTTCCCCAGGGCTCTGCTTTGGAATTCCTCTTTGGTTGGGACACCTGAGGTTACAAACCTGAAAGGAGACCTCCCATCCCACAGATTGACGAAATACAATTGGGACCGGTCCAAATCCACAGAGAGGAAGAATCGTCCATGGCCAGTGAAGTCTCCCCACATTCCACGGCCATCGTTGATACAAAATCCAGAGACCAAAGCCTGAGCAAGCGCCTCAGACTCGCTCTTTCTTCATATCCTGAAGAATTCTTCTCATGGTTTGTAGATTGGGCCTGCCATACCTACGTCCCCAAACCTAAGCTGTGTCTGTGTTTTCAGACTTCTGTCCTCAAAGTCCTGGGCCACACACCCTCCAGGCTGGGGCCCCTGGAGCCACACATTAGGACTGTGCCTACCCAATCTATGGGAATTCTGCCCATTCCATTGTCCAAAATTGTACAAATTAGGAGAACCCTCCAAAGTCCCCGAGGCCATCCCAATATGTAGGTGTCTGTGGACAAACAAGGGCAGTCTGACACCAGCTGAGCATCTACCTCCACTCATACCATAGATGGATGTCCCCAGAGAAGGAGATGGAAACAGACAGGACCCTAGGCCATAATCGGATCCACTTCTTTGGTTTACAGGCATGTCTCCTCAAAATCCTGGATTCTAATACCAGCATAGGGTGTTTCCTGAGGCACCCATCAGAAAAAATCTCGTCTCCACGAGGAAACTTGTGCATGGGACCTATGTCAAAATCTTAGGAGCATACTTCCGAGTCCCGGTGCCACCGCCCCATTCCAAGGTCCTCATGGAAACAAATACACATTAGGCCCCATGCTCGGGAACGTCCATTTCAACTCAGCCACCCCGGTGTCTCCCGCAGAGCCATCCGATCTCCACTGTCTTGTTGCTAGGAGACAATTGGAATGTGAGGCGGGCTTCCCTGGCATCCATCCTCGAACAGTGCTCTGGAGTCATTCCATATGGGATATTTTGGAGCTGCCAAACAGGTCTCAATTGTCCCGCAGAAGGAATCCTTGAAGGGGGCATCCCACAACTCCCAACGTGGGAAAACCTCCATGGCCTTGAGATTCCTCTCCGTTCATGAAGGGGCAGTTATGCACAGAAACTACAACCTGAGCCAAAGTCTGATCCTCGCCGTGACATCAGATGCATGAGATATTGGTTCAGATGTGCAGGGGGTACCTGCCTTGCCCTCGGGACTGAAGCCCAAGCCTAGCTTGTGGTCTCAGACTTCTGTCATCACACTACTGGCCCAGAAGCCCTCAAGTTTGGCAATTACGGACCCACAATGCAGCACTCTGCCTGCCCTCTAGAAAAAATATCTTGCCTAATGAGCTGCCCAGGCACCTCAAATGAGGATCAACCTACACGGCACTCGACTGTACCCAAATTACATAGTCTAACCTGGGCACTAATGCACTGTCTGACACAACCTGAGCCTAAAACTCCTGACCAACAACCAGGCAGCTGGCCGCACACTGAGCACATCAGAACCACCATGGCTTTAGGTCATCATCTCTTCCCAACTGCGGATTTCAGGCTTCAGAACCTAGACCTTATCTCCATCCACTGCCCAGGGTTGAAAATGATGCAGAAATCAGAACTCCTTCACCATGGCAAGAGACCTTGTGATTGGCATGTTGTCCAAAGTTCAGTGTAGTTGAAACCAGTGTGGCCCATGAGGCCCCGCCCAAGCTCGCGGGCCACATTGGTCACAAGCACACATTGTGAACCTCAGCCTGAGCCCAGTCCTCAAGTAAGGCCTCTCAGTGGCTGGATGAAGGGACAGCATATGGGGCCTGCCATGCCCCTAGGCCCCAAATTTTAACCATAGTTTGGGTTGTCCCTTCACTCTTCCCAGGGCTCTGTTTGGAATTCCTCTTTGATTGGGACACCTGAGGTAACAAACCTGAAAGGAGACCTTCCATCCCACAGATTGACGAAAAACAATTAGGCCGATCCAAATCCACAGAGAGGAAGATTCGTCCATGGCCCATGAGGCCTCCCCACATTCCACGGCCATCTTTGAGACAAAATCCAGAGACCAAAGCCTGAGCAAGCGCCTCAGACTCGCTCTTTCTTTGTATCCTGAAGATTTCTTCTCATGGTTTGTAGATTGGGCCTGCCATACCTACGTCCCCAAACCTAAGCTGCGTTTGTGTTTTCCGACTTCTGTCCTCACAGTCCTGGGCCACACACCCTCCAGGGTCTGGCCACTGGTGCCACACATTAGGACTGTGCCTACCCCATGCATGGGAATTCTGCCCATTCCATTGTCCAAAATTGTACAAATTAGGAGAACCCTCCAAAGTCCCCGAGGCCATCCCAATAATGTAGGTCTCTGTGAACAAAGAAGGGCAGTCTGACACCAGCTGAGCATCTACCTCCACTCATACCATAGATGGATGTCCCCAGAGAAGGAGATGGAACCAGACAGGACCGTAGGCCATAATCGGATCCATTGCTTTGGTTTACAGGCATGTCTCCTCAAAAGCCTGGATACCAATACCAGCATAGGGGGTTTCCTGAGGCACCCATCAGAAAACATCTCGTCTCCACGAGGAAACTTGTGCATGGGACCTATGTCAAAATCTTAGGAGAATACTTCAGAGCCGGTGCCACCGCCCCATTCCAAGGTCCTCATGGACACAAACACACATTAGGCCCCATGCTCACGAAAGTCCATTTCAAATCAGCCACCCCGGTTGCTCCCGCAGAGCCATCCGATCTCCACTGTCTTGTTGCTAGGAGACAATTGGAATGTGAGGCGGGCATCCCTGGCATCCATCCTCGAACGGTACTCTGGAGTCATTCCATATGGGATGTTTTGGGGCTGCCCAACAGGTCTCAATTGTCCCGCAGAAGGAATCCTTGAAGGGGGCATCCCACAACTCCCAACGAGGCAAAACCTCCATGGCATTGAGATTCCTCTCCGTTCATGAAGGGCAGTCATGCACAGAAACTACAACCTGAGTCAACGTCTGATCCTGCCGTGACTTCAGATGCATGAGATATGGGTTCAGATGTGCAGGGGGTACCTGCCTTGCACTCGGCCTGACGCCCAAGTCTAGCTTGTGGTCTCAGACTTCTGTCCTCACACTGCTGGCCCAGAATTCCTCAAGTTTGGCAATTCTGGACCCACAATGCAGCACTCTGCCTACCCTCTAGAAAAAAATATATTGCCTAATGAGGTGCCCAGGCAACTTAAAGGAGGATAAAACTACAAGGCACTCGACTGTACCCAAATTATACAGTCTAACCTGGGCACTAATGCACTGTCTGACACAACCTGAGCCCGAACTGGCTGACCAACACCCAGGCAGCTGACCGCACACTGAGCACATCAGACCCGCCATGGACTTAGGTCGTCATCTCTTCCCAACTGCGGTTTTCAGGATCAAGAACCTAGACCTTATCTCCAACCACTGCCCAGGTTTGAAAATGATGCAGAAAGCAGAACTCCTTCCCAATGGCAAGAAACCTTGTGATTGGCATGTTGTCCAAAGTTCAGTGTAGTTGAAACCAGTGTGGCCCATGAGGCCCCGCCCATGCTCGCGGGCCACATTGGTCACAAACACACATTGTGACCCTCAGCCTGAGCCCAGTCCTCAAGTAAGGCCTCTCAGTGGCTGGATGAAGAGACAGCATATGGGGCCTGCCATGCCACTAGGCCCAAATTTTTAACCATAGTTTGGGTTGTCCCTTCACTCTTCCCCAGGTCTCTGCTTTGGAATTCCTCTTTGGTTCGGACACCTGAGGTAACATACCTGAAGGCAACATCCCAGCCCACAGATTTACGAAAAACAATTGGGACCGGGCAAAATTCACAGAGAGGAAGATTCGTCCATGGCCCATGAGGCCTCCTCACATTCGACGGCCTTCGTTGATACAAAATACAGAGACCATAGCCTGAGCAAGCGCCTCAGACTCGCTCTTTCTTCATATCCTGAAGAGTTCTTCTCATGGTTTGTAGATGGGGCCTGATATACCTACGTCCCCAAACCAAGCTGAGTTTGTGTTTTCAGACATCTGTCCTCAAAGTACTGGGCCACACACACTCCAGGCTGGGGCCACTGGAGCCACACATTAGGACTGTGCCTACCCCATGCCCATTCCATTGTATAATTTCGTACAAATTAGGAGAACCCTCCAAAGTCCCTAGGCCATCCCAATAGTGTAGGTCTCTGTGGACAAACAAGGGCGGTCTGACAACATAATCGGATCCATTGCTTTGGTTTATAGGCATGTCTCCTCAAAATCCTGGATTCCTATTCCAGCATAGGGGGTTTCCTGAGGCACCCATCAGAAATAATCTCGTCTCCACGAAGAAACTTGTGCATGGGACCTATGTAGGTCATGAAGGGGCAGTCATGCACAGAAACTACAACCTGAGCCCGAACCTCCTGACCAACAACCAGGCAGCTGACCGCACACTGAGCACATCAGACCCACCATGGCCTTAGGTCATCATCTCTTCCCAACTGCGGTTTTCAGGATTCAGAACCTAGCTGAGTTTGTGTTTTCCGACTTCTGTCCTCAAAGTCCTGGGCAACACACCCTCCTGGCTGGGGCCCCTGGAGCCACATATTAGGACTGTGCCTACTTCATGCATGGGAATTCTGCCCATTCCATTGTCCAAAATCGTACAAATTAGGAGAACCCTCAAAGTCCCCGAGGCCATCCCAATATGTAGGTCTCTTTGGACAAACAAGGGCGGTCTGACACCAGCTGAGCATCTACCTCCACTCATACCATAGATGGATGTCCCAAGAGAAGGAGATGGAACCAGACAGGACCCTAGGCCATAATCGGATCCATTGCTTTGGTTTACAGGCATGTCTCCTCAAAAGCCTGGATTCCAATACCAGCATAGGGGGTTTCCTGAGGCACCCATCAGAAAACATCTCGTCTCCACGAGGAAACTTGTGCATGGGACCTATGTCAAAATCTTAGGAGAATACTTCAGAGCCGGTGCCACCGCCCCATTCCAAGGTCCTCATGGACACAAACACACATTAGGCCCCATGCTCACGAAAGTCCATTTCAAATCAGCCACCCCGGTTGCTCCCGCAGAGCCATCCGATCTCCACTGTCTTGTTGCTAGGAGACAATTGGAATGTGAGGCGGGCATCCCTGGCATCCATCCTCGAACGGTACTCTGGAGTCATTCCATATGGGATGTTTTGGGGCTGCCCAACAGGTCTCAATTGTCCCGCAGAAGGAATCCTTGAAGGGGGCATCCCACAACTCCCAACGAGGCAAAACCTCCATGGCATTGAGATTCCTCTCCGTTCATGAAGGGCAGTCATGCACAGAAACTACAACCTGAGTCAACGTCTGATCCTGCCGTGACTTCAGATGCATGAGATATGGGTTCAGATGTGCAGGGGGTACCTGCCTTGCACTCGGCCTGACGCCCAAGTCTAGCTTGTGGTCTCAGACTTCTGTCCTCACACTACTGGCCCAGAAGCCCTCAAGTTTGGCAATTCCGGACCCACAATGCAGTACTCTGCCTGCCCTCTAGAAAAAATATCTTGCCTAATGAGCTTCCCAGGCACCACAAGATGATCAACCTTCACGGAACTCGACTGCACCCAAATTATATAGTCTAACCTGGGCACTAATGCACTGTCTGACACAACCTGAGCCCGAAACTCCTGACCAACAACCAGGCAGCTGACCACACTGAGCACATCAGACCCACTATGGCCTTAAGTCATCATCTCTTCCCAACTGCGGTTTTCAGGCTTCTGAACCTAGACCTTATCTCCAACCACTTCCCAGGGTTGAAAATGATGCAGAAATCAGAACTCCTTCCCCATTGCAAGAGACCGTGTGATTGGCATGTTGTCCAAAGTTCAGTGTAGTTGAAACCAGTGTGGCCCATGAGGCTCGGACCCTGCTCGCGGGCCACATTGGTCACAAACACACATTGTGACCCTCAGCCTGAGCCCAGTCCTCAAGTAAGGCCTCTCAGTGGCTGGATGAAGAGATAGCATATGGGGCCTGCCATGCCCCTAGGCCCAAAATTTTAACCATAGTTTGAGTTGTCCCTTCACTCTTCCCAGGGCTCTGTTTGGAATTCCTCTATGGTTGGGACACCTGAGGTAACAAACCTGAAAGGAGACCTCCCATCCCACAGATTGACGAAAAACAATTGGGACTGGGCCAAATCCCAAGAGAGGAAGTTCGTCCATGGCCCATGAGGCCTCCCCTCATTCCATGGCCATCGTTGACACAAAATCCAGACACCAAAGCCTGAGCAAGCGCCTCAGACTCGTTCTTTCTTCGTATCCTGAAGATTTCTTCTCATGGTTTGTAGATTGGGCCTGCCATACCTACGTCCCCAAACCTAAGCTGCCTTTGTGTTTTCCGACCTCTGTCCTCAAAGTCCTGGGCCACACACCCTCCAGGCTGGGGCCTCTGGAGCCACACATTAGGACTGTGCCTACCCCATGCATGGGGATTCTGCCCATTCCATTGTCCAAAATCGTACAAATTAGGAGAACCCTCCAAAGTCCCCGAGGCCATCCCAATATGTAGGTGTCTGTGGACAAACAAGGGCAGTCTGACACCAGCTGAGCATCTACCTCCACTCATACCATAGATGGATGTCCCCAGAGAAGGTTATGGTACCAGACAGGACCCTAGGCCATAATCTGATCCATTGCTTTGGTTTAAAGGCATGTCTCCTCAAAATCCTGGATTCCTATACCAGCATAGGGGCTTTCCTGAGGCACCCATCAGAAAAAATCTCGTCTCCACGAGGAAACTTGTGCATGGGACCTATGTCAAAATCTTAGGAGAATAATTCAGAGTCCCGGTGCCACCGCCCCATTCCAAGGTCCTCATGGACACAAACCCACATTAGGCCCCATGCTCAGGAAAGTCCATATCAACTCAGCCAACCAGGTTGCTCCCGCACAGCCATCCGAACTCAACTGTCTTGTTGCTAGGAGACAATTGGAGAGCGAGGTGGGCTTCCCTGGAATCCATCCTCGAACGGTGCTCTGGAGTCATTCCATATGGCATGTTTTGGAGCTGCCCAACAGGTCTCAATTGTCCCGCAGAAAGAATCCTTGAAGGGGCCATCCCACAACTCCCAACGTGGGAAAAACTCTATGGCCTTGAGATTCCTCTCCGTTCATGAAGGGGCAGTCATGCACAGAAACTACAACCTAGGCCAACGTCGGATCCTCGCCGTGACTTCAGATGCATGAGATATTGGTTCAGATGTGTAGGGGGTACCTGCCTTGCCCTCGGCCTGAAGCCCAAGTCTAGCTTGTGGTCTCAGACTTCTGTCCTCACACTGCTGGCCCAGAAGCTCTCACGTTTGGCAATTCCGGAACCACAATGCAGCACTCTACCTGCCCTCTAGAAAAAATATCTTGTCTAAGGAACTGCCCGGGTACCTCAAATAAGGATCAACATACACGGCAATCGACTGTATCCAAATTATATAGTCTAACCTGGGCACTAATGCACTGTCTGACACAACCTGAGCCCGAAACTCCTGACCAACAACCAGGCAGCTGACCGCACACTGAGCACATCAGACCCACCATGGCCTTAGGTCATCATCTCTTCCCAAATGCAGTTTTCGTCTTCCGAACCTAGACCTTATCTCCAACCACGGCCCAGGGTTGAAAATAATGCAGAAATCAGAACTCCTTCACCATGGCAAGAGACCTTGTGATTGGCATGTTGTCCAAAGTTCAGTGTAGATGAAACCGGTGTGGCCCATGAGGCCACGCCCACTCTCCCGGGCCACATTGGTCACAAACACACATTGTGACCCTCAGCCTGAGCCCAGTTCTCAAGTAAGGCCTCTCAGTGGCTGGTGAAGAGACAGCATATGGGGCCTGACATGCCCCTAGGCCCCAAATTTTAACCATAGTTTGGGTTGTCCCTTCACTCTTCCCCAGGGCTCTGCTTTGGAATTCCTCTTTGGTTGGGACACCTGAGGTTACAAACCTGAAAGGAGACCTCCCATCCCACAGATTGACGAAATACAATTGGGACCGGTCCAAATCCACAGAGAGGAAGAATCGTCCATGGCCAGTGAAGTCTCCCCACATTCCACGGCCATCGTTGATACAAAATCCAGAGACCAAAGCCTGAGCAAGCGCCTCAGACTCGCTCTTTCTTCATATCCTGAAGAATTCTTCTCATGGTTTGTAGATTGGGCCTGCCATACCTACGTCCCCAAACCTAAGCTGTGTCTGTGTTTTCAGACTTCTGTCCTCAAAGTCCTGGGCCACACGCCCTCCAGGCTGGGGCCCCTGGAGCCACACATTAGGACTGTGCCTACCCAATCTATGGGAATTCTGCCCATTCCATTGTCCAAAATTGTACAAATTAGGAGAACCCTCCAAAGTCCCCGAGGCCATCCCAATATGTAGGTGTCTGTGGACAAACAAGGGCAGTCTGACACCAGCTGAGCATCTACCTCCACTCATACCATAGATGGATGTCCCCAGAGAAGGAGATGGAAACAGACAGGACCCTAGGCCATAATCGGATCCACTTCTTTGGTTTACAGGCATGTCTCCTCAAAATCCTGGATTCTAATACCAGCATAGGGTGTTTCCTGAGGCACCCATCAGAAAAAATCTCGTCTCCACGAGGAAACTTGTGCATGGGACCTATGTCAAAATCTTAGGAGCATACTTCCGAGTCCCGGTGCCACCGCCCCATTCCAAGGTCCTCATGGAAACAAATACACATTAGGCCCCATGCTCGGGAACGTCCATTTCAACTCAGCCACCCCGGTGTCTCCCGCAGAGCCATCCGATCTCCACTGTCTTGTTGCTAGGAGACAATTGGAATGTGAGGCGGGCTTCCCTGGCATCCATCCTCGAACAGTGCTCTGGAGTCATTCCATATGGGATATTTTGGAGCTGCCAAACAGGTCTCAATTGTCCCGCAGAAGGAATCCTTGAAGGGGGCATCCCACAACTCCCAACGTGGGAAAACCTCCATGGCCTTGAGATTCCTCTCCGTTCATGAAGGGGCAGTTATGCACAGAAACTACAACCTGAGCCAAAGTCTGATCCTCGCCGTGACATCAGATGCATGAGATATTGGTTCAGATGTGCAGGGGGTACCTGCCTTGCCCTCGGGACTGAAGCCCAAGCCTAGCTTGTGGTCTCAGACTTCTGTCATCACACTACTGGCCCAGAAGCCCTCAAGTTTGGCAATTACGGACCCACAATGCAGCACTCTGCCTGCCCTCTAGAAAAAATATCTTGCCTAATGAGCTGCCCAGGCACCTCAAATGAGGATCAACCTACACGGCACTCGACTGTACCCAAATTACATAGTCTAACCTGGGCACTAATGCACTGTCTGACACAACCTGAGCCTAAAACTCCTGACCAACAACCAGGCAGCTGGCCGCACACTGAGCACATCAGAACCACCATGGCTTTAGGTCATCATCTCTTCCCAACTGCGGATTTCAGGCTTCAGAACCTAGACCTTATCTCCATCCACTGCCCAGGGTTGAAAATGATGCAGAAATCAGAACTCCTTCACCATGGCAAGAGACCTTGTGATTGGCATGTTGTCCAAAGTTCAGTGTAGTTGAAACCAGTGTGGCCCATGAGGCCCCGCCCAAGCTCGCGGGCCACATTGGTCACAAGCACACATTGTGAACCTCAGCCTGAGCCCAGTCCTCAAGTAAGGCCTCTCAGTGGCTGGATGAAGGGACAGCATATGGGGCCTGCCATGCCCCTAGGCCCCAAATTTTAACCATAGTTTGGGTTGTCCCTTCACTCTTCCCAGGGCTCTGTTTGGAATTCCTCTTTGATTGGGACACCTGAGGTAACAAACCTGAAAGGAGACCTTCCATCCCACAGATTGACGAAAAACAATTAGGCCGATCCAAATCCACAGAGAGGAAGATTCGTCCATGGCCCATGAGGCCTCCCCACATTCCACGGCCATCTTTGAGACAAAATCCAGAGACCAAAGCCTGAGCAAGCGCCTCAGACTCGCTCTTTCTTTGTATCCTGAAGATTTCTTCTCATGGTTTGTAGATTGGGCCTGCCATACCTACGTCCCCAAACCTAAGCTGCGTTTGTGTTTTCCGACTTCTGTCCTCACAGTCCTGGGCCACACACCCTCCAGGGTCTGGCCACTGGTGCCACACATTAGGACTGTGCCTACCCCATGCATGGGAATTCTGCCCATTCCATTGTCCAAAATTGTACAAATTAGGAGAACCCTCCAAAGTCCCCGAGGCCATCCCAATAATGTAGGTCTCTGTGAACAAAGAAGGGCAGTCTGACACCAGCTGAGCATCTACCTCCACTCATACCATAGATGGATGTCCCCAGAGAAGGAGATGGAACCAGACAGGACCGTAGGCCATAATCGGATCCATTGCTTTGGTTTACAGGCATGTCTCCTCAAAAGCCTGGATACCAATACCAGCATAGGGGGTTTCCTGAGGCACCCATCAGAAAACATCTCGTCTCCAAGAGGAAACTTGTGCATGGGACCTATGTCAAAATCTTAGGAGAATACTTCAGAGTCCCAGTGCCACAGCCCCATTCCACGGTCCTCATGGACACAAACACATATTAGGCCCCATGCTCGGGAACGTCCATTTGAACTCAGCCACCCCGGTTGCTCCCGCAGAGCCATCCGATCTCCACTGTCTTGTTGCTAGGAGACAATTGGAATGCGAGGCGGGCTTCCCTGGCATCCATCCTCGAACGGTACTCTGGGTCATTCCATATGGGATGTTTTGGAGCTGCCAAACAGATCTCAATTGTCCCGCAGAAGGAATCCTTGAAGGGGGCATCCCACAACTCCCAATGTGGGAAAACCTCCATGGCCTTGAGATTCCTCTCCGTTCATGCAGGGGCAGTCATGCACAGAAACTACAACCTGAGCCAACGTCTGATCTTTGCCGTGACATCAGATGCATGAGATATTGGTTCAGATGTGCAGGGGGTACCTGCCTTACCCTCGGGCCTGATGCCCAAGTCTAGTTGTGGTCTCAGACTTCTGTCCACATCTGTCTATGGGTCTGAGTGCAGGTAGGTGCTCAGTTGGGCTCAGATTGCCCCTGTTTTTCCTGGGAAGCCACCACTATTGAGATGGATCAGGGACTTCGGAGGTTTATCCTATTAGAAGGGTTGTGGCCATTGGAATGGGCACACACAATTCCCTAGGAGAGGGCAAGTACAGTCCTCAGGTTTGGCTCCAGGGTCCTGAGCCTGTAGGTTTTGTAGGCCAGGGCTGTTTGGACAGTTGTCTGAAAACACAAACTCGGCTTATGTTTCGGGTCATAGGTATGGCAGGACTGATCTACAGACCATGAAGAGAACACTTCGGGATTTGAAAGAAGGGCGAGTGCGAGGCCCCTGCTCAAGTTTTTGTCTCTGGATATCGTTTCACTCATGGTCGTGAAATTTCTGGGGGACTTCATGGGAAATGGACGAGTCTTACTCTCTTGTGGTTTGGCCCCGTCCAAAGAGTTTGGGGGCATTCTATGGGCTGGAAGAAGTCCGTTTTTTGTTATTGTTGTTGTTGTTGTTGTTTTCTTTTTTATCCTCAGGTGTCCCACCAAATGAGGGATTCCAGAGTAGAGCCCTGGGGAGGGGCGACTGGACAATCAAAAATCTGGTTAAAAATTGGGGCCTAGGGACATGTCAAGCCCATTATGACATCTAATGGTCCAGCAACTGAGAGGACTTACTAGAGGACAGGACTCACGCTGAGGTCACAATGCGTGTTTATGCTCTCGTCGCACTCAAGAATGGGCGGGGCCTCAGGGTGAATGCTGGTTTCTCCTACACTGAACGTTGGACAACGTGCCAACCACAAGGGTTCTTGCCATGGGTAAGGAGGAGTTCTGATTTCTGCATCACACTCACCCCTGGGCAGTGATTGGAGATAAGGTCTCGGTTCTGAAGCCTGAAAACTGAGGTAGGGAAGAGATGATGACCTAAGGCCATGGCGGGTTTTATGGGCTCAGTGTGCGGTCAGCTTTCTGGGTGTTGGTCAGGAGGTCCGGGTTCAGGTTGTGTTCGACAGTGCATTAGTGCCCAGGATAGACTATATAATTTGGGTAAAGTCGAGTGCTGTGTAGGTTGATCCTCATTTAATGTGCCTGGGCAGCTCATGAGGCAATAATTTTTTTTCTAGAGGGCAGGCAGAGTGCTGCATAGTGGGTCCGGAATTGCCAAACTTGAGGGCTTCGGGGCCAGGAATGTGAGGACGGAAGTCTGAGAAGACAAGCTAGACTTGGGTTTCAGGGCGAGGGCACGGCAGGTACCCCCTGCAGATCTGACCCAATATCTTATGCATCTGAAGTCAGGGCGAGGATCAGACGTTGGCTCAGGTTGGAGTTTCTGTGCATGACGGCCGCTTCATGTAGGGAGCGGAATCTCGAGGCCATGGAGGTTTTCCCACGTTGGGAGTTGTGGGATGCCCCCTTCAAGGATTCCTTCTGCAGGACAATTGAGACCTGTTGGACGTCTCCAGGACATCCCATATGGAATGACTCCAGTGCACCATTCGCGGATGGATGCCTGGGAAGCCTGCCTCGCATTCCAATTGTCTCCTAGCAACAAGACAGTTTAGATATGATGGCTCTCCCGGAGCAACCGGTGTGGCTGAGTTGAAATGGACTTTCCTGATCATGGGTCCTAATGTGTTTTTGTGTCCATGAGGGCCTTGGAATGGGGCGGTGGCACCGGGACCCTGAAGTACTCTCCTAAGCTTTGGACATGGCTCCCATGCACAGGTTTCCTTGTGGAGACGAGATGAGTTCTGATGGGTGCCTCAGGAAAACCCCTATGCTCGTATTGGAATCAGGCTTTTGAGGACACATGCCTGTAACCCAAAGCAATGGATCCTATTATGGCCTAGGGTCCTGTCTGGTTCAATCTTCTTCTCTGGGGACATCCATCTATGGTATGAGTGGAGGTCGATTATCAGCTGGTGTCAGACAGCCCTTTTTTGTTCCGGGCGACCTACACTATTGCGATGGCCTCAGGGACTTTGGAGGTTTCTCCTAATTTGTACGATTTTGGACAATGGAATGAGCAGAATTCCCATGGATTGGTAGGCACAGTCCTAATGTGTGGCTCCAGGGTGTGTGACCCAAGACTTTGAGGACAGAAGTCTGAAAACACAAACTCAGCTTAGGTTTGGGGACGTAGGTATGGCAGGCACGATCTATAAGCTATGAGAAGAACTCTTCAGGATATGAAGAAAGTGCGAGTCTGCGGCGCTTGCTCAGGCTTTTGTCTCTGGATTTTGTATCAGCGATGGCCGTGGAATGTCGGGGAGGCCTCCTGGGCCATGGACGAATCTTCCTCTCTGAGGATTTGGCCCGATTCCCAATTGCTTTTCGTCAATCTGTGGGATGGGAGGAGTCATTTCAGTTTTGTTACCTCAGGTGTCCCTCCAAAAGAGGAATTCCAAAGCAAAGCCGTGGGGAAGACTGAAGGGACCACCCGAACTATGGTTAAAAATTGGGGCCTAGGGGCATGGCAAGCCCAATATGCTATCTTTTCATCTAGCCACTGAGTGGCCTTACTTGAGGACTGACTCAGCCTGAGGGTCACAATGTGTGTTTGTGACCAATGTGGCCCGCGAGCATGGGCGGGGCCTCATGGGCCACACTGGTTTCAACTACACTGAAAGTTGGACAACATGCCAACCACAAGGTTTCTTGCCATGGGGAAGGAGATCCGATTTCTGTATCACCTTCAACCCTGGGCAGTGATTGGAGATAAGGTCTAGGTTCTGAAACCTGAAAACCGAGTTTGGGAAGAGATGAAGACCTAAGGCCATGGCGGCTCCATGTGCTCAGTGTGCGGCCAGCTGTCAGGGAGGGGCCAGGGGTCCAGGCTCAGACTGTGTCAGAAAGGGCATTAGTGCCCTGGTCAGCCTATGTATTTGGGGTACAGCCAAGGTCGGTGCAGGTTGATCCTCATTTGGGGTTACTGGGTAGCCCCAGAGGACAATGTTTTTCTTCTGGAGGGCAGGCAGAGTGCTGCATTTTAGTTCTGGATTGCCAAACTGGATGGCTTGTGGGCCAGTAGTCTGACGACAAAATTCTGAGAACACAAGCTAGGCTTAGGTTACTGGGTGAGGCCATGGCAGGCACAATCTACAGACCTGAATCGAGATCTCGTGCATCTGAAGTCAGGGCGAGGATCAGACGATCGCTCAGGTTGGAGTTTCTGCCCCTGATGGCCCCTTCATGAATGTGGGGGCATCACGAGGCCATGGGGGTTTTCCCACGATGGGAGTTATGAGAAGCTCCAAACTGCAGAGAGTCTTCTGCAGGACAATTGAGACCTGTTGTTTGGGTCCAGGCCAATGATTCTGAGCACCGTTCTAAGGATGGATGGCTGGGTAGCCCACCTCGCATTCCAATTGTCTCCTAGCAACAAGAGAGTTTAGATGCTGGATCTTGTCGAGCAACCGAGGAGGCTGAGTTGAAATGGACTCGCCTGTGGATGGCTCCTAATGTGCTTTTGTGTCTATGCAGACCTTGGAATGAAGCAGTGGCACTGGGGCCCTGATCGTTCTCCTAAACAGATGCTTTGACACAGCTCCAACGTGCAAGTTTCCCATGTGTAGATGAGATGTTTTCTGATGGCTGAGTCAAGAAACAGCCATATGCTGGTTTTGAAAACCAGGCCTCTGAGGAGAGATGCCTGGAAACCAAAGCAATGGATCTGATTAGTGCCTAGGTTCCAGTTCTTTCCTTTGGACCTCTGGGGACATCTGTCTATTGGTCTGAGTGTAGATAAGTGCTCAGATGGCCTCAGATTGCCCCTGATTTTCCTGGGAAGCCACCACTAGTGAGATGGATCAGGGACGTTGGCGATTTTTCCTATTAGAAGTGTTGTGGCCATCGGAATGGGCACACACAATCCCCTTGGAGAGGGCAAGTATAGTCCTTAGGTTTGGCTCCAGGGACCTGAGCCTGTAGGTTGTGTAGGCCAGGGCTGTTTGGACAGTTGTCTGAAAATACAAACTCGGCTTATGTTTCGGGTCATAGGTATGGCAGGACTGATCTACAGACTTGAGGAGAACTCTTCGTGATTTGAGAAAAGGGCGAGTGTGAGGCTCTTGAGCAAGTTTTTGTCTCTGGATATAGTGTCAATCATGGTGGTGAAATTTCTGCGTGACTTCATGGGAAATGGTCGAGTCTTACTTTCTGGTGGTTTGGCCCTGTACAAAGAGTTTGTGGTCATACTGTGGGATGGAAGAAGTCCGTTATTATGTTGTTGTTGCTTTCTTTTTTAACCTCAGGTGTCCCACCAAATGAGGGATTCCAGAGTAGAGCCCTGGGTAGGGACGACTGGACAATCAGAAATCGGGTTAAAAATTGGGGCCTAGGGACATGTCAAGCCCATTATGATATCTAATGGTCCAGCCACTGAGAGGACTTACTAGAGGACAGAACTCATGCTGAGGGTCACAATGCGTGTTTATGCCCTCGTCGCACTCAAAATGGGTGAGGCATCAGGGTGAATGCTGGTTTCTCCTCTACTGAACGTTGGACAAGTGCCAACCACAAGGTTTCTTGCCATGGGTAAGGGGGAGTTCTGATTTCTGCATCACACTCACCCCTGGGCAGTGATTGCAGATAAGGTCTCGTTTTGAAGCCTGAACTGAGGTAGGGAAGAGAAGGCGACCTAAGGCCATGGCAGGTCTGATGTGCTCAATGTGCGGTCAGCTGCCTGATGTTGGTCCGGAGGTTCGGGCTCAGGTTTTGTCAGAGAGTGCATTAGTGCTCTGGTTAGACTATATAATTTGGGTACAGTCGAGTGCCGTGTAGGTTTATCCTCATTTGAGGTTCCTGGGCAGCTCATTAGGCAAGATATTTTTTCTAGAGGGCTGGCAGAGTGCTGCATTGTGGGTCCGGAATTGCCAAACCTGAGGTCTCCTGGGCCAATAGTGTGAGGACAGAAGTCTTAGAACACAAGCTAGACTTGGGCTTCAGGCCGATGGCACGGCAGTTACCCCCTGCAGATCGGAACCAATATCTAATGCATCTGAATTCACGGCGAGGATCAGACGTTGGCTCAGGTTGGATTTTCTGTGCATGACTGCCCCTTCATGAACGGACCGGAATCTCAAGGCCATGGAGGTTTTCCCACGTTGGGAGTTGTGGGATTCCCTTTTCATGGATTCCTTCTGAGGGACAATCGAGACTGGTTGGGCAGCTCCAGGTCATCCCATAAGGAATGACTCCAGATCACCACTGGAGGATGGATGCCAGGGAAGCCCGCCTCGCATTCCAATTGTCTTTTAGCAACAAGACAGGTGAGATCGGATGGCTATGCTGGAGCAACCGGGGTGGCTGAGTTGAATTGGATTTTTCCTCAGAATGGAGCCTAAGGTGTGTTTGTGTCCATGAGGGCCTTGGAGGATGGATGCCCAGGTAGACCGCCTCGCATTCCAATTGTCTCCTAGCAACAAGACAGTTGAGATCGAATGGCCTGCGGGAGCAACCTTGGTGGCTGAGTTGAAATGGACTTTCCTGAGGATGGGGCCTAATGTGTTTTTGTGTCCATGAAGGCGTTGGAATGGGGGGGTGGCACCGGGACCCTGAAGTATTCTCCTAACCTTTGGACATAGCTCCCAAGCACAAGCTTCCTTGTGAAGACGATTTTTGTTCTGATGGGTGCCTCAGGAAACCCCCTTTGCTGGTATTGGAATCCGGGATTTTGAGGAGACATGCCTGTAAACCAAATAATGGATCCGATTATGGCCTAGGGTCCTGTCTGGTTCAATCTTCTTCTCTGGGGACATCCATCTATGGTATGAATGGAGGTAGATGCTCAGCTGGTGGCAGACCACCCTTGTTTGTCCCTGGAGACTTACACTATTGGGATGGCTTCCGGGATGTTGGAGTGTTCTCCTAATTTGTACGATTTTGGACAATGGTATGGGCAGAATTCCCATGGATTGGGTAGGCACAGTCCTAATTTGTGGCTCCAGAGGCCCCAGCCTGGAGTGTGTGTGGCCCAGGAATTTGAAGACAGAAGTCTGAAAACACAAAGTCAGCTTAGGTTAGGGGACGTAGGTATGGCAGGTCCAATCTACAACCATGAGAAGAACTCTTCAGGATATGAAAAAAGAGTGATTCTGAGGTGCTTCCTCAGGCATTTGTCTGTGGATTTTGTATCAAAGATGGGCGTCAAATGTGGGAAGACCTCATGGGCCTTGGACGAATCTTCCTCTCTGTGGATTTGGCCTGGTCCCAATTTCTTTCCGTGAATCTGTGGGATGGGAGGTCTCCTCTCAGGTTTGTTACCTCAGGTGTACAACCAAAGAGGAATTCCTAAGGAGAGCCCTGGGGAAGAGTGAAGGGACAACCCAAATTATGGTTAAAAAATGGGGCCTAGGGGCATGGCAGGCCCAATATGCTGTCTCTTCTTCCAGCCACTGAGTGGCCTTACTTGAGGACGGGGTTCAGGCTGAGGGTCACAATGTGTGTTTGTGACTAATGTGGCCTGCGAACAGGGGAGGGGCCTCATGTGCCACACTGGTTTCATCTACTTTGAATTTTGGACAACATGCTAATCACAAGGTCTCTTGCCATGTTGAAGGAGCTCTGATTTCTTCATCATTTTCAACCCTGGGCAGTGGTTGGAGATAAGGTCTAGGTTCTGAAGCCTGGAAACCGCAGTTGGGAAGAGATGACGAACTAAGGCCATGGCGGGTCTGATGTGCTCAGTGTGCGGTCAGCTGCCTGGGTGTTGGTCCGGAGGTTCTCTTTCAGGTTGTGTCAGACAGTGCATTAGTGCCCAGGTTTGATATATAATTTAGGTACATTCTAGTGCCGTGTAGGTTTATCATCATTTGAGGTGCCTGGGCAACACATTAGGCAATATATTTTTTCTAGAGGGCAAGCAGAGTGCTGCATTGTGGGTCCGGTATTGCCGAACATGAGGGATTCTGGACCAGGAGTGTGAGGACAAGTCTGAGAACAGAAGCTAGACTTGGGCTTCAGGCCGAGGGCATGGCTGGTACCCCTTGCAGATCTGAACGAATATCTCATGCTTCTGAAGTTACGGCGAGGTTCAGACGTTGACTCAAGTTGGAGTCTGTGCTGACTGCCCCCTTCATGAACGGAGCGGAATCTCAAGGCCATGGAGGTTTTTCCACGTTGGGAGTTTTGGGATGCCCCCTTCAAGGATTCCTTCTGCGGGACAATTGAGACCTGGTGGGCAGCTCCAGGATATCCGATATGGAATGACACCAGAGCACCGTTCGGGGATGGATGCCAGGGAAGCCGGCCTCGCATTCTAATTGTCTCCTAGCAACAAGACAGTTGAGATCTGAAGGCCATGCCGGAGCAACCGGGGTGGCTGAGTTGAAATGGACTTTCCCGAGGATGTGGCCTAATATGTGTTTGTGTCCATGAGAACTTGCAATGGGGCGGTGGCACCGGGACCCTGAAGTATTCTCCTAAGCTTTTGACATAGGTCCCATGCACAAGTTTCCTTGTGGAGACGAGATTTGTTCTGATGGGTGCCTCAGGAAGCCCCCTGCTGGTCTTGGAATCCAGGCTTTTGAGGAGACATGCCTGTAAACAAAAGCAATGGACCCGATTATGGCCTAGGGTCCTGTCTGGTTCCATCTTCTTCTCTGGGGACATCCATCTATGGTATGAGTGTAGGTAGATGCTCAGCTGGTGTCAGACCGCCCTTGTTTGTCCCGGGAGACCTACACTATTGGGATGGCCTCGGGAACTTTGGAGGGCTCTCCTAATTTGTACGATTTTGGACAATGGAATGGGCAGAATTCCCATGGATTGGGTAGACACAGTCCTAATGTGTGGCTCCAGGGGACCCAGGTTGGAGGGTGTGTGGCCCAGGAATTTGAGGACAGAGGTCTGAGAACACAAACTCAGCTTAGGTTTGGGGACGTAGGTATGGCAGGTCCAATCTACAAATCATGTGAAGAACTCTTCAGGATATGAAGAAAGAGCGAGTCTGAGGCACTTGCTCAGGCTTTTGTCTCTGGATTTTTTATCAAAGATGGGCGTGGAATGTGGGGAGGCCTCATGGGCCATGGACGAAACTTCCTATCTGTGGATTTGGCCCGGTCCCAATTTCTTTCCGTCAATCTGTGGGATGGGAGGTCTCCTCTCAGGTTTGTTACCTCAGGTGTCCCAACCAAAGAGGAATTCCTAAGCAGAGCCCTGGGGAAGACTGAAGTGACAACCCAAATTATCGTTAAAAAATGGGGCTTAGGGGCATGGCAGGCCAAATATGCTGTCTCTTCTTCCAGCCACTGAGTGGCCTTACGTGAGGACGGGGTTCAGGCTGAGGGTCACAATGTGTGTTTGTGACTAATGTTGCCCGCCAGCAGGGGCGGGGCCTCATGTGCCACACTGTTTTCATCTACACTGAACTTTGGACAACATGCCAATCACAAGGTCTCTTGCCATGGGGAAGGAGCTCTGATTTCTGGATCATTTTCAACCCTGGGCAGTGGTTGGAGATAAGGTCTAGTTTCTGAAGCCTGGAAACCGCAGTTGGGAAGAGATGACGACCTAAGGCCATGGCGGGTCTGATGTGCTCAGTTTGCGGGCAGCTGCCTGGGTGTTGGTCCGGAGTTTCGGGTTCAGGTTGTGTCAGACTGTGCATTAGTGCCCAGGTTAGATATATAATTTAGGTACATTCTAGTGCCGTGTAGGTTTATCCTCATTTGATGTGCCTGGGCAACTCATTAGGCAATATATTTTTTTCTAGAGGGCAAGCAGAGTGCTGCATTGTGGGTCCGGTATTGCCGAACATGAGGGATTCTGGACCACGAGTGTGAGGACAAGTCTGAGAACAGAAGCTAGACTTGGGCTTCAGGCCGAGGGCATGGCTGGTACCCCTTGCTGATCTGAACGAATATCTCATGCTTCTGAAGTTATGGCGAGGTTCAGACGTTGGCTCAGGTTGGAGTTTCTGTGCTGACTGTCCCTTCATGAATGGAGCGGAATCTCAAGGCCATGGAGGTTTTCCCACGTTCGGAGTTTTGGAATGCCCCCTTCAAGGATTCCTTCTGCGGGCCAATTGAGACCTGTTGGGCAGCTCCATGTTATCCCATATGGAATGAGTCCAGAGCACCGTTCGGGGATGGATGCCAGGGAAGCCGGCCTCGCATTCTAATTGTCTCCTAGCAACAAGACAGTTGAGATCTGAAGGCTCTGCGGGAGCAACAAGGGTGGCTGAGTTGAAATGGACTTTCCCGAGCATGGGGCCTAATATGTGTTTGTGTCCATGAGGGCCTTGGAATGGGGCGGTGGCACCGGGACTCTGAAGTTTTCTCCTAAGCTTTTGACATAGGTCCCATGCACAAGTTTCCTTGTGGAGACGAGATTTGTTCTGATGGGTGCCTCTGGAAACCTGCTTTGCTGGTCTTGGAATCCAGGCTTTTGAGGAGACATGCCTGTAAACCAAAGCAATGGATCTGATTATGGCCTAGGGTCCTGTCTGGTTCCATCTTCTTCTCTGGGGACATCCATCTACGGTATGAGTGTAGGTAGATGCTCAGGTGGTGTCAGACCGCCCTTGTTTGTCCCGGGAGACCTACACTATTGGGATGGCCTCGGGAACTTTGGAGGGTTCTCCTAATTTGTACGATTTTGGACAATGGAATGGGCTGAATTCCCATGGATTGGGTAGGCACATTCCTAATGTGTGGCTCCAGGGGCCCCAGGTTGGAGGGTGTGTGGCACAGGAATTTGAGGACAGAGGTCTGAAAACACAAACTCAGCTTAGGTTGGGGACGAAGGTATGGCAGGTCCAATCTACAAATCATGTGAAGAACTCTTCAGGATATGAAGAAAGAGCGAGTCTGAGGCACGTGCTCAGGCTTTTGTCTCTGGATTTTGTATCAAAGATAGGCATGGGATGTGGGGAGGCCTCATGGTCCATGGACGAATCTTCCTCTCTGTGGATTTGGCCCGGTCCCAATTTCTTTCCGTCGTTCTGTGGGATGGGAGGTCTCCTCTCAGGTTTGTTAATTCAGGTGTCCCAACCAAAGAGGAATTCCAAAGCAGAGCCCTGGGGAAGAGTGAAGGGACAACCCAAACAATGGTTATAAATTGGGGCCTAGGGGCATGGCAGACCCAATATGCTGTCTCTTCATCCAGCCACTGAGTGGCCTTACTTAAAGACTGGGCACAGGCTGAGGGTCAGCATGTGTGTTTGTGACCAATGTGGCCCGCGAGGATGGGCGGGGCCTCAAGGGCCACACTGGTTTCAACTACAAGAACTTTGGATAAAATGCCAATCACAAGGTCTCTTGCCATGGGGAAGGAGCTCTGATTTCTGCATCATTTTCAACCCTGGGCAGTGTTTGGAGATAAGGTCTACGTTCTGAAGACTGAAAACCGCAGTTGGGAAGAGATGACGACCTAAGGCCATGGCGGGTCTGATGTGCTCAGTGTGCGGTCAGCTGCCTGGGTGTTGGACCGGAGGTTCGGGTTCAGGTTGTGTCAGACAGTGAATTAGTACCCAGGTTAGACTATATAATTCAGGTACAGTCGAGAGCCGTGTAGGTTTATCCTCATTTGAGGTGCCTGGGCTACTCATTAGGCAATATATTTTTTCTAGAGGCAGGCAGAGTGCTGCCTTGTGGGTCCGGTATTGCCAAACATGAGGGATTCTGGACCAGGAGTGTGAGGACAAGTCTGAGAACAGAAGCTAGACTTGGGCTTCAGGCTGAGGGCACGGCTGGTACCCCCTGCAGATCTGAACGAATATCTCATGCTTCTGAAGTCACGGCGAGGATCAGACGTTGGCTCGGGTTGGAGTTTCTGTGCATGACTGCCCCTTCATGAACGGAGCGGAATCTCAAGGCCATGGAGGTTTTCCCACGTTGGGAGTTGTGGGATGCCCCCTTCAAGGCTTCCTTCTGCGGGACAATTGAGACCTGTTGGGCAGCTCCAGGATATCCCATATGGAAGGACTCCAGAGCACCGTTCGGGGTGGATGCCTGGGAAGCAGGCCTCGCATTCCAAATGTTTCCTAGCAACAAGACAGTTGAGATCGGATAGCTCTGCGGGAGCAACCCGCGTGGCTGAGTTGAAATGGACTTTTAGGATCGGGCCCATTGTGTGTTTGTGTCCATGAGGGCCTTGGAATGGGGCGTTGGCACCGGGACCCTGAAGTATTCTCCTAAGCTTTTGACATACCTCCCATGCACAAGTTTCCTTGTGGAGATGAGATTTGTTCTGAGGGGTGCCTCAGGAAACCCCCTATGCTGGTATTGGAATCCAGGCTTTTGAGGAGACATGCCTGTAAACCAAAACAATGGATCCGATTATGGCCTAGGGTCCTGTCTGGTTCAATCTTCTTCTCTGGTGATATCCATCTATGGAATGAGTGGAGGGAGATGCTCACCTGGTGTCACACCGCCCTTGTTTGTCCCTGGAGACCTACACTATTGGGATGGCCTCGGGGACTTTGGAGAGTTTTCTTAATTGGTGAGATTTTGGACAATGGAATGGGCAGAATTCCCATGGATTGGGTAGGCACAGTCCTAATGTGTGGCTCCAGGGGCCCCAGCCTGGAGGGTGTGTGGCCCAGGACTTTGAGGACAGAAGTCTGAAAACACAAACTCAGCTAAGGTTTTGGGACGTAGGTATGGGAGGCCCAATCTACAAACCATGAGAAGTACCCCTCAGGATATGAAGAAAGAGCGAGTCTGAGGCACTTGCTCAGGCTTTTGTCTCTGGATTTTGTATCAACAATGGCTGTAGAATGTGGGGAGGCCTCATGGGATATGGACGAATCTTCCTCTCTGTGGATTTGGCCCGGTCCCAATAGTTTTTCTTCAATTGTCGGATGGGAGGTCTCCTTTCAGGTTTATTACCTCAGGTGTCCGAACAAAATAGGAATTTCAAAGCAGAGCCCTGGGGAAGAGTGAAGGGACAACCCAAACTATGGTTAAATTTGGGGCCTAGGTGCATGGCAGGCCCAATATGCTGTCTCTTCATCCAGCCACTGAGAGGCCTTACTTGAGGACTGGGCTCATGCTGAGGGTCACAATGTGTGTTTGTGACCAATGTGGCCCGCGAGCATGGGCGGGGCCTCATGGGCCACACTGGTTTCAACTACACTGGACTTTGGACAACCTGCCAAACACAAGGTCTCTGGCCATGGGGAATGTGTTCTGATATCTGCATCATTTTCAACCCTGGGCAGTGGTTGGAGATAAGGTCTAGGTTCTGAAGCCTGAAAAACCGAAGTTGGGAAGAGATGACGACCTAAGGCCATGGCGGGTCTGATATGCTCAGTGTGCGGTCAGCAGCCTGGGTGTTGGTCAGGAGGTTCGGGCTCAGGTTGTGTCAGTCAGTGCATTAGTCCCAGGTTAGACTATATGATTTGGGTACAGTCGAGTGCCGTATAGGTTTATCCTCATTTGAGGTGCCTGGGGGGCTCAATAGGCAAGATATTTTTTCTAGAGGGCAGGCAGAGTGCTGCACTTTGGTTCCAGAATTGCCAAACTTGAGGGCTTCTGGGCCAGGAGTGTGAGGACAGAAGTCTGAGAACACAAGCTAGACTTGGGCTTCAGGCTGAGGGCACGGCAGGTACCTCCTGCAGATCTGAACCAATATTTCATGCATCTGAAGTCACGGCGAGGATCAGACGTTGGCTCGGGTTGGAGTTTCTGTGCATGACTGCCCCTTCATGAACGGAGCGGAATCTCAAGGCCATGGAGGTTTTCCCACGTTGGGAGTTGTGGGATGCCCCCTTCAAGGATTCCTTCTGCGGGACAATTGAGACCTGTTGGGCAGCTCCAGGATATCCCATATGGAAGGACTCCAGAGCACCGTTCGGGGTGGATGCCTGGGAAGCGGGCCTCGCATTCCAAATGTCTCCTAGCAACAAGACAGTTGAGATCGGATAGCTCTGCGGGAGCAACCGGCGTGGCTCAGTTGAAATGGACTTTTAGGGTCGGGCCCATTGTGTGTTTGTGTCCATGAGGGCCTTGGAATGGGGCGTTGGCACCGGGACCCTGAAGTATTCTCCTAAGATTTTGACATACCTCCCATGCACAAGTTTCCTTGTGCAGATGAGATTTGTTCTGAGGGGTGCCTCAGGAAACCCCCTATGCTGGTATTGGAAACCAGGCTTTTGAGGAGACATGCCTGTAAACCAAAACAATGGATCCGATTATGGCCTAGGGTCCTGTCTGGTTCAATCTTCTTCTCTGGTGATATCCATCTATGGAATGAGTGGAGGGAGATGCTCACCTGGTGTCACACCGCCCTTGTTTGTCCCTGGAGACCTACACTATTGGGATGGCCTCGGGGACTTTGGAGAGTTTTCTTAATTGGTGAGATTTTGGACAATGGAATGGGCAGAATTCCCATGGATTGGGTAGGCACAGTCCTAATGTGTGGCTCCAGGGGCCCCAGCCTGGAGGGTGTGCGGCCCAGGACTTTGAGGACAGAAGTCTGAAAACACAAACTCAGCTAAGGTTTTGGGACGTAGGTATGGGAGGCCCAATCTACAAACCATGAGAAGTACCCCTCAGGATATGAAGAAAGAGCGAGTCTGAGGCACTTGCTCAGGCTTTTGTCTCTGGATTTTGTATCAACAATGGCTGTAGAATGTGGGGAGGCCTCATGGGATATGGACGAATCTTCCTCTCTGTGGATTTGGCCCGGTCCCAATAGTTTTTCTTCAATTGTCGGATGGGAGGTCTCCTTTCAGGTTTATTACCTCAGGTGTCCGAACAAAATAGGAATTTCAAAGCAGAGCCCTGGGGAAGAGTGAAGGGACAACCCAAACTATGGTTAAATTTGGGGCCTAGGTGCATGGCAGGCCCAATATGCTGTCTCTTCATCCAGCCACTGAGAGGCCTTACTTGAGGACTGGGCTCATGCTGAGGGTCACAATGTGTGTTTGTGACCAATGTGGCCCGCGAGCATGGGCGGGGCCTCATGGGCCACACTGGTTTCAACTACACTGGACTTTGGACAACCTGCCAAACACAAGGTCTCTGGCCATGGGGAATGTGTTCTGATATCTGCATCATTTTCAACCCTGGGCAGTGGTTGGAGATAAGGTCTAGGTTCTGAAGCCTGAAAAACCGAAGTTGGGAAGAGATGACGACCTAAGGCCATGGCGGGTCTGATATGCTCAGTGTGCGGTCAGCTGCCTGGGTGTTGGTCAGGAGGTTCGGGCTCAGGTTGTGTCAGTCAGTGCATTAGTCCCAGGTTAGACTATATGATTTGGGTACAGTCGAGTGCCGTATAGGTTTATCCTCATTTGAGGTGCCTGGGGAGCTCAATAGGCAAGATATTTTTTCTAGAGGGCAGGCAGAGTGCTGCACTTTGGTTCCAGAATTGCTAAACTTGAGGGCTTCTGGGCCAGGAGTGTGAGGACAGAAGTCTGAGAACACAAGCTAGACTTGGGCTTCAGGCCGAGGGCACGGCAGGTACCTCCTGCAGATCTGAACCAATATTTCATGCATCTGAAGTCACGGCGAGGATCAGACGTTGGCTCGGGTTGGAGTTTCTGTGCATGACTGCCCCTTCATGAACGGAGCTGAATCTCAAGGCCATGGAGGTTTTCCCACGTTGGGAGTTGTGGGATGCCCCCTTCAAGGATTCCTTCTGCGGGACAATTGAGACCTGTTGGTCAGCTCCAGGACATCCCATATGGAATGACTCCAGAGCACCGTTCGAGGATCGATGCCAGGGAATCCCGCCTCGCATTCCAATTTTCTCCTAGCAACAAGACAGTTGAGTTTTGATGGCTCTGCGGGAGCAATCGGGGCGGCTGTGTTGAAATGGACTTTCCCGAGGTTGGGGCCTAATATGTGTTTGTGTCCATGAGGGCCTTGGAATGGGGCGGTGACACCGGGACCCTGAAGTATTCTCCTAAGCTTTTGACATAGGTCCCAAGCACAAGTTTCCTTGTGGAAACGAGATTTGTTCTGATGGGTGCCTCAGGAAACCCCCTGTGCCCTATGCTGGTCTTGGAATCCAGGCTTTTAAGGAGACATGTCTGTAAACCAAAAAATGGATCCGAATATGGCCTAGGGTCCTGTCTGGTTCCATCTTCTTCTCTGGGGACATCCATTTATGATATGAGTGGAGGTAGATGCTCAGCTGGTGTCAGACCGACCTTGTTTGTCCCCGGAGACCTACACTATTGGGATGGCCTCGGGGACTTTGGAGAGTTCTCCTAATTTGTACGATTTTGGATAATGGAATGGGCAGAATTCCCATGGATTGGGTAGGCACAGTCCTAATGTTGGCTCCAGGGGCCCCAGCCTGTAGGGTGTGTGGCCCAGGAATCTGAGGACAGAAGTCTGAAAACACAAACTCAGCTTAGGTTGGGAACGTAGGTATGGCAGGGCCAATCTACAAACCATGAGAAGCACTCTTCAGGATATGAAGAAAGAGCGAGTCTGAGGCGCTTGCTCAGGCTTTTGTCTCTGGATTTTGTATCAAAGATGGGCGTGGAACGTGGGGAGGCCTCATGGGCCATGGACGAATCTTCCTCTCTGTGGATTTGGCCCGGTCCCAATTCCTTTCTGTCAATCTGTGGGATGGTAGGTCTCCTCTCAGGTTTGTTACCTCAGGTGTCCCAACCAAAGAGGAATTCCAAAGCAGAGCCCTCGGAAAGAGTGAAGGGACAACACAAACGATGGTTATAAATTGGGGCCTAGGGGCATGGCAGACCCAATATGCTGTCTCTTCATCCAGCCACTGAGTGGCCTTACTTAAAGACTGGGCACAGGCTGAGGGTCAGCATGTGTGTTTGTGACCAATGTGGCCCGCGAGCATGGGCGGGGCCTCATGGGCCACACTGGTTTCAACTACACTGAACTTTGGATAACATGCCAATCACAAGGTCTCTTGCCATGGGGAAGGAGCTCTGATTTCTGCATCATTTTCAACCCTGGGCAGTGTTTGGAGATAAGGTCTACCTCTGAAGCCTGAAAACCGCAGTTGGGAAGAGATGACGACCTAAGGCCATGGCGGGTCTGATGTGCTCAGTGTGCGGTCAGCTGCCTGGGTGTTGGTCCGGAGGTTCGGGTTCAGGTTGTGTCAGACAGTGAATTAGTACCCAGGTTAGACTATATAATTAGGTACAGTCGAGAGCCGTGTAGGTTTATTCTCATTTGAGGTGCCTGGGCTACTCATTAGGCAATATATTTTTTCTAGAGGCAGGCAGAGTGCTGCATTGTGGGTCCGGTATTGCCAAACATGAGGGATTCTGGACCAGGAGTGTGAGGACAAGTCTGATAACAGAAGCTAGACTTGGGCTTCAGGCCGAGGGCACGGCTGGTACCCCCTGCAGATCTGAACGAATATCTCATGCTTCTGAAGTCACAACGAGGATCAGACGTTGGCTCGGGTTGGAGTTTCTGTGCATGACTGCCCCTTCATGAACGGAGCGGAATCTCAAGGCCATGAGTTTTTCCCACGTTGGGAGTTGTGGGATGCCCCCTTCAAGGATTCCTTCTGAGGGACAATTGAGACCTGTTGGTCAGCTCCAGGACATCCCATATGGAATGACTCCAGAGCACCGTTCGAGGATCGATGCCAAAGAATCCCGCCTCGCATTCCAATTTTCTCCTAGCAACAAGACAGTTGAGTTTTGATGGCTCTGCGGGAGCAATCGGGGCGGCTGTGTTGAAATGGACTTTCCCGATTTTGGGGCCTAATGTGTGTTTATTTGTCCATGAGGGCCTTGGAATGGGGCGGTGACACCGGGACCCTGAAGTATTCTCCTAAGCTTTTGACATAGGTCCCATACACAAGTATCCTTGTGGAAACGAGATTTGTTCTGATGGGTGCCTCAGGAAACCCCCTATGCTGGTCTTGGAATCCAGGCTTTTAAGGAGACATGTCTGTAAACCAAAGCAATGGATCCGAATATGGCCTTGGGTCCTGTCTGGTTCCATCTTCTTCTCTGGGGACATCCATTTATGATATGAGTGGAGGTAGATGCTCAGCTGGTGTCAGACCGACCTTGTTTGTCCCCGGAGACCTACACTATTGGGATGGCCTCGGGGACTTTGGAGAGTTCTCCTAATTTGTACGATTTTGGATAATGGAATGGGCAGAATTCCCATGGATTGGGTAGGCACAGTCCTAATGTTGGCTCCAGGGGCCCCAGCCTGTAGGGTGTGTGGCCCAGGAATCTGAGGACAGAAGTCTGAAAACACAAACTCAGCTTAGGTTGGGAACGTAGGTATGGCAGGGCCAATCTACAAACCATGAGAAGCACTCTTCAGGATATGAAGAAAGAGCGAGTCTGAGGCGCTTGCTCAGGCTTTTGTCTCTGGATTTTGTATCAAAGATGGGCGTGGAACGTGGGGAGGCCTCATGGGCCATGGACGAATCTTCCTCTCTGTGGATTTGGCCCGGTCCCAATTCCTTTCTGTCAATCTGTGGGATGGTAGGTCTCCTCTCAGGTTTGTTACCTCAGGTGTCCCAACCAAAGAGGAATTCCAAAGCAGAGCCCTCGGAAAGAGTGAAGGGACAACCCAAACGATGGTTATAAATTGGGGCCTAGGGGCATGGCAGACCCAATATGCTGTCTCTTCATCCAGCCACTGAGTGGCCTTACTTAAAGACTGGGCACAGGCTGAGGGTCAGCATGTGTGTTTGTGACCAATGTGGCCCGCGAGCATGGGCGGGGCCTCATGGGCCACACTGGTTTCAACTACACTGAACTTTGGATAACATGCCAATCACAAGGTCTTTTGCCATGGGGAAGGAGCTCTGATTTCTGCATCATTTTCAACCCTGGGCAGTGTTTGGAGATAAGGTCTACGTTCTGAAGCCTGAAAACCGCAGTTGGGAAGAGATGACGACCTAAGGCCATGGCGGGTCTGATGTGCTCAGTGTGCGGTCAGCTGCCTGGGTGTTGGTCCGGAGGTTCGGGTTCAGGTTGTGTCAGACAGTGAATTAGTACCCAGGTTAGACTATATAATTCAGGTACAGTCGAGAGCCGTGTAGGTTTATCCTCATTTGAGGTGCCTGGGCTACTCATTAGGCAATATATTTTTTCTAGAGGCAGGCAGAGTGCTGCATTGTGGGTCCGGTATTGCCAAACATGAGGGATTCTGGACCAGGAGTGTGAGGACAAGTCTGAGAACAGAAGCTAGACTTGGGCTTCAGGCCGAGGGCACGGCTGGTACCCCCTGCAGATCTGAACGAATATCTTTGCTTCTGAAGTCACGGCGAGGATCAGACGTTGGCTCGGGTTGGAGTTTCTGTGCATGACTGCCCCTTCATGAACGGAGCGGAATCTCAAGGCCATGGATGTTTTCCCACGTTGGGAGTTGTGGGATGCCCCCTTCAAGGATTCCTTCTGCGGGACAATTGAGACCTGTTGGGCAGCTCCAGGATATCCCATATGGAAGGACACCAGAGCACCGTTCGGGGTGGATGCCTGGGAAGCGGGCCTCGCATTCCAAATGTCTCCTAGCAACAAGACAGTTGAGATCGGATAGCTCTGCGGGAGCAACCGGCGTGGCTCAGTTGAAATGGACTTTTAGGATCGGGCCCATTGTGTGTTTGTGTCCATGAGGGCCTTGGAATGGGGCGTTGGCACCGGGACCCTGAAGTATTCTCCTAAGCTTTTGACATACCTCCCATGCACAAGTTTCCTTGTGCAGATGAGATTTGTTCTGAGGGGTGCCTCAGGAAACCCCCTATGCTGGTATTGGAAACCAGGCTTTTGAGGAGACATGCCTGTAAACCAAAACAATGGATCCGATTATGGCCTAGGGTCCTGTCTGGTTCAATCTTCTTCTCTGGTGATATCCATCTATGGAATGAGTGGAGGGAGATGCTCACCTGGTGTCACACCGCCCTTGTTTGTCCCTGGAGACCTACACTATTGGGATGGCCTCGGGGACTTTGGAGAGTTTTCTTAATTGGTGAGATTTTGGACAATGGAATGGGCAGAATTCCCATGGATTGGTTAGGCACAGTCCTAATGTGTGGCTCCAGGGGCCCCAGCCTGGAGGGTGTGCGGCCCAGGACTTTGAGGACAGAAGTCTGAAAACACAAACTCAGCTAAGGTTTTGGGACGTAGGTATGGGAGGCCCAATCTACAAACCATGAGAAGTACCCCTCAGGATATGAAGAAAGAGCGAGTCTGAGGCACTTGCTCAGGCTTTTGTCTCTGGATTTTGTATCAACAATGGCTGTAGAATGTGGGGAGGCCTCATGGGATATGGACGAATCTTCCTCTCTGTGGATTTGGCCCGGTCCCAATAGTTTTTCTTCAATTGTCGGATGGGAGGTCTCCTTTCAGGTTTATTACCTCAGGTGTCCGAACAAAATAGGAATTGCAAAGCAGAGCCCTGGGGAAGAGTGAAGGGACAACCCAAACTATGGTTAAAAATTGGGGCCTAGGTGCATGGCAGGCCCAATATGCTGTCTCTTCATCCAGCCACTGAGACGCCTTACTTGAGGACTGGGCTCATGCTGAGGGTCACAATGTGTGTTTGTGACCAATGTGGCCCGCGAGCATGGGCAGGGCCTCATGGGCCACACTGGTTTCAACTACACTGGACTTTGGACAACCTGCCAAACACAAGGTCTCTGGCCATGGGGAATGTGTTCTGATATCTGCATCATTTTCAACCCTGGGCAGTGGTTGGAGATAAGGTCTAGGTTCTGAAGCCTGAAAAACCGAAGTTGGGAAGAGATGACGACCTAAGGCCATGGCGGGTCTGATATGCTCATTGTGCGGTCAGCTGCCTGGGTGTTGGTCAGGAGGTTCGGGCTCAGGTTGTGTCAGACAGTGAATTAGTACCCAGGTTAGACTATATAATTAGGTACAGTCGAGAGCCGTGTAGGTTTATTCTCATTTGAGGTTCCTGGGCTACTCATTAGGCAATATATTTTTTCTAGAGGCAGGCAGAGTGCTGCATTGTGGGTCCGGTATTGCCAAACATGAGGGATTCTGGACCAGGAGTGTGAGGACAAGTCTGATAACAGAAGCTAGACTTGGGCTTCAGGCCGAGGGCACGGCTGGTACCCCCTGCAGATCTGAACGAATATCTCATGCTTCTGAAGTCACAACGAGGATCAGACGTTGGCTCGGGTTGGAGTTTCTGTGCATGACTGCCCCTTCATGAACGGAGCGGAATCTCAAGGCCATGAGTTTTTCCCACGTTGGGAGTTGTGGGATGCCCCCTTCAAGGATTCCTTCTGAGGGACAATTGAGACCTGTTGGTCAGCTCCAGGACATCCCATATGGAATGACTCCAGAGCACCGTTCGAGGATCGATGCCAAAGAATCCCGCCTCGCATTCCAATTTTCTCCTAGCAACAAGACAGTTGAGTTTTGATGGCTCTGCGGGAGCAATCGGGGCGGCTGTGTTGAAATGGACTTTCCCGATTTTGGGGCCTAATGTGTGTTTATTTGTCCATGAGGGCCTTGGAATGGGGCGGTGACACCGGGACCCTGAAGTATTCTCCTAAGCTTTTGACATAGGTCCCATACACAAGTATCCTTGTGGAAACGAGATTTGTTCTGATGGGTGCCTCAGGAAACCCCCTATGCTGGTCTTGGAATCCAGGCTTTTAAGGAGACATGTCTGTAAACCAAAGCAATGGATCCGAATATGGCCTTGGGTCCTGTCTGGTTCCATCTTCTTCTCTGGGGACATCCATTTATGATATGAGTGGAGGTAGATGCTCAGCTGGTGTCAGACCGACCTTGTTTGTCCCCGGAGACCTACACTATTGGGAGGGCCTCGGGGACTTTGGAGAGTTCTCCTAATTTGTACGATTTTGGATAATGGAATGGGCAGAATTCCCATGGATTGGGTAGGCACAGTCCTAATGTTGGCTCCAGGGGCCCCAGCCTGTAGGGTGTGTGGCCCAGGAATCTGAGGACAGAAGTCTGAAAACACAAACTCAGCTTAGGTTGGGAACGTAGGTATGGCAGGGCCAATCTACAAACCATGAGAAGCACTCTTCAGGATATGAAGAAAGAGCGAGTCTGAGGCGCTTGCTCAGGCTTTTGTCTCTGGATTTTGTATCAAAGATGGGCGTGGAACGTGGGGAGGCCTCATGGGCCATGGACGAATCTTCCTCTCTGTGGATTTGGCCCGGTCCCAATTCCTTTCTGTCAATCTGTGGGATGGTAGGTCTCCTCTCAGGTTTGTTACCTCAGGTGTCCCAACCAAAGAGGAATTCCAAAGCAGAGCCCTCGGAAAGAGTGAAGGGACAACCCAAACGATGGTTATAAATTGGGGCCTAGGGGCATGGCAGACCCAATATGCTGTCTCTTCATCCAGCCACTGAGTGGCCTTACTTAAAGACTGGGCACAGGCTGAGGGTCAGCATGTGTGTTTGTGACCAATGTGGCCCGCGAGCATGGGCGGGGCCTCATGGGCCACACTGGTTTCAACTACACTGAACTTTGGATAACATGCCAATCACAAGGTCTCTTGCCATGGGGAAGGAGCTCTGATTTCTGCATCATTTTAAACCCTGGGCAGTGTTTGGAGATAAGGTCTACGTTCTGAAGCCTGAAAACCGCAGTTGGGAAGAGATGACGACCTAAGGCCATGGCGGGTCTGATGTGCTCAGTGTGCGGTCAGCTGCCTGGGTGTTGGTCCGGAGGTTCGGGTTCAGGTTGTGTCAGACAGTGAATTAGTACCCAGGTTAGACTATATAATTCAGGTACAGTCGAGAGCCGTGTAGGTTTATCCTCATTTGAGGTGCCTGGGCTACTCATTAGGCAATATATTTTTTCTAGAGGCAGGCAGAGTGCTGCATTGTGGGTCCGGTATTGCCAAACATGAGGGATTCTGGACCAGGAGTGTGAGGACAAGTCTGAGAACAGAAGCTAGACTTGGGCTTCAGGCCGAGGGCACGGCTGGTACCCCCTGCAGATCTGAACGAATATCTCATGCTTCTGAAGTCACGGCGAGGATCAGACGTTGGCTCGGGTTGGAGTTTCTGTGCATGACTGCCCCTTCATGAACGGAGCGGAATCTCAAGGCCATGGATGTTTTCCCACGTTGGGAGTTGTGGGATGCCCCCTTCAAGGATTCCTTCTGCGGGACAATTGAGACCTGTTGGGCAGCTCCAGGATATCCCATATGGAAGGACACCAGAGCACCGTTCGGGGTGGATGCCTGGGAAGCGGGCCTCGCATTCCAAATGTCTCCTAGCAACAAGACAGTTGAGATCGGATAGCTCTGCGGGAGCAACCGGCGTGGCTGAGTTGAAATGGACTTTTAGGATCGGGCCCATTGTGTGTTTGTGTCCATGAGGGCCTTGGAATGGGGCGTTGGCACCGGGACCCTGAAGTATTCTCCTAAGCTTTTGACATACCTCCCATGCACAAGTTTCCTTGTGCAGATGAGATTTGTTCTGAGGGGTGCCTCAGGAAACCCCCTATGCTGGTATTGGAAACCAGGCTTTTGAGGAGACATGCCTGTAAACCAAAACAATGGATCCGATTATGGCCTAGGGTCCTGTCTGGTTCAATCTTCTTCTCTGGTGATATCCATCTATGGAATGAGTGGAGGGAGATGCTCACCTGGTGTCACACCGCCCTTGTTTGTCCCTGGAGACCTACACTATTGGGATGGCCTCGGGGACTTTGGAGAGTTTTCTTAATTGGTGAGATTTTGGACAATGGAATGGGCAGAATTCCCATGGATTGGTTAGGCACAGTCCTAATGTGTGGCTCCAGGGGCCCCAGCCTGGAGGGTGTGCGGCCCAGGACTTTGAGGACAGAAGTCTGAAAACACAAACTCAGCTAAGGTTTTGGGACGTAGGTATGGGAGGCCCAATCTACAAACCATGAGAAGTACCCCTCAGGATATGAAGAAAGAGCGAGTCTGAGGCACTTGCTCAGGCTTTTGTCTCTGGATTTTGTATCAACAATGGCTGTAGAATGTGGGGAGTCCTCATGGGATATGGACGAATCTTCCTCTCTGTGGATTTGGCCCGGTCCCAATAGTTTTTCTTCAATTGTCGGATGGGAGGTCTCCTTTCAGGTTTATTACCTCAGGTGTCCGAACAAAATAGGAATTGCAAAGCAGAGCCCTGGGGAAGAGTGAAGGGACAACCCAAACTATGGTTAAAAATTGGGGCCTAGGTGCATGGCAGGCCCAATATGCTGTCTCTTCATCCAGCCACTGAGAGGCCTTACTTGAGGACTGGGCTCATGCTGAGGGTCACAATGTGTGTTTGTGACCAATGTGGCCCGCGAGCATGGGCGGGGCCCCATGGGCCACACTGGTTTCAACTACACTGGACTTTGGACAACCTGCCAAACACAAGGTCTCTGGCCATGGGGAATGTGTTCTGATATCTGCATCATTTTCAACCCTGGGCAGTGGTTGGAGATAAGGTCTAGGTTCTGAAGCCTGAAAAACCGAAGTTGGGAAGAGATGACGACCTAAGGCCATGGCGGGTCTGATATGCTCATTGTGCGGTCAGCTGCCTGGGTGTTGGTCAGGAGGTTCGGGCTCAGGTTGTGTCAGTCAGTGCATTAGTCCCAGGTTAGACTATATGATTTGGGTACAGTCGAGTGCCGTATAGGTTTATCCTCATTTGAGGTGCCTGGGGAGCTCAATAGGCAAGATATTTTTTCTAGAGGGCAGGCAGAGTGCTGCACTTTGGTTCCAGAATTGCCAAACTTGAGGGCTTCTGGGCCAGGAGTGTGAGGACAGAAGTCTGAGAACACAAGCTAGACTTGGGCTTCAGGCCGAGGGCACGGAAGGTACCTCCTGCAGATCTGAACCAATATTTCATGCATCTGAAGTCACGGCGAGGATCAGACGTTGGCTCGGGTTGGAGTTTCTGTGCATGACTGCCCCTTCATGAACGGAGCGGAATCTCAAGGCCATGGAGGTTTTCCCACGTTGGGAGTTGTGGGATGCCCCCTTCAAGGATTCCTTCTGCGGGACAATTGAGACCTGTTGGTCAGCTCCAGGACATCCCATATGGAATGACTCCAGAGCACCGTTCGAGGATCGATGCCAAAGAATCCCGCCTCGCATTCCAATTTTCTCCTAGCAACAAGACAGTTGAGTTTTGATGGCTCTGCGGGAGCAATCGGGGAAGCTGTGTTGAAATGGAATTTCCCGAGGTTGGGGCCTAATGTGTGTTTATTTGTCCATGAGGGCCTTGGAATGGGGCAGTGACACCGGGACCCTGAAGTATTCTCCTAAGCTTTTGACAAGGGTCCCATACACAAGTATCCTTGTGGAAACGAGATTTGTTCTGATGGGTGCCTCAGGAAACCCCCTATGCTGGTCTTGGAATCCAGGCTTTTAAGGAGACATGTCTGTAAACCAAAGCAATGGATCCGAATATGGCCTAGGGTCCTGTCTGGTTCCATCTTCTTCTCTGGGGATATCCATTTATGATATGAGTGGAGGTAGATGCTCAGCTGGTGTCAGACCGCCCTTGTTTGTCCCCGGAGACCTACACTATTGGGAAGGCCTCGGGGACTTTGGAGAGTTCTCCTAATTTGTACGATTTTGGATAATGGAATGGGCAGAATTCCCATGGATTTGGTAGGCACAGTCCTAATGTGTGGCTCCAGGGGCCCCAACCTGTAGGGTGTGTGGCCCAGGAATCTGAGGACAGAAGTCTGAAAACACAAACTCAGCTTAGGTTGGGAACGTAGGTATGGCAGGGCCAATCTACAAACCATGAGAAGCACTCTTCAGGATATGAAGAAAGAGCGAGTCTGAAGCGCTTGCTCAGGCTTTTGTCTCTGGATTTTGTATCAAAGATGGGCGTGGAACGTGGGGAGGCCTCATGGGCCATGGACGAATCTTCCTCTCTGTGGATTTGTCCCGGTCCCAATTTCTTTAGGTCAATCTGTGGGATGGGAGGTCTCCTCTCAGGTTTGTTACCTCAGGTGTCCCAACCAAAGAGGAATTCCAAAGCAGAGCCCTCGGAAAGAGTGAAGGGACAACCCAAACGATGGTTATAAATTGGGGCCTCGGGGCATGGCAGACCCAATATGCTGTCTCTTCATCCAGCCACTGAGTGGCCTTACTTAAAGACTGGGCACAGGCTGAGGGTCAGCATGTGTGTTTGTGACCAATGTGGCCCGCGAGCATGGGCGGGGCCTCATGGGCCACACTGGTTTCAACTACACTGAACTTTGGATAACATGCCAATCACAAGGTCTCTTGCCATGGGGAAGGAGCTCTGATTTCTGCATCATTTTCATCCCTGGGCAGTGTTTGGAGATAAGGTCTACGTTCTGAAGCCTGAAAACCGCAGTTGGGAAGAGATGACGACCTAAGGCCATGGCGGGTCTGATGTGCTCAGTGTGCGGTCAGCTGCCTGGGTGTTGGTCCGGAGGTTCGGGTTCAGGTTGTGTCAGACAGTGAATTAGTACCCAGGTTAGACTATATAATTCAGGTACAGTCGAGAGCCGTGTAGGTTTATCCTCATTTGAGGTGCCTGGGCTACTCATTAGGCAATATATTTTTTCTAGAGGCAGGCAGAGTGCTGCCTTGTGGGTCCGGTATTGCCAAACATGAGGGATTCTGGACCAGGAGTGTGAGGACAAGTCTGAGAACAGAAGCTAGACTTGGGCTTCAGGCCGAGGGCACGGCTGGTACCCCCTGCAGATCTGAACGAATATCTCATGCTTCTGAATTCACGGCGAGGATCAGACGTTGGCTCGGGTTGGAGTTTCTGTGCATGACTGACCCTTCATGAACGGAGCGGAATCTCAAGGCCATGGAGGTTTTCCCACGTTGGGAGTTGTGGGATGCCCCCTTCAAGGATTCCTTCTGCGGGACAATTGAGACCTGTTGGGCAGCTCCAGGATATCCCATATGGAAGGACTCCAGAGCACCGTTCGGGGTGGATGCCTGGGAAGCGGGCCTCGCATTCCAAATGTCTCCTAGCAACAAGACAGTTGAGATCGGATAGCTCTGCGGGAGCAACCGGCGTGGCTGAGTTGAAATGGACTTTTAGGATCGGGCCCATTGTGTGTTTGTGTCCATGAGGGCCTTGGAATGGGGCGTTGGCACCGGGACCCTGAAGTATTCTCCTAAGCTTTTGACATACCTCCCATGCACAAGTTTCCTTGTGGAGATGAGATTTGTTCTGAGGGGTGCCTCAGGAAACCCCCTATGCTGGTATTGGAATCCAGGCTTTGAGGAGACATGCCTGTAAACCAAAACAATGGATCCGATTATGGCCTAGGGTCCTGTCTGGTTCAATCTTCTTCTCTGGTGATATCCATCTATGGAATGAGTGGAGGGAGATGCTCACCTGGTGTCACACCGCCCTTGTTTGTCCCTGGAGACCTACACTATTGGGATGGCCTCGGGGACTTTGGAGAGTTTTCTTAATTGGTGAGATTGGACAATGGAATGGGCAGAATTCCCATGGATTGGGTAGGCACAGTCCTAATGTGTGGCTCCAGGGGCCCCAGCCTGGAGGGTGTGCGGCCCAGGACTTTGAGGACAGAAGTCTGAAAACACAAACTCAGCTAAGGTTTTGGGACGTAGGTATGGGAGGCCCAATCTACAAACCATGAGAAGTACCCCTCAGGATATGAAGAAAGAGCGAGTCTGAGGCACTTGCTCAGGCTTTTGTATCAACAATGGCTGTAGAATGTGGGGAGGCCTCATGGGATATGGACGAATCTTCCTCTCTGTGGATTTGGCCCGGTCCCAATAGTTTTTCTTCAATTGTCGGATGGGAGGTCTCCTTTCAGGTTTATTACCTCAGGTGTCCGAACAAAATAGGAATTCCAAAGCAGAGCCCTGGGGAAGAGTGAAGGGACAACCCAAACTATGGTTAAAAATTGGGGCCTAGGTGCATGGCAGGCCCAATATGCTGTCTCTTCATTCAGCCACTGAGAGGCCTTACTTGAGGACTGGGCTCATGCTGAGGGTCACAATGTGTGTTTGTGACCAATGTGGCCCGCGAGCATGGGCGGGGCCTCATGGGCCACACTGGTTTCAACTACACTGGACTTTGGACAACCTGCCAAACACAAGGTCTCTGGCCATGGGGAATGTGTTCTGATATCTGCATCATTTTCAACCCTGGGCAGTGGTTGGAGATAAGGTCTAGATTTGAAGCCTGAAAAACCGAAGTTGGGAAGAGATGACGACCTAAGGCCATGGCGGGTCTGATATGCTCAGTGTGTGGTCAGCTGCCTGGGTGTTGGTCAGGAGGTTCGGGCTCAGGTTGTGTCAGTCAGTGCATTAGTCCCAGGTTAGACTATATGATTTGGGTACAGTCGAGTGCCGTATAGGTTTATCCTCATTTGAGGTGCCTGGGGAGCTCAATAGGCAAGATATTTTTTCTAGAGGGCAGGCAGAGTGCTGCACTTTGGTTCCAGAATTGCCAAACTTGAGGGCTTCTGGGCCAGGAGTGTGAGGACAGAAGTCTGAGAACACAAGCTAGACTTGGGCTTCAGGCCGAGGGCACGGCAGGTACCTCCTGCAGATCTGAACCAATATTTCATGCATCTGAAGTCACGGCGAGGATCAGACGTTGGCTCGGGTTGGAGTTTCTGTGCATGACTGCCCCTTCATGAACGGAGCGGAATCTCAAGGCCATGGAGGTTTTCCCACGTTGGGAGTTGTGGGATGCCCCCTTCAAGGATTCCTTCTGCGGGACAATTGAGACCTGTTGGTCAGCTCCAGGACATCCCATATGGAATGACTCCAGAGCACCGTTCGAGGATTGATGCCAGGGAATCCCGCCTCGCATTCCAATTTTCTCCCAGCAACAAGACAGTTGAGTTTTGATGGCTCTGCGGGAGCAATCGGGGCGGCTGTGTTGAAATGGACTTTCCCGAGGTTGGGGCCTAATGTGTGTTTGTTTCCATGAGGGCCTTGGAATGGGGCGGTGACACCGGGACCCTGAAGTATTCTCCTAAGCTTTTGACATAGGTCCCATGCACAAGTTTCCTTGTGGAAACGAGATTTGTTCTGATGGGTGCCTCACGAAACCCCCTATGCTGGTCTTGGAATCCAGGCTTTTGAGGAGACATGTCTGTAAACCAAAGCAATGGATCCGAATATGGCCTAGGGTCCTGTCTGGATCCATCTTCTTCTCTGGGGACATCCATTTATGATATGAGTGGAGGTAGATGCTCAGCTGGTGTCAGACCGCCCTTGTTTGTCTCCGGAGACCTACACTATTGGGATGGCCTCGGGAACTTTGGAGAGTTCTCCTAATTTGTACGATTTTGGATAATGGAATGGGCAGAATGCCCATGGATTGGGTAGGCACAGTCCTAATGTGTGGCTCCAGGGGCCCCAGCCTGTAGGGTGTGTGGCCCAGGAATCTGAGGACAGAAGTCTGAAAACACAAACTCAGCTTAGGTTGGGAACGTAGGTATGGCAGGGCCAATCTACAAACCATGAGAAGGACTCTTCAGGATATGAAGAAAGAGCGAGTCTGAGGCTCTTGCTCAGGCTTTTGTCTCTGGATTTTGTATCAAAGATGGGCGTGGAAAGTGGGGAGGCCTCATGGCCCATGGACGAATCTTCCTCTCTGTGGATTTGGCCCGGTCCCAATTTCTTTCCGTCAATCTGTGGGATGGGAGGTCTCCTCTCAGGTTTGTTACCTCAGGTGTCCCAACCAAAGAGGAATTCCAAAGCAGAGCCCTGGGGAAGAGTGAAGGGACAACCCAAACGATGGTTATAAATTGGGGCCTAGGGGCATGGCAGACCCAATATGCTGTCTCTTCATCCAGCCACTGAGTGGCCTTACTTAAAGACTGGGCACAGGCTGAGGGTCAGCATGTGTGTTTGTGACCAATGTGGCCCGCGAGCTTGGGCGGGGCCTCATGGGCCACACTGGTTTCAACTACACTGAACTTTGGATAACATGCCAATCACAAGGTCTCTTGCCATGGGGAAGGAGCTCTGATTTCTGCATCATTTTCAACCCTGGGCAGTGTTTGGAGATAAGGTCTACCTTCTGAAGCCTGAAAACCGCAGTTGGGAAGAGATGACGACCTAAGGCCATGGCGGGTCTGATGTGCTCAGTGTGCGGTCAGCTGCCTGGGTGTTGGTCCGGAGGTTCGGGTTCAGGTTGTGTCAGACAGTGAATTAGTACCCAGGTTAGACTATATAATTCAGGTACAGTCGAGAGCCGTGTAGGTTTATCCTCATTTGAGGTGCCTGGGCTACTCATTAGGCAATATATTTTTTCTAGAGGCAGGCAGAGTGCTGCATTGTGGGTCCGGTATTGCCAAACATGAGGGATTCTGGACCAGGAGTGTGAGGACAAGTCTGAGAACAGAAGCTAGACTTGGGCTTCAGGCCGAGGGCACGGCTGGTACCCTCTGCAGATCTGAACGAATATCTCATGCTTCTGAAGTCACGGCGAGGATCAGACGTTGGCTCGGGTTGGAGTTTCTGTGCATGAATGCCCCTTCATGAACGGAATGGAATCTCAAGTCCATGGAGGTTTTCCCACGTTGGGAGTTGTGGGATGCCCCCTTCAAGGATTCCTTCTGCGGGACAATTGAGACCTGTTGGGCAGCTCCAGGATATCCCATATGGAAGGACTCCAGAGCACCGTTCGGGGTGGATGCCTGGGAAGCGGGCCTCGCATTCCAAATGTCTCCTAGCAACAAGACAGTTGAGATCGGATAGCTCTGCGGGAGCAACCGGCGTGGCTGAGTTGAAATGGACTTTTAGGATCGGGCCCATTGTGTGTTTGTGTCCATGAGGGCCTTGGAATGGGGCGTTGGCACCGGGACCCTGAAGTATTCTCCTAAGCTTTTGACATACCTCCCATGCACAAGTTTCCTTGTGCAGATGAGATTTGTTCTGAGGGGTGCCTCAGGAAACCCCCTATGCTGGTATTGGAATCCAGGCTTTTGAGGAGACATGCCTGTAAACCAAAACAATGGATCCGATTATGGCCTAGGGTCCTGTCTGGTTCAATCTTCTTCTCTGGTGATATCCATCTATGGAATGAGTGGAGGGAGATGCTCACCTGGTGTCACACCGCCCTTGTTTGTCCCTGGAGACCTACACTATTGGGATGGCCTCGGGGACTTTGGAGAGTTTTCTTAATTGGTGAGATTTTGGACAATAGAATGGGCAGAATTCCCATGGATTGGGTAGGCACAGTCCTAATGTGTGGCTCCAGGGGCCCCAGCCTGGAGGGTGTGCGGCCCAGGACTTTGAGGACAGAAGTCTGAAAACACAAACTCAGCTAAGGTTTTGGGACGTAGGTATGGGAGGCCCAATCTACAAACCATGAGAAGTACCCCTCAGGATATGAAGAAAGAGCGAGTCTGAGGCACTTGCTCAGGCTTTTGTATCAACAATGGCTGTAGAATGTGGGGAGGCCTCATGGGATATGGACGAATCTTCCTCTCTGTGGATTTGGCCCGGTCCCAATAGTTTTTCTTCAATTGTCGGATGGGAGGTCTCCTTTCAGGTTTATTACCTCAGGTGTCCGAACAAAATAGGAATTCCAAAGCAGAGCCCTGGGGAAGAGTGAAGGGACAACCCAAACTATGGTTAAAAATTGGGGTCTAGGTGCATGGCAGGCCCAATATGCTGTCTCTTCATCCAGCCACTGAGAGGCCTTACTTGAGGACTGGGCTCATGGTGAGGGTCACAATGTGTGTTTGTGACCAATGTGGCCCGCGAGCATGGGCGGGGCCTCATGGGCCACACTGGTTTCAACTACACTGGACTTTGGACAACCTGACATGGGGAATGTGTTCTGATATCTGCATCATTTTCAACCCTGGGCAGTGGTTGGAGATAAGGTCTAGGTTCTGAAGCCTGAAAAACCGAAGATGGGAAGAGATGACGACCTAAGGCCATGGCGGGTCTGATATGCTCATTGTGCGGTCAGCTGCCTGGGTGTTGGTCAGGAGGTTCGGGCTCAGGTTGTGTCAGTCAGTGCATTAGTCCCAGGTTAGACTATATGATTTGGGTACAGTCGAGTGCCGTATAGGTTTATCCTCATTTGAGGTGCCTGGGGAGCTCAATAGGCAAGATATTTTTTCTAGAGGGCAGGCAGAGTGCTGCACTTTGGTTCCAGAATTGCCAAACTTGAGGGCTTCTGGGCCAGGAGTGTGAGGACAGAAGTCTGAGAACACAAGCTAGACTTGGGCTTCAGGCCGAGGGCACGGAAGGTACCTCCTGCAGATCTGAACCAATATTTCATGCATCTGAAGTCACGGCGAGGATCAGACGTTGGCTCGGGTTGGAGTTTCTGTGCATGACTGCCCCTTCATGAATGGAGCGGAAACTCAAGGCCATGGAGGTTTTCCCACGTTGGGAGTTGTGGGATGCCCCCTTCAAGGATTCCTTCTGCGGGACAATTGAGACCTGTTGGTCAGCTCCAGGACATCCCATATGGAATGACTCCAGAGCACCTTTCGAGGATTGATGCCAGGGAATCCCGCCTCGCATTCCAATTTTCTCCCAGCAACAAGACAGTTGAGTTTTGATGGCTCTGCGGGAGCAATCGGGGCGGCTGTGTTGAAATGGACTTTCCCGAGGTTGGGGCCTAATGTGTGTTTGTTTCCATGAGGGCCTTGGAATGGGGCGGTGACACCGGGACCCTGAAGTATTCTCCTAAGCTTTTGACATAGGTCCCATGCACAAGTTTCCTTGTGGAAACGAGATTTGTTCTGATGGGTGCCTCACGAAACCCCCTATGCTGGTCTTGGAATCCAGGCTTTTGAGGAGACATGTCTGTAAACCAAAGCAATGGATCCGAATATGGCCTAGGGTCCTGTCTGGTTCCATCTTCTTCTCTGGGGACATCCATTTATGATATGAGTGGAGGTAGATGCTCAGCTGGTGTCAGACCGCCCTTGTTTGTCTCCGGAGACCTACACTATTGGGATGGCCTCGGGAACTTTGGAGAGTTCTCCTAATTTGTACGATTTTGGATAATGGAATGGGCAGAATGCCCATGGATTGGGTAGGCACAGTCCTAATGTGTGGCTCCAGGGGCCCCAGCCTGTAGGGTGTGTGGCCCAGGAATCTGAGGACAGAAGTCTGAAAACACAAACTCAGCTTAGGTTGGGAACGTAGGTATGGCAGGGCCAATCTACAAACCATGAGAAGGACTCTTCAGGATATGAAGAAAGAGCGAGTCTGAGGCTCTTGCTCAGGCTTTTGTCTCTGGATTTTGTATCAAAGATGGGCGTGGAAAGTGGGGAGGCCTCATGGCCCATGGACGAATCTTCCTCTCTGTGGATTTGGCCCGGTCCCAATTTCTTTCCGTCAATCTGTGGGATGGGAGGTCTCCTCTCAGGTTTGTTACCTCAGGTGTCCCAACCAAAGAGGAATTCCAAAGCAGAGCCCTGGGGAAGAGTGAAGGGACAACCCAAACGATGGTTATAAATTGGGGCCTAGGGGCATGGCAGACCCAATATGCTGTCTCTTCATCCAGCCACTGAGTGGCCTTACTTAAAGACTGGGCACAGGCTGAGGGTCAGCATGTGTGTTTGTGACCAATGTGGCCCGCGAGCTTGGGCGGGGCCTCATGGGCCACACTGGTTTCAACTACACTGAACTTTGGATAACATGCCAATCACAAGGTCTCTTGCCATGGGGAAGGAGCTCTGATTTCTGCATCATTTTCAACCCTGGGCAGTGTTTGGAGATAAGGTCTACCTTCTGAAGCCTGAAAACCGCAGTTGGGAAGAGATGACGACCTAAGGCCATGGCGGGTCTGATGTGCTCAGTGTGCTGTCAGCTGCCTGGGTGTTGGTCCGGAGGTTCGGGTTCAGGTTGTGTCAGACAGTGAATTAGTACCCAGGTTAGACTATATAATTCAGGTACAGTCGAGAGCCGTGTAGGTTTATCCTCATTTGAGGTGCCTGGGCTACTCATTAGGCAATATATTTTTTCTAGAGGCAGGCAGAGTGCTGCCTTGTGGGTCCGGTATTGCCAAACATGAGGGATTCTGGACCAGGAGTGTGAGGACAAGTCTGAGAACAGAAGCTAGACTTGGGCTTCAGGCCGAGGGCACGGCTGGTACCCCCTGCAGATCTGAACGAATATCTCATGCTTCTGAAGTCACGGTGAGGATCAGACGTTGGCTCGGGTTGGAGTTTCTGTGCATGAATGCCCCTTCATGAACGGAATGGAATCTCAAGTCCATGGAGGTTTTCCCACGTTGGGAGTTGTGGGATGCCCCCTTCAAGGATTCCTTCTGCGGGACAATTGAGACCTGTTGGGCAGCTCCAGGATATCCCATATGGAAGGACTCCAGAGCACCGTTCGGGGTGGATGCCTGGGAAGCGGGCCTCGCATTCCAAATGTCTCCTAGCAACAAGACAGTTGAGATCGGATAGCAACCGGCGTGGCTGAGTTGAAATGGACTTTTAGGATCGGGCCCATTGTGTGTTTGTGTCCATGAGGGCCTTGGAATGGGGCGTTGGCACCGGGACCCTGAAGTATTCTCCTAAGCTTTTGACATACCTCCCATGCACAAGTTTCCTTGTGGAGATGAGATTTGTTCTGAGGGGTGCCTCAGGAAACCCCCTATGCTGGTACTGGAATCCAGGCTTTTGAGGAGACATGCCTGTAAACCAAAACAATGGATCCGATTATGGCCTAGGGTCCTGTCTGGTTCAATCTTCTTCTCTGGTGATATCCATCTATGGAATGAGTGGAGGGAGATGCTCACCTGGTGTCACACCGCCCTTGTTTGTCCCTGGAGACCTACACTATTGGGATGGCCTCGGGGACTTTGGAGAGTTTTCTTAATTGGTGAGATTTTGGACAATAGAATGGGCAGAATTCCCATGGATTGGGTAGGCACAGTCCTAATGTGTGGCTCCAGGGGCCCCAGCCTGGAGGGTGTGCGGCCCAGGACTTTGAGGACAGAAGTCTGAAAACACAAACTCAGCTAAGGTTTTGGGACGTAGGTATGGGAGGCCCAATCTACAAACCATGAGAAGTACCCCTCAGGATATGAAGAAAGACCGAGTCTGAGGCACTTGCTCAGGCTTTTGTATCAACAATGGCTGTAGAATGTGGGGAGGCCTCATGGGATATGGACGAATCTTCCTCTCTGTGGATTTGGCCCGGTCCCAAAAGTTTTTCTTCAATTGTCGGATGGGAGGTCTCCTTTCAGGTTTATTACCTCAGGTGTCCGAACAAAATAGGAATTCCAAAGCAGAGCCCTGGGGAAGAGTGAAGGGACAATCCAAACTATGGTTAAAAATTGGGGCCTAGGTGCATGGCAGGCCCAATATGCTGTCTCTTCATCCAGCCACTGAGAGGCCTTACTTGAGGACTGGGCTCAGGCTGAGGGTCACAATGTGTGTTTGTGACCAATGTGGCCCGCGAGCATGGGCGGGGCCTCATGGGCCACTCTGGTTTCAACTACAATGGACTTTGGACAACCTGACATGGGGAATGTGTTCTGATATCTGCATTATTTTCAACCCTGGGCAGTTGTTGGAGATAAGGTCTAGGTTCTGAAGCCTGAAAAACCGAAGATGGGAAGAGATGACGACATAAGGCCATGGCGGGTCTGATATGCTCAGTGTGCGGTCAGCTGCCTGGGTGTTGGTCAGGAGGTTCGGGCTCAGGTTGTGTCAGTCAGTGCATTAGTCCCAGGTTAGACTATATGATTTGGGTACAGTCGAGTGCCGTATAGGTTTATCCTCATTTGAGGTGCCTGGGGAGCTCAATAGGCAAGATATTTTTTCTAGAGGGCAGGCAGAGTGCTGCACTTTGGTTCCAGAATTGCCAAACTTGAGGGCTTCTGGGCCAGGAGTGTGAGGACAGAAGTCTGAGAACAGAAGCTAGACTTGGGATTCAGGCCGAGGGCACGGCTGGCACCCCCTGCAGATCTGAACGAATATCTCATGCTTCTGAAGTCACGGCGAGGATCAGACGTTGGCTCGGGTTGGAGTTTCTGTGCATGACTGCCCCTTCATGAACGGAGCGGAATCTCAAGGCCATGGAGGTTTTCCCACGTTGGGAGTTATGGGATGCCCCCTTCAAGGATTCCTTCTGCGCGACAATTGAGACCTGTTGGTCAGCTCCAGGACATCCCATATGGAATGACTCCAGAGCACCGTTCGAGGATCGATGCCAGGGAATCCCACCTCGCATTCCAATTTTCTCCCAGCAACAAGACAGTTGAGTTTTGATGGCTCTGCGGGAGCAATCGGGGCGGCTGTGTTGAAATGGACTTTCCCGATGTTGTGGCCTAATGTGTGTTTGTGTCCATGAGGGCCTTGGAATGGGGCGGTGACACCGGGACCCTGAAGTATTCTCCTAAGCTTTTGACATAGGTCCCATGCACAAGTTTCCTTGTGGAAACGAGATTTGTTCTGATGGGTGCCTCAGGAAACCCCCTATGCTGGTCTTGGAATCCAGGCTTTTGAGGAGACATGACTGTAAACCAAAGCAATGGATCCGAATATGTCCTAGGGTCCTGTCTGGTTCCATCTTCTTCTCTGGGGACATCCATTTATGATTTGAGTGGAGGTAGATGCTCAGCTGGTGTCAGACCGCCCTTGTTTGTCCCCGGAGACCTACACTATTGGGATGGCCTCGGGGACTTTGGAGAGTTCTCCTAATTTGTACGATTTTGGATAATGGAATGGGCAGAATTCCCATGGATTGGGTAGGCACAGTCCTAATGTGTGGCTCCAGGGGCCCCAGCCTGAAGGGTGTGTGGCCCAGGAATCTGAGGACAGAAATCTGAAAACACAAACTCAGCTTAGGTTGGCAACGTAGGTATGGCAGGGCCAATCTACAAACCATGAGAAGCACTCTTCAGGATATGAAGAAAGACGGAGTCTGAGGCGCTTGCTCAGGCTTTTGTCTCTGGATTTTGTATCAAAGATGGGCGTGGAACGTGGGGAGGCCTCATGGGCCATGGACAAATCTTCCTCTCTGTGGATTTGGCCTGGTCCCAATTCCTTTACGTCAATCTGTGGGTTGGGAAGTGTCCTCTCAGGTTTGTTACCTCAGGTGTCCCAACTAAAGAGGAATTCCAAAGCAGAGCCCTGGGGAAGAGTGAAGGGACAACCCAAACGATGGTTATAAATTGGGGCCTAGGGGCATGGCAGACCCAATATGCTGTCTCTTCATCCAGCCACTGAGTGGCCTTACTTAAAGACTGGGCACAGGCTGAGGGTCAGCATGTGTGTTTGTGACCAATGTGGCCCGCGAGCATGGGCGGGGCCTCATGGGCCACACTGGTTTCAACTACACTGAACTTTGGATAACATGCCAATCACAAGGTCTCTTGCCTTGGGGAAGGAGCTCTGATTTCTGCATCATTTTCAACCCTGGGCAGTGTTTGGAGATAAGGTCTACGTTCTGAAGCCTGAAAACCGCAGTTGGGAAGAGATGACGACCTAAGGCCATGGCGGGTCTGATGTGCTCAGTGTGCGGTCAGCTGCCTGGGTGTTGGTCCGGAGGTTCGGGTTCAGGTTGTGTCAGACAGTGAATTAGTACCCAGGTTAGACTATATAATTCAGGTACAGTCGAGAGCCGTGTAGGTTTATCCTCATTTGAGGTGCCTGGGCTACTCATTAGGCAATATATTTTTCCTAGAGGCAGGCAGAGTGCTGCATTGTGGGTCTGGTATTGCCAAACATGAGGGATTCTGGACCAGGAGTGTGAGGACAAGTCTGAGAACAGAAGCTAGACTTGGGATTCAGGCCGAGGGCACGGCTGGTACCCCCTGCAGATCTGAACGAATATATCATGCTTCTGAAGTCACGGCGAGGATCAGACGTTGGCTCGGGTTGGAGTTTCTGTGCATGACTGCCCCTTCATGAACGGAGCGGAATCTCAAGGCCATGGAGGTTTTCCCACGTTGGGAGTTGTGGGATGCCCCCTTCAAGGATTCCTTCTGCGGGACAATTGAGACCTGTTGGGCAGCTCCAGGATATCCCATATGGAAGGACTCCAGAGCACCGTTCGGGGTGGATGCCTGGGAAGCGGGCCTCGCATTCCAAATGTCTCCTAGCAACAAGACAGTTGAGATCGGATAGCTCTGCGGGAGCAACCGGCGTGGCTGAGTTGAAATGGACTTTTAGGATCGGGCCCATTGTGTGTTTGTGTCCATGAGGGCCTTGGAATGGGGCGTTGGCACCCGGACCCTGAAGTATTCTCCTAAGCTTTTGACATACCTCCCATGCACAAGTTTCCTTGTGGAGATGAGATTTGTTCTGAGGGGTGCCTCAGGAAACCCCCTATGCTGGTATTGGAATCCAGGCTTTTGAGGAGACATGCCTGTAAACCAATACAATGGATCCGATTATGGCCTAGGGTCCTGTCTGGTTCAATCTTCTTCTCTGGTGATAACCATCTATGGAATGAGTGGAGGGAGATGCTCACCTGGTGTCACACCGCCCTTGTTTGTCCCTGGAGACCTACACTATTGGGATGGCCTCGGGGACTTTGGAGAGTTTTCTTAATTGGTGAGATTTTGGACAATGGAATGGGCAGAATTCCCATGGTTTGGGTAGGCACAGTCCTAATGTGTGGCTCCAGTGGCCCCAGCCTGGAGGGTGTGCGGCCCAGGACTTTGAGGACAGAAGTCTGAAAACACAAACTCAGCTAAGGTTTTGGGACGTAGGTATGGGAGGCCCAATCTACAAACCATGAGAAGTACCCCTCAGGATATGAAGAAAGAGCGAGTCTGAGGCACTTGCTCAGGCTTTTGTCTCTGGATTTTGTATCAACAATGGCTGTAGAATGTGGGGAGGCCTCATGGGATATGGACGAATCTTCCTCTCTGTGGATTTGGCCCGGTCCCAAAAGGTTTTCTTCAATTGTCGGATGGGAGGTCTCCTTTCAGGTTTATTACCTCAGGTGTCCGAACAAAATAGGAATTGCAAAGCAGAGCCCTGGGGAAGAGTGAAGGGACAACCCAAACTATGGTTAAAAATTGGGGCCTAGGTGCATGGCAGGCCCAATATGCTGTCTCTTCATCCAGCCACTGAGAGGCCTTACTTGAGGACTGGGCTCATGGTGAGGGTCACAATGTGTGTTTGTGACCAATGTGGCCCGCGAGCATGGGCGGGGCCTCATGGGCCACACTGGTTTCAACTACACTGGACTTTGGACAACCTGCCAAACACAAGGTCTCTGGCCATGGGGAATGTGTTCTGATATCTGCATCATTTTCAACCCTGGGCAGTGGTTGGAGATAAGGTCTAGGTTCTGAAGCCTGAAAAACCGAAGTTGGGAAGAGATGACGACCTAAGGCCATGGCGGGTCTGATATGCTCATTGTGCGGTCAGCTGCCTGGGTGTTGGTCAGGAGGTTCGGGCTCAGGTTGTGTCAGACAGTGAATTAGTACCCAGGTTAGACTATATAATTAGGTACAGTCGAGAGCCGTGTAGGTTTATTCTCATTTGAGGTTCCTGGGCTACTCATTAGGCAATATATTTTTTCTAGAGGCAGGCAGAGTGCTGCATTGTGGGTCCGGTATTGCCAAACATGAGGGATTCTGGACCAGGAGTGTGAGGACAAGTCTGATAACAGAAGCTAGACTTGGGCTTCAGGCCGAGGGCACGGCTGGTACCCCCTGCAGATCTGAACGAATATCTCATGCTTCTGAAGTCACAACGAGGATCAGACGTTGGCTCGGGTTGGAGTTTCTGTGCATGACTGCCCCTTCATGAACGGAGCGGAATCTCAAGGCCATGAGTTTTTCCCACGTTGGGAGTTGTGGGATGCCCCCTTCAAGGATTCCTTCTGAGGGACAATTGAGACCTGTTGGTCAGCTCCAGGACATCCCATATGGAATGACTCCAGAGCACCGTTCGAGGATCGATGCCAAAGAATCCCGCCTCGCATTCCAATTTTCTCCTAGCAACAAGACAGTTGAGTTTTGATGGCTCTGCGGGAGCAATCGGGGCGGCTGTGTTGAAATGGACTTTCCCGATTTTGGGGCCTAATGTGTGTTTATTTGTCCATGAGGGCCTTGGAATGGGGCGGTGACACCGGGACCCTGAAGTATTCTCCTAAGCTTTTGACATAGGTCCCATACACAAGTATCCTTGTGGAAACGAGATTTGTTCTGATGGGTGCCTCAGGAAACCCCCTATGCTGGTCTTGGAATCCAGGCTTTTAAGGAGACATGTCTGTAAACCAAAGCAATGGATCCGAATATGGCCTTGGGTCCTGTCTGGTTCCATCTTCTTCTCTGGGGACATCCATTTATGATATGAGTGGAGGTAGATGCTCAGCTGGTGTCAGACCGACCTTGTTTGTCCCCGGAGACCTACACTATTGGGAGGGCCTCGGGGACTTTGGAGAGTTCTCCTAATTTGTACGATTTTGGATAATGGAATGGGCAGAATTCCCATGGATTGGGTAGGCACAGTCCTAATGTTGGCTCCAGGGGCCCCAGCCTGTAGGGTGTGTGGCCCAGGAATCTGAGGACAGAAGTCTGAAAACACAAACTCAGCTTAGGTTGGGAACGTAGGTATGGCAGGGCCAATCTACAAACCATGAGAAGCACTCTTCAGGATATGAAGAAAGAGCGAGTCTGAGGCGCTTGCTCAGGCTTTTGTCTCTGGATTTTGTATCAAAGATGGGCGTGGAACGTGGGGAGGCCTCATGGGCCATGGACGAATCTTCCTCTCTGTGGATTTGGCCCGGTCCCAATTCCTTTCTGTCAATCTGTGGGATGGTAGGTCTCCTCTCAGGTTTGTTACCTCAGGTGTCCCAACCAAAGAGGAATTCCAAAGCAGAGCCCTCGGAAAGAGTGAAGGGACAACCCAAACGATGGTTATAAATTGGGGCCTAGGGGCATGGCAGACCCAATATGCTGTCTCTTCATCCAGCCACTGAGTGGCCTTACTTAAAGACTGGGCACAGGCTGAGGGTCAGCATGTGTGTTTGTGACCAATGTGGCCCGCGAGCATGGGCGGGGCCTCATGGGCCACACTGGTTTCAACTACACTGAACTTTGGATAACATGCCAATCACAAGGTCTCTTGCCATGGGGAAGGAGCTCTGATTTCTGCATCATTTTAAACCCTGGGCAGTGTTTGGAGATAAGGTCTACGTTCTGAAGCCTGAAAACCGCAGTTGGGAAGAGATGACGACCTAAGGCCATGGCGGGTCTGATGTGCTCAGTGTGCGGTCAGCTGCCTGGGTGTTGGTCCGGAGGTTCGGGTTCAGGTTGTGTCAGACAGTGAATTAGTACCCAGGTTAGACTATATAATTCAGGTACAGTCGAGAGCCGTGTAGGTTTATCCTCATTTGAGGTGCCTGGGCTACTCATTAGGCAATATATTTTTTCTAGAGGCAGGCAGAGTGCTGCATTGTGGGTCCGGTATTGCCAAACATGAGGGATTCTGGACCAGGAGTGTGAGGACAAGTCTGAGAACAGAAGCTAGACTTGGGCTTCAGGCCGAGGGCACGGCTGGTACCCCCTGCAGATCTGAACGAATATCTCATGCTTCTGAAGTCACGGCGAGGATCAGACGTTGGCTCGGGTTGGAGTTTCTGTGCATGACTGCCCCTTCATGAACGGAGCGGAATCTCAAGGCCATGGAGGTTTTCCCACGTTGGGAGTTGTGGGATGCCCCCTTCAAGGATTCCTTCTGCGGGACAATTGAGACCTGTTGGGCAGCTCCAGGATATCCCATATGGAAGGACACCAGAGCACCGTTCGGGGTGGATGCCTGGGAAGCGGGCCTCGCATTCCAAATGTCTCCTAGCAACAAGACAGTTGAGATCGGATAGCTCTGCGGGAGCAACCGGCGTGGCTGAGTTGAAATGGACTTTTAGGATCGGGCCCATTGTGTGTTTGTGTCCATGAGGGCCTTGGAATGGGGCGTTGGCACCGGGACCCTGAAGTATTCTCCTAAGCTTTTGACATACCTCCCATGCACAAGTTTCCTTGTGCAGATGAGATTTGTTCTGAGGGGTGCCTCAGGAAACCCCCTATGCTGGTATTGGAAACCAGGCTTTTGAGGAGACATGCCTGTAAACCAAAACAATGGATCCGATTATGGCCTAGGGTCCTGTCTGGTTCAATCTTCTTCTCTGGTGATATCCATCTATGGAATGAGTGGAGGGAGATGCTCACCTGGTGTCACACCGCCCTTGTTTGTCCCTGGAGACCTACACTATTGGGATGGCCTCGGGGACTTTGGAGAGTTTTCTTAATTGGTGAGATTTTGGACAATGGAATGGGCAGAATTCCCATGGATTGGTTAGGCACAGTCCTAATGTGTGGCTCCAGGGGCCCCAGCCTGGAGGGTGTGCGGCCCAGGACTTTGAGGACAGAAGTCTGAAAACACAAACTCAGCTAAGGTTTTGGGACGTAGGTATGGGAGGCCCAATCTACAAACCATGAGAAGTACCCCTCAGGATATGAAGAAAGAGCGAGTCTGAGGCACTTGCTCAGGCTTTTGTCTCTGGATTTTGTATCAACAATGGCTGTAGAATGTGGGGAGTCCTCATGGGATATGGACGAATCTTCCTCTCTGTGGATTTGGCCCGGTCCCAATAGTTTTTCTTCAATTGTCGGATGGGAGGTCTCCTTTCAGGTTTATTACCTCAGGTGTCCGAACAAAATAGGAATTCCAAAGCAGAGCCCTGGGGAAGAGTGAAGGGACAACCCAAACTATGGTTAAAAATTGGGGCCTAGGTGCATGGCAGGCCCAATATGCTGTCTCTTCATCCAGCCACTGAGAGGCCTTACTTGAGGACTGGGCTCATGCTGAGGGTCACAATGTGTGTTTGTGACCAATGTGGCCCGCGAGCATGGGCGGGGCCCCATGGGCCACACTGGTTTCAACTACACTGGACTTTGGACAACCTGCCAAACACAAGGTCTCTGGCCATGGGGAATGTGTTCTGATATCTGCATCATTTTCAACCCTGGGCAGTGGTTGGAGATAAGGTCTAGGTTCTGAAGCCTGAAAAACCGAAGTTGGGAAGAGATGACGACCTAAGGCCATGGCGGGTCTGATATGCTCATTGTGCGGTCAGCTGCCTGGGTGTTGGTCAGGAGGTTCGGGCTCAGGTTGTGTCAGTCAGTGCATTAGTCCCAGGTTAGACTATATGATTTGGGTACAGTCGAGTGCCGTATAGGTTTATCCTCATTTGAGGTGCCTGGGGAGCTCAATAGGCAAGATATTTTTTCTAGAGGGCAGGCAGAGTGCTGCACTTTGGTTCCAGAATTGCCAAACTTGAGGGCTTCTGGGCCAGGAGTGTGAGGACAGAAGTCTGAGAACACAAGCTAGACTTGGGCTTCAGGCCGAGGGCACGGAAGGTACCTCCTGCAGATCTGAACCAATATTTCATGCATCTGAAGTCACGGCGAGGATCAGACGTTGGCTCGGGTTGGAGTTTCTGTGCATGACTGCCCCTTCATGAACGGAGCGGAATCTCAAGGCCATGGAGGTTTTCCCACGTTGGGAGTTGTGGGATGCCCCCTTCAAGGATTCCTTCTGCGGGACAATTGAGACCTGTTGGTCAGCTCCAGGACATCCCATATGGAATGACTCCAGAGCACCGTTCGAGGATCGATGCCAAAGAATCCCGCCTCGCATTCCAATTTTCTCCTAGCAACAAGACAGTTGAGTTTTGATGGCTCTGCGGGAGCAATCGGGGAAGCTGTGTTGAAATGGAATTTCCCGAGGTTGGGGCCTAATGTGTGTTTATTTGTCCATGAGGGCCTTGGAATGGGGCAGTGACACCGGGACCCTGAAGTATTCTCCTAAGCTTTTGACAAGGGTCCCATACACAAGTATCCTTGTGGAAACGAGATTTGTTCTGATGGGTGCCTCAGGAAACCCCCTATGCTGGTCTTGGAATCCAGGCTTTTAAGGAGACATGTCTGTAAACCAAAGCAATGGATCCGAATATGGCCTAGGGTCCTGTCTGGTTCCATCTTCTTCTCTGGGGATATCCATTTATGATATGAGTGGAGGTAGATGCTCAGCTGGTGTCAGACCGCCCTTGTTTGTCCCCGGAGACCTACACTATTGGGAAGGCCTCGGGGACTTTGGAGAGTTCTCCTAATTTGTACGATTTTGGATAATGGAATGGGCAGAATTCCCATGGATTTGGTAGGCACAGTCCTAATGTGTGGCTCCAGGGGCCCCAACCTGTAGGGTGTGTGGCCCAGGAATCTGAGGACAGAAGTCTGAAAACACAAACTCAGCTTAGGTTGGGAACGTAGGTATGGCAGGGCCAATCTACAAACCATGAGAAGCACTCTTCAGGATATGAAGAAAGAGCGAGTCTGAAGCGCTTGCTCAGGCTTTTGTCTCTGGATTTTGTATCAAAGATGGGCGTGGAACGTGGGGAGGCCTCATGGGCCATGGACGAATCTTCCTCTCTGTGGATTTGTCCCGGTCCCAATTTCTTTAGGTCAATCTGTGGGATGGGAGGTCTCCTCTCAGGTTTGTTACCTCAGGTGTCCCAACCAAAGAGGAATTCCAAAGCAGAGCCCTCGGAAAGAGTGAAGGGACAACCCAAACGATGGTTATAAATTGGGGCCTCGGGGCATGGCAGACCCAATATGCTGTCTCTTCATCCAGCCACTGAGTGGCCTTACTTAAAGACTGGGCACAGGCTGAGGGTCAGCATGTGTGTTTGTGACCAATGTGGCCCGCGAGCATGGGCGGGGCCTCATGGGCCACACTGGTTTCAACTACACTGAACTTTGGATAACATGCCAATCACAAGGTCTCTTGCCATGGGGAAGGAGCTCTGATTTCTGCATCATTTTCATCCCTGGGCAGTGTTTGGAGATAAGGTCTACGTTCTGAAGCCTGAAAACCGCAGTTGGGAAGAGATGACGACCTAAGGCCATGGCGGGTCTGATGTGCTCAGTGTGCGGTCAGCTGCCTGGGTGTTGGTCCGGAGGTTCGGGTTCAGGTTGTGTCAGACAGTGAATTAGTACCCAGGTTAGACTATATAATTCAGGTACAGTCGAGAGCCGTGTAGGTTTATCCTCATTTGAGGTGCCTGGGCTACTCATTAGGCAATATATTTTTTCTAGAGGCAGGCAGAGTGCTGCCTTGTGGGTCCGGTATTGCCAAACATGAGGGATTCTGGACCAGGAGTGTGAGGACAAGTCTGAGAACAGAAGCTAGACTTGGGCTTCAGGCCGAGGGCACGGCTGGTACCCCCTGCAGATCTGAACGAATATCTCATGCTTCTGAATTCACGGCGAGGATCAGACGTTGGCTCGGGTTGGAGTTTCTGTGCATGACTGACCCTTCATGAACGGAGCGGAATCTCAAGGCCATGGAGGTTTTCCCACGTTGGGAGTTGTGGGATGCCCCCTTCAAGGATTCCTTCTGCGGGACAATTGAGACCTGTTGGGCAGCTCCAGGATATCCCATATGGAAGGACTCCAGAGCACCGTTCGGGGTGGATGCCTGGGAAGCGGGCCTCGCATTCCAAATGTCTCCTAGCAACAAGACAGTTGAGATCGGATAGCTCTGCGGGAGCAACCGGCGTGGCTGAGTTGAAATGGACTTTTAGGATCGGGCCCATTGTGTGTTTGTGTCCATGAGGGCCTTGGAATGGGGCGTTGGCACCGGGACCCTGAAGTATTCTCCTAAGCTTTTGACATACCTCCCATGCACAAGTTTCCTTGTGGAGATGAGATTTGTTCTGAGGGGTGCCTCAGGAAACCCCCTATGCTGGTATTGGAATCCAGGCTTTGAGGAGACATGCCTGTAAACCAAAACAATGGATCCGATTATGGCCTAGGGTCCTGTCTGGTTCAATCTTCTTCTCTGGTGATATCCATCTATGGAATGAGTGGAGGGAGATGCTCACCTGGTGTCACACCGCCCTTGTTTGTCCCTGGAGACCTACACTATTGGGATGGCCTCGGGGACTTTGGAGAGTTTTCTTAATTGGTGAGATTGGACAATGGAATGGGCAGAATTCCCATGGATTGGGTAGGCACAGTCCTAATGTGTGGCTCCAGGGGCCCCAGCCTGGAGGGTGTGCGGCCCAGGACTTTGAGGACAGAAGTCTGAAAACACAAACTCAGCTAAGGTTTTGGGACGTAGGTATGGGAGGCCCAATCTACAAACCATGAGAAGTACCCCTCAGGATATGAAGAAAGAGCGAGTCTGAGGCACTTGCTCAGGCTTTTGTATCAACAATGGCTGTAGAATGTGGGGAGGCCTCATGGGATATGGACGAATCTTCCTCTCTGTGGATTTGGCCCGGTCCCAATAGTTTTTCTTCAATTGTCGGATGGGAGGTCTCCTTTCAGGTTTATTACCTCAGGTGTCCGAACAAAATAGGAATTCCAAAGCAGAGCCCTGGGGAAGAGTGAAGGGACAACCCAAACTATGGTTAAAAATTGGGGCCTAGGTGCATGGCAGGCCCAATATGCTGTCTCTTCATTCAGCCACTGAGAGGCCTTACTTGAGGACTGGGCTCATGCTGAGGGTCACAATGTGTGTTTGTGACCAATGTGGCCCGCGAGCATGGGCGGGGCCTCATGGGCCACACTGGTTTCAACTACACTGGACTTTGGACAACCTGCCAAACACAAGGTCTCTGGCCATGGGGAATGTGTTCTGATATCTGCATCATTTTCAACCCTGGGCAGTGGTTGGAGATAAGGTCTAGATTTGAAGCCTGAAAAACCGAAGTTGGGAAGAGATGACGACCTAAGGCCATGGCGGGTCTGATATGCTCAGTGTGTGGTCAGCTGCCTGGGTGTTGGTCAGGAGGTTCGGGCTCAGGTTGTGTCAGTCAGTGCATTAGTCCCAGGTTAGACTATATGATTTGGGTACAGTCGAGTGCCGTATAGGTTTATCCTCATTTGAGGTGCCTGGGGAGCTCAATAGGCAAGATATTTTTTCTAGAGGGCAGGCAGAGTGCTGCACTTTGGTTCCAGAATTGCCAAACTTGAGGGCTTCTGGGCCAGGAGTGTGAGGACAGAAGTCTGAGAACACAAGCTAGACTTGGGCTTCAGGCCGAGGGCACGGCAGGTACCTCCTGCAGATCTGAACCAATATTTCATGCATCTGAAGTCACGGCGAGGATCAGACGTTGGCTCGGGTTGGAGTTTCTGTGCATGACTGCCCCTTCATGAACGGAGCGGAATCTCAAGGCCATGGAGGTTTTCCCACGTTGGGAGTTGTGGGATGCCCCCTTCAAGGATTCCTTCTGCGGGACAATTGAGACCTGTTGGTCAGCTCCAGGACATCCCATATGGAATGACTCCAGAGCACCGTTCGAGGATTGATGCCAGGGAATCCCGCCTCGCATTCCAATTTTCTCCCAGCAACAAGACAGTTGAGTTTTGATGGCTCTGCGGGAGCAATCGGGGCGGCTGTGTTGAAATGGACTTTCCCGAGGTTGGGGCCTAATGTGTGTTTGTTTCCATGAGGGCCTTGGAATGGGGCGGTGACACCGGGACCCTGAAGTATTCTCCTAAGCTTTTGACATAGGTCCCATGCACAAGTTTCCTTGTGGAAACGAGATTTGTTCTGATGGGTGCCTCACGAAACCCCCTATGCTGGTCTTGGAATCCAGGCTTTTGAGGAGACATGTCTGTAAACCAAAGCAATGGATCCGAATATGGCCTAGGGTCCTGTCTGGATCCATCTTCTTCTCTGGGGACATCCATTTATGATATGAGTGGAGGTAGATGCTCAGCTGGTGTCAGACCGCCCTTGTTTGTCTCCGGAGACCTACACTATTGGGATGGCCTCGGGAACTTTGGAGAGTTCTCCTAATTTGTACGATTTTGGATAATGGAATGGGCAGAATGCCCATGGATTGGGTAGGCACAGTCCTAATGTGTGGCTCCAGGGGCCCCAGCCTGTAGGGTGTGTGGCCCAGGAATCTGAGGACAGAAGTCTGAAAACACAAACTCAGCTTAGGTTGGGAACGTAGGTATGGCAGGGCCAATCTACAAACCATGAGAAGGACTCTTCAGGATATGAAGAAAGAGCGAGTCTGAGGCTCTTGCTCAGGCTTTTGTCTCTGGATTTTGTATCAAAGATGGGCGTGGAAAGTGGGGAGGCCTCATGGCCCATGGACGAATCTTCCTCTCTGTGGATTTGGCCCGGTCCCAATTTCTTTCCGTCAATCTGTGGGATGGGAGGTCTCCTCTCAGGTTTGTTACCTCAGGTGTCCCAACCAAAGAGGAATTCCAAAGCAGAGCCCTGGGGAAGAGTGAAGGGACAACCCAAACGATGGTTATAAATTGGGGCCTAGGGGCATGGCAGACCCAATATGCTGTCTCTTCATCCAGCCACTGAGTGGCCTTACTTAAAGACTGGGCACAGGCTGAGGGTCAGCATGTGTGTTTGTGACCAATGTGGCCCGCGAGCTTGGGCGGGGCCTCATGGGCCACACTGGTTTCAACTACACTGAACTTTGGATAACATGCCAATCACAAGGTCTCTTGCCATGGGGAAGGAGCTCTGATTTCTGCATCATTTTCAACCCTGGGCAGTGTTTGGAGATAAGGTCTACCTTCTGAAGCCTGAAAACCGCAGTTGGGAAGAGATGACGACCTAAGGCCATGGCGGGTCTGATGTGCTCAGTGTGCGGTCAGCTGCCTGGGTGTTGGTCCGGAGGTTCGGGTTCAGGTTGTGTCAGACAGTGAATTAGTACCCAGGTTAGACTATATAATTCAGGTACAGTCGAGAGCCGTGTAGGTTTATCCTCATTTGAGGTGCCTGGGCTACTCATTAGGCAATATATTTTTTCTAGAGGCAGGCAGAGTGCTGCATTGTGGGTCCGGTATTGCCAAACATGAGGGATTCTGGACCAGGAGTGTGAGGACAAGTCTGAGAACAGAAGCTAGACTTGGGCTTCAGGCCGAGGGCACGGCTGGTACCCTCTGCAGATCTGAACGAATATCTCATGCTTCTGAAGTCACGGCGAGGATCAGACGTTGGCTCGGGTTGGAGTTTCTGTGCATGAATGCCCCTTCATGAACGGAATGGAATCTCAAGTCCATGGAGGTTTTCCCACGTTGGGAGTTGTGGGATGCCCCCTTCAAGGATTCCTTCTGCGGGACAATTGAGACCTGTTGGGCAGCTCCAGGATATCCCATATGGAAGGACTCCAGAGCACCGTTCGGGGTGGATGCCTGGGAAGCGGGCCTCGCATTCCAAATGTCTCCTAGCAACAAGACAGTTGAGATCGGATAGCTCTGCGGGAGCAACCGGCGTGGCTGAGTTGAAATGGACTTTTAGGATCGGGCCCATTGTGTGTTTGTGTCCATGAGGGCCTTGGAATGGGGCGTTGGCACCGGGACCCTGAAGTATTCTCCTAAGCTTTTGACATACCTCCCATGCACAAGTTTCCTTGTGGAGATGAGATTTGTTCTGAGGGGTGCCTCAGGAAACCCCCTATGCTGGTATTGGAATCCAGGCTTTTGAGGAGACATGCCTGTAAACCAAAACAATGGATCCGATTATGGCCTAGGGTCCTGTCTGGTTCAATCTTCTTCTCTGGTGATATCCATCTATGGAATGAGTGGAGGGAGATGCTCACCTGGTGTCACACCGCCCTTGTTTGTCCCTGGAGACCTACACTATTGGGATGGCCTCGGGGACTTTGGAGAGTTTTCTTAATTGGTGAGATTTTGGACAATAGAATGGGCAGAATTCCCATGGATTGGGTAGGCACAGTCCTAATGTGTGGCTCCAGGGGCCCCAGCCTGGAGGGTGTGCGGCCCAGGACTTTGAGGACAGAAGTCTGAAAACACAAACTCAGCTAAGGTTTTGGGACGTAGGTATGGGAGGCCCAATCTACAAACCATGAGAAGTACCCCTCAGGATATGAAGAAAGAGCGAGTCTGAGGCACTTGCTCAGGCTTTTGTATCAACAATGGCTGTAGAATGTGGGGAGGCCTCATGGGATATGGACGAATCTTCCTCTCTGTGGATTTGGCCCGGTCCCAATAGTTTTTCTTCAATTGTCGGATGGGAGGTCTCCTTTCAGGTTTATTACCTCAGGTGTCCGAACAAAATAGGAATTCCAAAGCAGAGCCCTGGGGAAGAGTGAAGGGACAACCCAAACTATGGTTAAAAATTGGGGTCTAGGTGCATGGCAGGCCCAATATGCTGTCTCTTCATCCAGCCACTGAGAGGCCTTACTTGAGGACTGGGCTCATGGTGAGGGTCACAATGTGTGTTTGTGACCAATGTGGCCCGCGAGCATGGGCGGGGCCTCATGGGCCACACTGGTTTCAACTACACTGGACTTTGGACAACCTGACATGGGGAATGTGTTCTGATATCTGCATCATTTTCAACCCTGGGCAGTGGTTGGAGATAAGGTCTAGGTTCTGAAGCCTGAAAAACCGAAGATGGGAAGAGATGACGACCTAAGGCCATGGCGGGTCTGATATGCTCATTGTGCGGTCAGCTGCCTGGGTGTTGGTCAGGAGGTTCGGGCTCAGGTTGTGTCAGTCAGTGCATTAGTCCCAGGTTAGACTATATGATTTGGGTACAGTCGAGTGCCGTATAGGTTTATCCTCATTTGAGGTGCCTGGGGAGCTCAATAGGCAAGATATTTTTTCTAGAGGGCAGGCAGAGTGCTGCACTTTGGTTCCAGAATTGCCAAACTTGAGGGCTTCTGGGCCAGGAGTGTGAGGACAGAAGTCTGAGAACACAAGCTAGACTTGGGCTTCAGGCCGAGGGCACGGAAGGTACCTCCTGCAGATCTGAACCAATATTTCATGCATCTGAAGTCACGGCGAGGATCAGACGTTGGCTCGGGTTGGAGTTTCTGTGCATGACTGCCCCTTCATGAATGGAGCGGAAACTCAAGGCCATGGAGGTTTTCCCACGTTGGGAGTTGTGGGATGCCCCCTTCAAGGATTCCTTCTGCGGGACAATTGAGACCTGTTGGTCAGCTCCAGGACATCCCATATGGAATGACTCCAGAGCACCTTTCGAGGATTGATGCCAGGGAATCCCGCCTCGCATTCCAATTTTCTCCCAGCAACAAGACAGTTGAGTTTTGATGGCTCTGCGGGAGCAATCGGGGCGGCTGTGTTGAAATGGACTTTCCCGAGGTTGGGGCCTAATGTGTGTTTGTTTCCATGAGGGCCTTGGAATGGGGCGGTGACACCGGGACCCTGAAGTATTCTCCTAAGCTTTTGACATAGGTCCCATGCACAAGTTTCCTTGTGGAAACGAGATTTGTTCTGATGGGTGCCTCACGAAACCCCCTATGCTGGTCTTGGAATCCAGGCTTTTGAGGAGACATGTCTGTAAACCAAAGCAATGGATCCGAATATGGCCTAGGGTCCTGTCTGGTTCCATCTTCTTCTCTGGGGACATCCATTTATGATATGAGTGGAGGTAGATGCTCAGCTGGTGTCACACCGCCCTTGTTTGTCTCCGGAGACCTACACTATTGGGATGGCCTCGGGAACTTTGGAGAGTTCTCCTAATTTGTACGATTTTGGATAATGGAATGGGCAGAATGCCCATGGATTGGGTAGGCACAGTCCTAATGTGTGGCTCCAGGGGCCCCAGCCTGTAGGGTGTGTGGCCCAGGAATCTGAGGACAGAAGTCTGAAAACACAAACTCAGCTTAGGTTGGGAACGTAGGTATGGCAGGGCCAATCTACAAACCATGAGAAGGACTCTTCAGGATATGAAGAAAGAGCGAGTCTGAGGCTCTTGCTCAGGCTTTTGTCTCTGGATTTTGTATCAAAGATGGGCGTGGAAAGTGGGGAGGCCTCATGGCCCATGGACGAATCTTCCTCTCTGTGGATTTGGCCCGGTCCCAATTTCTTTCCGTCAATCTGTGGGATGGGAGGTCTCCTCTCAGGTTTGTTACCTCAGGTGTCCCAACCAAAGAGGAATTCCAAAGCAGAGCCCTGGGGAAGAGTGAAGGGACAACCCAAACGATGGTTATAAATTGGGGCCTAGGGGCATGGCAGACCCAATATGCTGTCTCTTCATCCAGCCACTGAGTGGCCTTACTTAAAGACTGGGCACAGGCTGAGGGTCAGCATGTGTGTTTGTGACCAATGTGGCCCGCGAGCTTGGGCGGGGCCTCATGGGCCACACTGGTTTCAACTACACTGAACTTTGGATAACATGCCAATCACAAGGTCTCTTGCCATGGGGAAGGAGCTCTGATTTCTGCATCATTTTCAACCCTGGGCAGTGTTTGGAGATAAGGTCTACCTTCTGAAGCCTGAAAACCGCAGTTGGGAAGAGATGACGACCTAAGGCCATGGCGGGTCTGATGTGCTCAGTGTGCTGTCAGCTGCCTGGGTGTTGGTCCGGAGGTTCGGGTTCAGGTTGTGTCAGACAGTGAATTAGTACCCAGGTTAGACTATATAATTCAGGTACAGTCGAGAGCCGTGTAGGTTTATCCTCATTTGAGGTGCCTGGGCTACTCATTAGGCAATATATTTTTTCTAGAGGCAGGCAGAGTGCTGCCTTGTGGGTCCGGTATTGCCAAACATGAGGGATTCTGGACCAGGAGTGTGAGGACAAGTCTGAGAACAGAAGCTAGACTTGGGCTTCAGGCCGAGGGCACGGCTGGTACCCCCTGCAGATCTGAACGAATATCTCATGCTTCTGAAGTCACGGTGAGGATCAGACGTTGGCTCGGGTTGGAGTTTCTGTGCATGAATGCCCCTTCATGAACGGAATGGAATCTCAAGTCCATGGAGGTTTTCCCACGTTGGGAGTTGTGGGATGCCCCCTTCAAGGATTCCTTCTGCGGGACAATTGAGACCTGTTGGGCAGCTCCAGGATATCCCATATGGAAGGACTCCAGAGCACCGTTCGGGGTGGATGCCTGGGAAGCGGGCCTCGCATTCCAAATGTCTCCTAGCAACAAGACAGTTGAGATCGGATAGCAACCGGCGTGGCTGAGTTGAAATGGACTTTTAGGATCGGGCCCATTGTGTGTTTGTGTCCATGAGGGCCTTGGAATGGGGCGTTGGCACCGGGACCCTGAAGTATTCTCCTAAGCTTTTGACATACCTCCCATGCACAAGTTTCCTTGTGGAGATGAGATTTGTTCTGAGGGGTGCCTCAGGAAACCCCCTATGCTGGTATTGGAATCCAGGCTTTTGAGGAGACATGCCTGTAAACCAAAACAATGGATCCGATTATGGCCTAGGGTCCTGTCTGGTTCAATCTTCTTCTCTGGTGATATCCATCTATGGAATGAGTGGAGGGAGATGCTCACCTGGTGTCACACCGCCCTTGTTTGTCCCTGGAGACCTACACTATTGGGATGGCCTCGGGGACTTTGGAGAGTTTTCTTAATTGGTGAGATTTTGGACAATAGAATGGGCAGAATTCCCATGGATTGGGTAGGCACAGTCCTAATGTGTGGCTCCAGGGGCCCCAGCCTGGAGGGTGTGCGGCCCAGGACTTTGAGGACAGAAGTCTGAAAACACAAACTCAGCTAAGGTTTTGGGACGTAGGTATGGGAGGCCCAATCTACAAACCATGAGAAGTACCCCTCAGGATATGAAGAAAGACCGAGTCTGAGGCACTTGCTCAGGCTTTTGTATCAACAATGGCTGTAGAATGTGGGGAGGCCTCATGGGATATGGACGAATCTTCCTCTCTGTGGATTTGGCCCGGTCCCAAAAGTTTTTCTTCAATTGTCGGATGGGAGGTCTCCTTTCAGGTTTATTACCTCAGGTGTCCGAACAAAATAGGAATTCCAAAGCAGAGCCCTGGGGAAGAGTGAAGGGACAATCCAAACTATGGTTAAAAATTGGGGCCTAGGTGCATGGCAGGCCCAATATGCTGTCTCTTCATCCAGCCACTGAGAGGCCTTACTTGAGGACTGGGCTCAGGCTGAGGGTCACAATGTGTGTTTGTGACCAATGTGGCCCGCGAGCATGGGCGGGGCCTCATGGGCCACTCTGGTTTCAACTACAATGGACTTTGGACAACCTGACATGGGGAATGTGTTCTGATATCTGCATTATTTTCAACCCTGGGCAGTTGTTGGAGATAAGGTCTAGGTTCTGAAGCCTGAAAAACCGAAGATGGGAAGAGATGACGACATAAGGCCATGGCGGGTCTGATATGCTCAGTGTGCGGTCAGCTGCCTGGGTGTTGGTCAGGAGGTTCGGGCTCAGGTTGTGTCAGTCAGTGCATTAGTCCCAGGTTAGACTATATGATTTGGGTACAGTCGAGTGCCGTATAGGTTTATCCTCATTTGAGGTGCCTGGGGAGCTCAATAGGCAAGATATTTTTTCTAGAGGGCAGGCAGAGTGCTGCACTTTGGTTCCAGAATTGCCAAACTTGAGGGCTTCTGGGCCAGGAGTGTGAGGACAGAAGTCTGAGAACAGAAGCTAGACTTGGGATTCAGGCCGAGGGCACGGCTGGCACCCCCTGCAGATCTGAACGAATATCTCATGCTTCTGAAGTCACGGCGAGGATCAGACGTTGGCTCGGGTTGGAGTTTCTGTGCATGACTGCCCCTTCATGAACGGAGCGGAATCTCAAGGCCATGGAGGTTTTCCCACGTTGGGAGTTATGGGATGCCCCCTTCAAGGATTCCTTCTGCGCGACAATTGAGACCTGTTGGTCAGCTCCAGGACATCCCATATGGAATGACTCCAGAGCACCGTTCGAGGATCGATGCCAGGGAATCCCACCTCGCATTCCAATTTTCTCCCAGCAACAAGACAGTTGAGTTTTGATGGCTCTGCGGGAGCAATCGGGGCGGCTGTGTTGAAATGGACTTTCCCGATGTTGTGGCCTAATGTGTGTTTGTGTCCATGAGGGCCTTGGAATGGGGCGGTGACACCGGGACCCTGAAGTATTCTCCTAAGCTTTTGACATAGGTCCCATGCACAAGTTTCCTTGTGGAAACGAGATTTGTTCTGATGGGTGCCTCAGGAAACCCCCTATGCTGGTCTTGGAATCCAGGCTTTTGAGGAGACATGACTGTAAACCAAAGCAATGGATCCGAATATGTCCTAGGGTCCTGTCTGGTTCCATCTTCTTCTCTGGGGACATCCATTTATGATTTGAGTGGAGGTAGATGCTCAGCTGGTGTCAGACCGCCCTTGTTTGTCCCCGGAGACCTACACTATTGGGATGGCCTCGGGGACTTTGGAGAGTTCTCCTAATTTGTACGATTTTGGATAATGGAATGGGCAGAATTCCCATGGATTGGGTAGGCACAGTCCTAATGTGTGGCTCCAGGGGCCCCAGCCTGAAGGGTGTGTGGCCCAGGAATCTGAGGACAGAAATCTGAAAACACAAACTCAGCTTAGGTTGGCAACGTAGGTATGGCAGGGCCAATCTACAAACCATGAGAAGCACTCTTCAGGATATGAAGAAAGACGGAGTCTGAGGCGCTTGCTCAGGCTTTTGTCTCTGGATTTTGTATCAAAGATGGGCGTGGAACGTGGGGAGGCCTCATGGGCCATGGACAAATCTTCCTCTCTGTGGATTTGGCCTGGTCCCAATTCCTTTACGTCAATCTGTGGGTTGGGAAGTGTCCTCTCAGGTTTGTTACCTCAGGTGTCCCAACTAAAGAGGAATTCCAAAGCAGAGCCCTGGGGAAGAGTGAAGGGACAACCCAAACGATGGTTATAAATTGGGGCCTAGGGGCATGGCAGACCCAATATGCTGTCTCTTCATCCAGCCACTGAGTGGCCTTACTTAAAGACTGGGCACAGGCTGAGGGTCAGCATGTGTGTTTGTGACCAATGTGGCCCGCGAGCATGGGCGGGGCCTCATGGGCCACACTGGTTTCAACTACACTGAACTTTGGATAACATGCCAATCACAAGGTCTCTTGCCTTGGGGAAGGAGCTCTGATTTCTGCATCATTTTCAACCCTGGGCAGTGTTTGGAGATAAGGTCTACGTTCTGAAGCCTGAAAACCGCAGTTGGGAAGAGATGACGACCTAAGGCCATGGCGGGTCTGATGTGCTCAGTGTGCGGTCAGCTGCCTGGGTGTTGGTCCGGAGGTTCGGGTTCAGGTTGTGTCAGACAGTGAATTAGTACCCAGGTTAGACTATATAATTCAGGTACAGTCGAGAGCCGTGTAGGTTTATCCTCATTTGAGGTGCCTGGGCTACTCATTAGGCAATATATTTTTCCTAGAGGCAGGCAGAGTGCTGCATTGTGGGTCTGGTATTGCCAAACATGAGGGATTCTGGACCAGGAGTGTGAGGACAAGTCTGAGAACAGAAGCTAGACTTGGGATTCAGGCCGAGGGCACGGCTGGTACCCCCTGCAGATCTGAACGAATATATCATGCTTCTGAAGTCACGGCGAGGATCAGACGTTGGCTCGGGTTGGAGTTTCTGTGCATGACTGCCCCTTCATGAACGGAGCGGAATCTCAAGGCCATGGAGGTTTTCCCACGTTGGGAGTTGTGGGATGCCCCCTTCAAGGATTCCTTCTGCGGGACAATTGAGACCTGTTGGGCAGCTCCAGGATATCCCATATGGAAGGACTCCAGAGCACCGTTCGGGGTGGATGCCTGGGAAGCGGGCCTCGCATTCCAAATGTCTCCTAGCAACAAGACAGTTGAGATCGGATAGCTCTGCGGGAGCAACCGGCGTGGCTGAGTTGAAATGGACTTTTAGGATCGGGCCCATTGTGTGTTTGTGTCCATGAGGGCCTTGGAATGGGGCGTTGGCACCCGGACCCTGAAGTATTCTCCTAAGCTTTTGACATACCTCCCATGCACAAGTTTCCTTGTGGAGATGAGATTTGTTCTGAGGGGTGCCTCAGGAAACCCCCTATGCTGGTATTGGAATCCAGGCTTTTGAGGAGACATGCCTGTAAACCAATACAATGGATCCGATTATGGCCTAGGGTCCTGTCTGGTTCAATCTTCTTCTCTGGTGATAACCATCTATGGAATGAGTGGAGGGAGATGCTCACCTGGTGTCACACCGCCCTTGTTTGTCCCTGGAGACCTACACTATTGGGATGGCCTCGGGGACTTTGGAGAGTTTTCTTAATTGGTGAGATTTTGGACAATGGAATGGGCAGAATTCCCATGGTTTGGGTAGGCACAGTCCTAATGTGTGGCTCCAGTGGCCCCAGCCTGGAGGGTGTGCGGCCCAGGACTTTGAGGACAGAAGTCTGAAAACACAAACTCAGCTAAGGTTTTGGGACGTAGGTATGGGAGGCCCAATCTACAAACCATGAGAAGTACCCCTCAGGATATGAAGAAAGAGCGAGTCTGAGGCACTTGCTCAGGCTTTTGTCTCTGGATTTTGTATCAACAATGGCTGTAGAATGTGGGGAGGCCTCATGGGATATGGACGAATCTTCCTCTCTGTGGATTTGGCCCGGTCCCAAAAGGTTTTCTTCAATTGTCGGATGGGAGGTCTCCTTTCAGGTTTATTACCTCAGGTGTCCGAACAAAATAGGAATTGCAAAGCAGAGCCCTGGGGAAGAGTGAAGGGACAACCCAAACTATGGTTAAAAATTGGGGCCTAGGTGCATGGCAGGCCCAATATGCTGTCTCTTCATCCAGCCACTGAGAGGCCTTACTTGAGGACTGGGCTCATGGTGAGGGTCACAATGTGTGTTTGTGACCAATGTGGCCCGCGAGCATGGGCGGGGCCTCATGGGCCACACTGGTTTCAACTACACTGGACTTTGGACAACCTGCCAAACACAAGGTCTCTGGCCATGGGGAATGTGTTCTGATATCTGCATCATTTTCAACCCTGGGCAGTGGTTGGAGATAAGGTCTAGGTTCTGAAGCCTGAAAAACCGAAGTTGGGAAGAGATTACGACCTAAGGCCATGGCGGGTCTGATATGCTCAGTGTGCGGTCAGCTGCCTGGGTGTTGGTCAGGAGGTTCGGGCTCAGGTTGTGTCAGTCAGTGCATTAGTCCCAGGTTAGACTATATGATTTGGGTACAGTTGAGTGCCGTATAGGTTTATCCTCATTTGAGGTGCCTGGGGAGCTCAATAGGCAAGATATTTTTTCTAGAGGGCAGGCAGAGTGCTGCACTTTGGTTCCAGAATTGCCAAACTTGAGGGCTTCTGGGCCAGGAGTGTGAGGACAGAAGTCTGAGAACACAAGCTAGACTTGGGCTTCAGGCCGAGGGCACGACAGGTACCTCCTGCAGATCTGAACCAATATTTCATGCATCTGAAGTCACGGCGAGGTCTGACGTTGGCTCAGGTTGGAGTTTCTGTGCATGACTGCTCCTTCATGAACAGAGCGGAATCTCAAGGCCATGGAGGTTTTCCCACGTTGGGAGTTGTGGGATGCCCCCTTCAAGGATTCCTTCTGCGGGACAATTGAGACCTGTTGGTCAGCTCCAGGACATCCCATATGGAATGACTCCAGAGCACCGTTCGAGGATCGATGCCAGGGAATTCCGCCTCGCATTCCAATTTTCTCCCAGCAACAAGACAGTTGAGTTTTGATGGCTCTGCGGGAGCAATCGGGGCGGCTGTGTTGAAATGGATTTTCCCGAGGTTGGGGCCTAATGTGTGTTTGTGTCCATGAGGGCCTTGGAATGGGGCGGTGACACTGGGACCCTGAAGTATTCTCCTAAGCTTTTGACATAGGTCCCATGCACAAGTTTCCTTGTGGAAACGAGATTTGTTCTGATGGGTGCCTCAAAAAACCCCCTATGCTGGTCTTGGAATCCAGGCTTTTGAGGAGACATGTCTGTAAACCAAAGCAATGGATCCGAATATAGCCTAGGGTCCTGTCTGGTTCCATCTTCTTCTCTGGGGACATCCATTTATGATATGAGTGGATGTAGATGCTCAGCTGGTGTCAGACCGCCCTTGTTTGTCCCCGGAGACCTACACTATTGGGATGGCCTCGGGGACTTTGGAGAGTTCTCCTAATTTGTACGATTTTGGATAATGGAATGGGCAGAATGCCCATGGATTGGGTAGGCACAGTCCTAATGTGTGGCTCCAGTGGCCCCAGCCTGGAGGGTGTGTGGCCCAGGAATCTGAGGACAGAAGTCTGAAAACACAAACTCAGCTTAGGTTGGGAACGTAGGTATGGCAGGGCCAATCTACAAACCATGAGAAGGACTCTTCAGGATATGAAGAAAGAGGGAGTCTGAGGCGCTTGCTCAGGCTTTTGTCTCTGGATTTTGTATCAAAGATGGGCGTGGAACGTGGGGAGGCCTCATGGGCCATAGACGAATCTTCCTCTCTGTGGATTTGGCCCGGTCCCAATTTCTTTCTGTCAATCTGTGGGATGGGAGGTCTCCTCTCAGGTTTGTTACCTCAGGTGTCCCAACAAAAGAGGAATTCCAAAGCAGAGCCCTGGGGAAGAGTGAAGGGACAACCCAAACGATGGTTATAAATTGGGGCCTAGGGGCATGGCAGACCCAATATGCTGTCTCTTCATCCAGCCACTGAGTGGCCTTACTTAAAGACTGGGCACAGGCTGAGGGTCAGCATGTGTGTTTGTGACCAATGTGGCCCGCGAGCATGGGCGGGGCCTCATGGGCCACACTGGTTTCAACTACACTGAACTTTGGATAACATGCCAATCACAAGGTCTCTTGCCATGGGGAAGGAGCTCTGATTTCTGCATCATTTTCAACCCTGGGCAGTGTTTGGAGATAAGGTCTACGTTCTGAAGCCTGAAAACCGCAGTTGGGAAGAGATGACGACCTAAGGCCATGGCGGGTCTGATGTGCTCAGTGTGCGGTCAGCTGCCTGGGTGTTGGTCCGGAGGTTCGGGTTCAGGTTGTGTCAGACAGTGAATTAGTACCCAGGTTAGACTATATAATTCAGGTACAGTCGAGAGCCGTGTAGGTTTATCCTCTTTTGAGGTGCCTGGGCTATTCATTAGGCAATATATTTTTTCTAGAGGCAGGCAGAGTGCTGCATTGTGGGTCCGGTATTGCCAAACATGAGGGATTCTGGACCAGGAGTGTGAGGACATGTCTGAGAACAGAAGCTAGACTTGGGCTTCAGGCCGAGGGCACGGCTAGTACCCCCTGCAGATCTGAACGAATATATCATGCTTCTGAAGTCACGGCGAGGATCAGACGTTGGCTCGGGTTGGAGTTTCTGTGCATGACTGCCCCTTCATGAACGGAGCGGAATCTCAAGGCCATGGAGGTTTTCCCACGTTGGGAGTTGTGGGATGCCCCCTTCAAGGATTCCTTCTGCGGGACAATTGAGACCTGTTGGGCAGCTCCAGGATATCCCATATGGAAGGACTCCAGAGCACCGTTCGGGGTGGATGCCTGGGAAGCGGGCCTCGCATTCCAAATGTCTCCTAGCAACAAGACAGTTGAGATCGGATAGCTCTGCGGGAGCAACCGGCGTGGCTGAGTTGAAATGGACTTTTAGGATCGGGCCCATTGTGTGTTTGTGTCCATGAGGGCCTTGAAATGGGGCGTTGGCACCGGGACCCTGAAGTATTCTCCTAAGCTTTTGACATACGTCCCATGCACAAGTTTCCTTGTGGAGATGAGATTTGTTCTGAGGGTTGCCTCAGGAAAACCCCTATGCTGGTATTGGAATCCAGGCTTTTGAGGAGACATGCCTGTAAACCAAAACAATGGATCCGATTATGGCCTAGGGTCCTGTCTGGTTCAATCTTCTTCTCTGGTGATATCCATCTATGGAATGAGTGGAGGGAGATGCTCACCTGGTGTCACACCGCCCTTGTTTGTCCCTGGAGACCTACACTATTGGGATGGCCTCGGGGACTTTGGAGAGTTTTCTTAATTGGTGAGATTTTGGACAATGGAATGGGCAGAATTCCCATGGATTGGGTAGGCACAGTCCTAATGTGTGGCTCCAGGGGCCCCAGCCTGGAGGGTGTGCGGCCCAGGACTTTGAGGACAGAAGTCTGAAAACACAAACTCAGCTAAGGTTTTGGGACGTAGGTATGGGAGGCCCAATCTACAAACCATGAGAAGTACCCCTCAGGATATGAAGAAAGAGCGAGTCTGAGCTACGTGCTCAGGATTTTGTCTCTGGATTTTGTACCAAAGATGGGCGTGGAACGTGGGGAGGCCTCATGGGCCATGGACGAATCTTCTTCTCTGTGGATTTGACCCGGTCCCAATTTCGTTCCGTCAATCTGTGGGATGGGAGGTCTCCTCTCAGGTTTGTTACCTCAGGTGTCCCAACCAAAGAGGAATTCCAAAGCAGAGCCCTGGGGAAGAGTGAAGGGACAACCCAAACTATGGTTAAAAATTGGGGCCTAGGGGCATGGCAGACCCAATATGCTGTCTCTTCATCCAGCCACTGAGTGGCCTTACTTAAAGACTGGGCACAGGCTGAGGGTCAGCATGTGTGTTTGTGACCAATGTGGCCCGCGAGCATGGGCGGGGCCTCATGGGCCACACTGGTTTCAACTACACTGAACTTTGGATAACATGCCAATCACAAGGTCTCTTGCCATGGGGAAGGAGCTCTGATTTCTGCATCATTTTCAACCCTGGGCCGTGGTTGGAGATAAGGTCTAGGTTCTGAAGCCTGAAAACCACAGTTGGGAAGTGATGACGATCTAAGGCCATGTCGGGGCTCATGTGCTCAGTGTGCGGTCAGCTGCCTGGGTGTTGGTCCAGAGTTTCGAGTTCAGGTTGTGTCAGACAGTGCATTATTGCCCAGGTTAGACTATATAATTTAGGTACAGTCGAGTGCCGTGTAAGTTTATCCTCATTTGAGGTGCCTGGGAATATCATTAGGCAATATATTTTTCCCAGAGGGCAGGCATATTGCTGCATTGAGGGTCCGGAATTGCAAACTTGAGGGCTTCTGGGCCAAGAGTGTGAGGACAGAAGTTTCAGAACACAAGCTAGACTTGGGCTTCAGGCCTTGGGTAGGGCAATGGGTATGGCAAATACCCCCTGCAGATCTGAACCAATATCTCATGTATCTGAAGTCACGACGAGGATCAGAAGTTGGCTCGGGTTGGAGTTTCTGTGCATGTCTGCCCCTCCATGAACGGAGCGGAATCTCAAGGCCATGGAGGTTTTCCAACGTTGGGAGTGTAGGATGCCCCTTCAAGGATTCCTTCTGCGGGACAATTGAGCACTGTTGGTCAGCTCCAGGACAATCCATATGGAATGACTGCAGTGCACCGTTCGAGGACTGATGCCAGGGAAGCCAGCCTCGCATTCCAATTGTCTCCTAGCAACAAGACAGTTGAGTTCTATGGCTCTGACTGAGCAATCGGGGCGGCTGTGTTGAAATGGACTTTCCCGAGGTTGGGGCCTAATGTGTGTTTGTGTCCATGAGGACCTTGGAATGGAGCGGTGGCACTGGGACCCTGAAGTATTCTCCTAAGCTTTTGACATAGGTCCCATGCACAAGTTTCCTCGTGGAGACGAGTTTTGTTCTGATGGGTGCCTCAGGAAACCCCCTATGCTGGTCTTGGAATCCAGGCTCTTGAGGAGATATGCCTGTAAACCAAAGCAATGGATCCGATTATGGCCTAGGGTCCTGTCTGGTTCCATCTTCTTCTCTGGGGACATCCATTTATGGTATGAGTGGATGTAGATGCTCAGCTGGTGTCAGACCGCCCTTGTTTGTCCCGGGAGACCTACACTATTGGCATGGCCTTGGGGACTTTGGAGGGTTCTTCTAATTTGTACGATTTTGAAAAATGGAATGGGCAGAATTCCCATGGATTGGGTAGGCACAGTCCTAATGTGTGGTTCCAGGGGCCCCAGCCTGGAGGGTGTGTGGCCCAGAAATTTGAGGACAGAAGTCTGAAAACACAAACTCAGCTTAGGTTGGGGACGTAGGTATGGCAGGTCCAATCTACAAACCATGAGAAGAACTCTTCAGGATATGAAGAAAGAGCGAGTCTGAGGCGCTTGCTCAGGCTTTTGTCTCTGGATTTTGTATCAAAGATGGGCGTGGAATGTGGGGAGGCCTCATGGGCCATGGATGAATCTTCCTCTCTGTTGATTTGGCCCGGTCCCAATTTCTTTCCATCAATTTGTGGAATGGGAGGTATCCTCTCAGGTTTGTTAATTCAGGTGTCCCAACCAAAGAGGAATTCCAAAGCAGAGCCCTAGGGAAGAGTGAAGGGACAACCCAAACGATGGTTAAAAATTGGGGCCTAGGGGCATGGCAGGCCCAATATGCTGTCTCTTCATCCAGCCACTGAGTGGCCTTACTTAAGGACTGGGCACAGCCTGAGAGTCACAATGTGTGTTTGTGACCAATGTGGCCCGCGAGCATGGGCGGGGCCTCATGGGCCATACTGGTTTCAACTACACTGAACTTAGGACAATATGCCAATCACAAGGTCTCTTGCCATGGGGAAGGAGCTCTGATTTCTGCATCATTTTCAACCCTGGGCAGTGGTTGGATATAAGGTCTAGGATCTGAAGTCTGTAAATCGCAGTTGGGAAGAGATGACGACAAAAGCCATGGCGGGTCTGATGTGCTCAGTGTGCGGTCAGCTGCCTGGGTGTTGCTCCGGAGTTTCGGGTTCAGGTTGTGTCAGACAGTGCATTAGTGCCCAGGTTAGACTATATAATTTAGGTACAGTCGAGTGCCGTTTAAGTTTATCCTCATTTGAAGTGCCTGGGCAAATCATTAGGCAAGATATTTTTTCTAGAGGGGAGGCAGGGTGCTGCATTGTGGGTCCGGAATTGCCAAACTTGAGGGCTTCTGGGCCAGGAGTATGAGGACAGAAGTCTGAGAACACAAGCTAGACTTGGGCTTCAGGCCGAGGGCACGGCAGGTACCGCCTGCAGATCTGAAACAATATCTCTTGCATCTGAAGTCACTGCGAGGATCAGACTTTGCCTCGGGTTGGAGTTTCTGTGCATGACTGCCCCTTTATGAACGGAGCGGAATTTCAAGACCATGGAGGTTTTCCCACGTTGGGAGTTGTGGGATGCCCCCTTCAAGGATTCCTTCTGCGGGACAATTGAGACCTGTTGGGCAGCTCCAGGATATCCCATATGGAAGTACTCCAGAGCACCGTTCGGGGATGGATGCCAGGGTAGTGGGCCTCGCATTCCAATTGTCTCCTAGCAACAAGACAGTTGAGATCTGAAGACTCTGCGGTAGCAACCGGGTTGGCTAGTTGAAATGGACTTTCCCGAGAATGGGGCCTGATATGTGTTTGTTTCCATGAGGGCATTGGAATGGGGCGGTGGCACCGGGACCCTGAAGAATTTCCTAAGCTTTTGACATAGGTCCCATGCACAAGTTTCCTTGTCGAGACGAGATTTGTTCTGATGGGTGCCTCAGGAAATCCCCTATGCTGGTCTGGAATCCAGGTTTTTGAGGAGACATGCCTGTAAACCAAAGCAATGGATCCGATTATGGCCTAGGGTCCTGTATCGTTCCATCTTCTTCTCTGGGGACATCCATCTATGGTATGAGTGGAGGTTGATGCTCAGCTGGTGTCAGACCGCCCTTGTTTATACCGGGAAACCTACACTATTGTGATGGCCTCGGGAAATTTGGAGGGTTCTCCTAATTTGTACGATTTTGGACAATGGAATGGGCAGTGTTCCCATGGATTGGGTAGGCACAGTCCTAATGTGTGGCTCCAGGGGCCCCAGTCCGGAGGGAGTGTGGCCCAGGAATTTGAGGACAGAAGTCTGAAAACAGAAACTCAGCTTACGTTTGGGGAAGTACGTATGGCAGGTCCAATCTACAAACCATGAGAAGAACTCTTCAGGATATGAAGAAAGATCGAGTCTGAGGCACTTGCTCAGGCTTTTGCCTCTGGATTTTGTATCAAAGATGGGCGTGGAACGTGGGGAGGCCTCATGGGCCATGGACGAATCTTCCTCTCTGTGGATTTGTCCCAGTCCCAATTTCTTTCCGTCAATCTGTGGGATGGGAGATCTCCTCTCAGGTTTGTTACCGCAGGTATCCCAACCAAAGAGGAATTCCAAAGCAGAGCACTGGGGAAGAGTGAAGGGACAACCCAAACTATGTTTAAAAATTGGGACCTAGGGGCATGGCAGGCCCAATATGCTGTCTCTTCATCCAACCACTGAGAGGCCTTACTTGAGGACTGGGCACAGGCTGAGGGTCACAATGTGTGTTTGTGACCAATGTGGCCCGCGAGCATGGGCGGGGCCTCATGGGCCACACTGGTTTCAACTACACTGGACTTTGGACAACATGCCAATCACAAGGTCTCTTGCCATGAGGAAGGTGTTCTGATGTCTGCATCATTTTCAACCCTGGGCAGTGGTTAAAGATAAGGTCTAGGTTCTGAAGCCTGAAAAACCGCAGTTGGGAAGAGATGACGACCTAAGGCCATGGCGGGTCTGATATGCTCAGTGTGCGGTCAGCTGCCTGGGTGTTGGTCAGGAGGTTCTGGCTCAGGTTGTGTCAGACAGTGCATTTGTGCCCAGGTTTGACTATATGATTTGGGTACAGTCGAGTGCCGTGTAGGTTTATCCTCATTTGATGTGCCTGGGCTGCTCTTAGGCAAGATATTTTTTATAGATGGCAGGCAGAGTGCTGCATTGTGAGTCCGGAATTGCCAAACTTGAGGGCTTCTGGGCCAGGAGTGTGAGTACAGAAGTCTGAGAACACAAGCTAAACTTGGGCTTCAGGCAGAGGGCACAGCATGTACCCCCTGCAGAGTGAACCAATATCTCAAGCATCTGAAATCACGGTGAGGATTAGATGTTGTCTCATGTTGGAGTTTCTGTGCATGACTGCCCCTTCATGAACAGAGCGGAATCTCAAGGCCATGTAGGTTTTCCCACGTTGGGAGTTGTGGGATGCCCCCTTCAAGGATTCCTTCTGCGGGACAATTGAGACCTGTTGGTCAGCTCCAGGATATCCCATATGGAATGACTCCAGAGCACCGTTCGAGGATCGATGCCAGGGAATCCCGCCTCGCATTCCAATTTTCACCCAGCAACAAGACAGTTGAGTTTTGATGGCTCTGCGGGAGCAATCGGGGCGGCTGTGTTGAAATGGACTTTCCCGAGTTTGGGGCCTAATATGTGTTTGTGTCCATGAGGGCCTTGGAATGGGGCGGTGACACCGGGACCCTGAAGTATTCTCCTAAGCTTTTGACATAGGTCCCATGCACAAGTTTCCTTGTCGAGACGAGATTTGTTCTGATGGGTGCCTCAGGAAATCCCCTATGCTGGTCTGGAATCCAGGTTTTTGAGGAGACATGCCTGTAAACCAAAGCAATGGATCCGATTATGGCCTAGGGTCCTGTATCGTTCCATCTTCTTCTCTGGGGACATCCATCTATGGTATGAGTGGAGGTTGATGCTCAGCTGGTGTCAGACCGCCCTTGTTTATACCGGGAAACCTACACTATTGTGATGGCCTCGGGAAATTTGGAGGGTTCTCCTAATTTGTACGATTTTGGACAATGGAATGGGCAGTGTTCCCATGGATTGGGTAGGCACAGTCCTAATGTGTGGCTCCAGGGGCCCCAGTCCGGAGGGAGTGTGGCCCAGGAATTTGAGGACAGAAGTCTGAAAACAGAAACTCAGCTTACGTTTGGGGAAGTACGTATGGCAGGTCCAATCTACAAACCATGAGAAGAACTCTTCAGGATATGAAGAAAGATCGAGTCTGAGGCACTTGCTCAGGCTTTTGCCTCTGGATTTTGTATCAAAGATGGGCGTGGAACGTGGGGAGGCCTCATGGGCCATGGACGAATCTTCCTCTCTGTGGATTTGTCCCAGTCCCAATTTCTTTCCGTCAATCTGTGGGATGGGAGATCTCCTCTCAGGTTTGTTACCGCAGGTATCCCAACCAAAGAGGAATTCCAAAGCAGAGCACTGGGGAAGAGTGAAGGGACAACCCAAACTATGTTTAAAAATTGGGACCTAGGGGCATGGCAGGCCCAATATGCTGTCTCTTCATCCAACCACTGAGAGGCCTTACTTGAGGACTGGGCACAGGCTGAGGGTCACAATGTGTGTTTGTGACCAATGTGGCCCGCGAGCATGGGCGGGGCCTCATGGGCCACACTGGTTTCAACTACACTGGACTTTGGACAACATGCCAATCACAAGGTCTCTTGCCATGAGGAAGGTGTTCTGATGTCTGCATCATTTTCAACCCTGGGCAGTGGTTAAAGATAAGGTCTAGGTTCTGAAGCCTGAAAAACCGCAGTTGGGAAGAGATGACGACCTAAGGCCATGGCGGGTCTGATATGCTCAGTGTGCGGTCAGCTGCCTGGGTGTTGGTCAGGAGGTTCTGGCTCAGGTTGTGTCAGACAGTGCATTTGTGCCCAGGTTTGACTATATGATTTGGGTACAGTCGAGTGCCGTGTAGGTTTATCCTCATTTGATGTGCCTGGGCTGCTCTTAGGCAAGATATTTTTTATAGATGGCAGGCAGAGTGCTGCATTGTGAGTCCGGAATTGCCAAACTTGAGGGCTTCTGGGCCAGGAGTGTGAGTACAGAAGTCTGAGAACACAAGCTAAACTTGGGCTTCAGGCAGAGGGCACAGCATGTACCCCCTGCAGAGTGAACCAATATCTCAAGCATCTGAAATCACGGTGAGGATTAGATGTTGTCTCAGGTTGGAGTTTCTGTGCATGACTGCCCCTTCATGAACAGAGCGGAATCTCAAGGCCATGTAGGTTTTCCCACGTTGGGAGTTGTGGGATGCCCCCTTCAAGGATTCCTTCTGCGGGACAATTGAGACCTGTTGGTCAGCTCCAGGATATCCCATATGGAATGACTCCAGAGCACCGTTCGAGGATCGATGCCAGGGAATCCCGCCTCGCATTCCAATTTTCACCCAGCAACAAGACAGTTGAGTTTTGATGGCTCTGCGGGAGCAATCGGGGCGGCTGTGTTGAAATGGACTTTCCCGAGTTTGGGGCCTAATATGTGTTTGTGTCCATGAGGGCCTTGGAATGGGGCGGTGACACCGGGACCCTGAAGTATTCTCCTAAGCTTTTGACATAGGTCCCATGCACAAGTTTCCTTGTCGAGACGAGATTTGTTCTGATGGGTGCCTCAAAAAACCCCCTATGCTGGTCTTGGAATCCAGGCTTTTGAGGAGACATGTCTGTAAACCAAAGCAATGGATCCGAATATGGCCTAGGGTCCTGTCTGGTTCCATCTTCTTCTCTGGGGACATCCATTTATGATATGAGTGGAGGTAGATGCTCAGCTGGTGTCAGACCGCCCTTGTTTGTCCCCGGAGACCTACACTATTGGGATGGCCTCGGGGACTTTGGAGAGTTCTCCTAATTTGTACGATTTTGGATAATGGAATGGGCAGAATGCCCATGGATTGGGTAGGCACAGTCCTAATGTGTGACTCCAGGGGCCCCAGCCTGTAGGGTGTGTGGCCCAGGAATCTGAGGACAGAAGACTGAAAACACAAACTCAGCTTAGGTTGGGAACGTAGGTATGGCAGGGCCAATCTACAAACCATGAGAAGCACTCTTCAGGATATGAGAAAGAGAGAGTCTGAAGCGCTTGCTCAGGCTTTTGTCTCTGGATTTTGTATCAAAGATGGGCGTGGAACGTGGGGAGGCCTCATGGGCCATGGACGAATCTTCCTCTCTGTGGATTTGGCCCGGTCCCAATTTCTTTAGGTCAATCTGTGGGATGGGAGGTCTCCTCTCAGGTTTGTTACCTCAGGTGTCCCAACCAAAGAGGAATTCCAAAGCAGAGCTTTGGGGAAGAGTGAAGGGACAACCCAAACGATGGTTATAAATTGGGGCCTCGGGGCATGGCAGACCCAATATGCTGTCTCTTCATCCAGCCACTGAGTGGCCTTACTTAAAGACTGGGCACAGGCTGAGGGTCAATATGTGTGTTTGTGACCAATGTGGCCCGCGAGCATGGGCGGGGCCTCATGGGCCACACTGGTTTCAACTACACTGAACTTTGGATAACATGCCAATCACAAGGTCTCTTGCCATGGGGAAGGAGCTCTGATTTCTGCATCATTTTCAACCCTGGGCAGTGTTTGGAGATAAGGTCTACGTTCTGAAGCCTGAAAACCGCAGTTGGGAAGAGATGACGACCTAAGGCCATGGCGGGTCTGATGTGCTCAGTGTGCGGTCAGCTGCCTGGGTGTTGGTCCGGAGGTTCGGGTTCAGGTTGTGTCAGACAGTGAATTAGTACCCAGGTTAGACTATATAATTCAGGTACAGTCGAGAGCCGTGTAGGTTTATCCTCATTTGAGGTGCCTGGGCTACTCATTAGGCAATATATTTTTTCTAGAGGCAGGCAGAGTGCTGCATTGTGGGTCCGGTATTGCCAAACATGAGGGATTCTGGACCAGGAGTGTGAGGACAAGTCTGAGAACAGAAGCTAGACTTGGGCTTCAGGCCGAGGGCACGGCTGGTACCCCCTGCAGATCTGAACGAATATCTCATGCTTCTGAAGTCACGGCGAGGATCAGACGTTGGCTCGGGTTGGAGTTTCTGTGCATGACTGCCCCTTCATGAACGGAGCGGAATCTCAAGGCCATGGAGGTTTTCCCACGTTGGGAGTTGTGGGATGCCCCCTTCAAGGATTCCTTCTGCGGGACAATTGAGACCTGTTGGGCAGCTCCAGGATATCCCATATGGAAGGACATCAGAGCACCGTTCGGGGTGGATGCCTGGGAAGCGGGCCTCGCATTCCAAATGTCTCCTAGCAACAAGACAGTTGAGATCGGATAACTCTGCGGGAGCAACCGGCGTGGCTGAGTTGAAATGGACTTTTAGGATCGGGCCCATTGTGTGTTTGTGTCCATGAGGGCCTTGGAATTGGGCGTTGGCCCTGGGACCCTGAAGTATTCTCCTAAGCTTTTGACATACCTCCCATGCACAAGTTTCCTTGTGGAGATGAGATTTGTTCTGAGGGGTGCCTCAGGAAACCCCCTATGCTGGTATTGGAATCCAGGCTTTTGAGGAGACATGCCTGTAAACCAAAACAATGGATCCGATTATGGCCTAGGGTCCTGTCTGGTTCAATCTTCTTCTCTGGTGATATCCATCTATGGAATGAGTGGAGGGAGATGCTCACCTGGTGTCACACCGCCCTTGTTTGTCCCTGGAGACCTACACTATTGGGATGGCCTCGGGGACTTTGGAGAGTTTTCTTAATTGGTGAGATTTTGGACAATGGAATGGGCAGAATTCCCATGGATTGGGTAGGCACAGTCCTAATGTGTGGCTCCAGGGGCCCCAGCCTGGAGGGTGTGCGGCCCAGGACTTTGAGGACAGAAGTCTGAAAACACAAACTCAGCTAAGGTTTTGGGACGTAGGTATGGGAGGCCCAATCTACAAACCATGAGAAGTATCCCTCAGGATATGAAGAAAGAGCGAGTCTGAGGCACTTTCTCAGGCTTTTGTCTCTGGATTTTGTATCAACAATGGCTGTAGAATGTGGGGAGGCCTCATGGGATATGGACGAATCTTCGTCTCTGTGGATTTGGCCCGGTCCCAATAGTTTTTCTTCAATTGTCGGATGGGAGGTCTCCTTTCAGGTTTATTACCTCAGGTGTCCGAACAAAATAGGAATTCCAAAGCAGAGCCCTGGGGAAGAGTGAAGGGACAACCCAAACTATGGTTAAAAATTGGGGCCTAGGTGCATGGCAGGCCCAATATGCTGTCTCTTCATCCAGCCACTGAGAGGCCTTACTTGAGGACTGGGCTCATGCTGAGGGTCACAATGTGTGTTTGTGACCAATGTGGCCCGCGAGCATGGGCGGGGCCTCATGGGCCACACTGGTTTCAACTACACTGGACTTTGGACAACCTGCCAAACACAAGGTCTCTGGCCATGGGGAATGTGTTCTGATATCTGCATCATTTTCAACCCTGGGCAGTGGTTGGAGATAAGGTCTAGGTTCTGAAGCCTGAAAAACCGAAGTTGGGAAGAGATGACGACCTAAGGCCATGGCGGGTCTGATATGCTCATTGTGCGGTCAGCTGCCTGGGTGTTGGTCAGGAGGTTCGGGCTCAGGTTGTGTCAGTCAGTGCATTAGTCCCAGGTTAGACTATATGATTTGGGTACAGTCGAGTGCCGTATAGGTTTATCCTCATTTGAGGTGCCTGGGGAGCTCAATAGGCAAGATATTTTTTCTAGAGGGCAGGCAGAGTGCTGCACTTTGGTTCCAGAATTGCCACACTTGAGGGCTTCTGGGCCAGGAGTGTGAGGACAGAAGTCTGAGAACACAAGCTAGACTTGGGCTTCAGGCCGAGGGCACGGCAGGTACCTCCTGCAGATCTGAACCAATATTTCATGCATCTGAAGTCACGGCGAGGATCAGACGTTGGCTCGGGTTGGAGTTTCTGTGCCTGACTGCCCCTTCATGAACGGAGCAGAATCTCAAGGCCATGGAGGTTTTCCCACGTTGGGAGTTGTGGGATGCCCCCTTCAAGGATTCCTTTTGCGGGACAATTGAGACCTGTTGGTCAGCTCCAGGACATCCCATATGGAATGACTCCAGAGCACCGTTCAAGGATCGATGCCAGGGAATCCCGCCTCGCATTCCAATTTTCTCCTAGCAACAAGACAGTTGAGTTTTGATGGCTCTGCGGGAGCAATCGGGGCGGCTGTGTTGAAATGGACTTTCCCGAGGTTGGGGCCTAATGTGTGTTTGTGTCCATGAGGGCCTTGGAATGGGGCGGTGGCACCGAGACACTGAAGTTTCTCCTAAGCTTTTGACATAGCTCACATGCACAAGTTTCCCTGTGGAGACGAGATTTGTTCTGATGGGTGCCTCAGGAAATCACTTATGCTGGTATTGGAATCCAGGCTTTTGAGGAGACACGCCTGTACCAAAGCAATGGATCTGATTATGGCCTAGGGTCCTGTCTGGTTCCATCTTCTTCTCTGGAGATATCCATCTATGGAATGAGTGGGGGTAGATGCTCACGTGTGTTAGACCGCCCTTGTTTGTCCCCGGAGATCTACACTATTGGGATGGCCTCAGGGACTTTGGAGGTTTCTCCTAATTTTACGATTTTGGACAATGGAATGGGCAGAATTCCCATGGATTTGGTAGGCACATCCTAATGTGTGGTTCCAGGGGCCCAAGCCAGGAGGGTGTGTTGCCCAGGACTTTGAGGACAGATCTAAAAATACAAACTCAGCTCAGGTTTTGGGACGTAGGTATGGCAGGCCCAATCTACAGACCATGAGGAGAACTCTTCAGGATATGAAGAAAGAGCGAGTCTGAGGCACTTGCTCAGGCTTTTGTCTCTGGATTGTGAATCAACGATGGCCATGGATGTGGGGAGGCCTCATGGGCCATGGACCAATCTTCCTCTCTGTGGATTTGTCCCAGTCCCAATTCTTTTTCGTCAATCTGTGGAATGGGAGGTCGCCTTTCACATTTATTACCTCAGGTGACCCAACCAAAGAGTAATTACAAAGCACAGCCCTGGGGAAGAGTGAAGGGACAACCCAAACTATGTTTAAAAATTGGGACCTAGGGGCATGGCAGGCCCAATATGCTGTCTCTTCATCCAACCACTGAGAGGCCTTACTTGAGGACTGGGCACAGGCTGAGGGTCACAATGTGTGTTTGTGACCAATGTGGCCCGCGAGCATGGGCAGGGCCTCATGGGCCACACTGGTTTCAACTACACTGGACTTTGGACAACATGCCAATCACAAAGTCTCTTGCCATGAGGAAGGTGTTCTGATGTCTGCATCATTTTCAACCCTGGGCAGTTGTTGGAGATAATGTCTAGGTTCTGAAGCCTGAAAAACCGAAGTTGTGAAGAGATGACGACATAAGGCCATGGCGTGTCTGATATGATCAGTGGGCGGTCAGCTGCCTGGGTGTTGGTCAGGAGGTTCTGGCTCAGGTTGTGTCAGACAGTGCATTAGTGCCCAGGTTTGACTATATGATTTGGGTACAGTCGAGTGCCGTGTAGGTTTATCCTCATTTGATGTGCCTGGGCTGCTCTTAGGCAAGATATTTTTTATAGATGGCAGGCAGAGTGCTGCATTGTGAGTCCGGAATTGCCAAACTTGAGGGCTTCTGGGCCAGGAGTGTGAGTAAAGAAGTCTGAGAACACAAGCTAAACTTGGGCTTCAGGCAGAGGGCACAGCATGTACCCCCTGCAGAGTGAACCAATATCTCAAGCATCTGAAGTCACGGTGAGGATCAGACGTTGGCTCAGGTTGGAGTTTCTGTGCATGACTGCCCCTTCATGAACGGAGCGGAATCTCAAGGCTATGGAGGTTTTCCCACGTTGGGAGTTGTGGGATGCCCCCTTCAAGGATTCCTTCTGCAGGACAATTGAGACCTGTTGGGCAGCTCCAGGAAATCCCATATGGAATGACTCCAGAGCACCGTTGAAAGATGAATGCCAGGGAAGCCCGCCTCGCATTCCAATTGTCTCCTAGCAACAAGACAGTTGAGGCCGGATGGCTCTGGGAGAACAACCGGGGTGGCTGAGTTGAAATGGACTTTCCCGAGGATGGGGCCTAATATGTGTTTGTGTCCATGAGGGCCTTAAAATGGGGGGTGGCACCGGGACCCTGAAGTTTCTCCTAAGCTTTTGACATAGCTCCCATGCACAAGTTTCCCTGTGGAGACGAGATTTGTTCTGATGGGTGCCTCAGGAAATCACTTATGCTGGTATTGGAATCCAGGCTTTTGAGGAGACACGCCTGTACCAAAGCAATGGATCCGATTATGGCCTAGGGCCCTGTCTGGTTCCATCTTCTTCTCTGGAGATATCCATCTATGGAATGAGTGGGGGTAGATGCTCACGTGGTGTTAGACCGCCCTTGTTTGTCCCCGGAGATCTACACTATTGGGATGGCCTCGGGGACTTTGGAGGGTTCTCCTAATTTGTACGATTTTGGACAATGGAATGGGCAGAATTCTCATGAATTGGGTAGGCACAGTCCTAATGTGTGGCTCCAGGGGCCCCAGCCAGGAGGGTGTGTTGCCCAGGACTTTGAGGACAGAAGTCTGAAAATACAAACACAGCTCAGGTTTTGGGACGTAGGTATGGCAGGCCCAATCTACAGACCATGAGGAGAACTCTTCAGGATATGAAGAAAGAGCGAGTCTGAGGCACTTGCTCAGGCTTTTGTCTCTGGATTGTGAATCAACGATGGCCATGGATGTGGGGAGGCCTCATGGGCCATGGACGAATCTTCCTCTCTGTGGATTTGTTCCAGTCCCAATTCTTTTTCGTCAATCTGTGGAATGGGAGGTCGCCTTTCACATTTGTTACCTCAGGTGACCAAACCAAAGAGTAATTACAAAGCACAGCCCTGGGGAAGAGTGAAGGGACAACCCAAACTATCGTTAAAATTGGGGCCTAGGGGCATGGCAGGCCCAATATGCTGTCTCTTCATCCAGCCACTGAGAGGCCATACTTGAGGACTGGGCTCATGCTGAGGGTCACAATGTGTGTTAGTGACCAATGTGGCCTGTGAGCAAGAGCGGGGCCACATGGGCCACACTGGTTTCAACTACACTGACTTTGTACAACATGCCAATCACAAGGTCTCTTGCCATGGGGAAGGTGTTCTGATGTCTGCATCATTTTCAACCCTGGGCATTGGTTGAAGATAAGGTCCTGGTCTGAAGCCTGAAAAACCGAAGTTGGGAAGAGATGACGACCTAAGGCCATGGCGGGTCTGATATGCTCAGTGTGCGGTCAGCTGCCTGGGTGTTGGTCAGGAGGTTCTGGCTCAGGTTGTGTCAGACAGTGCATTAGTGCCCAGGTTAGACTATATAATTTGGGTGGCCTCAGGGGCCTTGGAGCTTTTCCCTAAGGTGTAGGGTTGTGGTGAATGGATTGGGCACACTTTCCTAGGAGAGGCAGGCACAATCTATCGCTGTGGCTAGAGGCCCTAGCCTCGAGGTTGTGTGGGTCCAGGCTGTGGGCACAGAAGTCTGAAAACACAAACTCAGGTTATGAGTGGTGCCTAGGGTATGGCAGGCCGGATGTACAGCCCGAGAGGGAGCTTCTCGTCCTCTGAAACAAGGGCGAGTGGGAGGCGTTCCCTCAGGCTTTTGTCTCTGGATGTTGTGTCCGGGATAGCCGCGATTGGAGGGGTGGCCTCAGGGACTGTGGACGAGTATCCCTCTCTGGGGATTTGTCCCAGCTCCCAAGAATTTGGGGTCATTTTTTGGGAAGGGTTGAGTCCTGTTGTTTGGCTCATGTGTCTCTCCAAGAAAGGGATTCCAGAGCAGAGCCCCAGGTACGGGTGGGGCGACTGGAAAACTCAAACACTGGTGAGGATTGGGTGCATAGGGCCTTGGCAAGCGCCATATTCGGGCTCTTGGCCCTGGCCCTGACAGGCCATTCTTTGACATGGGGCTCATGCTGAGGGTCAGAGTGTGAATTTGTGCCCAAGCAGCACTCAAGTTTGGGCGTGGCATCAGGGGCATGAAGGTTTCTTCCACCCTGAAGGTGTGACTCCATGCCAAGAGCAAGCTTTACAGCCATGGGAAAGGAGGAGTTCTGTTTTATGCTTGCGATACCCAGCTGTGTGGAGAATTGATATAATATCTAGGTTCAGATATCTGAAAACCAAGATTAGGAAGAGGTGACGGCACAAGACCATGGCGTGTCCGAAGTGCTGGGTGTGCGGCCAGCTTTCTCCTTGTCTGTCTGGACGTCTGGCTTCAGGCTGTGTCAGACAGAACATGAGTGCCCAGAGCAGCCTATCCATTTCGGGTACCGTCGAGGCCCGAACAGGTTGATCCTCATCTGGGTTTTCTGGAGAGCCCCACAGGGAAACGATTTTCTTCCGTTAGGCAGACCCTGGGCTGTGTTGTGGTTCTGGAGATCCTAGTCCGGAGGGCTTGTTTGCCAGGAGTGTGAGGAAGGAAGTCTGAAAAGAAAATCTAGCGTGATGTTTGGGACCAAGGGCACGGCAGTCCCACTCTGCAGAGGTTGAATTGAGAACTACTGCACTGAGGTCATGTCAACTATGAGACGTGCCTCAGGCTAGAGTTTTTGTCCAGCATGGCCTCTTCCTGAAGGGTGTGGCTACTTCATGAGGCCAGGGGTGTTTGCCTATGATGGGATTTGTGAACTACTCCAAACCTCAAGTTTTCCTTTTGCACGACAGTCGAGTCCTATTGGATGGTTCCTGAGTCCCCATACGGAAAGACTCGAGAACAGGTGTCTAAGCATGGATGCCTGGGAATGCCACCTCATATTCCCACTCTTTAGTCAGGACAAGGCAGGCTCAATCTGCGGGCTCCTGGGTGAGCTACCCAGAGGGGAGAGTTGAAATGGACTCTCCTGAAGATGAGTCCTACTGTGGCTTGGTGGCCTGGGAGACCTTGGAATGTGGAGGTGTCTCAGGGACTCTGCAGGATTCTCCAACCTGAGGTGTTTGACACGGCTCCAACAAGGAAGCTTCCCATGTGGAGACGAGAGAAGTTCTGTTCAGTGCCTCAGGAAAGCCCCATATCCTGTTCTTCGAACCAAAGCCTCTGAGGAGTGACACCTGGAAAACAAAGCAAGAGTTGAGATTAGAGCCTAAGGGCCTGTCCGGCTCAACCTTCTATCTCTGTTGACATCTGTGTGCAAGCCTTCATTGAGGTAGCAGCTCAGCTTGTGTCCGAAGGCCCCTGTGTGTGCAGGGAGGCTCCCGGTAATGGTATGTCCTCGGGTGTTTTGAGGTTTCTCATATTCTGGAGGTGTGTGGCCAAAGGAATGGACAGAGTTTCCCAGGAGAGAGCAGGCATGGTCCTGTGGTATGGCTCCAGAGGACCCAGCCTAGAGGCTGTGTTTGCCAGGGCTGTGGGGACAGATGTCTGAAAAAGCAAACTTGGCTCAGGTAGGGGCCAAGGTAATGGCAGGCCTGATCTCCAGTCCGAGAGGGGAGATCCTCTGGATATCAAAGGAGGGCAAGTGGGAGGCAGTCGCTCAGGCTTTTGTCTCTGGGTGTTGCGTTCACAGTGGCCATTCAGGGTAGGGGTTGCTTCAGGGGCCGAGGAAGAGCCTTCCTCTCGGGGGATTGTCTAAGCTCCCAAGTGTTTGGGTTCATTCTGTGGGAAGGGAAGAGTACTGAATTCTGTCATAGGGGACCCGCCAAAAGAGGGACTCTAGAGCACAGCAGTGGGTTTCCTCAACTGGAATACACACCATCTAGTTAGTCCTGCGTGCCTATGGGCATGGCAAGCCACATATGCGGGCTCTTGGTCCAATCACTGAGAGGCGTTACTTGAATAAGGTACTCACGCTGAGGGTCACAATGTGTGTTTGTGCCCAAGGCGGCCCTCACACATGGGCGTGGCCTCATGGGCCATGCCGTTTTCTCCTACACTGAAGTTTTGACTCACTGCCAGCAGCAAGGTTTCTTGCCATGGGGAATGAGGGGTTCTGACTTGTGCATCAGGTTCCCCCCTGTGCAGGGATTGGAGATAAGGTCTAGGTTCTGATGACTGAAAACCCAGGTTGGGAATGGATGGTGGCCTAAGGCAGTGGCGGGTCCAATGTGCTGGGTGTGCAGCCACCTGTGTCGGTGTCTGTTGGAAGGTCTGGGCTCAGGCTATTTGCAACAGAGCATCAGTGTTTAAGGTAGCCTATGCAATTGGGGTGTTGCCGAGGGCCAAGCAGTTTGATCCTCATTTGGGGTTTCTGGGCAGCACCATAGACAAAGTTTTTCTCCTGGGAGGCAGGCGGAGTGCTTCATTGTGGCCCCAGAATTCCCAGTAGGGAGGGTTTGTGGGCCAGGAGTGTGAGGACGGAAGTCTAGGAACACAAGCTAAAGTGAGGATTGGAGCCAAGGGCAGAGCAGGCCCACTAGTCAGAGGCTGAATCAAAATCTCCTGCATCTGAAGTCAGGCTGAGGATCAGACGTTGGCTGAGGCTGGAGTATGTGTCCATGATGGCACCTTCATGAAGCGGGGGCCTCATGAGGCCAAGGAAGTTTTCCCATGCTGAGTTTGGAGGTTGCCCCAAACCACCAGGTTTACTTCTGTTAGATATTCGTGTACTGTTGCATGGCTCCAGGACATACCATACGGAAGGACTGGATAGCACGGTTCGAGGATGGATCCCTGTACAGCATGCCTCGCATTCCCATTGGCCATTAGCCACAATATATGTTTGATCTGTTGCCTCTGGGGCACGCTAACCAGGGGGCTGAGTTGAAATGGCCTCTCCTGAGGATGCGTCATAATGTGCGTTGGGTCCATGGAAACCTTAGAATGTGCTGGTTGTTCAGTGGCCCTGCGGAACTCTCCTACCTGAAGGGTTTGATACATCCCCAGTCAGTAAGCTCCCCATGTGGAGACGAGAGAGGTTTGGTTTGGTGCCTCAGAAAAGGCCCGTGTGCTGCTCTACGAAAACAGACCTCTGAGGACGGACACATGGAAACCAAAGCTAAGGTTCAGATTAGGGCCTGGGGGCCTGTCCATTTCAACCTTCTGTCTCTGGGGACACTGTCTGAGAGTCTAAGTGGAGATAGTTGCTCCGCTGGTGTCAGAGAGCCCCTCTTAGTCCAGGGTGGCCTACACTATTGATGGCCTCAAGGGCCTTGGAGCTTTTCCCTAACCTGTAGGGTTGTGGTCAATGGATTGGGCACAATTTCCTTGGAGAGGGCAGGCACAATCTTTCGCTGTGGCTCCAGAGGCCCAAGCCTGGCGGTTGTGTGGGTCCAGGCTGAGGGTACAGAAGTCTGAAAACACAAATTCAGCTTATGAGTGGCGCCTAGGGTATGGCAGGCGGAATGTACAGCCCGAGAGGGAGCTCCTGGGCCTCTGAAACAAGGGCGAGTGAAAGGCGTTCCTTCAGGCTTTTGTCTCTGGATGTTGTGTCCGAGATAGCCGTGGATTGGAGGGGTGGCCTCAGGGACTGTGAACGAGTATCACTCTCTGGGGATTTGTCCCAGCTCCCAAGAGTTTGGGGTCATTTTGTGGGAAGGGTGGAGTCGTGTTGTCTGGCTCATGTGTCTCTCCAAGAAAGGGATTCCAGAGCAGAGCCCCAGGTACGGGCGGGGGACTGGAAAACTCAAACACTGGTGAGGATTGGGTGCATAGTGGCTTGGAAAGCCCCATATGCGGGCTCTTGGCCCAGGCCCTGACAGGCCTTTCTTTGACATGGGGCTCATGCTGAGGGTCAGAGTGTGAATTTGTGCCCAAGCAGCACTCAAGTTTGGGCGTGGCATCAGGGACCAGGAAGGTTTCTCCCACCCTGAAGGTGTGACTCCATGCCAAGAGCAAGCTTTACAGCCACGGGGAAGGAGGAGTTCTGTGTTGTGCTTGCGATACCCAGCTGTGTGGAGAATTGATATAATGTCTAGGTTCAGATATCTGAAAACCAAGGTTAGGAAGAGGTGACGGCATAAGACCATGGCGTGTCCGAAGTGCTGGGTGTGCGGCCAGCTGTCTCCATGTCTGTCTGGACGTCTGACTTCAGGCTGTGTCAGACAGAGCATGAGTGCCCAGAGCAGCGTATCCAGTTCGGCTACCGTCGAGGCCCGAGTAGGTTGATCCTCATCTGGGTTTTCTGAAGAGAGCCCCACAGGGAAACGTTTTTCTTCCCTTGGGCAGACCCTGGGCTGGGTTGTGGTTCTCGAGTTCCTAGTCCGGAGGGCTTTTTTGCCAGGAGTCTGAGGAAGGAAGTCTGAAAACACAAGCTAGCGTGAGGTTTGGGACCGATGGCACGGCAGGCCCACTCTGAGAGGCTGAATCGAGATCTCCTGCACTGAGGTCATTTCAACTCTGAGAGGTGCCTCAGGCTAGAGTTTTTGTCCAGCATGGCCTCTTCCTGAATGGTGTGGGGGCCTCATGAGGCCAGGAAGGTTTGCCTACGATGGGATTTGTGAACTACTCCAAACCTCAAGGTTTCCTTCTGCACGAAAGTCGAGTGCTATTGGATGGTTCCAGGAGGCCCCATACGGAAAGCCTCGAGAGCAGGTGTCTAAGCATGGATGCCTGGGAACGCCACCTCATATTCCCACTCTTTAGTCAGGACAAGGCAGGCTCAATCTGCGGGCTCCTGGGTGAGCTACCCAGAGGGGAGAGTTGAAATGGACTCTCCTGAAGATGAGTCCTACTGTGGCTTGGTGGCCTGGGAGACCTTGGAATGTGGAGGTGGCTCAGGGACTCTGCAGGATTCTCCAACCTGAGGTGTTTGACACGGCTCCAACAAGGAAGCTTCCCATGTGGAGACGAGAGAAGTTCTGTTCAGTGCCTCAGGAAAGCCCCATATCCTATTCTTCGAACCAAAGCCTCTGAGGAGTGACACCTGGAAAACAAAGCAAGAGTTGAGATTAGAGCCTACGGGCCTGTCCGGCTCAACCTTCTATCTCTGTTGACATCTGTTTGCAAGCCTTCATTGAGGTAGCAGCTCAGCTTGTGTCCGAAGGCCCCTGTGTGTGTAGGGAGGCTCCCGGTAATGGTATGTCCTCGGGGGCCTTGAGGTTTCTTATATTCTGGAGGTGTGTGGCCAAAGGAATGGACAGAGTTTCCCAGGAGAGAGCAGGCATGGTCCTGTGGTATGGCTCCAGAGGACCCAGCCTAGAGGCTGTGTTTGCCAGGGCTGTGGGGACAGATGTCTGAAAAAGCAAACTTGGCTCAGGTAGGGGCCAAGGTAATGGCAGGCCTGATCTCCAGTCCGAGAGGGGAGATCCTCTGGATATCAAAGGAGGGCAAGTGGGAGGCAGTCGCTCAGGCTTTTGTCTCTGGGTGTTGCGTTCACAGTGGCCGTTCAGGGTAGGGGTTGCTTCAGGGGCCGAGGAAGAGCCTTCCTCTCGGGGGATTGTCTAAGCTCCCAAGTGTTTGGGTTCATTCTGTGGGAAGGGAAGAGTACTGTTTTCTGCCACAGGGGACGCGCCAGGAGAGGGACACTAGAGCACAGCAGTGGGTTTCCTCAACTGGAATACACACCATCTAGTTAGTCCTGCGTGCCTATGGGCATAGCAAGCCACATATGCGGGCTCTTGGTCCAATCACTGAGAGGCGTTACTTGAATAAGGTACTCACGCTGAGGGTCACAATGTGTGTTTGTGGCCAAGGCGGCCCTCACACATGGGCGTGGCCTCATGGGCCATGCTGTTTTATCTTACACTGAAGGTTTGACTCACTGCCATCAGCAAGGATTCTTGCCATGGGGAAGGAGGGGTTCTACATGTGCATCAGGTTCCCCCCTGTGCAGGGATTGGAGATAAGGTCTAGGTTCTGATGACTGAAAACCCATGTTGGGAATGGATGGTGGCCAAGGCAGTAGCGGGTCCAATGTGCTGGGTGTGCAGCCAGCTGTGTCGGTGTCTGTTGGAAGGTCTGGGCTCAGGCTATTTGCGACAGAGCATCAGTGTTTAAGGTAGCCTATGCAATTGGGGTGTTGCCGAGGGCCAAGCAGTTTGATCCTCATTTGGGGTTTCTGGGCAGCACCATAGACAAAGTTTTTCTCCTGGGAGGCAGGCGGAGTGCTTCATTGTGGCCCCAGAATTCCCAGTAGGGAGGGTTTGTGGGCCAGGAGTGTGAGGACGGAAGTCTAGGAACACAAGCTAAAGTGAGGATTGGAGCCAAGGGCAGAGCAGGCCCACTAGGCAGAGGCTGAATCAAAATCTCCTGCATCTGAAGTCAGGCTGAGGATCAGACGTTGGCTGAGGCTGGAGTATGTGTCCATGATGGCACCTTCATGAAGCGGGGGCCTCATGAGGCCAAGGAAGTTTTCCCACGCTGAGTTTGGAGGTTGCCCCAAACCACCAGGTTTTCTTTCTGTTAGATATTCGTGTCCTGTTGCATGGCTCCAGAACATACCATACGGAAGGACTGGAGAGCACGGTTCGAGGATGGATCCCTGTACAGCATGCCTCGCATTCCCATTGGCCATTAGCCACAATATATGTTTGATCTGTTGCTTCTGGGGCACGCTAACCAGGGGGCTGAGTTGAAATGGCCTCTCCTGAGGATGCGTCATAATGTGCGTTTGGGTCCATGGAAACCTTGGAATGTGCTGGTTGTTCAGTGGCCCTGCGGAACTCTCCTACCTGAAGGGTTTGATACATCCCCAGTAAGTAAGCTCCCCATGTGGAGACGAGAGAGGTTTGGTTTGGTGCCTCAGAAAAGCCCCGTGTGCTGGTCTACGAAAACAGACCTCTGAGGACGGACACATGGAAACCAAAGCTAAGGTTCAGATTAGGGCCTGGGGGCCTGTCAGTTTCAACCTTCTGTCTCTGGGGACACTGTCTGAGAGTCTAAGTGGAGTTAGTTGCTCCGCTGGTGTCAGAGAGCCCCTCTTAGTCCAGGGTGGCCTACACTATTGATGGCCTCAGGGGCCTTGGAGCTTTTCCCTAACCTGTAGGGTTGTGGTCAATGGATTGGGCACAATTTCCTTGGAGAGGGCAGGCACAATCTTTCGCTGTGGCTCCAGAGGCCCAAGCCTGGCGGTTGTGTGGGTCCAGGCTGAGGGCACAGAAGTCTGTAAACACAAACTCAGCTTATGAGTGGCGCCTAGGGTATGGCAGGCCGGATGTACAGCCCGAGAGGGAGCTCCTGGGCCTCTGAAACAAGGGCCAGTGGGAGGCGTTCCTTCAGGCTTTTGTCTCTGGATGTTGTGTCCGAGATAGCCGTGGATTGGAGGGGTGGCCTCAGGGACTGTGAACGAGTATCCCTCTCTCAGGATTTGTCCCAGCTCCCAAGAGTTTGGGGTCATTTTGTGGGAAGGGTGGAGTCGTGTTGTCTGGCTCATGGGTCTCTCCAAGAAAGGGATTCCAGAGCAGAGCCCCAGGTACGGGCGGGGCGACTGGAAAACTCAAACACTCTTGAGGTTTGGGTGCATAGTGGCTTGGAAAGCCCCATATGCGGGCTCTTGGCCCAGGCCCTGACAGGCCTTTCTTTGACATGGGGCTCATGCTGAGGGTCAGAGTGTGAATTTGTGCCCAAGCAGCACTCAAGTTTGGGCGAGGCATCAGGGACCATGAAGGTTTCTCCCACCCTGAAGGTGTGACTCCATGCCAAGAGCAAGCTTTACAGCCACGGGGAGGGAGGAGTTCTGTGTTGTGCTTGTGATACCCAGCTGTGTGGAGAATTGATATAATGTCTAGGTTCAGATAACTGAAAACCAAGGTTAGGAAGATGTGACGGCATAAGACCATGGCGTGTCCGAAGTGCTGGGTGTGCGGCCAGCTGTCTCCATGTCTGTCTGGACGTCTGACTTCAGGCTGTGTCAGACAGAGCATGAGTGCCCAGAGCAGCCTATCCAGTTCGGCTACCGTCGAGGCCCGAGCAGGTTGAACCTCATCTGGGTTTTCTGAAGAGAGCCCCACAGGGAAACGTTTTTCTTCCCTTGGGCAGACCCTGGGCTGGGTTGTGGTTCTGGAGTTCCTAGTCCGGAGGGCTTTTTTGCCAGGAGTGTGAGGAAGGAAATCTGAAAACACAAGCTAGCGTGAGGTTTGGGACCGATGGCACGGCAGGCTCACTCTGAGAGGCTGAATCGAGATCTCCTGCACTGAGGTCATTTCAACTATGAGACGTGCCTCAGGCTAGAGTTTTTGTCCAGCATGGCCTCTTCCTGAATGGTGTGGGGGCCTCATGAGGCCAGGAAGGTTTGCCTACGATGGGATTTGTGAACTACTCCAAACCTCAAGGTTTCCTTCTGTACGACAGTCGAGCGCTATTGGATGGTTCCAGGAGGCCCCATACGGAAAACCTTGAGAGCAGGTGTCTAAGCATGGATGCCTGGGAACGCCACCTCATATTCCCACTCTTTAGTCAGGACAAGGCAGGCTCAATCTGCGGGTTCCTGGGTGAGCTACCCAGAGGGGAGAGTTGAAATGGACTCTCCTGAAGATGAGTCCTACTGTGGCTTGGTGGCCTGGGAGACCTTGGAATGTGGAGGTGTCTCAGGGACTCTGCAGGATTCTCCAACCTGAGGTGTTTGACACGGCTCCAACAAGGAAGCTTCCCATGTGGAGACGAGAGAAGTTCTGTTCAGTGCCTCAGGAAAGCACCATATCCTGTTCTTCGAACCAAAGCCTCTGAGGAGTGACACCTGGAAAACAAAGCAAGAGTTGAGATTAGGGCCTAAGGGCCTGTCCGGCTCAACCTTCTATCTCTGTTGACATCTGTGTGCATGCCTTCATGGAGGTAGCAGCTCAGCTTGTGTCCGAAGGCCCCTGTGTGTGCAGGGAGGCTCCCGGTAATGGTATGTCCTCGGGGGCCTTGAGGTTTCTCATATTCTGGAGGTGTGTGGCCAAAGGAATGGACAGAGTTTCCCAGGAGAGAGCAGGCATGGTCCTGTGGTATGGCTCCAAAGGACCCAGCCTAGAGGCTGTGTTTGCCAGGGCTGTGGGGACAGATGTCTGAAAAAGCAAACTTGGCTAAGGTAGGGGCCAAGGTAATGGCAGGCCTGATCTCCAGTCCGAGAGGGGAGATCCTCTGGATATCAAGGGAGGGCAAGTGGGAGGCAGTCGCTCAGGCTTTTGTCTCTGGGTGTTGCGTTCACAGTGGCCGTTCAGGGTAGGGGTTGCTTCAGGGGCCGAGGAAGAGCCTTCCTCTCGGGGGATTGTCCAAGCTCCCAAGTGTTTGGGTTCATTCTGTGGGAAGGGAAGAGTACTGTTTTCTGCCACATTACCCCCACAGGAGAGGGCCTCTAGAGCACAGCAGTGGGTTCCCTCAACTGGAATACACACCATCTAGTTAGTCCTGCGTGCCTATGGGCATGGCAAGCCACATATGCGGGCTCTTGGTCCAATCACTGAGAGGCGTTACTTGAATAAGGTACTCACGCTGAGGGTCACAATGTGTGTTTGTGCCCAAGGCGGCCCTCACACATGGGCGTGGCCTCATGGGCCATGCCGTTTTCTCCTACACTGAAGGTTTGACTCACTGCCAGCAGCAAGGTTTCTTGCCATGGGGAAGGAGGGGTTCTGACTTGTGCATCAGGTTCCCCCCTGTGCAGGGATTGGAGATAAGGTCTAGGTTCTGATGACTGAAAACCCAGGTTGGGAATGGATGGTGGCCTAAGGCAGTGGCGGGTCCAATGTGCTGGGTGTGCAGCCAGCTGTGTCGGTGTCTGTTGGAAGGTCTGGGCTCAGGCTATTTGCAACAGAGCATCAGTGTTTAAGGTAGCCTATGCAATTGGGGTGTTGCCGAGGGCCAAGCAGTTTGATCCTCATTTGGGGTTTCTGGGCAGCACCATAGACAAAGTTTTTCTCCTGGGAGGCAGGCGGAGTGCTTCATTGTGGCCCCAGAATTCCCAGTAGGGAGGGTTTGTGGGCCAGGAGTGTGAGGACGGAAGTCTAGGAACACAAGCTAAAGTGAGGATTGGAGCCAAGGGCAGAGCAGGCCCACTAGTCAGAGGCTGAATCAAAATCTCCTGCATCTGAAGTCAGGCTGAGGATCAGACGTTGGCTGAGGCTGGAGTATGTGTCCATGATGGCACCTTCATGAAGCGGGGGCCTCATGAGGTGAAGGAAGTTTTCCCATGCTGAGTTTGGAGGTTGCCCCAAACCACCAGGTTTACTTCTGTTAGATATTCGTGTCCTGTTGCATGGCTCCAGGACATACCATACGGAAGGACTGGATAGCACGGTTCGAGGATGGATCCCTGTACAGCATGCCTCGCATTCCCATTGGCCATTAGCCACAATATATGTTTGATCTGTTGCCTCTGGGGCACGCTAACCAGGGGGCTGAGTTGAAATGGCCTCTCCTGAGGATGCGTCATAATGTGCGTTGGGTCCATGGAAACCTTAGAATGTGCTGGTTGTTCAGTGGCCCTGCGGAACTCTCCTACCTGAAGGGTTTGATACATCCCCAGTAAGGAAGCTCCCCATGTGGAGACGAGAGAGGTTTGGTTTGGTGCCTCAGAAAAGCCCCGTGTGCTGGTCTACGAAAACAGACCTCTGAGGACGGACACATGGAAACCAAAGCTAAGGTTCAGATTAGGGCCTGGGGGCCTGTCAGTTTCAACCTTCTGTCTCTGGGGACACTGTCTGAGAGTCTAAGTGGAGTTAGTTGCTCCGCTGGTGTCAGAGAGCCCCTCTTAGTCCAGGGTGGCCTACACTATTGATGGCCTCAGGGGCCTTGGAGCTTTTCCCTAACCTGTAGGGTTGTGGTCAATGGATTGGGCACAATTTCCTTGGAGAGGGCAGGCACAATCTTTCGCTGTGGCTCCAGAGGCCCAAGCCTGGCGGTTGTGTGGGTCCAGGCTGAGGGCACAGAAGTCTGTAAACACAAATTCACCTTATGAGTGGCGCCTAGGGTATGGCAGGCCGGATGTACAGCCCGAGAGGGAGCTCCTGGGCCTCTGAAACAAGGGCCAGTGGGAGGCGTTCCTTCAGGCTTTTGTCTCTGGATGTTGTGTCCGAGATAGCCGTGGATTGGAGGGGTGGCCTCAGGGACTGTGAACGAGTATCCCTCTCTCAGGATTTGTCCCAGCTCCCAAGAGTTTGGGGTCAATTTGTGGGAAGGGTGGAGTCGTGTTGTTGGCTCATGTGTCTCTCCAAGAAAGGGATTCCAGAGCAGAGCCCCAGGTACGGGCGGGGCGACTGGAAAACAAAAACACTCTTGAGGATTGGGTGCATAGTGGCTTGGAAAGCCCCATATGCGGGCTCTTGGCCCAGGCCCTGACAGGCCTTTCTTTGACATGGGGCTCATGCTGAGGGTCAGAGTGTGAATTTGTGCCCAAGTAGCACTCAAGTTTGGGCGAGGCATCAGGGACCATGAAGGTTTCTCCCACCCTGAAGGTGTGAATCCATGCCAGGAGCAAGCTTTACAGCCACGGGGAGGGAGGAGTTCTGTGTTGTGCTTGTGATACCCAGCTGTGTGGAGAATTGATATAATGTCTAGGTTCAGATAACTGAAAACCAAGGTTAGGAAGATGTGACGGCATAAGACCATGGCGTGTCCGAAGTGCTGGGTGTGCGGCCAGCTGTCTCCATGTCTGTCTGGACGTCTGACTTCAGGCTGTGTCAGACAGAGCATGAGTGCCCAGAGCAGCCTATCCAGTTCGGCTACCGTCGAGGCCCGAGCAGGTTGAACCTCATCTGGGTTTTCTGAAGAGAGCCCCACAGGGAAACGTTTTTCTTCCCTTGGGCAGACCCTGGGCTGGGTTGTGGTTCTGGAGTTCCTAGTCCGGAGGGCTTTTTTGCCAGGAGTGTGAGGAAGGAAATCTGAAAACACAAGCTAGCGTGAGGTTTGGGACCGATGGCACGGCAGGCTCACTCTGAGAGGCTGAATCGAGATCTCCTGCACTGAGGTCATTTCAACTATGAGACGTGCCTCAGGCTAGAGTTTTTGTCCAGCATGGCCTCTTCCTGAATGGTGTGGGGGCCTCATGAGGCCAGGAAGGTTTGCCTACGATGGGATTTGTGAACTACTCCAAACCTCAAGGTTTCCTTCTGTACGACAGTCGAGCGCTATTGGATGGTTCCAGGAGGCCCCATACGGAAAACCTTGAGAGCAGGTGTCTAAGCATGGATGCCTGGGAACGCCACCTCATATTCCCACTCTTTAGTCAGGACAAGGCAGGCTCAATCTGCGGGTTCCTGGGTGAGCTACCCAGAGGGGAGAGTTGAAATGGACTCTCCTGAAGATGAGTCCTACTGTGGCTTGGTGGCCTGGGAGAACTTGGAATGTGGAGGTGTCTCAGGGACTCTGCAGGATTCTCCAACCTGAGGTGTTTGACACGGCTCCAACAAGGAAGCTTCCCATGTGGAGACGAGAGAAGTTCTGTTCAGTGCCTCAGGAAAGCACCATATCCTGTTCTTCGAACCAAAGCCTCTGAGGAGTGACACCTGGAAAACAAAGCAAGAGTTGAGATTAGGGCCTAAGGGCCTGTCCGGCTCAACCTTCTATCTCTGTTGACATCTGTGTGCATGCCTTCATGGAGGTAGCAGCTCAGCTTGTGTCCGAAGGCCCCTGTGTGTGCAGGGAGGCTCCCGGTAATGGTATGTCCTCGGGGGCCTTGAGGTTTCTCATATTCTGGAGGTGTGTGGCCAAAGGAATGGACAGAGTTTCCCAGGAGAGAGCAGGCATGGTCCTGTGGTATGGCTCCAGAGGACCCAGCCTAGAGGCTGTGTTTGCCAGGGCTGTGGGGACAGATGTCTGAAAAAGCAAACTTGGCTCAGGTAGGGGCCAAGGTAATGGCAGGCCTGATCTCCAGTCCGAGAGGGGAGATCCTCTGGATATCAAAGGAGGGCAAGTGGGAGGCAGTCGTTCAGGCTTTTGTCTCTGGGTGTTGCGTTCACAGTGGCCGTTCAGGGTAGGGGTTGCTTCAGGGGCCGAGGAAGAGCCTTCCTCTCGGGGGATTGTCCAAGCTCCCAAGTGTTTGGGTTCATTCTGTGGGAAGGGAAGAGTACTGTTTTCTGCCACATTACCCCCACAGGAGAGGGACTCTAGAGCACAGCAGTGGGTTCCCTCAACTGGAATACACACCATCTAGTTAGTCCTGCGTGCCTATGGGCATGGCAAGCCACATATGCGGGCTCTTGGTCCAATCACTGAGAGGCGTTACTTGAATAAGGTACTCACGCTGAGGGTCACAATGTGTGTTTGTGCCCAAGGCGGCCCTCACACATGGGCGTGGCCTCATGGGCCATGCCGTTTTCTCCTACACTGAAGGTTTGACTCACTGCCAGCAGCAAGGTTTCTTGCCATGGGGAAGGAGGGGTTCTGACTTGTGCATCAGGTTCCCCCCTGTGCAGGGATTGGAGATAAGGTCTAGGGTCTGATGACTGAAAACCCAGGTTGGGAATGGATGGTGGCCTAAGGCAGTGGCGGGTCCAATGTGCTGGGTGTGCAGCCAGCTGTGTCGGTGTCTGTTGGAAGGTCTGGGCTCAGGCTATTTGCGACAGAGCATCAGTGTTTAAGGTAGCCTATGCAATTGGGGTGTTGCCGAGGGCCAAGCAGTTTGATCCTCATTTGGGGTTTCTGGGCAGCACCATAGACAAAGTTTTTCTCCAGGGAGGCAGGCGGAGTGCTTCATTGTGGCCCCAGAATTCCCAGTAGGGAGGGTTTGTGGGCCAGGAGTGTGAGGACGGAAGTCTAGGAACACAAGCTAAAGTGAGGATTGGAGCCAAGGGCAGAGCAGGCCCACTAGGCAGAGGCTGAATCAAAATCTCCTGCATCTGAAGTCAGGCTGAGGATCAGACATTGGCTGAGACTGGAGTATGTGTCCATGATGGCACCTTCATGAAGCGGGGGCCTCATTAGGCCAAGGAAGTTTTCCCACGCTGAGTTTGGAGGTTGCCCCAAACCACCAGGTTTCCTTCTGTGGGACATTCGAGTCCTGTTGCATGGCTCCAGGACATACCATACGGAAGGACTGGAGAGCACGGTTCGAAGGATGGATCCCTGTACAGCATGCCTCGCATTCCCATTGGCCATTAGCCACAAGATATGTTTGATCTGCTGCCTCTGGGGCACGCTAACCAGGGGGCTGAGTTGAAATGGCCTCTCCTGAGGATGCGTCATAATGTGCGTTTGGGTCCATGGAAACCTTGGAATGTGCTGGTTGTTCAGTGGCCCTGCGGAACTCTCCTACCTGAAGGGTTTGATACATCCCCAGTAAGTAAGCTCCCCATGTGGAGACGAGAGAGGTTTGGTTTGGAGCCTCAGAAAAGCCCCGTGTGCTGGTCTACGAAAACAGACCTCTGAGGACGGACACATGGAAACCAAAGCTAAGGTTCAGATTAGGGCCTGGGGGCCTGTCCATTTCAACCTTCTGTCTCTGGGGACACTGTCTGAGAGTCTAAGTGGAGATAGTTGCTCCGCTGGTGTCAGAGAGCCCCTCTTAGTCCAGGGTGGCCTACACTATTGATGGCCTCAGGGGCCTTGGAGCTTTTCCCTAACCTGTAGGGTTGTGGTCAATGGATTGGGCACAATTTCCTTGGAGAGTGCAGGCACAATCTTTCGCTGTTTCTCCAGAGGCCCAAGCCTGACGGTTGTGTGGGTCCAGGCTGAGGGCACAGAAGTCTGAAAACACAAACTCAGCTTATGAGTGGCGCCTAGGGTATGGCAGGCCGGATGTACAGCCCGAGAGGGAGCTCCTGGGCCTCTGAAACAAGGGCGAGTGGGAGGCGTTCCTTCAGGCTTTTGTCTCTGGATGTTGTGTCCGAGATAGCCGTGGATTGGAGGGGTGGCCTCAGGGACTGTGGACGAGTATCCCTCTCTGGGGATTTGTCCCAGCTCCCAAGAGTTTGGGGTCATTTTGTGGGAAGGGTGGAGTCCTGTTGTCTGGCTCATGTGTCTCTCCAAGAAAGGGATTCCAGAGCAGAGCCCCAGGTACGGGCGGGGCGACTGGAAAACTCAAACACTGGTGAGGATTGGGTGCATAGGGGCTTGGCAAGCCCCATATACGGGCTCTTGGCCCAGGCCCTGACAGGCCTTCCTTTGACATGGGGCTCATGCTGAGGGTCAGAGTGTGAATTTGTGCCCAAGCAGCACTCAAGTTTGGGCGTGGCATCAGGGACCAGGAAGGTTTCTCCCACCCTGAAGGTGTGACTCCATGCCAAGAGCAAGCTTTACAGCCACGGGGAAGGAGGAGTTCTGTGTTGTGCTTGCGATACCCAGCTGTGTGGAGAATTGATATAATGTCTAGGTTCAGATATCTGAAAACCAAGGTTAGGAAGAGGTGACGGCATAAGACCATGGCGTGTCCGAAGTGCTGGGTGTGCGGCCAGCTGTCTCCTTGTCTGTCTGGACGTCTGCTTCAGGCTGTGTCAGACAGAGCATGAGTGCCCAGAGCAGCCTATCCAGTTCGGGTACCGTCGAGGCCCGAGCAGGTTGATCCTCATCTGGGTTTTCTGGAGAGAGCCCCACAGGGAAACGTTTTTCTTCCCTTGGGCAGACGCTGGGCTGGGTTGTGGTTCTGGAGTTCCTAGTCCGGAGGGCTTGTTTGCCAGGAGTGTGAGGAAGGAATTCTGAAAACACAAGCTAGCGTGAGGTTTGGGACCAATGGCACGGCAGGCCCACTCTGAGAGGCTGAATCGAGATCTCCTGCACTGAGGTCATTTCAACTATGAGACGTGCCTCAGGCTAGAGTTTTTGTCCAGCATGGCCTCTTCCTGAATGGTGTGGGGGCCTCATGAGGCCAGGAAGGTTTGCCTACGATGGGATTTGTGAACTACTCCAAACCTCAAGGTTTCCTTCTGCACGAAAGTCGAGCGCTATTGGAGGGTTCCAGGAGGCCCCATACGGAAAGCCTCGAGAGCAGGTGTCTAAGCGTGGATGCCTGGGAACGCCACCTCATATTCCCACTCTTTAGTCAGGACAAGGCAGGCTCAATCTGCGGGCTCCTGGGTGAGCTACCCAGAGGGGAGAGTTGAAATGGACTCTCCTGAAGATGAGTCCTACTGTGGCTTGGTGGCCTGGGAGACCTTGGAATGTGGAGGTGGCTCAGGGACTCTGCAGGATTCTCCAACCTGAGGTGTTTGACACGGCTCCAACAAGGAAGCTTCCCATGTGGAAACGAGAGAAGTTCTGTTCAGTGCCTCAGGAAAGCCCCATATCTTGTTCTTCGAACCAAAGCCTCTGAGGAGTGACACCTGGAAAACAAAGCAAGAGTTGAGATTAGGGCCTGAGTGCCTGTCCGGCTCAACCTTCTATCTCTGTTGACATCTGTGTGCATGCCTTCATGTAGGTAGCAGCTCAGCTTGTGTCTGAAGGCCACTGTGTGTGCAGGGAGGCTCCCGGTAATGGTATGTCCTCGGGGGCCTTGAGGTTTCTCATATTCTGGAGGTGTGTGGCCAAAGGAATGAACAGAGTTTCCCAGGAGAGAGCAGGCATGGTCCTGTGGTATGGCTCCAGAGGACCCAGCCTAGAGGCTGTGTTTGCCAGGGCTGTGGGGACAGATGTCTGAAAAAGCAAACTTGGCTCAGGTAGGGGCCAAGGTAATGGCAGGCCTGATCTCCAGTCCGAGAGGGGAGATCCTCTGGATATCAAAGGAGGGCAAGTGGGAGGCAGTCGCTCAGGCTTTTGTCTCTGGGTGTTGCGTTCACAGTGGCCGTTCAGGGTAGGGGTTGCTTCAGGGGCCGAGGAAGAGCCTTCCTCTCGGGGGATTGTCCAAGCTCCCAAGTGTTTGGGTTCATTCTGTGGGAAGGGAAGAGTACTGTTTTCTGCCACAGGGGACCCCCCAGGAGAGGGACTCTAGAGCACAGCAGTGGGTTCCCTCAACTGGAATACACACCATCTAGTTAGTCCTGCGTGCCTATGGGCATGGCAAGCCACATATGCGGGCTCTTGGTCCAATCACTGAGAGGCGTTACTTGAATAAGGTACTCACGCTGAGGGTCACAATGTGTGTTTGTGCCCAAGGCGGCCCTCACACATGGGCGTGGCCTCATGGGCCATGCCGTTTTCTCCTACACTGAAGGTTTGACTCACTGCCAGCAGCAAGGTTTCTTGCCATGGGGAAGGAGGGGTTCTGACTTGTGCATCAGGTTCCCCCCTGTGCAGGGATTGGAGATAAGGTCTAGGTTCTGATGACTGAAAACCCAGGTTGGGAATGGATGGTGGCCTAAGGCAGTGGCGGGTCCAATGTGCTGGGTGTGCAGCCAGCTGTGTCGGTGTCTGTTGGAAGGTCTGGGCTCAGGCTATTTGCGACAGAGCATCAGTGTTTAAGGTAGCCTATGCAATTGGGGTGTTGCCGAGGGCCAAGCAGTTTGATCCTCATTTGGGGTTTCTGGGCAGCACCATAGACAAAGTTTTTCTCCTGGGAGGCAGGCGGAGTGCTTCATTGTGGCCCCAGAATTCCCAGTAGGGAGGGTTTGTGGGCCAGGAGTGTGAGGACGGAAGTCTAGGAACACAAGCTAAAGTGAGGATTGGAGCCAAGGGCAGAGCAGGCCCACTAGGCAGAGGCTGAATCAAAATCTCCTGCATCTGAAGTCAGGCTGAGGATCAGACGTTGGCTGAGGCTGGAGTATGTGTCCATGATGGCACCTTCATGAAGCGGGGGCCTCATGAGGCCAAGGAAGTTTTCCCACGCTGAGTTTGGAGGTTGCCCCAAACCACCAGGTTTCCTTCTGTGGGACATTCGAGTCCTGTTGCATGGCTCCAGGACATACCATACGGAAGGACTGGAGAGCACGGTTCGAAGGATGGATCCCTGTACAGCATGCCTCGCATTCCCATTGGCCATTAGCCACAAGATATGTTTGATCTGCTGCCTCTGGGGCACGCTAACCAGGGGGCTGAGTTGAAATGGCCTCTCCTGAGGATGCGTCATAATGTGCGTTTGGGTCCATGGAAACCTTGGAATGTGCTGGTTGTTCAGTGGCCCTGCGGAACTCTCCTACCTGAAGGGTTTGATACATCCCCAGTAAGGAAGCTCCCCATGGGGAGACGAGAGAGGTTTGGTTTGGAGCCTCAGAAAAGCCCCGTGTGCTGGTCTACGAAAACAGACCTCTGAGGACGGACACATGGAAACCAAAGCTAAGGTTCAGATTAGGGCCTGGGGGCCTGTCCATTTCAACCTTCTGTCTCTGGGGACACTGTCTGAGAGTCTAAGTGGAGATAGTTGCTCCGCTGGTGTCAGAGAGCCCCTCTTAGTCCAGGGTGGCCTACACTATTGATGGCCTCAGGGGCCTTGGAGCTTTTCCCTAACCTGTAGGGTTGTGGTCAATGGATTGGGCAAAATTTCCTTGGAGAGGGCAGGCACAATCTTTCGCTGTGGCTCCAGAGGCCCTAGCCTGGCGGTTGTGTGGGTCCAGGCTGAGGGCACAGAAGTCTGAAAACACAAACTCAGCTTATGAGTGGCGCCTAGGGTATGGCAGGCCGGATGTACAGCCCGAGAGGGAGCTCCTCGGCCTCTGAAACAAGGGCGAGTGGGAGGCGTTCCTTCAGGCTTTTGTCTCTGGATGTTGTGTCCGAGATAGCCGTGGATTGGAGGGGTGGCCTCAGGGACTGTGGACGAGTATCCCTCTCTGGGGATTTGTCCCAGCTCCCAAGAGTTTGGGGTCATTTTGTGGGAAGGGTGGAAAAGTGTTGTCTGGCTCACGTGTCTCTCCAAGAAAGGGATTCCAGAGCAGAGCCCCAGGTACGGGCGGGGCGACTGGAAAACTCAAACACTGGTGAGGATTGGGTGCATAGTGGCTTGGCAAGCCCCATATGCGGGCTCTTGGCCCAGTCCCTGACAGGCCTTTCTTTGACATGGGGCTCATGCTGAGGGTCAGAGTGTGAATTTGTGCCCAAGCAGCACTCAAGTTTGGGCGTGGCATCAGGGACCAGGAAGGTTTCTCCCACCCTGAAGGTGTGACTCCATGCCAAGCAAGCTTTACAGCCACGGGGAAGGAGGAGTTCTGTGTTGTGCTTGCGATACCCAGCTGTGTGGAGAATTGATATAATGTCTAGGTTCAGATATCTGAAAACCAAGGTTAGGAATAGGTGATGGCATAAGACCATGGCGTGTCCGAAGTGCTGGGTGTGCGGCCAGCTGTCTCCTTGTCTGTCTGGACGTCGGCCTTCAGGCTGTGTCAGACAGAGCATGAGTGCCCAGAGCAGCCTATCCAGTTCGGGTACCGGTCGAGGCCCGAGCAGGTTGATCCTCATCTGGGTTTTCTGGAGAGAGCCCCACAGGGAAACGTTTTTCTTCCCTTGGGCAGACCCTGGGCTGGGTTGTGGTTCTGGAGTTCCTAGTCCGGAGGGCTTGTTTGCCAGGAGTGTGAGGATGGAATTCTGAAAACACAAGCTAGCGTGAGGTTTGGGACCGATGGCACGGCAGGCCCACTCTGAGAGGCTGAATCGAGATCTCCTGAACTGAGGTCATTTCAACTATGAGACGTGCCTCAGGCTAGAGTTTTTGTCCAGCATGGCCTCTTCCTGAATGGTGTGGGGGCCTCATGAGGCCAGGAAGGTTTGCCTACGATGGGATTTGTGAACTACTCCAAACCTCAAGGTTTCCTTTTGCACGAAAGTCGAGTGCTATTGGATGGTTCCAGGAGGCCCCATACTTAAAGACTCGAGAGCAGGTGTCTAAGCATGGATGCCTGGGAACGCCACCTCATATTCCCACTCTTTAGTCAGGACAAGTCAGGCTCAATCTGTGGGCTCCTGGGTGAGCTACCCAGAGGGGAGAGTTGAAATGGACTCTCCTGAAGATGAGTCCTACTGTGGCTTGGTGGCCTGGGAGACCTTGGAATGTGGAGGTGGCTCAGGGACTCTGCAGGATTCTCCAACCTGAGGTGTTTGACACGGCTCCAACAAGGAAGCTTCCCATGTGGAGACGAGAGAAGTTCTGTTCAGTGCCTCAGGAAAGCCCCATATCCTGTTCTTCGAACCAAAGCCTCTGAGGAGTGACACCTGGAAAACAAAGCAAGAGTTGAGATTAGGGCCTAAGGGCCTGTCCGGCTCAACCTTCTATCTCTCTTGACATCTGTGTGCATGCCTTCATGGAGGTAGCAGCTCAGCTTGTGTCTGAAGGCCACTGTGTGTGCAGGGAGGCTCCCGGTAATGGTATGTCCTCGGGGGCCTTGAGGTTTCTCATATTCTGGAGGTGTGTGGCCAAAGGAATGGACAGAGTTTCCCAGGAGAGAGCAGGCATGGTCCTGTGGTATGGCTCCAGAGGACCCAGCCTAGAGGCTGTGTTTGCCAGGGCTGTGGGGACAGATGTCTGAAAAAGCAAACTTGGCTCAGGTAGGGGCCAAGGTAATGGCAGGCCTGATCTCCAGTCCGAGAGGGGAGATCCTCTGGATATCAAAGGAGGGCAAGTGGGAGGCAGTCGCTCAGGCTTTTGTCTCTGGGTGTTGCGTTCACAGTGGCCATTCAGGGTAGGGGTTGCTTCAGGGGCCGAGGAAGAGCCTTCCTCTCGGGGGATTGTCCAAGCTCCCAAGTGTTTGGGTTCATTCTGTGGGAAGGGAAGAGTACTGTTTTCTGCCACAGGGGACCCCCCAGGAGAGGGACTCTAGAGCACAGCAGTGGGTTCCCTCAACTGGAATACACATCATCTAGTTAGTCCTGCGTGCCTATGGGCATGGCAAGCCACATATGCGGGTTCTTGGTCCAATCACTGAGAGGCGTTACTTGAATAAGGTACTCACGCTGAGGGTCACAATGTGTGTTTGTGCCCAAGGCGGCCATCACACATGGGCGTGGCCTCATGGGCCATGCCGTTTTCTCCTACACTGAAGGTTTGACTCACTGCCAGCAGCAAGGTTTCTTGCCATGGGGAAGGAGGGGTTCTGACTTGTGCATCAGGTTCCCCCCTGTGCAGGGATTGGAGATAAGGTCTAGGTTCTGATGACTGAAAACCCAGGTTGGGAATGGATGGTGGCCTAAGGCAGTGGCGGGTCCAATGTGCTGGGTGTGCAGCCAGCTGTGTCGGTGTCTGTTGGAAGGTCTGGGCTCAGGCTGCGACAGAGCATCAGTGTTTAAGGTAGCCTATGCAATTGGGGTGTTGCCGAGGGCCAAGCAGTTTGATCCTCATTTGGGGTTTCTGGGCAGCACCATAGACAAAGTTTTTCTCCTGGGAGGCAGGCGGAGTGCTTCATTGTGGCCCCAGAATTCCCAGAAGGGAGGGTTTGTGGGCCAGGAGTGTGAGGACGGAAGTCTAGGAACACATGCTAAAGTGAGGATTGGAGCCAAGGGCAGAGCAGGCCCACTAGGCAGAGGCTGAATCAAAATCTCCTGCATCTGAAGTCAGGCTGAGGATCAGACGTTGGCTGAGGCTGGCGTATGTGTCCATGTTGGCACCTTCATGAAGCGGGGGCCTCATGAGGCCAAGGAAGTTTTCCCACGCTGAGTTTGGAGGTTGGCCAAACCACCAGGTTTCCTTCTGTGGGACATTCGAGTCCTGTTGCATGGCTCCAGGACATACCTTACGGAAGGACTGGAGAGCACGGTTCGAAGGATGGATCCCTGTACAGCATGCCTCGCATTCCCATTGGCCATTAGCCACAAGATATGTTTGATCTGCTGCCTCTGGGGCACGCTAACCAGGGGGCTGAGTTGAAATGGCCTCTTCTGAGGATGCGTCATAATGTGCGTTTGGGTCCATGGAAACCTTGGAATGTGCTGGTTTTTCAGTGGCCCTGCGGAACTCTCCTACCTGAAGGGTTTGATACATCCCCAGTAAGTAAGCTCCCCATGTGGAGGCGAGAGAGGTTTGGTTTGGTGCCTCAGAAAAGCCCCGTGTGCTGGTCTACGAAAACAGACCTCTGAGGACGGACACATGGAAACCAAAGCTAAGGTTCAGATTAGGGCCTGGGGGCCTGTCCATTTCAACCTTCTGTCTCTGGGGACACTGTCTGAGAGTCTAAGTGGAGATAGTTGCTCCGCTGGTGTCAGAGAGCCCCCCTTAGTCCAGGGTGGCCTACACTATTGATGGCCTCAGGGGCCTTGGAGCTTTTCCCTAACCTGTAGGGTTGTGGTCAATGGATTGGGCACAATTTCCTTGGAGAGGGCAGGCACAATCTTTCGCTGTGGCTCCAGAGGCCCTAGCCTGGCGGTTGTGTGGGTCCAGGCTGAGGGCACAGAAGTCTGAAAACACAAACTCAGCTTATGAGTGGCGCCTAGAGTATGGCAGGCCGGATGTACAGCCCGAGAGGGAGCTCCTCGGCCTCTGAAACAAGGGCGAGTGGGAGGCGTTCCTTCAGGCTTTTGTCTCTGGATGTTGTGTCCGAGATAGCCGTGGATTGGAGGGGTGGCCTCAGGGACTGTGGACGAGTATCCCTCTCTGGGGATTTGTCCCAGCTCCCAAGAGTTTGGGGTCATTTTGTGGGAAGGGTGGAGTCCTGTTGTCTGGCTCATGTGTCTCTCCAAGAAAGGGATTCCAGAGCAGAGCCCCAGGTACGGGCGGGGCGACTGGAAAACTCAAACACTGGTGAGGATTGGGTGCATAGGGGCTTGGCAAGCCCCATATGCGGGCTCTTGGCCCAGGCCCTGACAGGCCTTTCTTTGACATGGGGCTCATGCTGAGGGTCAGAGTGTGAATTTGTGCCCAAGCAGCACTCAAGTTTGGGCGTGGCATCAGGGACCAGGAAGGTTTCTCCCACCCTGAAGGTGTGACTCCATGCCAAGAGCAAGCTTTACAGCCACGGGGAAGGAGGAGTTCTGTGTTGTGCTTGCGATACCCAGCTGTGTGGAGAATTGATATAATGTCTAGGTTCAGATATCTGAAAACCAAGGTTAGGAAGAGGTGACGGCATAAGACCATGGCGTGTCCGAAGTGCTGGGTGTGCGGCCAGCTGTCTCCTTGTCTGTCTGGACGTCTGGCTTCAGGCTGTGTCAGACAGAGCATGAGTGCCCAGAGCAGCCTATCCAGTTCGGGTACCGGTCGAGGCCCGAGCAGGTTGATCCTCATCTGGGTTTTCTGGAGAGAGCCCCACAGGGAAACGTTTTTCTTCCCTTGGGCAGACCCTGGGCTGGGTTGTGGTTCTGGAGTTCCTAGTCCGGAGGGCTTGTTTGCCAGGAGTGTGAGGAAGGAAGTCTGAAAACACAAGCTAGCGTGAGGTTTGGGACCGATGGCACGGCAGGCCCACTCTGAGAGGCTGAATCGAGATCTCCTGCACTGAGGTCATTTCAACTCTGAGACGTGCCTCAGGCTAGAGTTTTTGTCCAGCATGGCCTCTTCCTGAATGGTGTGGGGGCCTCATGAGGCCAGGAAGGTTTGCCTACGATGGGATTTGTGAACTACTCCAAACCTCAAGGTTTCCTTCTGCACGAAAGTCGAGTGCTATTGGATGGTTCCAGGAGGCCCCATACGGAAAGACTCGAGAGCAGGTGTCTAAGCATGGATGCCTGGGATCGCCACCTCATATTCCCACTCTTTAGTCAGGACAAGGCAGGCTCAATCTGCGGGCTCCTGGGTGAGCTACCCAGAGGGGAGAGTTGAAATGGACTCTCCTGAAGATGAGTCCTACTGTGGCTTGGTGGCCTGGGAGACCTTGGAATGTGGAGGTGGCTCAGGGACTCTGCAGGATTCTCCAACCTGAGGTGTTTGACACGGCTCCAACAAGGAAGCTTCCCATGTGGAGACGAGAGAAGTTCTGTTCAGTGCCTCAGGAAAGCCCCATATCCTGTTCTTCGAACCAAAGCCTCTGAGGAGTGACACCTGGAAAACAAAGCAAGAGTTGAGATTAGGGCCTAAGGGCCTGTCCGGCTCAACCTTCTATCTCTGTTGACATCTGTGTGCATGCCTTCATGGAGGTAGCAGCTCAGCTTGTGTCCAAAGTCCCCTGTGTGTGCAGGGAGGCTCCCGGTAATGGTATGTCCTCGGGGGCCTTGAGGTTTCTCATATTCTGGAGGTGTGTGGCCAAAGGAATGGACAGAGTTTCCCAGGAGAGAGCAGGCACGGTCCTATGGTATGGCTCCAGAGGACCCAGCCTAGAGGCTGTGTTTGCCAGGGCTGTGGGGACAGATGTCTGAAAAAGCAAACTTGGCTCAGGTAGGGGCCAAGGTAATGGCAGGCCTGATCTCCAGTCCGAGAGGGGAGATCCTCTGGATATCAAAGGAGGGCAAGTGGGAGGCAGTCGCTCAGGCTTTTGTCTCTGGGTGTTGCGTTCACAGTGGCCGTTCAGGGTAGGGGTTGCTTCAGGGGCCGAGGAAGAGCCTTCCTCTCGGGGGATTGTCCAAGCTCCCAAGTGTTTGGGTTCATTCTGTGGGAAGGGAAGAGTACTGTTTTCTGCCACAGGGGACCCCCCAGGAGAGGGACTCTAGAGCACAGCAGTGGGTTCCCTCAACTGGAATACACACCATCTAGTTAGTCCTGCGTGCCTATGGGCATGGCAAGCCACATATGCAGGCTCTTGGTCCAATCACTGAGAGGCGTTACTTGAATAAGGTACTCACGCTGAGGGTCACAATGTGTGTTTGTGCCCAAGGCGGCCCTCACACATGGGCGTGGCCTCATGGGCCATGCCGTTTTCTCCTACACTGAAGGTTTGACTCACTGCCAGCAGCAAGGTTTCTTGCCATGGGGAAGGAGGGGTTCTGACTTGTGCATCAGGTTCCCCCCTGTGCAGGGATTGGAGATAAGGTCTAGGTTCTGATGACTGAAAACCCAGGTTGGGAATGGATCGTGGCCTAAGGCAGTGGCGGGTCCAATGTGCTGGGTGTGCAGCCAGCTGTGTCGGTGTCTGTTGGAAGGTCTGGGCTCAGGCTATTTGCGACAGAGCATCAGTGTTTAAGGTAGCCTATGCAATTGGGGTGTTGCCGAGGGCCAAGCAGTTTGATCCTCATTTGGGGTTTCTGGGCAGCACCATAGACAAAGTTTTTCTCCTGGGAGGCAGGCGGAGTGCTTCATTGTGGCCCCAGAATTCCCAGTAGGGAGGGTTTGTGGGCCAGGAGTGTGAGGACGGAAGTCTAGGAACACAAGCTAAAGTGAGGATTGGAGCCAAGGGCAGAGCAGGCCCACTAGGCAGAGGCTGAATCAAAATCTCCTGCATCTGAAGTCAGGCTGAGGATCAGACGTTGGCTGAGGCTGGCGTATGTGTCCATGTTGGCACCTTCATGAAGCGGGGGCCTCATGAGGCCAAGGAAGTTTTCCCACGCTGAGTTTGGAGGTTGCCCCAAACCACCAGGTTTCCTTCTGTGGGACATTCGAACCTGTTGCATGGCTCCAGGACATACTATACGGAAGGACTGGAGAGCACGGTTCGAAGGATGGATCCCTGTACAGCATGCCTCGCATTCCCATTGGCCATTAGCCACAAGATATGTTTGATCTGCTGCCTCTGGGGCACGCTAACCAGGGGGCTGAGTTGAAATGGCCTCTCCTGAGGATGCGTCATAATATGCGTTTGGGTCCATGGAAACCTTGGAATGTGCTGGATGTTCAGTGGCCCTGCAGAACTCTCCTACCTGAAGGGTTTGATACATCCCCAGTAAGGAAGCTCCCCATGTGGAGACGAGAGAGGTTTGGTGTGGAGCCTCAGAAAAGCCCCGTGTGCTGGTCTACGAAAACAGACCTCTGAGGACGGACACATGGAAACCAAAGCTAAGGTTCAGATTAGGGCCTGGGGGCCTGTCCATTTCAACCTTCTGTCTCTGGGGACACTGTCTGAGAGTCTAAGTGGAGATAGTTGCTCCGCTGGTGTCAGAGAGCCCCTCTTAGTCCAGGGTGGCCTACACTATTGATGGCCTCAGGGGCCTTGGAGCTTTTCCCTAACCTGTAGGGTTGTGGTCAATGGATTGGGCACAATTTCCTTGGAGAGGGCAGGCACAATCTTTCGCTGTGGCTCCAGAGGTCCTAGCCTGGCGGTTGTGTGGGTCCAGGCTGAGGGCACAGAAGTCTGAAAACACAAACTCAGCTTATGAGTGGCGCCTAGGGTATGGCAGGCCGGATGTACAGCCCGAGAGGGAGCTCCTGGGCCTCTGAAACAAGGGCGAGTGGGAGACGTTCCTTCAGACTTTTGTCTCTGGATGTTGTGTCCGAGATAGCCGTGGATTGGAGGGGTGGCCTCAGGGACTGTGGACGAGTATCCCTCTCTGGGGATTTGTCCCAGCTCCCTAGAGTTTGGGGTCATTTTGTGGGAAGGGTGGAAAAGTGTTGTCTGGCTCACGTGTCTCTCCAAGAAAGGGATTCCAGAGCAGAGCCCCAGGTACGGGCGGGGCGACTGGAAAACTCAAACACTGGTGAGGATTGGGTGCATAGGGGCTTGGCAAGCCCCATATGCGGGCTCTTGGCCCAGGCCCTGACAGGCCTTTCTTTGACATGGGGCTCATGCTGAGGGTCAGAGTGTGAATTTGTGCCCAAGCAGCACTCAAGTTTGGGCGTGGCATCAGGGACCAGGAAGGTTTCTCCCACCCTGAAGGTGTGACTCCATGCCAAGAGCAAGCTTTACAGCCACGGGGAAGGAGGAGTTCTGTGTTGTGCTTGCGATACCCAGCTGTGTGGAGAATTGATATAATGTCTAGGTTCAGATATCTGAAAACCAAGGTTAGGAAGAGGTGACGGCATAAGACCATGGCGTGTCCGAAGTGCTGGGTGTGCGGCCAGCTGTCTCCTTGTCTGTCTGGACGTCTGGCTTCAGGCTGTGTCAGACAGAGCATGAGTGCCCAGAGCAGCCTATCCAGTTCGGGTACCGGTCGAGGCCCGAGCAGGTTGATCCTCATCTGGGTTTTCTGGAGAGAGCCCCACAGGGAAATGTTTTTCTTCCCTTGGGCAGACCCTGGGCTGGGTTGTGGTTCTGGAGTTCCTAGTCCGGAGGGCTTGTTTGCCAGGAGTGTGAGGAAGGAAGTCTGAAAACACAAGCTAGCGTGAGGTTTGGGACCGATGGCACGGCAGGCCCACTCTGAGAGGCTGAATCGAGATCTCCTGCACTGAGGTCATTTCAACTATGAGACGTGCCTCAGGCTAGAGTTTTTGTCCAGCATGGCCTCTTGCTGAATGGTGTGGGGGCCTCATGAGGCCAGGAAGGTTTGCCTACGATGGGATTTGTGAACTACTCCAAACCTCAAGGTTTCCTTCTGCATGAAAGTCGAGTGCTATTGGATGGTTCCAGGAGGCCCCATACGGAAAGACTCGAGAGCAGGTGTCTAAGCATGGATGCCTGGGAACGCCACCTCATATTCCCACTCTTTAGTCAGGACAAGGCAGGCTCAATCTGCGGGCTCCTGGGTGAGCTACCCAGAGGGGAGAGTTGAAATGGACTCTCCTGAAGATGAGTCCTACTGTGGCTTGGTGGCCTGGGAGACCTTGGAATGTGGAGGTGGCTCAGGGACTCTGCAGGATTCTCCAACCTGAGGTGTTTGACACGGCTCCAACAAGGAAGCTTCCCATGTGGAGACGAGAGAAGTTCTGTTCAGTGCCTCAGGAAAGCCCCATATCCTGTTCTTCGAACCAAAGCCTCTGAGGAGTGACACCTGGAAAACAAAGCAAGAGTTGAGATTAGGGCCTAAGGGCCTGTCCGGCTCAACCTTCTATCTCTCTTGACATCTGTGTGCATGCCTTCATGGAGGTAGCAGCTCAGCTTGTGTCCGAAGGCCCCTGTGTGTGCAGGGAGGCTCCCGGTAATGGTATGTCCTCGGGGGCCTTGAGGTTTCTCATATTCTGGAGGTGTGTGGCCAAAGGAATGGACAGAGTTTCCCAGGAGAGAGCAGGCATGGTCCTGTGGTATGGCTCCAGAGGACCCAGCCTAGAGGCTGTGTTTGCCAGGGCTGTGGGGACAGATGTCTGAAAAAGCAAACTTGGCTCAGGTAGGGGCCAAGGTAATGGCAGGCCTGATCTCCAGTCCGAGAGGGGAGATCCTCTGGATATCAAAGGAGGGCAAGTGGGAGGCAGTCGCTCAGGCTTTTGTCTCTGGGTGTTGCGTTCACAGTGGCCGTTCAGGGTAGGGGTTGCTTCAGGGGCCGAGGAAGAGCCTTCCTCTCGGGGGATTGTCCAAGCTCCCAAGTGTTTGGGTTCATTCTGTGGGAAGGGAAGAGTACTGTTTTCTGCCACAGGGGACCCCCCAGGAGAGGGACTCTAGAGCACAGCAGTGGGTTCCCTCAACTGGAATACACACCATCTAGTTAGTCCTGCGTGCCTATGGGCATGGCAAGCCACATATGCAGGCTCTTGGTCCAATCACTGAGAGGCGTTACTTGAATAAGGTACTCACGCTGAGGGTCACAATGTGTGTTTGTGCCCAAGGCGGCCCTCACACATGGGCGTGGCCTCATGGGCCATGCCGTTTTCTCCTACACTGAAGGTTTGACTCACTGCCAGCAGCAAGGTTTCTTGCCATGGGGAAGGAGGGGTTCTGACTTGTGCATCAGGTTCCCCCCTGTGCAGGGATTGGAGATAAGGTCTAGGTTCTGATGACTGAAAACCCAGGTTGGGAATGGATGGTGGCCTAAGGCAGTGGCGGGTCCAATGTGCTGGGTGTGCAGCCAGCTGTGTCGGTGTCTGTTGGAAGGTCTGGGCTCAGGCTATTTGCGACAGAGCATCAGTGTTTAAGGTAGCCTATGCAATTGGGGTGTTGCCGAGGGCCAAGCAGTTTGATCCTCATTTGGGGTTTCTGGGCAGCACCATAGACAAAGTTTTTCTCCTGGGAGGCAGGCGGAGTGCTTCATTGTGGCCCCAGAATTCCCAGAAGGGAGGGTTTGTGGGCCAGGAGTGTGAGGACGGAAGTCTAGGAACACATGCTAAAGTGAGGATTGGAGCCAAGGGCAGAGCAGGCCCACTAGGCAGAGGCTGAATCAAAATCTCCTGCATCTGAAGTCAGGCTGAGGATCAGACGTTGGCTGAGGCTGGCGTATGTGTCCATGTTGGCACCTTCATGAAGCGGGGGCCTCATGAGGCCAAGGAAGTTTTCCCACGCTGAGTTTGGAGGTTGGCCAAACCACCAGGTTTCCTTCTGTGGGACATTCGAGTCCTGTTGCATGGCTCCAGGACATACCTTACGGAAGGACTGGAGAGCACGGTTCGAAGGATGGATCCCTGTACAGCATGCCTCGCATTCCCATTGGCCATTAGCCACAAGATATGTTTGATCTGCTGCCTCTGGGGCACGCTAACCAGGGGGCTGAGTTGAAATGGCCTCTTCTGAGGATGCGTCATAATGTGCGTTTGGGTCCATGGAAACCTTGGAATGTGCTGGTTGTTCAGTGGCCCTGCGGAACTCTCCTACCTGAAGGGTTTGATACATCCCCAGTAAGTAAGCTCCCCATGTGGAGGCGAGAGAGGTTTGGTTTGGTGCCTCAGAAAAGCCCCGTGTGCTGGTCTACGAAAACAGACCTCTGAGGACGGACACATGGAAACCAAAGCTAAGGTTCAGATTAGGGCCTGGGGGCCTGTCCATTTCAACCTTCTGTCTCTGGGGACACTGTCTGAGAGTCTAAGTGGAGATAGTTGCTCCGCTGGTGTCAGAGAGCCCCCCTTAGTCCAGGGTGGCCTACACTATTGATGGCCTCAGGGGCCTTGGAGCTTTTCCCTAACCTGTAGGGTTGTGGTCAATGGATTGGGCACAATTTCCTTGGAGAGGGCAGGCACAATCTTTCGCTGTGGCTCCAGAGGCCCTAGCCTGGCGGTTGTGTGGGTCCAGGCTGAGGGCACAGAAGTCTGAAAACACAAACTCAGCTTATGAGTGGCGCCTAGAGTATGGCAGGCCGGATGTACAGCCCGAGAGGGAGCTCCTCGGCCTCTGAAACAAGGGCGAGTGGGAGGCGTTCCTTCAGGCTTTTGTCTCTGGATGTTGTGTCCGGGATAGCCGTGGATTGGAGGGGTGGCCTCAGGGACTGTGGACGAGTATCCCTCTCTGGGGATTTGTCCCAGCTCCCAAGAGTTTGGGGTCATTTTGTGGGAAGGGTGGAAAAGTGTTGTCTGGCTCACGTGTCTCTCCAAGAAAGGGATTCCAGAGCAGAGCCCCAGGTACGGGCGGGGCGACTGGAAAACTCAAACACTGGTGAGGATTGGGTGCATAGGGGCTTGGCAAGCCCCATATGCGGGCTCTTGGCCCAGGCCCTGACAGGCCTTTCTTTGACATGGGGCTCATGCTGAGGGTCACAGTGTGAATTTGTGCCCAAGCAGCACTCAAGTTTGGGCGTGGCATCAGGGACCAGAAAGGTTTCTCCCTCCCTGAAGGTGTGACTCCATGCCAAGAGCAAGCTTTACAGCCACGGGGAAGGAGGAGTTCTGTGTTGTGCTTGCGATACCCAGCTGTGTGGAGAATTGATATAATGTCTAGGTTCAGATATCTGAAAACCAAGGTTAGGAAGAGGTGACGGCATAAGACCATGGCGTGTCCGAAGTGCTGGGTGTGTGGCCAGCTGTCTCCTTGTCTGTCTGGACGTCTGGCTTCAGGCTGTTTCAGACAGAGCATGAGTGCCCAGAGCAGCCTATCCAGTTCGGGTACCGGTCGAGGCCCGAGCAGGTTGATCCTCATCTGGGTTTTCTGGAGAGAGCCCCAGAGGGAAAAGTTTTTCTTCCCTTGGGCAGACCCTGGGCTGGGTTGTGGTTCTGGAGTTCCTAGTCCGGAGGGCTTGTTTGCCAGGAGTGTGAGGAAGGAAGTCTGAAAACACAAGCTAGCGTGAGGTTTGGGACCGATGGCACGGCAGGCCCACTCTGAGAGGCTGAATCGAGATCTCCTGCACTGAGGTCATTTCAACTATGAGACGTGCCTCAGGCTAGAGTTTTTGTCCAGCATGGCCTCTTGCTGAATGGTGTGGGGGCCTCATGAGGCCAGGAAGGTTTGCCTACGATGGGATTTGTGAACTACTCCAAACCTCAAGGTTTCCTTCTGCATGAAAGTCGAGTGCTATTGGATGGTTCCAGGAGGCCCCATACGGAAAGACTCGAGAGCAGGTGTCTAAGCATGGATGCCTGGGAACGCCACCTCATATTCCCACTCTTTAGTCAGGACAAGGCAGGCTCAATCTGCGGGCTCCTGGGTGAGCTACCCAGAGGGGAGAGTTGAAATGGACTCTCCTGAAGATGAGTCCTACTGTGGCTTGGTGGCCTGGGAGACCTTGGAATGTGGAGGTGGCTCAGGGACTCTGCAGGATTCTCCAACCTGAGGTGTTTGACACGGCTCCAACAAGGAAGCTTCCCATGTGGAGACGAGAGAAGTTCTGTTCAGTGCCTCAGGAAAGCCCCATATCCTGTTCTTCGAACCAAAGCCTCTGAGGAGTGACACCTGGAAAACAAAGCAAGAGTTGAGATTAGGGCCTAAGGGCCTGTCCGGCTCAACCTTCTATCTCTCTTGACATCTGTGTGCATGCCTTCATGGAGGTAGCAGCTCAGCTTGTGTCCGAAGGCCCCTGTGTGTGCAGGGAGGCTCCCGGTAATGGTATGTCCTCGGGGGCCTTGAGGTTTCTCATATTCTGGAGGTGTGTGGCCAAAGGAATGGACAGAGTTTCCCAGGAGAGAGCAGGCATGGTCCTGTGGTATGGCTCCAGAGGACCCAGCCTAGAGGCTGTGTTTGCCAGGGCTGTGGGGACAGATGTCTGAAAAAGCAAACTTGGCTCAGGTAGGGGCCAAGGTAATGGCAGGCCTGATCTCCAGTCCGAGAGGGGAGATCCTCTGGATATCAAAGGAGGGCAAGTGGGAGGCAGTCGCTCAGGCTTTTGTCTCTGGGTGTTGCGTTCACAGTGGCCGTTCAGGGTAGGGGTTGCTTCAGGGGCCGAGGAAGAGCCTTCCTCTCGGGGGATTGTCCAAGCTCCCAAGTGTTTGGGTTCATTCTGTGGGAAGGGAAGAGTACTGTTTTCTGCCACAGGGGACCCCCCAGGAGAGGGACTCTAGAGCACAGCAGTGGGTTCCCTCAACTGGAATACACACCATCTAGTTAGTCCTGCGTGCCTATGGGCATGGCAAGCCACATATGCGGGCTCTTGGTCCAATCACTGAGAGGCGTTACTTGAATAAGGTACTCACGCTGAGGGTCACAATGTGTGTTTGTGCCCAAGGCGGCCCTCACACATGGGCGTGGCCTCATGGGCCATGCCGTTTTCTCCTACACTGAAGGTTTGACTCACTGCCAGCAGCAAGGTTTCTTGCCATGGGGAAGGAGGGGTTCTGACTTGTGCATCAGGTTCCCCCCTGTGCAGGGATTGGAGATAAGGTCTAGGTTCTGATGACTGAAAACCCAGGTTGGGAATGGATGGTGGCCTAAGGCAGTGGCGGGTCCAATGTGCTGGGTGTGCAGCCAGCTGTGTCGGTGTCTGTAGGAAGGTCTGGGCTCAGGCTATTTGCGACAGAGCATCAGTGTTTAAGGTAGCCTATGCAATTGGGGTGTTGCCGAGGGCCAAGCAGTTTGATCCTCATTTGGGGTTTCTGGGCAGCACCATAGACAAAGTTTTTCTCCTGGGAGGCAGGCGGAGTGCTTCATTGTGGCCCCAGAATTCCCAGTAGGGAGGGTTTGCGGGCCAGGAGTGTGAGGACGGAAGTCTAGGAACACAAGCTAAAGTGAGGATTGGAGCCAAGGGCAGAGCAGGCCCACTAGGCAGAGGCTGAATCAAAATCTCCTGCATCTGAAGTCAGGCTGAGGATCAGACGTTGGCTGAGGCTGGCGTATGTGTCCATGTTGGCACCTTCATGAAGCGGGGGCCTCATGAGGCCAAGGAAGTTTTCCCACGCTGAGTTTGGAGGTTGCCCCAAACCACCAGGTTTCCTTCTGTGGGACATTCGAGTCCTGTTGCATGGCTCCAGGACATACCATACGGAAGGACTGGAGAGCACGGTTCGAAGGATGGATCCCTGTACAGCATGCCTCGCATTCGCATTGGCCATTAGCCACAAGATATGTTTGATCTGCTGCCTCTGGGGCACGCTAACCAGGGGGCTGAGTTGAAATGGCCTCTCCTGAGGATGCGTCATAATGTGCGTTTGGGTCCATGGAAACCTTGGAATGTGCTGGATGTTCAGTGGCCCTGCAGAACTCTCCTACCTGAAGGGTTTGATACATCCCCAGTAAGGAAGCTCCCCATGTGGAGACGAGAGAGGTTTGGTGTGGAGCCTCAGAAAAGCCCCGTGTGCTGGTCTACGAAAACAGACCTCTGAGGACGGACACATGGAAACCAAAGCTAAGGTTCAGATTAGGGCCTGGGGGCCTGTCCATTTCAACCTTCTGTCTCTGGGGACACTGTCTGAGAGTCTAAGTGGAGATAGTTGCTCCGCTGGTGTCAGAGAGCCCCCCTTAGTCCAGGGTGGCCTACACTATTGATGGCCTCAGGGGCCTTGGAGCTTTTCCCTAACCTGTAGGGTTGTGGTCAATGGATTGGGCACAATTTCCTTGGAGAGGGCAGGCACAATCTTTCGCTGTGGCTCCAGAGGCCCTAGCCTGGCGGTTGTGTGGGTCCAGGCTGAGGGCACAGAAGTCTGAAAACACAAACTCAGCTTATGAGTGGCGCCTAGAGTATGGCAGGCCGGATGTACAGCCCGAGAGGGAGCTCCTCGGCCTCTGAAACAAGGGCGAGTGGGAGGCGTTCCTTCAGGCTTTTGTCTCTGGATGTTGTGTCCGGGATAGCCGTGGATTGGAGGGGTGGCCTCAGGGACTGTGGACGAGTATCCCTCTCTGGGGATTTGTCCCAGCTCCCAAGAGTTTGGGGTCATTTTGTGGGAAGGGTGGAAAAGTGTTGTCTGGCTCACGTGTCTCTCCAAGAAAGGGATTCCAGAGCAGAGCCCCAGGTACGGGCGGGGCGACTGGAAAACTCAAACACTGGTGAGGATTGGGTGCATAGGGGCTTGGCAAGCCCCATATGCGGGCTCTTGGCCCAGGCCCTGACAGGCCTTTCTTTGACATGGGGCTCATGCTGAGGGTCACAGTGTGAATTTGTGCCCAAGCAGCACTCAAGTTTGGGCGTGGCATCAGGGACCAGAAAGGTTTCTCCCTCCCTGAAGGTGTGACTCCATGCCAAGAGCAAGCTTTACAGCCACGGGGAAGGAGGAGTTCTGTGTTGTGCTTGCGATACCCAGCTGTGTGGAGAATTGATATAATGTCTAGGTTCAGATATCTGAAAACCAAGGTTAGGAAGAGGTGACGGCATAAGACCATGGCGTGTCCGAAGTGCTGGGTGTGTGGCCAGCTGTCTCCTTGTCTGTCTGGACGTCTGGCTTCAGGCTGTTTCAGACAGAGCATGAGTGCCCAGAGCAGCCTATCCAGTTCGGGTACCGGTCGAGGCCCGAGCAGGTTGATCCTCATCTGGGTTTTCTGGAGAGAGCCCCAGAGGGAAAAGTTTTTCTTCCCTTGGGCAGACCCTGGGCTGGGTTGTGGTTCTGGAGTTCCTAGTCCGGAGGGCTTGTTTGCCAGGAGTGTGAGGAAGGAAGTCTGAAAACACAAGCTAGCGTGAGGTTTGGGACCGATGGCACGGCAGGCCCACTCTGAGAGGCTGAATCGAGATCTCCTGCACTGAGGTCATTTCAACTCTGAGACGTGCCTCAGGCTAGAGTTTTTGTCCAGCATGGCCTCTTCCTGAATGGTGTGGGGGCCTCATGAGGCCAGGAAGGTTTGCCTACGATGGGATTTGTGAACTACTCCAAACCTCAAGGTTTCCTTCTGCATGAAAGTCGAGTGCTATTGGATGGTTCCAGGAGGCCCCATACGGAAAGACTCGAGAGCAGGTGTCTAAGCATGGATGCCTGGGAACGCCACCTCATATTCCCACTCTTTAGTCAGGACAAGGCAGGCTCAATCTGCGGGCTCCTGGGTGAGCTACCCAGAGGGGAGAGTTGAAATGGACTCTCCTGAAGATGAGTCCTACTGTGGCTTGGTGGCCTGGGAGACCTTGGAATGTGGAGGTGGCTCAGGGACTCTGCAGGATTCTCCAACCTGAGGTGTTTGACACGGCTCCAACAAGGAAGCTTCCCATGTGGAGACGAGAGAAGTTCTGTTCAGTGCCTCAGGAAAGCCCCATATCCTGTTCTTCGAACCAAAGCCTCTGAGGAGTGACACCTGGAAAACAAAGCAAGAGTTGAGATTAGGGCCTAAGGGCCTGTCCGGCTCAACCTTCTATCTCTCTTGACATCTGTGTGCATGCCTTCATGGAGGTAGCAGCTCAGCTTGTGTCCGAAGGCCCCTGTGTGTGCAGGGAGGCTCCCGGTAATGGTATGTCCTCGGGGGCCTTGAGGTTTCTCATATTCTGGAGGTGTGTGGCCAAAGGAATGGACAGAGTTTCCCAGGAGAGAGCAGGCATGGTCCTGTGGTATGGCTCCAGAGGACCCAGCCTAGAGGCTGTGTTTGCCAGGGCTGTGGGGACAGATGTCTGAAAAAGCAAACTTGGCTCAGGTAGGGGCCAAGGTAATGGCAGGCCTGATCTCCAGTCCGAGAGGGGAGATCCTCTGGATATCAAAGGAGGGCAAGTGGGAGGCAGTCGCTCAGGCTTTTGTCTCTGGGTGTTGCGTTCACAGTGGCCGTTCAGGGTAGGGGTTGCTTCAGGGGCCGAGGAAGAGCCTTCCTCTCGGGGGATTGTCCAAGCTCCCAAGTGTTTGGGTTCATTCTGTGGGAAGGGAAGAGTACTGTTTTCTGCCACAGGGGACCCCCCAGGAGAGGGACTCTAGAGCACAGCAGTGGGTTCCCTCAACTGGAATACACACCATCTAGTTAGTCCTGCGTTCCTATGGGCATGGCAAGCCACATATGCGGGCTCTTGGTCCAATCACTGAGAGGCGTTACTTGAATAAGGTACTCACGCTGAGGGTCACAATGTGTGTTTGTGCCCAAGGCGGCCCTCACACATGGGCGTGGCCTCATGGGCCATGCCGTTTTCTCCTACACTGAAGGTTTGACTCACTGCCAGCAGCAAGGTTTCTTGCCATGGGGAAGGAGGGGTTCTGACTTGTGCATCAGGTTCCCCCCTGTGCAGGGATTGGAGATAAGGTCTAGGTTCTGATGACTGAAAACCCAGGTTGGGAATGGATGGTGGCCTAAGGCAGTGGCGGGTCCAATGTGCTGGGTGTGCAGCCAGCTGTGTCGGTGTCTGTAGGAAGGTCTGGGCTCAGGCTATTTGCGACAGAGCATCAGTGTTTAAGGTAGCCTATGCAATTGGGGTGTTGCCGAGGGCCAAGCAGTTTGATCCTCATTTGGGGTTTCTGGGCAGCACCATAGACAAAGTTTTTCTCCTGGGAGGCAGGCGGAGTGCTTCATTGTGGCCCCAGAATTCCCAGTAGGGAGGGTTTGCGGGCCAGGAGTGTGAGGACGGAAGTCTAGGAACACAAGCTAAAGTGAGGATTGGAGCCAAGGGCAGAGCAGGCCCACTAGGCAGAGGCTGAATCAAAATCTCCTGCATCTGAAGTCAGGCTGAGGATCAGACGTTGGCTGAGGCTGGCGTATGTGTCCATGTTGGCACCTTCATGAAGCGGGGGCCTCATGAGGCCAAGGAAGTTTTCCCACGCTGAGTTTGGAGGTTGCCCCAAACCACCAGGTTTCCTTCTGTGGGACATTCGAGTCCTGTTGCATGGCTCCAGGAGATACCATACGGAAGGACTGGAGAGCACGGTTCGAAGGATGGATCCCTGTACAGCATGCCTCGCATTCGCATTGGCCATTAGCCACAAGATATGTTTGATCTGCTGCCTCTGGGGCACGCTAACCAGGGGGCTGAGTTGAAATGGCCTCTCCTGAGGATGCGTCATAATGTGCGTTTGGGTCCATGGAAACCTTGGAATGTGCTGGATGTTCAGTGGCCCTGCAGAACTCTCCTACCTGAAGGGTTTGATACATCCCCAGTAAGGAAGCTCCCCATGTGGAGACGAGAGAGGTTTGGTGTGGAGCCTCAGAAAAGCCCCGTGTGCTGGTCTACGAAAACAGACCTCTGAGGACGGACACATGGAAACCAAAGCTAAGGTTCAGATTAGGGCCTGGGGGCCTGTCCATTTCAACCTTCTGTCTCTGGGGACACTGTCTGAGAGTCTAAGTGGAGATAGTTGCTCCGCTGGTGTCAGAGAGCCCCTCTTAGTCCAGGGTGGCCTACACTATTGATGGCCTCAGGGGCCTTGGAGCTTTTCCCTAACCTGTATGGTTGTGGTCAATGGATTGGGCACAATTTCCTTGGAGAGGGCAGGCACAATCTTTCGCTGTGGCTCCAGAGGCCCTAGCCTGGCGGTTGTGTGGGTCCAGGCTGAGGGCACAGAAGTCTGAAAACACAAACTCAGCTTATGAGTGGCGCCTAGGGTATGGCAGGCCGGATGTACAGCCCGAGAGGGAGCTCCTGGGCCTCTGAAACAAGGGCGAGTGGGAGGCGTTCCTTCAGGCTTTTGTCTCTGGATGTTGTGTCCGAGATAGCCGTGGATTGGAGGGGTGGCCTCAGGGACTGTGGACGAGTATCCCTCTCTGGGGATTTGTCCCAGCTCCCAAGAGTTTGGGGTCATTTTGTGGGAAGGGTGGAAAAGTGTTGTCTGGCTCACGTGTCTCTCCAAGAAAGGGATTCCAGAGCAGAGCCCCAGGTACGGGCGGGGCGACTGGAAAACTCAAACACTGGTGAGGATTGGGTGCATAGGGGCTTGGCAAGCCCAATATGCGGGCTCTTGGCCCAGGCCCTGACAGGCCTTTCTTTGACATGGGGCTCATGCTGAGGGTCAGAGTGTGAATTTGTGCCCAAGCAGCACTCAAGTTTGGGCGTGGCATCAGGGACCAGGAAGGTTTCTCCCACCCTGAAGGTGTGACTCCATGCCAAGAGCAAGCTTTACAGCCACGGGGAAGGAGGAGTTCTGTGTTGTGCTTGCGATACCCAGCTGTGTGGAGAATTGATATAATGTCTAGGTTCAGATATCTGAAAACCAAGGTTAGGAAGAGGTGACGGCATAAGACCATGGCGTGTCCGAAGTGCTGGGTGTGCGGCCAGCTGTCTCCTTGTCTGTCTGGACGTCTGGCTTCAGGCTGTGTCAGACAGAGCATGAGTGCCCAGAGCAGCCTATCCAGTTCGGGTACCGGTCGATGCCCGAGCAGGTTGATCCTCATCTGGGTTTTCTGGAGAGAGCCCCACAGGGAAACGTTTTTCTTCCCTTGGGCAGACCCTGGGCTGGGTTGTGGTTCTGGAGTTCCTAGTCCGGAGGGCTTGTTTGCCAGGAGTGTGAGGAAGGAAGTCTGAAAACACAAGCTAGCGTGAGGTTTGGGACCGATGGCATGGCAGGCCCACTCTGAGAGGCTGAATCGAAATCTCCTGCACTGAGGTCATTTCAACTCTGAGACGTGCCTCAGGCTAGAGTTTTTGTCCAGCATGGCCTCTTCCTGAATGGTGTGGGGGCCTCATGAGGCCAGGAAGGTTTGCCTACGATGGGATTTGTGAACTACTCCAAACCTCAAGGTTTCCTTCTGCACGAAAGTCGAGTGCTATTGGATGGTTCCAGGAGGCCCCATACGGAAAGACTCGAGAGCAGGTGTCTAAGCATGGATGCCTGGGATCGCCACCTCATATTCCCACTCTTTAGTCAGGACAAGGCAGGCTCAATCTGCGGGCTCCTGGGTGAGCTACCCAGAGGGGAGAGTTGAAATGGACTCTCCTGAAGATGAGTCCTACTGTGGCTTGGTGGCCTGGGAGACCTTGGAATGTGGAGGTGGCTCAGGGACTCTGCAGGATTCTCCAACCTGAGGTGTTTGACACGGCTCCAACAAGGAAGCTTCCCATGTGGAGACGAGAGAAGTTCTGTTCAGTGCCTCAGGAAAGCCCCATATCCTGTTCTTCGAACCAAAGCCTCTGAGGAGTGACACCTGGAAAACAAAGCAAGAGTTGAGATTAGGGCCTAAGGGCCTGTCCGGCTCAAACTTCTATCTCTGTTGACATCTGTGTGCATGCCTTCATGGAGGTAGCAGCTCAGCTTGTGTCCAAAGGCCCCTGTGTGTGCATGGAGGCTCCCGGTAATGGTATGTCCTCAGGGGCCTTGAGGTTTCTCATATTCTGGAGGTGTGTGGCCAAAGGAATGGACAGAGTTTCCCAGGAGAGAGCAGGCACGGTCCTGTGGTATGGCTCCAGAGGACACAGCCTAGAGGCTGTGTTTGCCAGGGCTGTGGGGACAGATGTCTGAAAAAGCAAACTTGGCTCAGGTAGGGGCCAAGGTAATGGCAGGCCTGATCTCCAGTCCGAGAGGGGAGATCCTCTGGATATCAAAGGAGGGCAAGTGGGAGGCAGTCGCTCAGGCTTTTGTCTCTGGGTGTTGCGTTCACAGTGGCCGTTCAGGGTAGGGGTTGCTTCAGGGGCCGAGGAAGAGCCTTCCTCTCGGGGGATTGTCCAAGCTCCCAAGTGTTTGGGTTCATTCTGTGGGAAGGGAAGAGTACTGTTTTCTGCCACAGGGGACCCCCCAGGAGAGGGACTCTAGAGCACAGCAGTGGGTTCCCTCAACTGGAATACACACCATCTAGTTAGTCCTGCGTGCCTATGGGCATGGCAAGCCACATATGCAGGCTCTTGGTACAATCACTGAGAGGCGTTACTTGAATAAGGTACTCACGCTGAGGGTCACAATGTGTGTTTGTGCCCAAGGCGGCCCTCACACATGGGCGTGGCCTCATGGGCCATGCCGTTTTCTCCTACACTGAAGGTTTGACTCACTGCCAGCAGCAAGGTTTCTTGCCATGGGGAAGGAGGGGTTCTGACTTGTGCATCAGGTTCCCCCCTGTGCAGGGATTAGAGATAAGGTCTAGGTTCTGATGACTGAAAACCCAGGTTGGGAATGGATGGTGGCCTAAGGCAGTGGCGGGTCCAATGTGCTGGGTGTGCAGCCAGCTGTGTCGGTGTCTGTTGGAAGGTCTGGGCTCAGGCTATTTGCGACAGAGCATCAGTGTTTAAGGTAGCCTATGCAATTGGGGTGTTGCCGAGGGCCAAGCAGTTTGATCCTCATTTGGGGTTTCTGGGCAGCACCATAGACAAAGTTTTTCTCCTGGGAGGCAGGCGGAGTGCTTCATTGTGGCCCCAGAATTCCCAGTAGGGAGGGTTTGCGGGCCAGGAGTGTGAGGACGGAAGTCTAGGAACACAAGCTAAAGTGAGGATTGGAGCCAAGGGCAGAGCAGGCCCACTAGGCAGAGGCTGAATCAAAATCTCCTGCATCTGAAGTCAGGCTGAGGATCAGACGTTGGCTGAGGCTGGCGTATGTGTCCATGTTGGCACCTTCATGAAGCGGGGGCCTCATGAGGCCAAGGAAGTTTTCCCACGCTGAGTTTGGAGGTTGCCCCAAACCACCAGGTTTCCTTCTGTGGGACATTCGAGTCCTGTTGCATGGCTCCAGGACATACCATACGGAAGGACTGGAGAGCACGGTTCGAAGGATGGATCCCTGTACAGCATGCCTCGCATTCGCATTGGCCATTAGCCACAAGATATGTTTGATCTGCTGCCTCTGGGGCACGCTAACCAGGGGGCTGAGTTGAAATGGCCTCTCCTGAGGATGCGTCATAATGTGCGTTTGGGTCCATGGAAACCTTGGAATGTGCTGGATGTTCAGTGGCCCTGCAGAACTCTCCTACCTGAAGGGTTTGATACATCCCCAGTAAGGAAGCTCCCCATGTGGAGACGAGAGAGGTTTGGTGTGGAGCCTCAGAAAAGCCCCGTGTGCTGGTCTACGAAAACAGACCTCTGAGGACGGACACATGGAAACCAAAGCTAAGGTTCAGATTAGGGCCTGGGGGCCTGTCCATTTCAACCTTCTGTCTCTGGGGACACTGTCTGAGAGTCTAAGTGGAGATAGTTGCTCCGCTGGTGTCAGAGAGCCCCTCTTAGTCCAGGGTGGCCTACACTATTGATGGCCTCAGGGGCCTTGGAGCTTTTCCCTAACCTGTATGGTTGTGGTCAATGGATTGGGCACAATTTCCTTGGAGAGGGCAGGCACAATCTTTCGCTGTGGCTCCAGAGGCCCTAGCCTGGCGGTTGTGTGGGTCCAGGCTGAGGGCACAGAAGTCTGAAAACACAAACTCAGCTTATGAGTGGCGCCTAGGGTATGGCAGGCCGGATGTACAGCCCGAGATGGAGCTCCTGGGCCTCTGAAACAAGGGCGAGTGGGAGGCGTTCCTTCAGGCTTTTGTCTCTGGATGTTGTGTCCGAGATAGCCGTGGATTGGAGGGGTGGCCTCAGGGACTGTGGACGAGTATCCCTCTCTGGGGATTTGTCCCAGCTCCCAAGAGTTTGGGGTCATTTTGTGGGAAGGGTGGAAAAGTGTTGTCTGGCTCACGTGTCTCTCCAAGAAAGGGATTCCAGAGCAGAGCCCCAGGTACGGGCGGGGCGACTGGAAAACTCAAACACTGGTGAGGATTGGGTGCATAGGGGCTTGGCAAGCCCCATATGCGGGCTCTTGGCCCAGGCCCTGACAGGCCTTTCTTTGACATGGGGCTCATGCTGAGGGTCACAGTGTGAATTTGTGCCCAAGCAGCACTCAAGTTTGGGCGTGGCATCAGGGACCAGAAAGGTTTCTCCCTCCCTGAAGGTGTGACTCCATGCCAAGAGCAAGCTTTACAGCCACGGGGAAGGAGGAGTTCTGTGTTGTGCTTGCGATACCCAGCTGTGTGGAGAATTGATATAATGTCTAGGTTCAGATATCTGAAAACCAAGGTTAGGAAGAGGTGACGGCATAAGACCATGGCGTGTCCGAAGTGCTGGGTGTGCGGCCAGCTGTCTCCTTGTCTGTCTGGACGTCTGGCTTCAGGCTGTGTCAGACAGAGCATGAGTGCCCAGAGCAGCCTATCCAGTTCGGGTACCGGTCGAGGCCCGAGCAGGTTGATCCTCATCTGGGTTTTCTGGAGAGAGCCCCAGAGGGAAACGTTTTTCTTCCCTTGGGCAGACCCTGGGCTGGGTTGTGGTTCTGGAGTTCCTAGTCCGGAGGGCTTGTTTGCCAGGAGTGTGAGGAAGGAAGTCTGAAAACACAAGCTAGCGTGAGGTTTGGGACCGATGGCACGGCAGGCCCACTCTGAGAGGCTGAATCGAGATCTCCTGCACTGAGGTCATTTCAACTCTGAGACGTGCCTCAGGCTAGAGTTTTTGTCCAGCATGGCCTCTTCCTGAATGGTGTGGGGGACTCATGAGGCCAGGAAGGTTTGCCTACGATGGGATTTGTGAACTACTCCAAACCTCAAGGTTTCCTTCTGCACGAAAGTCGAGTGCTATTGGATGGTTCCAGGAGGCCCCATACGGAAAGACTCGAGAGCAGGTGTCTAAGCATGGATGCCTGGGATCGCCACCTCATATTCCCACTCTTTAGTCAGGACAAGGCAGGCTCAATCTGCGGGCTCCTGGGTGAGCTACCCAGAGGGGAGAGTTGAAATGGACTCTCCTGAAGATGAGTCCTACTGTGGCTTGGTGGCCTGGGAGACCTTGGAATGTGGAGGTGGCTCAGGGACTCTGCAGGATTCTCCAACCTGAGGTGTTTGACACGGCTCCAACAAGGAAGCTTCCCATGTGGAGACGAGAGAAGTTCTGTTCAGTGCCTCAGGAAAGCCCCATATCCTGTTCTTCGAACCAAAGCCTCTGAGGAGTGACACCTGGAAAACAAAGCAAGAGTTGAGATTAGGGCCTAAGGGCCTGTCCGGCTCAACCTTCTATCTCTGTTGACATCTGTGAGCATGCCTTCATGGAGGTAGCAGCTCAGCTTGTGTCCGAAGGCCCCTGTGTGTGCATGGAGGCTCCCGGTAATGGTATGTCCTCGGGGGCCTTGAGGTTTCTCATATTCTGGAGGTGTGTGGCCAAAGGAATGGACAGAGTTTCCCAGGAGAGAGCAGGCACGGTCCTGTGGTATGGCTCCAGAGGACACAGCCTAGAGGCTGTGTTTGCCAGGGCTGTGGGGACAGATGTCTGAAAAAGCAAACTTGGCTCAGGTAGGGGCCAAGGTAATGGCAGGCCTGATCTCCAGTCCGAGAGGGGAGATCCTCTGGATATCAAAGGAGGGCAAGTGGGAGGCAGTCGCTCAGGCTTTTGTCTCTGGGTGTTGCGTTCACAGTGGCCGTTCAGGGTAGGGGTTGCTTCAGGGGCCGAGGAAGAGCCTTCCTCTCGGGGGATTGTCCAAGCTCCCAAGTGTTTGGGTTCATTCTGTGGGAAGGGAAGAGTACTGTTTTCTGCCACAGGGGACCCCCCAGGAGAGGGACTCTAGAGCACAGCAGTGGGTTCCCTCAACTGGAATACACACCATCTAGTTAGTCCTGCGTGCCTATGGGCATGGCAAGCCACATATGCAGGCTCTTGGTACAATCACTGAGAGGCGTTACTTGAATAAGGTACTCACGCTGAGGGTCACAATGTGTGTTTGTGCCCAAGGCGGCCCTCACACATGGGCGTGGCCTCATGGGCCATGCCGTTTTCTCCTACACTGAAGGTTTGACTCACTGCCAACAGCAAGGTTTCTTGCCATGGGGAAGGAGGGGTTCTGACTTGTGCATCAGGTTCCCCCCTGTGCAGGGATTGGAGATAAGGTCTAGGTTCTGATGACTGAAAACCCAGGTTGGGAATGGATGGTGGCCTAAGGCAGTGGCGGGTCCAATGTGCTGGGTGTGCAGCCAGCTGTGTCGGTGTCTGTTGGAAGGTCTGGGCTCAGGCTATTTGCGACAGAGCATCAGTGTTTAAGGTAGCCTATGCAATTGGGGTGTTGCCGAGGGCCAAGCAGTTTGATCCTCATTTGGGGTTTCTGGGCAGCACCATAGACAAAGTTTTTCTCCTGGGAGGCAGGCGGAGTGCTTCATTGTGGCCCCAGAATTCCCAGTAGGGAGGGTTTGCGGGCCAGGAGTGTGAGGACGGAAGTCTAGGAACACAAGCTAAAGTGAGGATTGGAGCCAAGGGCAGAGCAGGCCCACTAGGCAGAGGCTGAATCAAAATCTCCTGCATCTGAAGTCAGGCTGAGGATCAGACGTTGGCTGAGGCTGGCGTATGTGTCCGTGTTGGCACCTTCATGAAGCGGGGGCCTCATGAGGCCAAGGAAGTTTTCCCACGCTGAGTTTGGAGGTTGCCCCAAACCACCAGGTTTCCTTCTGTGGGACATTCGAGTCCTGTTGCATGGCTCCAGGACATACCATACGGAAGGACTGGAGAGCACGGTTCGAAGGATGGATCCCTGTACAGCATGCCTCGCATTCCCATTGGCCATTAGCCACAAGATATGTTTGATCTGCTGCCTCTGGGGCACGCTAACCAGGGGGCTGAGTTGAAATGGCCTCTCCTGAGGATGCGTCATAATGTGCGTTTGGGTCCATGGAAACCTTGGAATGTGCTGGATGTTCAGTGGCCCTGCAGAACTCTCCTACCTGAAGGGTTTGATACATCCCCAGTAAGGAAGCTCCCCATGTGGAGACGAGAGAGGTTTGGTGTGGAGCCTCAGAAAAGCCCCGTGTGCTGGTCTACGAAAACAGACCTCTGAGGACGGACACATGGAAACCAAAGCTAAGGTTCAGATTAGGGCCTGGGGGCCTGTCCATTTCAACCTTCTGTCTCTGGGGACACTGTCTGAGAGTCTAAGTGGAGATAGTTGCTCCGCTGGTGTCAGAGAGCCCCTCTTAGTCCAGGGTGGCCTACACTATTGATGGCCTCAGGGGCCTTGGAGCTTTTCCCTAACCTGTAGGGTTGTGGTCAATGGATTGGGCACAATTTCCTTGGAGAGGGCAGGCACAATCTTTTGCTGTGGCTCCAGAGGCCCTAGCCTGGCGGTTGTGTGGGTCCAGGCTGAGGGCACAGAAGTCTGAAAACACAAACTCAACTTATGAGTGGCGCCTAGGGTATGGCAGGCCGGATGTACAGCCCGAGAGGGAGCTCCTCAGCCTCTGAAACAAGGGCGAGTGGGAGGCGTTCCTTCAGGCTTTTGTCTCTGGATGTTGTGTCCGAGATAGCCGTGGATTGGAGGGGTGGCCTCAGGGACTGTGGACGAGTATCCCTCTCTGGGGATTTGTCCCAGCTCCCAAGAGTTTGGGGTCATTTTGTGGGAAGGGTGGAAAAGTGTTGTCTGGCTCACGTGTCTCTCCAAGAAAGGGATTCCAGAGCAGAGCCCCAGGTACGGGCGGGGCGACTGGAAAACTCAAACACTGGTGAGGATTGGGTGCATAGGGGCTTGGCAAGCCCCATATGCGGGCTCTTGGCCCAGGCCCTGACAGGCCTTTCTTTGACATGGGGCTCATGCTGAGGGTCACAGTGTGAATTTGTGCCCAAGCAGCACTCAAGTTTGGGCGTGGCATCAGGGACCAGAAAGGTTTCTCCCTCCCTGAAGGTGTGACTCCATGCCAAGAGCAAGCTTTACAGCCACGGGGAAGGAGGAGTTCTGTGTTGTGCTTGCGATACCCAGCTGTGTGGAGAATTGATATAATGTCTAGGTTCAGATATCTGAAAACCAAGGTTAGGAAGAGGTGACGGCATAAGACCATGGCGTGTCCGAAGTGCTGGGTGTGCGGCCAGCTGTCTCCTTGTCTGTCTGGACGTCTGGCTTCAGGCTGTTTCAGACAGAGCATGAGTGCCCAGAGCAGCCTATCCAGTTCGGGTACCGGTCGAGGCCCGAGCAGGTTGATCCTCATCTGGGTTTTCTGGAGAGAGCCCCAGAGGGAAACGTTTTTCTTCCCTTGGGCAGACCCTGGGCTGGGTTGTGGTTCTGGAGTTCCTAGTCCGGAGGGCTTGTTTGCCAGGAGTGTGAGGAAGGAAGTCTGAAAACACAAGCTAGCGTGAGGTTTGGGACCGATGGCACGGCAGGCCCACTCTGAGAGGCTGAATCGAGATCTCCTGCACTGAGGTCATTTCAACTATGAGACGTGCCTCAGGCTAGAGTTTTTGTCCAGCATGGCCTCTTCCTGAATGGTGTGGGTGCCTCATGAGGCCAGGAAGGTTTGCCTACGATGGGATTTGTGAACTACTCCAAACCTCAAGGTTTCCTTCTGCATAAAAGTCGAGTGCTATTGGATGGTTCCAGGAGGCCCCATACGGAAAGACTCGAGAGCAGGTGTCTAAGCATGGATGCCTGGGAACGCCACCTCATATTCCCACTCTTTAGTCAGGACAAGGCAGGCTCAATCTGCGGGCTCCTGGGTGAGCTACCCAGAGGGGAGAGTTGAAATGGACTCTCCTGAAGATGAGTCCTACTGTGGCTTGGTGGCCTGGGAGACCTTGGAATGTGGAGGTGGCTCAGGGACTCTGCAGGATTCTCCAACCTGAGGTGTTTGACACGGCTCCAACAAGGAAGCTTCCCATGTGGAGACGAGAGAAGTTCTGTTCAGTGCCTCAGGAAAGCCCCATATCCTGTTCTTCGAACCAAAGCCTCTGAGGAGTGACACCTGGAAAACAAAGCAAGAGTTGAGATTAGGGCCTAAGGGCCTGTCCGGCTCAACCTTCTATCTCTCTTGACATCTGTGTGCATGCCTTCATGGAGGTAGCAGCTCAGCTTGTGTCCGAAGGCCCCTGTGTGTGCAGGGAGGCTCCCGGTAATGGTATGTCCTCGGGGGCCTTGAGGTTTCTCATATTCTGGAGGTGTGTGGCCAAAGGAATGGACAGAGTTTCCCAGGAGAGAGCAGGCATGGTCCTGTGGTATGGCTCCAGAGGACCCAGCCTAGAGGCTGTGTTTGCCAGGGCTGTGGGGACAGATGTCTGAAAAAGCAAACTTGGCTCAGGTAGGGGCCAAGGTAATGGCAGGCCTGATCTCCAGTCCGAGAGGGGAGATCCTCTGGATATCAAAGGAGGGCAAGTGGGAGGCAGTCGCTCAGGCTTTTGTCTCTGGGTGTTGCGTTCACAGTGGCCGTTCAGGGTAGGGGTTGCTTCAGGGGCCGAGGAAGAGCCTTCCTCTCGGGGGATTGTCCAAGCTCCCAAGTGTTTGGGTTCATTCTGTGGGAAGGGAAGAGTACTGTTTTCTGCCACAGGGGACCCCCCAGGAGAGGGACTCTAGAGCACAGCAGTGGGTTCCCTCAACTGGAATACACACCATCTAGTTAGTCCTGCGTGCCTATGGGCATGGCAAGCCACATATGCGGGCTCTTGGTCCAATCACTGAGAGGCGTTACTTGAATAAGGTACTCACGCTGAGGGTCACAATGTGTGTTTGTGCCCAAGGCGGCCCTCACACATGGGCGTGGCCTCATGGGCCATGCCGTTTTCTCCTACACTGAAGGTTTGACTCACTGCCAGCAGCAAGGTTTCTTGCCATGGGGAAGGAGGGGTTCTGACTTGTGCATCAGGTTCCCCCCTGTGCAGGGATTGGAGATAAGGTCTAGGTTCTGATGACTGAAAACCCAGGTTGGGAATGGATGGTGGCCTAAGGCAGTGGCGGGTCCAATGTGCTGGGTGTGCAGCCAGCTGTGTCGGTGTCTGTTGGAAGGTCTGGGCTCAGGCTATTTGCGACAGAGCATCAGTGTTTAAGGTAGCCTATGCAATTGGGGTGTTGCCGAGGGCCAAGCAGTTTGATCCTCATTTGGGGTTTCTGGGCAGCACCATAGACAAAGTTTTTCTCCTGGGAGGCAGGCGGAGTGCTTCATTGTGGCCCCAGAATTCCCAGTAGGGAGGGTTTGCGGGCCAGGAGTGTGAGGACGGAAGTCTAGGAACACAAGCTAAAGTGAGGATTGGAGCCAAGGGCAGAGCAGGCCCACTAGGCAGAGGCTGAATCAAAATCTCCTGCATCTGAAGTCAGGCTGAGGATCAGACGTTGGCTGAGGCTGGCGTATGTGACCATGTTGGCACCTTCATGAAGCGGGGGCCTCATGAGGCCAAGGAAGTTTTCCCACGCTGAGTTTGGAGGTTGCCCCAAACCACCAGGTTTACTTCTGTGGGACATTCGAGTCCTGTTGCATGGCTCCAGGACATACCATACGGAAGGACTGGAGAGCACGGTTCGAAGGATGGATCCCTGTACAGCATGCCTCGCATTCCCATTGGCCATTAGCCACAAGATATGTTTGATCTGCTGCCTCTGGGGCACGCTAACCAGGGGGCTGAGTTGAAATGGCCTCTTCTGAGGATGCGTCATAATGTGCGTTTGGGTCCATGGAAACCTTGGAATGTGCTGGTTGTTCAGTGGCCCTGCGGAACTCTCCTACCTGAAGGGTTTGATACATCCCCAGTAAGTAAGCTCCCCATGTGGAGACGAGAGAGGTTTGGTTTGGAGCCTCAGAAAAGCCCCGTGTGCTGGTCTACGAAAACAGACCTCTGAGGACGGACACATGGAAACCAAAGCTAAGGTTCAGATTAGGGCCTGGGGGCCTGTCCATTTCAACCTTCTGTCTCTGGGGACACTGTCTGAGAGTCTAAGTGGAGATAGTTGCTCCGCTGGTGTCAGAGAGCCCCTCTTAGTCCAGTGTGGCCTACACTATTGATGGCCTCAGGGGCCTTGGAGCTTTTCCCTAACCTGTAGGGTTGTGGTCAATGGATTGGGCACAATTTCCTTGGAGAGGGCAGGCACAATCTTTCGCTGTGGCTCCAGAGGCCCTAGCCTGGCGGTTGTGTGGGTCCAGGCTGAGGGCACAGAAGTCTGAAAACACAAACTCAGCTTATGAGTGGCGCCTAGGGTATGGCAGGCCGGATGTACAGCCCGAGAGGGAGCTCCTCAGCCTCTGAAACAAGGGCGAGTGGGAGGCGTTCCTTCAGGCTTTTGTCTCTGGATGTTGTGTCCGAGATAGCCGTGGATTGGAGGGGTGGCCTCAGGGACTGTGGACGAGTATCCCTCTCTGGGGATTTGTCCCAGCTCCCAAGAGTTTGGGGTCATTTTGTGGGAAGGGTGGAAAAGTGTTGTCTGGCTCACGTGTCTCTCCAAGAAAGGGATTCCAGAGCAGAGCCCCAGGTACGGGCGTGGCGACTGGAAAACTCAAACACTGGTGAGGATTGGGTGCATAGGGGCTTGGCAAGCCCCATATGCGGGCTCTTGGCCCAGGCCTTACAGGCCTTTCTTTGACATGGGGCTCATGCTGAGGGTCACAGAGTGAATTTGTGCCCAAGCAGCACTCAAGTTTGGGCGTGGCATCAGGGACCAGGAAGGTTTCTCCCACCCTGAAGGTGTGACTCCATGCCAAGAGCAAGCTTTACAGCCACGGGGAAGGAGGAGTTCTGTGTTGTGCTTGCGATACCCAGCTGTGTGGAGAATTGATATAATGTCTAGGTTCAGATATCTGAAAACCAAGGTTAGGAAGAGGTGACGGCATAAGACCATGGCGTGTCCGAAGTGCTGGGTGTGTGGCCAGCTGTCTCCTTGTCTGTCTGGACGTCTGGCTTCAGGCTGTGTCAGACAGAGCATGAGTGCCCAGAGCAGCCTATCCAGTTCGGGTACCGGTCGAGGCCCGAGCAGGTTGACCCTCATCTGGGTTTTCTGGAGAGAGCCCCAGAGGGAAAAGTTTTTCTTCCCTTGGGCAGACCCTGGGCTGGGTTGTGGTTCTGGAGTTCCTAGTCCGGAGGGCTTGTTTGCCAGGAGTGTGAGGAAGGAAGTCTGAAAACACAAGCTAGCGTGAGGTTTGGGACCGATGGCACGGCAGGCCCACTCTGAGAGGCTGAATCGAGATCTCCTGCACTGAGGTCATTTCAACTCTGAGACGTGCCTCAGGCTAGAGTTTTTGTCCAGCATGGCCTCTTCCTGAATGGTGTGGGGGCCTCATGAGGCCAGGAAGGTTTGCCTACGATGGGATTTGTGAACTACTCCAAACCTCAAGGTTTCCTTCTGCACGAAAGTCGAGTGCTATTGGATGGTTCCAGGAGGCCCCATACGGAAAGACTTGAGAGCAGGTGTCTAAGCATGGATGCCTGGGAACGCCAACTCATATTCCCACTCTTTAGTCAGGACAAGGCAGGCTCAATCTGCGGGCTCCTGGGTGAGCTACCCAGAGGGGAGAGTTGAAATGGACTCTCCTGAAGATGAGTCCTACTGTGGCTTGGTGGCCTGGGAGACCTTGGAATGTGGAGGTGGCTCAGGGACTCTGCAGGATTCTCCAACCTGAGGTGTTTGACACGGCTCCAACAAGGAAGCTTCCCATGTGGAGACGAGAGAAGTTCTGTTCAGTGCCTCAGGAAAGCCCCATATCCTGTTCTTCGAACCAAAGCCTCTGAGGAGTGACACCTGGAAAACAAAGCAAGAGTTGAGATTAGGGCCTAAGGGCCTGTCCGGCTCAACCTTCTATCTCTGTTGACATCTGTGTGCATGCCTTCATGGAGGTAGCAGCTCAGCTTGTGTCCGAAGGCCCCTGTGTGTGCATGGAGGCTCCCGGTAATGGTATGTCCTCGGGGGCCTTGAGGTTTCTCATATTCTGGAGGTGTGTGGCCAAAGGAATGGACAGAGTTTCCCAGGAGAGAGCAGGCACGGTCCTGTGGTATGGCTCCAGAGGACACAGCCTAGAGGCTGTGTTTGCCAGGGCTGTGGGGACAGATGTCTGAAAAAGCAAACTTGGCTCAGGTAGGGGCCAAGGTAATGGCAGGCCTGATCTCCAGTCCGAGAGGGGAGATCCTCTGGATATCAAAGGAGGGCAAGTGGGAGGCAGTCGCTCAGGCTTTTGTCTCTGGGTGTTGCGTTCACAGTGGCCGTTCAGGGTAGGGGTTGCTTCAGGGGTCGAGAAAGAGCCTTCCTCTCGGGGGATTTTCCAAGCTCCCAAGTGTTTGGGTTCATTCTGTGGGAAGGGAAGTGTACTGTTTTCTGTCACAGGGGACCCCCCAGGATAGGGACTCTAGAGCACAGCAGTGGGTTCCCTCAACTGGAATACACACCATCTAGTTAGTCCTGCGTGCCTATGGGCATGGCAAGCCACATATGCGGGCTCTTGGTCCAATCACTGAGAGGCGTTACTTGAATAAGGTACTCACGCTGAGGGTCACAATGTGTGTTTGTGCCCAAGGCGGCCCTCACACATGGGCGTGGCCTCATGGGCCATGCCGTTTTCTCCTACACTGAAGGTTTGACTCACTGCCAGCAGCAAGGTTTCTTGCCATGGGGAAGGAGGGGTTCTGACTTGTGCATCAGGTTCCCCCCTGTGCAGGGATTGGAGATAAGGTCTAGGTTCTGATGACTGAAAACCCAAGTTGGGAATGGATGGTGGCCTAAGGCAGTGGCGGGTCCAATGTGCTGGGTGTGCAGCCAGCTGTGTCGGTGTCTGTTGGAAGGTCTGGGCTCAGGCTATTTGCGACAGAGCATCAGTGTTTAAGGTAGCCTATGCAATTGGGGTGTTGCCGAGGGCCAAGCAGTTTGATCCTCATTTGGGGTTTCTGGGCAGCACCATAGACAAAGTTTTTCTCCTGGGAGGCAGGCGGAGTGCTTCATTGTCGCCCCAGAATTCCCAGTAGGGAGGGTTTGCGGGCCAGGAGTGTGAGGACGGAAGTCTAGGAACACAAGCTAAAGTGAGGATTGGAGCCAAGGGCAGAGCAGGCCCACTAGGCAGAGGCTGAATCAAAATCTCCTGCATCTGAAGTCAGGCTGAGGATCAGACGTTGGCTGAGGCTGGCGTATGTGACCATGTTGGCACCTTCATGAAGCGGGGGCCTCATGAGGCCAAGGAAGTTTTCCCACGCTGAGTTTGGAGGTTGCCCCAAACCACCAGGTTTCCTTCTGTGGGACATTCGAGTCCTGTTGCATGGCTCCAGGACATACCATACGGAAGGACTGGAGAGCACGGTTCGAAGGATGGATCCCTGTACAGCATGCCTCGCATTCCCATTGGCCATTAGCCACAAGATATGTTTGATATGCTGCCTCTGGGGCACGCTAACCAGGGGGCTGAGTTGAAATGGCCTCTCCTGAGGATGCGTCATAATGTGCGTTTGGGTCCATGGAAACCTTGGAATGTGCTGGTTGTTCAGTGGCCCTGCGGAACTCTCCTACCTGAAGGGTTTGATACATCCCCAGTAAGTAAGCTCCCCATGTGGAAACGAGAGAGGTTTGGTGTGGAGCCTCAAAAAAGCCCCGTGTGCTGGTCTACGAAAACAGACCTCTGAGGACGGACACATGGAAACCAAAGCTAAGGTTCAGATTAGGGCCTGGGGGCCTGTCCATTTCAACCTTCTGTCTCTGGGGACACTGTCTGAGAGTCTAAGTGGAGATAGTTGCTCCGCTGGTGTCAGAGAGCCCCTCTTAGTCCAGTGTGGCCTACACTATTGATGGCCTCAGGGGCCTTGGAGCTTTTCCCTAACCTGTAGGGTTGTGGTCAATGGATTGGGCACAATTTCCTTGGAGAGGGCAGGCACAATCTTTCGCTGTGGCTCCAGAGGCCCTAGCCTGGCGGTTGTGTGGGTCCAGGCTGAGGGCACAGAAGTCTGAAAACACAAACTCAGCTTATGAGTGGCGCCTAGGGTATGGCAGGCCGGATGTACAGCCCGAGAGGGAGCTCCTCGGCCTCTGAAACAAGGGCGAGTGGGAGGCGTTCCTTCAGGCTTTTGTCTCTGGATGTTGTGTCCGAGATAGCCGTGGATTGGAGGGGTGGCCTCTGGGACTGTGGACGAGTATCCCTCTCTGGGGATGTGTCCCAGCTCCCAAGAGTTTGGGGTCATTTTGTGGGAAGGGTGGAAAAGTGTTGTCTGGCTCACGTGTCTCTCCAAGAAAGGGATTCCAGAGCAGAGCCCCAGGTACGGGCGGGGCGACTGGAAAACTCAAACACTGGTGAGGATTGGGTGCATAGGGGCTTGGCAAGCCCCATATGCGGGCTCTTAGCCCAGGCCCTGACAGGCCTTTCTTTGACATGGGGCTCATGCTGAGGGTCAGAGTGTGAATTTGTGCCCAAGCAGCACTCAAGTTTGGGCGTGGCATCAGGGACCAGGAAGGTTTCTCCCACCCTGAAGGTGTGACTCCATGCCAAGAGCAAGCTTTACAGCCACGGGGAAGGAGGAGTTCTGTGTTGTGCTTGCGATACCCAGCTGTGTGGAGAATTGATATAATGTCTAGGTTCAGATATCTGAAAACCAAGGTTAGGAAGAGGTGACGGCATAAGACCATGGCGTGTCCGAAGTGCTGGGTGTGCGGCCAGCTGTCTCCTTGTCTGTCTGGACGTCTGGCTTCAGGCTGTGTCAGACAGAGCATGAGTGCCCAGAGCAGCCTATCCAGTTCGGGTACCGGTCGAGGCCCGAGCAGGTTGATCCTCATCTGGGTTTTCTGGAGAGAGCCCCACAGGGAAACGTCTTTCTTCCCTTGGGCAGACCCTGGGCTGGGTTGTGGTTCTGGAGTTCCTAGTCCGGAGGGCTTGTTTGCCAGGAGTGTGAGGAAGGAAGTCTGAAAACACAAGCTAGCGTGAGGTTTGGGACCGATGGCACGGCAGGCCCACTCTGAGAGGCTGAATCGAGATCTCCTGCACTGAGGTCATTTCAACTCTGAGACGTGCCTCAGGCTAGAGTTTTTGTCCAGCATGGCCTCTTCCTGAATGGTGTGGGGGCCTCATGAGGCCAGGAAGGTTTGCCTACGATGGGATTTGTGAACTACTCCAAACCTCAAGGTTTCCTTCTGCACGAAAGTCGAGTGCTATTGGATGGTTCCAGGAGGCCCCATACGGAAAGACTCGAGAGCAGGTGTCTAAGCATGGATGCCTGGGAACGCCACCTCATATTCCCACTCTTTAGTCAGGACAAGGCAGGCTCAATCTGCGGGCTCCTGGGTGAGCTACCCAGAGGGGAGAGTTGAAATGGACTCTCCTGAAGATGAGTCCTACTGTGGCTTGGTGGCCTGGGAGACCTTGGAATGTGGAGGTGGCTCAGGGACTCTGCAGGATTCTCCAACCTGAGGTGTTTGACACGGCTCCAACAAGGAAGCTTCCCATGTGGAGACGAGAGAAGTTCTGTTCAGTGCCTCAGGAAAGCCCCATATCCTGTTCTTCGAACCAAAGCCTCTGAGGAGTGACACCTGGAAAACAAAGCAAGAGTTGAGATTAGGGCCTAAGGGCCTGTCCGGCTCAACCTTCTATCTCTCTTGACATCTGTGTGCATGCCTTCATGGAGGTAGCAGCTCAGCTTGTGTCCGAAGGCCCCTGTGTGTGCATGGAGGCTCCCGGTAATGGTATGTCCTCGGGGGCCTTGAGGTTTCTCATATTCTGGAGGTGTGTGGCCAAAGGAATGGACAGAGTTTCCCAGGAGAGAGCAGGCACGGTCCTGTGGTATGGCTCCAGAGGACCCAGCCTAGAGGCTGTGTTTGCCAGGGCTGTGGGGACAGATGTCTGAAAAAGCAAACTTGGCTTAGGTAGGGGCCAAGGTAATGGCAGGCCTGATCTCCAGTCCGAGAGGGGAGATCCTCTGGATATCAAAGGAGGGCAAGTGGGAGGCAGTCGCTCAGGCTTTTGTCTCTGGGTGTTGCGTTCACAGTGGCCGTTCAGGGTAGGGGTTGCTTCAGGGGTCGAGAAAGAGCCTTCGTCTCGGGGGATTGTCCAAGCTCCCAAGTGTTTGGGTTCATTCTGTGGGAAGGGAAGTGTACTGTTTTCTGTCACAGGGGACCCCCCAGGATAGGGACTCTAGAGCACAGCAGTGGGTTCCCTCAACTGGAATACACACCATCTAGTTAGTCCTGCGTGCCTATGGGCATGGCAAGCCACATATGCGGGCTCTTGGTCCAATCACTGAGAGGCGTTACTTGAATAAGGTACTCACGCTGAGGGTCACAATGTGTGTTTGTGCCCAAGGCGGCCCTCACACATGGGCGTGGCCTCATGGGCCATGCCGTTTTCTCCTACACTGAAGGTTTGACTCACTGCCAGCAGCAAGGTTTCTTGCCATGGGGAAGGAGGGGTTCTGACTTGTGCATCAGGTTCCCCCCTGTGCAGGGATTGGAGATAAGGTCTAGGTTCTGATGACTGAAAACCCAAGTTGGGAATGGATGGTGGCCTAAGGCAGTGGCGGGTCCAATGTGCTGGGTGTGCAGCCAGCTGTGTCGGTGTCTGTTGGAAGGTCTGGGCTCAGGCTATTTGCGACAGAGCATCAGTGTTTAAGGTAGCCTATGCAATTGGGGTGTTGCCGAGGGCCAAGCAGTTTGATCCTCATTTGGGGTTTCTGGGCAGCACCATAGACAAAGTTTTTCTCCTGGGAGGCAGGCGGAGTGCTTCATTGTCGCCCCAGAATTCCCAGTAGGGAGGGTTTGCGGGCCAGGAGTGTGAGGACGGAAGTCTAGGAACACAAGCTAAAGTGAGGATTGGAGCCAAGGGCAGAGCAGGCCCACTAGGCAGAGGCTGAATCAAAATCTCCTGCATCTGAAGTCAGGCTGAGGATCAGACGTTGGCTGAGGCTGGCGTATGTGACCATGTTGGCACCTTCATGAAGCGGGGGCCTCATGAGGCCAAGGAAGTTTTCCCACGCTGAGTTTGGAGGTTGCCCCAAACCACCAGGTTTCCTTCTGTGGGACATTCGAGTCCTGTTGCATGGCTCCAGGACATACCATACGGAAGGACTGGAGAGCACGGTTCGAAGGATGGATCCCTGTACAGCATGCCTCGCATTCCCATTGGCCATTAGCCACAAGACATGTTTGATCTGCTGCCTCTGGGGCACGCTAACCAGGGGGCTGAGTTGAAATGGCCTCTCCTGAGGATGCGTCATAATGTGCGTTTGGGTCCATGGAAACCTTGGAATGTGCTGGTTGTTCAGTGGCCCTGCGGAACTCTCCTACCTGAAGGGTTTGATACATCCCCAGTAAGTAAGCTCCCCATGTGGAAACGAGAGAGGTTTGGTGTGGAGCCTCAAAAAAGCCCCGTGTGCTGGTCTACGAAAACAGACCTCTGAGGACGGACACATGGAAACCAAAGCTAAGGTTCAGATTAGGGCCTGGGGGCCTGTCCATTTCAACCTTCTGTCTCTGGGGACACTGTCTGAGAGTCTAAGTGGAGATAGTTGCTCCGCTGGTGTCAGAGAGCCCCTCTTAGTCCAGTGTGGCCTACACTATTGATGGCCTCAGGGGCCTTGGAGCTTTTCCCTAACCTGTAGGGTTGTGGTCAATGGATTGGGCACAATTTCCTTGGAGAGGGCAGGCACAATCTTTCGCTGTGGCTCCAGAGGCCCTAGCCTGGCGGTTGTGTGGGTCCAGGCTGAGGGCACAGAAGTCTGAAAACACAAACTCAGCTTATGAGTGGCGCCTAGGGTATGGCAGGCCGGATGTACAGCCCGAGAGGGAGCTCCTCGGCCTCTGAAACAAGGGCGAGTGGGAGGCGTTCCTTCAGGCTTTTGTCTCTGGATGTTGTGTCCGAGATAGCCGTGGATTGGAGGGGTGGCCTCTGGGACTGTGGACGAGTATCCCTCTCTGGGGATGTGTCCCAGCTCCCAAGAGTTTGGGGTCATTTTGTGGGAAGGGTGGAAAAGTGTTGTCTGGCTCACGTGTCTCTCCAAGAAAGGGATTCCAGAGCAGAGCCCCAGGTACGGGCGGGGCGACTGGAAAACTCAAACACTGGTGAGGATTGGGTGCATAGGGGCTTGGCAAGCCCCATATGCGGGCTCTTGGCCCAGGCCATGACAGGCCTTTCTTTGACATGGGGCTCATGCTGAGGGTCAGAGTGTGAATTTGTGCCCAAGCAGCACTCAAGTTTGGGCGTGGCATCAGGGACCAGGAAGGTTTCTCCCACCCTGAAGGTGTGACTCCATGCCAAGAGCAAGCTTTACAGCCACGGGGAAGGAGGAGTTCTGTGTTGTGCTTGCGATACCCAGCTGTGTGGAGAATTGATATAATGTCTAGGTTCAGATATCTGAAAACCAAGGTTAGGAAGAGGTGACGGCATAAGACCATGGCGTGTCCGAAGTGCTGGGTGTGCGGCCAGCTGTCTCCTTGTCTGTCTGGACGTCTGGCTTCAGGCTGTGTCAGACAGAGCATGAGTGCCCAGAGCAGCCTATCCAGTTCGGGTACCGGTCGAGGCCCGAGCAGGTTGATCCTCATCTGGGTTTTCTGGAGAGAGCCCCACAGGGAAACGTCTTTCTTCCCTTGGGCAGACCCTGGGCTGGGTTGTGGTTCTGGAGTTCCTAGTCCGGAGGGCTTGTTTGCCAGGAGTGTGAGGAAGGAAGTCTGAAAACACAAGCTAGCGTGAGGTTTGGGACCGATGGCACGGCAGGCCCACTCTGAGAGGCTGAATCGAGATCTCCTGCACTGAGGTCATTTCAACTCTGAGACGTGCCTCAGGCTAGAGTTTTTGTCCAGCATGGCCTCTTCCTGAATGGTGTGGGGGCCTCATGAGGCCAGGAAGGTTTGCCTACGATGGGATTTGTGAACTACTCCAAACCTCAAGGTTTCCTTCTGCACGAAAGTCGAGTGCTATTGGATGGTTCCAGGAGGCCCCATACGGAAAGACTCGAGAGCAGGTGTCTAAGCATGGATGCCTGGGAACGCCACCTCATATTCCCACTCTTTAGTCAGGACAAGGCAGGCTCAATCTGCGGGCTCCTGGGTGAGCTACCCAGAGGGGAGAGTTGAAATGGACTCTCCTGAAGATGAGTCCTACTGTGGCTTGGTGGCCTGGGAGACCTTGGAATGTGGAGGTGGCTCAGGGACTCTGCAGGATTCTCCAACCTGAGGTGTTTGACACGGCTCCAACAAGGAAGCTTCCCATGTGGAGACGAGAGAAGTTCTGTTCAGTGCCTCAGGAAAGCCCCATATCCTGTTCTTCGAACCAAAGCCTCTGAGGAGTGACACCTGGAAAACAAAGCAAGAGTTGAGATTAGGGCCTAAGGGCCTGTCCGGCTCAACCTTCTATCTCTGTTGACATCTGTGTGCATGCCTTCATGGAGGTAGCAGCTCCGCTTGTGTCCGAAGGCCCCTGTGTGTGCATGGAGGCTCCCGGTAATGGTATGTCCTCGGGGGCCTTGAGGTTTCTCATATTCTGGAGGTGTGTGGCCAAAGGAATGGACAGAGTTTCCCAGGAGAGAGCAGGCACGGTCCTGTGGTATGGCTCCAGAGGACCCAGCCTAGAGGCTGTGTTTGCCAGGGCTGTGGGGACAGATGTCTGAAAAAGCAAACTTGGCTTAGGTAGGGGCCAAGGTAATGGCAGGCCTGATCTCCAGTCCGAGAGGGGAGATCCTCTGGATATCAAAGGAGGGCAAGTGGGAGGCAGTCGCTCAGGCTTTTGTCTCTGGGTGTTGCGTTCACAGTGGCCGTTCAGGGTAGGGGTTGCTTCAGGGGCCGAGGAAGAGCCTTCCTCTCGGGGGATTGTCCAAGCTCCCAAGTGTTTGGGTTCATTCTGTGGGAAGGGAAGTGTACTGTTTTCTGCCACAGGGGACCCCCCAGGAGGGGGACTCTAGAGCACAGCAGTGGGTTCCCTCAACTGGAATACACACCATCTAGTTAGTCCTGCGTTCCTATGGGCATGGCAAGCCACATATGCGGGCTCTTGGTCCAATCACTGAGAGGCGTTACTTGAATAAGGTACTCACGCTGAGGTTCACAATGTGTGTTTGTGCCCAAGGCGGCCCTCACACATGGGCGTGGCCTCATGGGCCATGCCGTTTTCTCCTACACTGAAGGTTTGACTCACTGCCAGCAGCAAGGTTTCTTGCCATGGGGAAGGAGGGGTTCTGACTTGTGCATCAGGTTCCCCCCTGGGCAGGGATTGGAGATAAGGTCTAGGTTCTGATGACTGAAAACCCAGGTTGGGAATGGATGGTGGCCTACGGCAGTGGCAGGTCCAATGTGCTGGGTGTGCAGCCAGCTGTGTCGGTGTCTGTTGGAAGGTCTGGGCTCAGGCTATTTGCGACAGAGCATCAGTGTTTAAGGTAGCCTATGCAATTGGGGTGTTGCCGAGGGCCAAGCAGTTTGATCCTCATTTGGGGTTTCTGGGCAGCACCATAGACAAAGTTTTTCTCCTGGGAGGCAGGCGGAGTGCTTCATTGTGGCCCCAGAATTCCCAGTAGGGAGGGTTTGTGGGCCAGGAGTGTGAGGATGGAAGTCTAGGAACACAAGCTAAAGTGAGGATTGGAGCCAAGGGCAGAGCAGGCCCACTAGGCAGAGGCTGAATCAAAATCTCCTGCATCTGAAGTCAGGCTGAGGATCAGACGTTGGCTGAGGCTGGAGTATGTGTCCATGATGGCACCTTCATGAAGCGGGGGCCTCATGAGGCCAAGGAAGCTTTCCCATGCTGAGTTTGGAGGTTGCCCCAAACCACCAGGTTTCCTTCTGTGGGACATTCGAGTCCTGTTGCATGGCTCCAGGACATACCATACGGAAGGACTGGAGAGCACGGTTCGAAGGATGGATCCCTGTACAGCATGCCTCGCATTCCCATTGGCCATTAGCCACAAGATATGTTTGATCTGCTGCCTCTGGGGCACGCTAACCAGGGGGCTGAGTTGAAATGGCCTCTCCTGAGGATGCGTCATAATGTGCGTTTGGGTCCATGGAAACCTTGGAATGTGCTGGTTGTTCAGTGGCCCTGCGGAACTCTCCTACCTGAAGGGTTTGATACATCCCCAGTAAGTAAGCTCCCCATGTGGAGGCGAGAGAGGTTTGGTTTGGTGCCTCAGAAAAGCCCCGTGTGCTGGTCTACGAAAACAGACCTCTGAGGACGGACACATGGAAACCAAAGCTAAGGTTCAGATTAGGGCCTGGGGGCCTGTCCATTTCAACCTTCTGTCTCTGGGGACACTGTCTGAGAGTCTAAGTGGAGATAGTTGCTCCGCTGGTGTCAGAGAGCCCCTCTTAGTCCAGTGTGGCCTACACTATTGATGGCCTCAGGGGCCTTGGAGCTTTTCCCTAACCTGTAGGGTTGTGGTCAATGGATTGGGCACAATTTCCTTGGAGAGGGCAGGCACAATCTTTCGCTGTGGCTCCAGAGGCCCTAGCCTGGCGGTTGTGTGGGTCCAGGCTGAGGGCACAGAAGTCTGAAAACACAAACTCAGCTTATGAGTGGCGCCTAGGGTATGGCAGGCCGGATGTACAGCCCGAGAGGGAGCTCCTGGGCCTCTGAAACAAGGGCGAGTGGGAGGCGTTCCTTCAGGCTTTTGTCTCTGGATGTTGTGTCCGAGATAGCCGTGGATTGGAGGGGTGGCCTCAGGGACTGTGGACGAGTATCCCTCTCTGGGGTTTTGTCCCAGCTCCCAAGAGTTTGGGGTCATTTTGTGGGAAGGGTGGAGTCGTGTTGTCTGGCTCACGTGTCTCTCCAAGAAAGGGATTCCAGAGCAGAGCCCCAGGTACGGGCGGGGCGACTGGAAAACTCAAACACTGGTGAGGATTGGGTGCATAGGGGCTTGGCAAGCCCCATATGCGGGCTCTTGGCCCAGGCCATGACAGGCCTTTCTTTGACATGGGGCTCATGCTGAGGGTCAGAGTGTGAATTTGTGCCCAAGCAGCACTCAAGTTTGGGCGTGGCATCAGGGACCAGGAAGGTTTCTCCCACCCTGAAGGTGTGACTCCATGCCAAGAGCAAGCTTTACAGCCACGGGGAAGGAGGAGTTCTGTGTTGTGCTTGCGATACCCAGCTGTGTGGAGAATTGATATAATGTCTAGGTTCAGATATCTGAAAACCAAGGTTAGGAAGAGGTGACGGCATAAGACCATGGCGTGTCCGAAGTGCTGGGTGTGCGGCCAGCTGTCTCCTTGTCTGTCTGGACGTCTGGCTTCAGGCTGTGTCAGACAGAGCATGAGTGCCCAGAGCAGCCTATCCAGTTCGGGTACCGGTCGAGGCCCGAGCAGGTTGATCCTCATCTGGGTTTTCTGGAGAGAGCCCCACAGGGAAACGTCTTTCTTCCCTTGGGCAGACCCTGGGCTGGGTTGTGGTTCTGGAGTTCCTAGTCCGGAGGGCTTGTTTGCCAGGAGTGTGAGGAAGGAAGTCTGAAAACACAAGCTAGCGTGAGGTTTGGGACCGATGGCACGGCAGGCCCACTCTGAGAGGCTGAATCGAGATCTCCTGCACTGAGGTCATTTCAACTCTGAGACGTGCCTCAGGCTAGAGTTTTTGTCCAGCATGGCCTCTTCCTGAATGGTGTGGGGGCCTCATGAGGCCAGGAAGGTTTGCCTACGATGGGATTTGTGAACTACTCCAAACCTCAAGGTTTCCTTCTGCACGAAAGTCGAGTGCTATTGGATGGTTCCAGGAGGCCCCATACGGAAAGACTCGAGAGCAGGTGTCTAAGCATGGATGCCTGGGAACGCCACCTCATATTCCCACTCTTTAGTCAGGACAAGGCAGGCTCAATCTGCGGGCTCCTGGGTGAGCTACCCAGAGGGGAGAGTTGAAATGGACTCTCCTGAAGATGAGTCCTACTGTGGCTTGGTGGCCTGGGAGACCTTGGAATGTGGAGGTGGCTCAGGGACTCTGCAGGATTCTCCAACCTGAGGTGTTTGACACGGCTCCAACAAGGAAGCTTCCCATGTGGAGACGAGAGAAGTTCTGTTCAGTGCCTCAGGAAAGCCCCATATCCTGTTCTTCGAACCAAAGCCTCTGAGGAGTGACACCTGGAAAACAAAGCAAGAGTTGAGATTAGGGCCTAAGGGCCTGTCCGGCTCAACCTTCTATCTCTGTTGACATCTGTGTGCATGCCTTCATGGAGGTAGCAGCTCCGCTTGTGTCCGAAGGCCCCTGTGTGTGCATGGAGGCTCCCGGTAATGGTATGTCCTCGGGGGCCTTGAGGTTTCTCATATTCTGGAGGTGTGTGGCCAAAGGAATGGACAGAGTTTCCCAGGAGAGAGCAGGCACGGTCCTGTGGTATGGCTCCAGAGGACCCAGCCTAGAGGCTGTGTTTGCCAGGGCTGTGGGGACAGATGTCTGAAAAAGCAAACTTGGCTTAGGTAGGGGCCAAGGTAATGGCCGGCCTGATCTCCAGTCCGAGAGGGGAGATCCTCTGGATATCAATGGAGGGCAAGTGGGAGGCAGTCGCTCAGGCTTTTGTCTCTGGGTGTTGCGTTCACAGTGGCCGTTCAGGGTAGGGGTTGCTTCAGGGGCCGAGAAAGAGCCTTCCTCTCGGGGGATTGTCCAAGCTCCCAAGTGTTTGGGTTCATTCTGTGGGAAGGGAAGAGTACTGTTTTCTGCCACAGGGGACCCCCCAGGAGAGGGACTCTAGAGCACAGCAGTGGGTTCCCTCAACTGGAATACACACCATCTAGTTAGTCCTGCGTGCCTATGGGCATGGCAAGCCACATATGCGGGCTCTTGGTCCAATCACTGAGAGGCGTTACTTGAATAAGGTACTCACGCTGAGGGTCACAATGTGTGTTTGTGCCCAAGGCGGCCCTCACACATGGGCGTGGCCTCATGGGCCATGCCGTTTTCTCCTACACTGAAGGTTTGACTCACTGCCAGCAGCAAGGTTTCTTGCCATGGGGAAGGAGGGGTTCTGACTTGTGCATCAGGTTCCCCCCTGTGCAGGGATTGGAGATAAGGTCTAGGTTCTGATGACTGAAAACCCAGGTTGGGAATGGATGGTGGCCTAAGGCAGTGGCGGGTCCAATGTGCTGGGTGTGCAGCCAGCTGTGTCGGTGTCTGTTGGAAGGTCGGGGCTCAGGCTATTTGCGACAGAGCATCAGTGTTTAAGGTAGCCTATGCAATTGGGGTGTTGCCGAGGGCCAAGCAGTTTGATCCTTATTTGGGGTTTCTGGGCAGCACCATAGACAAAGTTTTTCTCCTGGGAGGCAGGCGGAGTGCTTCATTGTGGCCCCAGAATTCCCAGTAGGGAGGGTGTGTGGGCCAGGAGTGTGAGGACGGAAGTATAGGAACACAAGCTAAAGTGAGGATTGGAGCCAAGGGCAGAGCAGGCCCACTAGGCAGAGGCTGAATCAAAATCTCCTGCATCTGAAGTCAGGCTGAGGATCAGACGTTGGCTGAGGCTGGAGTATGTGTCCATGATGGCACCTTCATGAAGCGGGGGCCTCATGAGGCCAAGGAAGCTTTCCCACGCTGAGTTTGGAGGTTGCCCCAAACCACCAGGTTTCCTTCTGTGGGACATTCGAGTCCTGTTGCATGGCTCCAGGACATACCATACGGAAGGACTGGAGAGCACGGTTCGAAGGATGGATCCCTGTACAGCATGCCTCGCATTCGCATTGGCCATTAGCCACAAGATATGTTTGATCTGCTGCCTCTGGGGCACGCTAACCAGGGGGCTGAGTTGAAATGGCCTCTCCTGAGGATGCGTCATAATGTGCGTTTGGGTCCATGGAAACCTTGGAATGTGCTGGTTGTTCAGTGGCCCTGCGGAACTCTCCTACCTGAAGGGTTTGATACATCCCCAGTAAGTAAGCTCCCCATGTGGAGACGAGAGAGGTTTGGTTTGGAGCCTCAGAAAAGCCCCGTGTGCTGGTCTACGAAAACAGACCTCTGAGGACGGACACATGGAAACCAAAGCTAAGGTTCAGATTAGGGCCTGGGGGCCTGTCCATTTCAACCTTCTGTCTCTGGGGACACTGTCTGAGAGTCTAAGTGGAGATAGTTGCTCCGCTGGTGTCAGAGAGCCCCTCTTAGTCCAGGGTGGCCTACACTATTGATGGCCTCAGGGGCCTTGGAGCTTTTCCCTAACCTGTAGGGTTGTGGTCAATGGATTGGGCACAATTTCCTTGGAGAGGGCAGGCACAATCTTTCGCTGTGGCTCCAGAGGCCCTAGCCTGGCGGTTGTGTGGGTCCAGGCTGAGGGCACAGAAGTCTGAAAACACAAACTCAGCTTATGAGTGGCGCCTAGGGTATGGCAGGCCGGATGTACAGCCCGAGAGGGAGCTCCTGGGCCTCTGAAACAAGGGCGAGTGGGAGGCGTTCCTTCAGGCTTTTGTCTCTGGATGTTGTGTCCGAGATAGCCGTGGATTGGAGGGGTGCCCTCAGGGACTGTGGACGAGTATCCCTCTCTGGGGATTTGTCCCAGCTCCCAAGAGTTTGGGGTCATTTTGTGGGAAGGGTGGGGTCGTGTTGTCTGGCTCACGTGTCTCTCCAAGAAAGGGATTCCAGAGCAGAGCCCCAGGTACGGGCGGGGCGACTGGAAAACTCAAACACTGGTGAGGATTGGGTGCATAGGGGCTTGGCAAGCCCCATATGCGTGCTCTTCGCCCATGCCCTGACAGGCCTTTCTTTGACATGGGGCTCATGCTGAGGGTCAGAGTGTGAATTTGTGCCCAAGCAGCACTCAAGTTTGGGCGTGGCATCAGGGACCAGGAAGGTTTCTCCCACCCTGAAGGTGTGACTCCATGCCAAGAGCAAGCTTTACAGCCACGGGGAAGGAGGAGTTCTGTGTTGTGCTTGCGATACCCAGCTGTGTGGAGAATTGATATAATGTCTAGGTTCAGATATCTGAAAACCAAGGTTAGGAAGAGGTGACGGCATAAGACCATGGCGTGTCCGAAGTGCTGGGTGTGCGGCCAGCTGTCTCCTTGTCTGTCTGGACGTCTGGCTTCAGGCTGTGTCAGACAGAGCATGAGTGCCCAGAGCAGCCTATCCAGTTCGGGTACCGGTCGAGGCCCGAGCAGGTTGATCCTCATCTGGGTTTTCTGGAGAGAGCCCCACAGGGAAACGTCTTTCTTCCCTTGGGCAGACCCTGGGCTGGGTTGTGGTTCTGGAGTTCCTAGTCCGGAGGGCTTGTTTGCCAGGAGTGTGAGGAAGGAAGTCTGAAAACACAAGCTAGCGTGAGGTTTGGGACCGATGGCACGGCAGGCCCACTCTGAGAGGCTGAATCGAGATCTCCTGCACTGAGGTCATTTCAACTCTGAGACGTGCCTCAGGCTAGAGTTTTTGTCCAGCATGGCCTCTTCCTGAATGGTGTGGGGGACTCATGAGGCCAGGAAGGTTTGCCTACGATGGGATTTGTGAACTACTCCAAACCTCAAGGTTTCCTTCTGCACGAAAGTCGAGTGCTATTGGATGGTTCCAGGAGGCCCCATACGGAAAGACTCGAGAGCAGGTGTCTAAGCATGGATGCCTGGGAACGCCACCTCATATTCCCACTCTTTAGTCAGGACAAGGCACGCTCAATCTGTGGGCTCCTGGGTGAGCTACCCAGAGGGGAGAGTTGAAATGGACTCTCCTGAAGATGAGTCCTACTGTGGCTTGGTGGCCTGGGAGACCTTGGAATGTGGAGGTGGCTCAGGGACTCTGCAGGATTCTCCAACCTGAGGTGTTTGACACGGCTCCAACAAGGAAGCTTCCCATGTGGAGACGAGAGAAGTTCTGTTCAGTGCCTCAGGAAAGCCCCATATCCTGTTCTTCGAACCAAAGCCTCTGAGGAGTGACACCTGGAAAACAAAGCAAGAGTTGAGATTAGGGCCTAAGGGCCTGTCCGGCTCAACCTTCTATCTCTGTTGACATCTGTGTGCATGCCTTCATGGAGGTAGCAGCTCAGCTTGTGTCCGAAGGCCCCTGTGTGTGCATGGAGGCTCCCGGTAATGGTATGTCCTCGGGGGCCTTGAGGTTTCTCATATTCTGGAGGTGTGTGGCCAAAGGAATGGACAGAGTTTCCCAGGAGAGAGCAGGCACGGTCCTGTGGTATGGCTCCAGAGGACACAGCCTAGAGGCTGTGTTTGCCAGGGCTGTGGGGACAGATGTCTGAAAAAGCAAACTTGGCTCAGGTAGGGGCCAAGGTAATTGCAGGCCTGATCTCCAGTCCGAGAGGGGAGATCCTCTGGATATCAAAGGAGGGCAAGTGGGAGGCAGTCGCTCAGGCTTTTGTCTCTGGGTGTTGCGTTCACAGTGGCCGTTCAGGGTAGGGGTTGCTTCAGGGGCCGAGAAAGAGCCTTCCTCTCGGGGGATTGTCCAAGCTCCCAAGTGTTTGGGTTCATTCTGTGGGAAGGGAAGTGTACTGTTTTCTGCCACAGGGGACCCCCCAGGAGAGGGACTCTAGAGCACAGCAGTGGGTTCCCTCAACTGGAATACACACCATCTAGTTAGTCCTGCGTGCCTATGGGCATGGCAAGCCACATATGCGGGCTCTTGGTCCAATCACTGAGAGGCGTTACTTGAATAAGGTACTCACGCTGAGGGTCACAATGTGTGTTTGTGCCCAAGGCGGCCCTCACACATGGGCGTGGCCTCATGGGCCATGCCGTTTTCTCCTACACTGAAGGTTTGACTCACTGCCAGCAGCAAGGTTTCTTGCCATGGGGAAGGAGGGGTTCTGACTTGTGCATCAGGTTCCCCCCTGTGCAGGGATTGGAGATAAGGTCTAGGTTCTGATGACTGAAAACCCAGGTTGGGAATGGATGGTGGCCTAAGGCAGTGGCGGGTCCAATGTGCTGGGTGTGCAGCCAGCTGTGTCGGTGTCTGTTGGAAGGTCGGGGCTCAGGCTATTTGCGACAGAGCATCAGTGTTTAAGGTAGCCTATGCAATTGGGGTGTTGCCGAGGGCCAAGCAGTTTGATCCTCATTTGGGGTTTCTGGGCAGCACCATAGACAAAGTTTTTCTCCTGGGAGGCAGGCGGAGTGCTTCATTGTGGCCCCAGAATTCCCAGTAGGGAGGGTTTGTGGGCCAGGAGTGTGAGGACGGAAGTCTAGGAACACAAGCTAAAGTGAGGATTGGAGCCAAGGGCAGAGCAGGCCCACTAGGCAGAGGCTGAATCAAAATCTCCTGCATCTGAAGTCAGGCTGAGGATCAGACGTTGGCTGAGGCTGGAGTATGTGTCCATGATGGCACCTTCATGAAGCGGGGGCCTCATGAGGCCAAGGAAGCTTTCGCACGCTGAGTTTGGAGGTTGCCCCAAACCACCAGGTTTCCTTCTGTGGGACATTCGAGTCCTGTTGCATGGCTCCAGGACATACCATACGGAAGGACTGGAGAGCACGGTTCGAAGGATGGATCCCTGTACAGCATGCCTCGCATTCCCATTGGCCATTAGCCACAAGATATGTTTGATCTGCTGCCTCTGGGGCACGTTAACCAGGGGGCTGAGTTGAAATGGCCTCTCCTGAGGATGCGTCATAATGTGCGTTTGGGTCCATGGAAACCTTGGAATGTGCTGGTTGTTCAGTGGCCCTGCGGAACTCTCCTACCTGAAGGGTTTGATACATCCCCAGTAAGTAAGCTCCCCATGTGGAGACGAGAGAGGTTTGGTTTGGAGCCTCAGAAAAGCCCCGTGTGCTGGTCTACGAAAACAGACCTCTGAGGACGGACACATGGAAACCAAAGCTAAGGTTCAGATTAGGGCCTGGGGGCCTGTCCATTTCAACCTTCTGTCTCTGGGGACACTGTCTGAGAGTCTAAGTGGAGATAGTTGCTCCGCTGGTGTCAGAGAGCCCCTCTTAGTCCAGGGTGGCCTACACTATTGATGGCCTCAGGGGCCTTGGAGCTTTTCCCTAACCTGTAGGGTTGTGGTCAATGGATTGGGCACAATTTCCTTGGAGAGGGCAGGCACAATCTTTCGCAGTGGCTCCAGAGGCCCTAGCCTGGCGGTTGTGTGGGTCCATGCTGAGGGCACAGAAGTCTGAAAACACAAACTCAGCTTATGAGTGGCGCCTAGGGTATGGCAGGCCGGATGTACAGCCCGAGAGGGAGCTCCTGGGCCTCTGAAACAAGGGCGAGTGGGAGGCGTTCCTTCAGGCTTTTGTCTCTGGATGTTGTGTCCGAGATAGCCGTGGATTGGAGGGGTGCCCTCAGGGACTGTGGACGAGTATCCCTCTCTGGGGATTTGTCCCAGCTCCCAAGAGTTTGGGGTCATTTTGTGGGAAGGGTGGAAAAGTGTTGTCTGGCTCACGTGTCTCTCCAAGAAAGGGATTCCAGATCAGAGCCCCAGGTACGGGCGGGGCGACTGGAAAACTCAAACACTGGTGAGGATTGGGTGCATAGGGGCTTGGCAAGCCCCATATGCGGGCTCTTGGCCCAGGCCCTGACAGGCCTTTCTTTGACATGGGGCTCATGCTGAGGGTCAGAGTGTGAATTTGTGCCCAAGCAGCACTCAAGTTTGGGCGTGGCATCAGGGACCAGGAAGGTTTCTCCCACCCTGAAGGTGTGACTCCATGCCAAGAGCAAGCTTTACAGCCACGGGGAAGGAGGAGTTCTGTGTTGTGCTTGCGATACCCAGCTGTGTGGAGAATTGATATAATGTCTAGGTTCAGATATCTGAAAACCAAGGTTAGGAAGAGGTGACGGCATAAGACCATGGCGTGTCCGAAGTGCTGGGTGTGCGGCCAGCTGTCTCCTTGTCTGTCTGGACGTCTGGCTTCAGGCTGTGTCAGACAGAGCATGAGTGCCCAGAGCAGCCTATCCAGTTCGGGTACCGGTCGAGGCCCGAGCAGGTTGATCCTCATCTGGGTTTTCTGGAGAGAGCCCCACAGGGAAACGTCTTTCTTCCCTTGGGCAGACCCTGGGCTGGGTTGTGGTTCTGGAGTTCCTAGTCCGGAGGGCTTGTTTGCCAGGAGTGTGAGGAAGGAAGTCTGAAAACACAAGCTAGCGTGAGGTTTGGGACCGATGGCACGGCAGGCCCACTCTGAGAGGCTGAATCGAGATCTCCTGCACTGAGGTCATTTCAACTCTGAGACGTGCCTCAGGCTAGAGTTTTTGTCCAGCATGGCCTCTTCCTGAATGGTGTGGGGGCCTCATGAGGCCAGGAAGGTTTGCCTACGATGGGATTTGTGAACTACTCCAAACCTCAAGGTTTCCTTCTGCATGAAAGTCGAGTGCTATTGGATGGTTCCAGGAGGCCCCATACGGAAAGACTCGAGAGCAGGTGTCTAAGCATGGATGCCTGGGAACGCCACCTCATATTCCCACTCTTTAGTCAGGACAAGGCAGGCTCAATCTGCGGGCTCCTGGGTGAGCTACCCAGAGGGGAGAGTTGAAATGGACTCTCCTGAAGATGAGTCCTACTGTGGCTTGGTGGCCTGGGAGACCTTGGAATGTGGAGGTGGCTCAGGGACTCTGCAGGATTCTCCAACCTGAGGTGTTTGACACGGCTCCAACAAGGAAGCTTCCCATGTGGAGACGAGAGAAGTTCTGTTCAGTGCCTCAGGAAAGCCCCATATCCTGTTCTTCGAACCAAAGCCTCTGAGGAGTGACACCTGGAAAACAAAGCAAGAGTTGAGATTAGGGCCTAAGGGCCTGTCCGGCTCAACCTTCTATCTCTGTTGACATCTGTGTGCATGCCTTCATGGAGGTAGCAGCTCCGCTTGTGTCCGAAGGCCCCTGTGTGTGCAGGGAGGCTCCCGGTAATGGTATGTCCTCGGGTGCCTTGAGGTTTCTCATATTCTGGAGGTGTGTGGCCAAAGGAATGGACAGAGTTTCCCAGGAGAGAGCAGGCATGGTCCTGTGGTATGGCTCCAGAGGACCCAGCCTAGAGGCTGTGTTTGCCAGGGCTGTGGGGACAGATGTCTGAAAAAGCAAACTTGGCTCAGGTAGGGGCCAAGGTAATGGCAGGCCTGATCTCCAGTCCGAGAGGGGAGATCCTCTGGATATCAAAGGAGGGCAAGTGGGAGGCAGTCGCTCAGGCTTTTGTCTCTGGGTGTTGCGTTCACAGTGGCCGTTCAGGGTAGGGGTTGCTTCAGGGGCCGAGGAAGAGCCTTCCTCTCGGGGGATTGTCCAAGCTCCCAAGTGTTTGGGTTCATTCTGTGGGAAGGGAAGAGTACTGTTTTCTGCCACAGGGGACCCCCCAGGAGAGGGACTCTAGAGCACAGCAGTGGGTTCCCTCAACTGGAATACACACCATCTAGTTAGTCCTGCGTGCCTATGGGCATGGCAAGCCACATATGCGGGCTCTTGGTCCAATCACTGAGAGGCGTTACTTGAATAAGGTACTCACGCTGAGGGTCACAATGTGTGTTTGTGCCCAAGGCGGCCCTCACACATGGGCGTGGCCTCATGGGCCATGCCGTTTTCTCCTACACTGAAGGTTTGACTCACTGCCAGCAGCAAGGTTTCTTGCCATGGGGAAGGAGGGGTTCTGACTTGTGCATCAGGTTCCCCCCTGTGCAGGGATTGGAGATAAGGTCTAGGTTCTGATGACTGAAAACCCAGGTTGGGAATGGATGGTGGCCTAAGGCAGTGGCGGGTCCAATGTGCTGGGTGTGCAGCCAGCTGTGTCGGTGTCTGTAGGAAGGTCTGGGCTCAGGCTATTTGCGACAGAGCATCAGTGTTTAAGGTAGCCTATGCAATTGGGGTGTTGCCGAGGGCCAAGCAGTTTGATCCTCATTTGGGGTTTCTGGGCAGCACCATAGACAAAGTTTTTCTCCTGGGAGGCAGGCGGAGTGCTTCATTGTGGCCCCAGAATTCCCAGTAGGGAGGGTTTGCGGGCCAGGAGTGTGAGGACGGAAGTCTAGGAACACAAGCTAAAGTGAGGATTGGAGCCAAGGGCAGAGCAGGCCCACTAGGCAGAGGCTGAATCAAAATCTCCTGCATCTGAAGTCAGGCTGAGGATCAGACGTTGGCTGAGGCTGGCGTATGTGTCCATGTTGGCACCTTCATGAAGCGGGGGCCTCATGAGGCCAAGGAAGTTTTCCCACGCTGAGTTTGGAGGTTGCCCCAAACCACCAGGTTTCCTTCTGTGGGACATTCGAGTCCTGTTGCATGGCTCCAGGACATACCATACGGAAGGACTGGAGAGCACGGTTCGAAGGATGGATCCCTGTACAGCATGCCTCGCATTCGCATTGGCCATTAGCCACAAGATATGTTTGATCTGCTGCCTCTGGGGCACGCTAACCAGGGGGCTGAGTTGAAATGGCCTCTCCTGAGGATGCGTCATAATGTGCGTTTGGGTCCATGGAAACCTTGGAATGTGCTGGATGTTCAGTGGCCCTGCAGAACTCTCCTACCTGAAGGGTTTGATACATCCCCAGTAAGGAAGCTCCCCATGTGGAGACGAGAGAGGTTTGGTGTGGAGCCTCAGAAAAGCCCCGTGTGCTGGTCTACGAAAACAGACCTCTGAGGACGGACACATGGAAACCAAAGCTAAGGTTCAGATTAGGGCCTGGGGGCCTGTCCATTTCAACCTTCTGTCTCTGGGGACACTGTCTGAGAGTCTAAGTGGAGATAGTTGCTCCGCTGGTGTCAGAGAGCCCCCCTTAGTCCAGGGTGGCCTACACTATTGATGGCCTCAGGGGCCTTGGAGCTTTTCCCTAACCTGTAGGGTTGTGGTCAATGGATTGGGCACAATTTCCTTGGAGAGGGCAGGCACAATCTTTCGCTGTGGCTCCAGAGGCCCTAGCCTGGCGGTTGTGTGGGTCCAGGCTGAGGGCACAGAAGTCTGAAAACACAAACTCAGCTTATGAGTGGCGCCTAGAGTATGGCAGGCCGGATGTACAGCCCGAGAGGGAGCTCCTCGGCCTCTGAAACAAGGGCGAGTGGGAGGCGTTCCTTCAGGCTTTTGTCTCTGGATGTTGTGTCCGGGATAGCCGTGGATTGGAGGGGTGGCCTCAGGGACTGTGGACGAGTATCCCTCTCTGGGGATTTGTCCCAGCTCCCAAGAGTTTGGGGTCATTTTGTGGGAAGGGTGGAAAAGTGTTGTCTGGCTCACGTGTCTCTCCAAGAAAGGGATTCCAGAGCAGAGCCCCAGGTACGGGCGGGGCGACTGGAAAACTCAAACACTGGTGAGGATTGGGTGCATAGGGGCTTGGCAAGCCCCATATGCGGGCTCTTGGCCCAGGCCCTGACAGGCCTTTCTTTGACATGGGGCTCATGCTGAGGGTCACAGTGTGAATTTGTGCCCAAGCAGCACTCAAGTTTGGGCGTGGCATCAGGGACCAGAAAGGTTTCTCCCTCCCTGAAGGTGTGACTCCATGCCAAGAGCAAGCTTTACAGCCACGGGGAAGGAGGAGTTCTGTGTTGTGCTTGCGATACCCAGCTGTGTGGAGAATTGATATAATGTCTAGGTTCAGATATCTGAAAACCAAGGTTAGGAAGAGGTGACGGCATAAGACCATGGCGTGTCCGAAGTGCTGGGTGTGTGGCCAGCTGTCTCCTTGTCTGTCTGGACGTCTGGCTTCAGGCTGTTTCAGACAGAGCATGAGTGCCCAGAGCAGCCTATCCAGTTCGGGTACCGGTCGAGGCCCGAGCAGGTTGATCCTCATCTGGGTTTTCTGGAGAGAGCCCCAGAGGGAAAAGTTTTTCTTCCCTTGGGCAGACCCTGGGCTGGGTTGTGGTTCTGGAGTTCCTAGTCCGGAGGGCTTGTTTGCCAGGAGTGTGAGGAAGGAAGTCTGAAAACACAAGCTAGCGTGAGGTTTGGGACCGATGGCACGGCAGGCCCACTCTGAGAGGCTGAATCGAGATCTCCTGCACTGAGGTCATTTCAACTATGAGACGTGCCTCAGGCTAGAGTTTTTGTCCAGCATGGCCTCTTGCTGAATGGTGTGGGGGCCTCATGAGGCCAGGAAGGTTTGCCTACGATGGGATTTGTGAACTACTCCAAACCTCAAGGTTTCCTTCTGCATGAAAGTCGAGTGCTATTGGATGGTTCCAGGAGGCCCCATACGGAAAGACTCGAGAGCAGGTGTCTAAGCATGGATGCCTGGGAACGCCACCTCATATTCCCACTCTTTAGTCAGGACAAGGCAGGCTCAATCTGCGGGCTCCTGGGTGAGCTACCCAGAGGGGAGAGTTGAAATGGACTCTCCTGAAGATGAGTCCTACTGTGGCTTGGTGGCCTGGGAGACCTTGGAATGTGGAGGTGGCTCAGGGACTCTGCAGGATTCTCCAACCTGAGGTGTTTGACACGGCTCCAACAAGGAAGCTTCCCATGTGGAGACGAGAGAAGTTCTGTTCAGTGCCTCAGGAAAGCCCCATATCCTGTTCTTCGAACCAAAGCCTCTGAGGAGTGACACCTGGAAAACAAAGCAAGAGTTGAGATTAGGGCCTAAGGGCCTGTCCGGCTCAACCTTCTATCTCTCTTGACATCTGTGTGCATGCCTTCATGGAGGTAGCAGCTCAGCTTGTGTCCGAAGGCCCCTGTGTGTGCAGGGAGGCTCCCGGTAATGGTATGTCCTCGGGGGCCTTGAGGTTTCTCATATTCTGGAGGTGTGTGGCCAAAGGAATGGACAGAGTTTCCCAGGAGAGAGCAGGCATGGTCCTGTGGTATGGCTCCAGAGGACCCAGCCTAGAGGCTGTGTTTGCCAGGGCTGTGGGGACAGATGTCTGAAAAAGCAAACTTGGCTCAGGTAGGGGCCAAGGTAATGGCAGGCCTGATCTCCAGTCCGAGAGGGGAGATCCTCTGGATATCAAAGGAGGGCAAGTGGGAGGCAGTCGCTCAGGCTTTTGTCTCTGGGTGTTGCGTTCACAGTGGCCGTTCAGGGTAGGGGTTGCTTCAGGGGCCGAGGAAGAGCCTTCCTCTCGGGGGATTGTCCAAGCTCCCAAGTGTTTGGGTTCATTCTGTGGGAAGGGAAGAGTACTGTTTTCTGCCACAGGGGACCCCCCAGGAGAGGGACTCTAGAGCACAGCAGTGGGTTCCCTCAACTGGAATACACACCATCTAGTTAGTCCTGCGTGCCTATGGGCATGGCAAGCCACATATGCGGGCTCTTGGTCCAATCACTGAGAGGCGTTACTTGAATAAGGTACTCACGCTGAGGGTCACAATGTGTGTTTGTGCCCAAGGCGGCCCTCACACATGGGCGTGGCCTCATGGGCCATGCCGTTTTCTCCTACACTGAAGGTTTGACTCACTGCCAGCAGCAAGGTTTCTTGCCATGGGGAAGGAGGGGTTCTGACTTGTGCATCAGGTTCCCCCCTGTGCAGGGATTGGAGATAAGGTCTAGGTTCTGATGACTGAAAACCCAGGTTGGGAATGGATGGTGGCCTAAGGCAGTGGCGGGTCCAATGTGCTGGGTGTGCAGCCAGCTGTGTCGGTGTCTGTAGGAAGGTCTGGGCTCAGGCTATTTGCGACAGAGCATCAGTGTTTAAGGTAGCCTATGCAATTGGGGTGTTGCCGAGGGCCAAGCAGTTTGATCCTCATTTGGGGTTTCTGGGCAGCACCATAGACAAAGTTTTTCTCCTGGGAGGCAGGCGGAGTGCTTCATTGTGGCCCCAGAATTCCCAGTAGGGAGGGTTTGCGGGCCAGGAGTGTGAGGACGGAAGTCTAGGAACACAAGCTAAAGTGAGGATTGGAGCCAAGGGCAGAGCAGGCCCACTAGGCAGAGGCTGAATCAAAATCTCCTGCATCTGAAGTCAGGCTGAGGATCAGACGTTGGCTGAGGCTGGCGTATGTGTCCATGTTGGCACCTTCATGAAGCGGGGGCCTCATGAGGCCAAGGAAGTTTTCCCACGCTGAGTTTGGAGGTTGCCCCAAACCACCAGGTTTCCTTCTGTGGGACATTCGAGTCCTGTTGCATGGCTCCAGGACATACCATACGGAAGGACTGGAGAGCACGGTTCGAAGGATGGATCCCTGTACAGCATGCCTCGCATTCGCATTGGCCATTAGCCACAAGATATGTTTGATCTGCTGCCTCTGGGGCACGCTAACCAGGGGGCTGAGTTGAAATGGCCTCTCCTGAGGATGCGTCATAATGTGCGTTTGGGTCCATGGAAACCTTGGAATGTGCTGGATGTTCAGTGGCCCTGCAGAACTCTCCTACCTGAAGGGTTTGATACATCCCCAGTAAGGAAGCTCCCCATGTGGAGACGAGAGAGGTTTGGTGTGGAGCCTCAGAAAAGCCCCGTGTGCTGGTCTACGAAAACAGACCTCTGAGGACGGACACATGGAAACCAAAGCTAAGGTTCAGATTAGGGCCTGGGGGCCTGTCCATTTCAACCTTCTGTCTCTGGGGACACTGTCTGAGAGTCTAAGTGGAGATAGTTGCTCCGCTGGTGTCAGAGAGCCCCCCTTAGTCCAGGGTGGCCTACACTATTGATGGCCTCAGGGGCCTTGGAGCTTTTCCCTAACCTGTAGGGTTGTGGTCAATGGATTGGGCACAATTTCCTTGGAGAGGGCAGGCACAATCTTTCGCTGTGGCTCCAGAGGCCCTAGCCTGGCGGTTGTGTGGGTCCAGGCTGAGGGCACAGAAGTCTGAAAACACAAACTCAGCTTATGAGTGGCGCCTAGAGTATGGCAGGCCGGATGTACAGCCCGAGAGGGAGCTCCTCGGCCTCTGAAACAAGGGCGAGTGGGAGGCGTTCCTTCAGGCTTTTGTCTCTGGATGTTGTGTCCGAGATAGCCGTGGATTGGAGGGGTGGCCTCAGGGACTGTGGACGAGTATCCCTCTCTGGGGATTTGTCCCAGCTCCCAAGAGTTTGGGGTCATTTTGTGGGAAGGGTGGAAAAGTGTTGTCTGGCTCACGTGTCTCTCCAAGAAAGGGATTCCAGAGCAGAGCCCCAGGTACGGGCGGGGCGACTGGAAAACTCAAACACTGGTGAGGATTGGGTGCATAGGGGCTTGGCAAGCCCCATATGCGGGCTCTTGGCCCAGGCCCTGACAGGCCTTTCTTTGACATGGGGCTCATGCTGAGGGTCACAGTGTGAATTTGTGCCCAAGCAGCACTCAAGTTTGGGCGTGGCATCAGGGACCAGAAAGGTTTCTCCCTCCCTGAAGGTGTGACTCCATGCCAAGAGCAAGCTTTACAGCCACGGGGAAGGAGGAGTTCTGTGTTGTGCTTGCGATACCCAGCTGTGTGGAGAATTGATATAATGTCTAGGTTCAGATATCTGAAAACCAAGGTTAGGAAGAGGTGACGGCATAAGACCATGGCGTGTCCGAAGTGCTGGGTGTGTGGCCAGCTGTCTCCTTGTCTGTCTGGACGTCTGGCTTCAGGCTGTTTCAGACAGAGCATGAGTGCCCAGAGCAGCCTATCCAGTTCGGGTACCGGTCGAGGCCCGAGCAGGTTGATCCTCATCTGGGTTTTCTGGAGAGAGCCCCAGAGGGAAAAGTTTTTCTTCCCTTGGGCAGACCCTGGGCTGGGTTGTGGTTCTGGAGTTCCTAGTCCGGAGGGCTTGTTTGCCAGGAGTGTGAGGAAGGAAGTCTGAAAACACAAGCTAGCGTGAGGTTTGGGACCGATGGCACGGCAGGCCCACTCTGAGAGGCTGAATCGAGATCTCCTGCACTGAGGTCATTTCAACTCTGAGACGTGCCTCAGGCTAGAGTTTTTGTCCAGCATGGCCTCTTCCTGAATGGTGTGGGGGCCTCATGAGGCCAGGAAGGTTTGCCTACGATGGGATTTGTGAACTACTCCAAACCTCAAGGTTTCCTTCTGCACGAAAGTCGAGTGCTATTGGATGGTTCCAGGAGGCCCCATACGGAAAGACTCGAGAGCAGGTGTCTAAGCATGGATGCCTGGGAACGCCACCTCATATTCCCACTCTTTAGTCAGGACAAGGCAGGCTCAATCTGCGGGCTCCTGGGTGAGCTACCCAGAGGGGAGAGTTGAAATGGACTCTCCTGAAGATGAGTCCTACTGTGGCTTGGTGGCCTGGGAGACCTTGGAATGTGGAGGTGGCTCAGGGACTCTGCAGGATTCTCCAACCTGAGGTGTTTGACACGGCTCCAACAAGCAAGCTTCCCATGTGGAGACGAGAGAAGTTCTGTTCAGTGCCTCAGGAAAGCCCCATATCCTGTTCTTCGAACCAAAGCCTCTGAGGAGTGACACCTGGAAAACAAAGCAAGAGTTGAGATTAGGGCCTAAGGGCCTGTCCGGCTCAACCTTCTATCTCTGTTGACATCTGTGTGCATGCCTTCATGGAGGTAGCAGCTCCGCTTGTGTCCGAACGCTCCTGTGTGTGCAGGGAGGCTCCCGGTAATGGTATGTCCTCGGGGGCCTTGAGGTTTCTCATATTCTGGAGGTGTGTGGCCAAAGGAATGGACAGAGTTTCCCAGGAGAGAGCAGGCATGGTCCTGTGGTATGGCTCCAGAGGACCCAACCTAGAGGCTGTGTTTGCCAGGGCTGTGGGGACAGATGTCTGAAAAAGCAAACTTGGCTCAGGTAGGGGCCAAGGTAATGGCAGGCCTGATCTCCAGTCCGAGAGGGGAGATCCTCTGGATATCAAAGGAGGGCAAGTGGGAGGCAGTCGCTCAGGCTTTTGTCTCTGGGTGTTGCGTTCACAGTGGCCGTTCAGGGTAGGGGTTGCTTCAGGGGCCGAGGAAGAGCCTTCCTCTCGGGGGATTGTCCAAGCTCCCAAGTGTTTGGGTTCATTCTGTGGGAAGGGAAGAGTACTGTTTTCTGCCACAGGGGACCCCCCAGGAGAGGGACTCTAGAGCACAGCAGTGGGTTCCCTCAACTGGAATACACACCATCTAGTTAGTCCTGCGTGCCTATGGGCATGGCAAGCCACATATGCGGGCTCTTGGTCCAATCACTGAGAGGCGTTACTTGAATAAGGTACTCACGCTGAGGGTCACAATGTGTGTTTGTGCCCAAGGCGGCCCTCACACATGGGCGTGGCCTCATGGGCCATGCCGTTTTCTCCTACACTGAAGGTTTGACTCACTGCCAGCAGCAAGGTTTCTTGCCATGGGGAAGGAGGGGTTCTGACTTGTGCATCAGGTTCCCCCCTGTGCAGGGATTGGAGATAAGGTCTAGGTTCTGATGACTGAAAACCCAGGTTGGGAATGGATGGTGGCCTAAGGCAGTGGCGGGTCCAATGTGCTGGGTGTGCAGCCAGCTGTGTCGGTGTCTGTTGGAAGGTCTGGGCTCAGGCTATTTGCGACAGAGCATCAGTGTTTAAGGTAGCCTATGCAATTGGGGTGTTGCCAAGGGCCAAGCAGTTTGATCCTCATTTGGGGTTTCTGGGCAGCACCATAGACAAAGTTTTTCTCCTGGGAGGCAGGCGGAGTGCTTCATTGTGGCCCCAGAATTCCCAGAAGGGAGGGTTTGTGGGCCAGGAGTGTGAGGACGGAAGTCTAGGAACACATGCTAAAGTGAGGATTGGAGCCAAGGGCAGAGCAGGCCCACTAGGCAGAGGCTGAATCAAAATCTCCTGCATCTGAAGTCAGGCTGAGGATCAGACGTTGGCTGAGGCTGGCGTATGTGTCCATGTTGGCACCTTCATGAAGCGGGGGCCTCATGAGGCCAAGGAAGTTTTCCCACGCTGAGTTTGGAGGTTGGCCAAACCACCAGGTTTCCTTCTGTGGGACATTCGAGTCCTGTTGCATGGCTCCAGGACATACCATACGGAAGGACTGGAGAGCACGGTTCGAAGGATGGATCCCTGTACAGCATGCCTCGCATTCCCATTGGCCATTAGCCACAAGATATGTTTGATCTGCTGCCTCTGGGGCACGCTAACCAGGGGGCTGAGTTGAAATGGCCTCTTCTGAGGATGCGTCATAATGTGCGTTTGGGTCCATGGAAACCTTGGAATGTGCTGGTTGTTCAGTGGCCCTGCGGAACTCTCCTACCTGAAGGGTTTGATACATCCCCAGTAAGTAAGCTCCCCATGTGGAGACGAGAGAGGTTTGGTTTGGAGCCTCAGAAAAGCCCCGTGTGCTGGTCTACGAAAACAGACCTCTGAGGACGGACACATGGAAACCAAAGCTAAGGTTCAGATTAGGACCTGGGGGCCTGTCCATTTCAACCTTCTGTCTCTGGGGACACTGTCTGAGAGTCTAAGTGGAGATAGTTGCTCCGCTGGTGTCAGAGAGCCCCTCTTAGTCCAGGGTGGCCTACACTATTGATGGCCTCAGGGGCCTTGGAGCTTTTCCCTAACCTGTAGGGTTGTGGTCAATGGATTGGGCACAATTTCCTTGGAGAGGGCAGGCACAATCTTTCGCTGTGGCTCTAGAGGCCCTAGCCTGGCGGTTGTGTGGGTCCAGGCTGAGGGCACAGAAGTCTGAAAACACAAACTCAGCTTATGAGTGGCGCCTAGGGTATGGCAGGCCGGATGTACAGCCCGAGAGGGAGCTCCTCGGCCTCTGAAACAAGGGCGAGTGGGAGGCGTTCCTTCAGGCTTTTGTCTCTGGATGTTGTGTCCGAGATAGCCGTGGATTGGAGGGGTGGCCTCAGGGACTGTGGACGAGTATCCCTCTCTGGGGATTTGTCCCAGCTCCCAAGAGTTTGGGGTCATTTTGTGGGAAGGGTGGAAAAGTGTTGTCTGGCTCACGTGTCTCTCCAAGAAAGGGATTCCAGAGCAGAGCCCCAGGTACGGGCGGGGCGACTGGAAAACTCAAACACTGGTGAGGATTGGGTGCATAGGGCAAGCCCCATATGCGGGCTCTTGGCCCAGGCCCTGACAGGCCTTTCTTTGACATGGGGCTCATGCTGAGGGTCAGAGTGTGAATTTGTGCCCAAGCAGCACTCAAGTTTGGGCGTGGCATCAGGGACCAGGAAGGTTTTTCCCACCCTGAAGGTGTGACTCCATGCCAAGAGCAAGCTTTACAGCCACGGGGAAGGAGGAGTTCTGTGTTGTGCTTGCGATACCCAGCTGTGTGGAGAATTGATATAATGTCTAGGTTCAGATATCTGAAAACCAAGGTTAGGAAGAGGTGACGGCATAAGACCATGGCGTGTCCGAAGTGCTGGGTGTGCGGCCAGCTGTCTCCTTGTCTGTCTGGACGTCTGGCTTCAGGCTGTGTCAGACAGAGCATGAGTGCCCAGAGCAGCCTATCCAGTTCGGGTACCGGGCGAGGCCCAAGCAGGTTGATCCTCATCTGGGTTTTCTGGAGAGAGCCCCACAGGGAAACGTCTTTCTTCCCTTGGGCAGACCCTGGGCTGGGTTGTGGTTCTGGAGTTCCTAGTCCGGAGGGCTTGTTTGCCAGGAGTGTGAGGAAGGAAGTCTGAAAACACAAGCTAGCGTGAGGTTTGGGACCGATGGCACGGCAGGCCCACTCTGAGAGGCTGAATCGAGATCTCCTGCACTGAGGTCATTTCAACTCTGAGACGTGCCTCAGGCTAGAGTTTTTGTCCAGCATGGCCTCTTCCTGAATGGTGTGGGGGCCTCATGAGGCCAGGAAGGTTTGCCTACGATGGGATTTGTGAACTACTCCAAACCTCAAGGTTTCCTTCTGCACGAAAGTCGAGTGCTATTGGATGGTTCCAGGAGGCCCCATACGGAAAGACTCGAGAGCAGGTGTCTAAGCATGGATGCCTGGGAACGCCACCTCATATTCCCACTCTTTAGTCAGGACAAGGCAGGCTCAATCTGCGGGCTCCTGGGTGAGCTACCCAGAGGGGAGAGTTGAAATGGACTCTCCTGAAGATGAGTCCTACTGTGGCTTGGTGGCCTGGGAGACCTTGGAATGTGGAGGTGGCTCAGGGACTCTGCAGGATTCTCCAACCTGAGGTGTTTGACACGGCTCCAACAAGCAAGCTTCCCATGTGGAGACGAGAGAAGTTCTGTTCAGTGCCTCAGGAAAGCCCCATATCCTGTTCTTCGAACCAAAGCCTCTGAGGAGTGACACCTGGAAAACAAAGCAAGAGTTGAGATTAGGGCCTAAGGGCCTGTCCGGCTCAACCTTCTATCTCTGTTGACATCTGTGTGCATGCCTTCATGGAGGTAGCAGCTCCGCTTGTGTCCGAACGCTCCTGTGTGTGCAGGGAGGCTCCCGGTAATGGTATGTCCTCGGGGGCCTTGAGGTTTCTCATATTCTGGAGGTGTGTGGCCAAAGGAATGGACAGAGTTTCCCAGGAGAGAGCAGGCATGGTCCTGTGGTATGGCTCCAGAGGACCCAACCTAGAGGCTGTGTTTGCCAGGGCTGTGGGGACAGATGTCTGAAAAAGCAAACTTGGCTCAGGTAGGGGCCAAGGTAATGGCAGGCCTGATCTCCAGTCCGAGAGGGGAGATCCTCTGGATATCAAAGGAGGGCAAGTGGGAGGCAGTCGCTCAGGCTTTTGTCTCTGGGTGTTGCGTTCACAGTGGCCGTTCAGGGTAGGGGTTGCTTCAGGGGCCGAGGAAGAGCCTTCCTCTCGGGGGATTGTCCAAGCTCCCAAGTGTTTGGGTTCATTCTGTGGGAAGGGAAGAGTACTGTTTTCTGCCACAGGGGACCCCCCAGGAGAGGGACTCTAGAGCACAGCAGTGGGTTCCCTCAACTGGAATACACACCATCTAGTTAGTCCTGCGTGCCTATGGGCATGGCAAGCCACATATGCGGGCTCTTGGTCCAATCACTGAGAGGCGTTACTTGAATAAGGTACTCACGCTGAGGGTCACAATGTGTGTTTGTGCCCAAGGCGGCCCTCACACATGGGCGTGGCCTCATGGGCCATGCCGTTTTCTCCTACACTGAAGGTTTGACTCACTGCCAGCAGCAAGGTTTCTTGCCATGGGGAAGGAGGGGTTCTGACTTGTGCATCAGGTTCCCCCCTGTGCAGGGATTGGAGATAAGGTCTAGGTTCTGATGACTGAAAACCCAGGTTGGGAATGGATGGTGGCCTAAGGCAGTGGCGGGTCCAATGTGCTGGGTGTGCAGCCAGCTGTGTCGGTGTCTGTTGGAAGGTCTGGGCTCAGGCTATTTGCGACAGAGCATCAGTGTTTAAGGTAGCCTATGCAATTGGGGTGTTGCCGAGGGCCAAGCAGTTTGATCCTCATTTGGGGTTTCTGGGCAGCACCATAGACAAAGTTTTTCTCCTGGGAGGCAGGCGGAGTGCTTCATTGTGGCCCCAGAATTCCCAGTAGGGAGGGTTTGCGGGCCAGGAGTGTGAGGACGGAAGTCTAGGAACACAAGCTAAAGTGAGGATTGGAGCCAAGGGCAGAGCAGGCCCACTAGGCAGAGGCTGAATCAAAATCTCCTGCATCTGAAGTCAGGCTGAGGATCAGACGTTGGCTGAGGCTGGAGTAGGTGTCCATGATGGCACCTTCATGAAGCGGGGGCCTCATGAGGCCAAGGAAGTTTTCCCACGCTGAGTTTGGAGGTTGCCCCAAACCACCAGGTTTCCTTCTGTGGGACATTCGAGTCCTGTTGCATGGCTCCAGGACATACCATACGGAAGGACTGGAGAGCACGGTTCGAAGGATGGATCCCTGTACAGCATGCCTCGCATTCCCATTGGCCATTAGCCACAAGATATGTTTGATCTGCTGCCTCTGGGGCACGCTAACCAGGGGGCTGAGTTGAAATGGCCTCTCCTGAGGATGCGTCATAATGTGCGTTTGGGTCCATGGAAACCTTGGAATGTGCTGGTTGTTCAGTGGCCCTGCGGAACTCTCCTACCTGAAGGGTTTGATACATCCCCAGTAAGTAAACTCCCCATGTGGAGACGAGAGAGGTTTGGTTTGGAGCCTCAGAAAAGCCCCGTGTGCTGGTCTACAAAAACAGACCTCTGAGGACGGACACATGGAAACCAAAGCTAAGGTTCAGATTAGGGCCTGGGGGCCTGTCCATTTCAACCTTCTGTCTCTGGGGACACTGTCTGAGAGTCTAAGTGGAGATAGTTGCTCCGCTGGTGTCAGAGAGCCCCTCTTAGTCCAGGGTGGCCGACACTATTGATGGCCTCAGGGGCCTTGGAGCTTTTCCCTAACCTGTAGGGTTGTGGTCAATGGATTGGGCACAATTTCCTTGGAGAGGGCAGGCACAATCTTTCGCTGTGGCTCCAGAGGCCCTAGCCTGGCGGTTGTGTGGGTCCAGGCTGAGGGCACAGAAGTCTGAAAACACAAACTCAGCTTATGAGTGGCGCCTAGGGTATGGCAGGCCGGATGTACAGCCCGAGAGGGAGCTCCTGGGCCTCTGAAACAAGGGCGAGTGGGAGGCGTTCCTTCAGGCTTTTGTCTCTGGATGTTGTGTCCGAGATAGCCGTGGATTGGAGGGGTGGCCTCAGGGACTGTGGACGAATATCCCTCTCTGGGGATTTGTCCCAGCTCCCAAGAGTTGGGGTCATTTTGTGGGAAGGGTGGAAAAGTGTTGTCTGGCTCACGTGTCTCTCCAAGAAAGGGATTCCAGAGCAGAGCCCCAGGTACGGGCGGGGCGACTGGAAAACTCAAACACTGGTGAGGATTGGGTGCATAGGGGCTTGGCAAGCCCCATATGCGGGCTCTTGGCCCAGGCCATGACAGGCCTTTCTTTGACATGGGGCTCATGCTGAGGGTCAGAGTGTGAATTTGTGCCCAAGCAGCACTCAAGTTTGGGCGTGGCATCAGGGACCAGGAAGGTTTCTCCCACCCTGAAGGTGTGACTCCATGCCAAGAGCAAGCTTTACAGCCACGGGGAAGGAGGAGTTCTGTGTTGTGCTTGCGATACCCAGCTGTGTGGAGAATTGATATAATGTCTAGGTTCAGATATCTGAAAACCAAGGTTAGGAAGAGGTGACTGCATAAGACCATGGCGTGTCCGAAGTGCTGGGTGTGCGGCCAGCTGTCTCCTTGTCTGTCTGGACTTCTGGCTTCAGGCTGTGTCAGACAGAGCATGAGTGCCCAGAGCAGCCTATCCAGTTCGGGTACCGGTCGAGGCCCGAGCAGGTTGATCCTCATCTGGGTTTTCTGGAGAGAGCCCCACAGGGAAACGTCTTTCTTCCCTTGGGCAGACCCTGGGCTGGGTTGTGGTTCTGGAGTTCCTAGTCCGGAGGGCTTGTTTGCCAGGAGTGTGAGGAAGGAAGTCTGAAAACACAAGCTAGCGTGAGGTTTGGGACCGATGGCACGGCAGGCCCACTCTGAGAGGCTGAATCGAGATCTCCTGCACTGAGGTCATTTCAACTCTGAGACGTGCCTCAGGCTAGAGTTTTTGTCCAGCATGGCCTCTTCCTGAATGATGTGGGGGCCTCATGAGGCCAGGAAGGTTTGCCTACGATGGGATTTGTGAACTACTCCAAACCTCAAGGTTTCCTTCTGCATGAAAGTCGAGTGCTATTGGATGGTTCCAGGAGGCCCCATACGGAAAGACTCGAGAGCAGGTGTCTAAGCATGGATGCCTGGGAACGCCACCTCATATTCCCACTCTTTAGTCAGGACAAGGCAGGCTCAATCTGCGGGCTCCTGGGTGAGCTACCCAGAGGGGAGAGTTGAAATGGACTCTCCTGAAGATGAGTCCTACTGTGGCTTGGTGGCCTGGGAGACCTTGGAATGTGGAGGTGGCTCAGGGACTCTGCAGGATTCTCCAACCTGAGGTGTTTGACACGGCTCCAACAAGAAAGCTTCCCATGTGGAGACGAGAGAAGTTCTGTTCAGTGCCTCAGGAAAGCCCCATATCCTGTTCTTCGAACCAAAGCCTCTGAGGAGTGACACCTGGAAAACAAAGCAAGAGTTGAGATTAGGGCCTAAGGGCCTGTCGGGCTCAACCTTCTATCTCTGTTGACATCTGTGTGCATGCCTTCATGGAGGTAGCAGCTCAGCTTGTGTCCGAAGGCCCCTGTGTGTGCAGGGAGGCTCCCGGTAATGGTATGTCCTCGGGGGCCTTGAGGTTTCTCATATTCTGGAGGTGTGTGGCCAAAGGAATGGACAGAGTTTCCCAGGAGAGAGCAGGCATGGTCCTGTGGTATGGCTCCAGAGGACCCAACCTAGAGGCTGTGTTTGCCAGGGCTGTGGGGACAGATGTCTGAAAAAGCAAACTTGGCTCAGGTAGGGGCCAAGGTAATGGCAGGCCTGATCTCCAGTCCGAGAGGGGAGATCCTCTGGATATCAAAGGAGGGCAAGTGGGAGGCAGTCGCTCAGGCTTTTGTCTCTGGGTGTTGCGTTCACAGTGGCCGTTCAGGGTAGGGGTTGCTTCAGGGGCCGAGGAAGAGCCTTCCTCTCGGGGGATTGTCCAAGCTCCCAAGTGTTTGGGTTCATTCTGTGGGAAGGGAAGAGTACTGTTTTCTGCCACAGGGGACCCCCCAGGAGAGGGACTCTAGAGCACAGCAGTGGGTTCCCTCAACTGGAATACACACCATCTAGTTAGTCCTGCGTGCCTATGGGCATGGCAAGCCACATATGCGGGCTCTTGGTCCAATCACTGAGAGGCGTTACTTGAATAAGGTACTCACGCTGAGGGTCACAATGTGTGTTTGTGCCCAAGGCGGCCCTCACACATGGGCGTGGCCTCATGGGCCATGCCGTTTTCTCCTACACTGAAGGTTTGACTCACTGCCAGCAGCAAGGTTTCTTGCCATGGGGAAGGAGGGGTTCTGACTTGTGCATCAGGTTCCCCCCTGTGCAGGGATTGGAGATAAGGTCTAGGTTCTGATGACTGAAAACCCAGGTTGGGAATGGATGGTGCCCTAAGGCAGTGGCGGGTCCAATGTGCTGGGTGTGCAGCCAGCTGTGTCGGTGTCTGTAGGAAGGTCTGGGCTCAGGCTATTTGCGACAGAGCATCAGTGTTTAAGGTAGCCTATGCAATTGGGGTGTTGCCGAGGGCCAAGCAGTTTGATCCTCATTTGGGGTTTCTGGGCAGCACCATAGACAAAGTTTTTCTCCTGGGAGGCAGGCGGAGTGCTTCATTGTGGCCCCAGAATTCCCAGTAGGGAGGGTTTGCGGGCCAGGAGTGTGAGGACGGAAGTCTAGGAACACAAGCTAAAGTGAGGATTGGAGCCAAGGGCAGAGCAGGCCCACTAGGCAGAGGCTGAATCAAAATCTCCTGCATCTGAAGTCAGGCTGAGGATCAGACGTTGGCTGAGGCTGGCGTATGTGTCCATGTTGGCACCTTCATGAAGCGGGGGCCTCATGAGGCCAAGGAAGTTTTCCCACGCTGAGTTTGGAGGTTGCCCCAAACCACCAGGTTTCCTTCTGTGGGACATTCGAGTCCTGTTGCATGGCTCCAGGACATACCATACGGAAGGACTGGAGAGCACGGTTCGAAGGATGGATCCCTGTACAGCATGCCTCGCATTCGCATTGGCCATTAGCCACAAGATATGTTTGATCTGCTGCCTCTGGGGCACGCTAACCAGGGGGCTGAGTTGAAATGGCCTCTCCTGAGGATGCGTCATAATGTGCGTTTGGGTCCATGGAAACCTTGGAATGTGCTGGTTGTTCAGTGGCCCTGCGGAACTCTCCTACCTGAAGGGTTTGATACATCCCCAGTAAGTAAGCTCCCCATGTGGAGGCGAGAGAGGTTTGGTTTGGTGCCTCAGAAAAGCCCCGTGTGCTGGTCTATGAAAACAGACCTCTGAGGACGGACACATGGAAACCAAAGCTAAGGTTCAGATTAGGGCCTGGGGGCCTGTCAGTTTCAACCTTCTGTCTCTGGGGACACTGTCTGAGAGTCTAAGTGGAGATAGTTGCTCCGCTGGTGTCAGAGAGCCCCTCTTAGTCCAGGGTGGCCTACACTATTGATGGCCTCAGGGGCCTTGGAGCTTTTCCCTAACCTGTAGGGTTGTGGTCAATGGATTGGGCACAATTTCCTTGGAGAGGGCAGGCACAATCTTTCGCTGTGGATCCAGAGGCCCTACCCTGGCGGTTGTGTGGGTCCAGGCTGAGGGCACAGAAGTCTGAAAACACAAACTCAGCTTATGAGTGGCGCCTAGGGTATGGCAGGCCGGATGTACAGCCCGAGAGGGAGCTCCTGGGCCTCTGAAACAAGGGCGAGTGGGAGGCGTTCCTTCAGGCTTTTGTCTCTGGATGTTGTGTCCGAGATAGCCGTGGATTGGAGGGGTGGCCTCAGGGACTGTGGACGAGTATCCCTCTCTGGGGATTTGTCCCAGCTCCCAAGAGTTTGGGGTCATTTTGTGGGAAGGGTGGAGTCGTGTTGTCTGGCTCATGTGTCTCTCCAAGAAAGGGATTCCAGAGCAGAGCCCCAGGTACGGGCGGGGCGACTGGAAAACTCAAACACTGGTGAGGATTGGGTGCATAGGGGCTTGGCAAGCCCCATATGCGGGCTCTTGGCCCAGGCCCTGACAGGCCTTCCTTTGACATGGGGCTCATGCTGAGGGTCAGAGTGTGAATTTGTGCCCAAGCAGCACTCAAGTTTGGGCGTGGCATCAGGGACCAGAAAGGTTTCTCCCACCCTGAAGGTGTGACTCCATGCCAAGAGCAAGCTTTACAGCCACGGGGAAGGAGGAGTTCTGTGTTGTGCTTGCGATACCCAGCTGTGTGGAGAATTGATATAATGTCTAGGTTCAGATATCTGAAAACCAAGGTTAGGAAGAGGTGACGGCATAAGACCATGGCGTGTCCGAAGTGCTGGGTGTGCGGCCAGCTGTCTCCTTGTCTGTCTGGAAGTCTGGCTTCAGGCTGTGTCAGACAGAGCATGAGTGCCCAGAGCAACCTATCCAGTTCGGGTACCGGTCGAGGCCCGAGCAGGTTGATCCTCATCGGGGTTTTCTGGAGAGAGCCCCACAGGGAAACGTTTTTCTTCCCTTGGGCAGACCCTGGGCTGGGTTGTGGTTCTGGAGTTCCTAGTCCGGAGGGCTTGTTTGCCAGGAGTGTGAGGAAGGAAGTCTGAAAACACAAGCTAGCCTGAGGTTTGGGACCGATGGCACGGCAGGACCACTCTGAGAGGCTGAATCGAGATCTCCTGCACTGAGGTCATTTCAACTATGAGACGTGCCTCAGGCTAGAGTTTTTGTCCAGCATGGCCTATCCTGAATGGTGTGGGGGCCTCATGAGGCCAGGAAGGTTTGCCTATGATGGGATTTGTGAACTACTCCAAACCTCAAGGTTTCCTTCTGCACGAAAGTCGAGTGCTATTGGATGGTTCCAGGAGGCCCCATACGGAAAGACTCGAGAGCAGGTGTCTAAGCATGGATGCCTGGGAACGCCACCTCATATTCCCACTCTTTAGTCAGGACAAGGCAGGCTCAATCTGTGGGCTCCTGGGTGAGCTACCCAGAGGGGAGAGTTGAAATGGACTCTCCTGAAGATGAGTCCTACTGTGGCTTGGTGGCCTGGGAGACCTTGGAATGTGGAGGTGGCTCAGGGACTCTGCAGGATTCTCCAACCTGAGGTGTTTGACACGGCTCCAACAAGGAAGCTTCCCATGTGGAGACGAGAGAAGTTCTGTTCAGTGCCTCAGGAAAGCCCCATATCCTGTTCTTCGAACCAAAGCCTCTGAGGAGTGACACCTGGAAAACAAAGCAAGAGTTGAGATTAGGGCCTAAGGGCCTTTCGGGCTCAACCTTCTATCTCTGTTGACATCTGTGTGCATGTCTTCATGGAGGTAGCAGCTCAGCTTGTGTCCGAAGGCCCCTGTGTGTGCAGGGAGGCTCCCGGTAATGGTATGTCCTCGGGGGCCTTGAGGTTTCTCATATTCTGGAGGTGTGTGGCCAAAGGAATGGACAGAGTTTCCCAGGAGAGAGCAGGCATGGTCCTGTGGTATGGCTCCAGAGGACCCAGCCTAGAGGCTGTGTTTGCCAGGGCTGTGGGGACAGATGTCTGAAAAAGCAAACTTGGCTCAGGTAGGGGCCAAGGTAATGGCAGGCCTGATCTCCAGTCCGAGAGGGGAGATCCTCTGGATATCAAAGGAGGGCAAGTGGGAGGCAGTCGCTCAGGCTTTTGTCTCTGGGTGTTGCGTTCACAGTGGCCGTTCAGGGTAGGGGTTGCTTCAGGGGCCGAGGAAGAGCCTTCCTCTCGGGGGATTGTCCAAGCTCCCAAGTGTTTGGGTTCATTCTGTGGGAAGGGAAGAGTACTGTTTTCTGCCACAGGGGACCCCCCAGGAGAGGGACTCTAGAGCACAGCAGTGGGTTCCCTCAACTGGAATACACACCATCTAGTTAGTCCTGCGTGCCTATGGGCATGGCAAGCCACATATGCGGGCTCTTGGTCCAATCACTGAGAGGCGTTACTTGAATAAGGTACTCACGCTGAGGGTCACAATGTGTGTTTGTGCCCAAGGCGGCCCTCACACATGGGCGTGGCCTCATGGGCCATGCCGTTTTCTCCTACACTGAAGGTTTGACTCACTGCCAGCAGCAAGGTTTCTTGCCATGGGGAAGGAGGGGTTCTGACTTGTGCATCAGGTTCCCCCCTGTGCAGGGATTGGAGATAAGGTCTAGGTTCTGATGACTGAAAACCCAGGTTGGGAATGGATGGTGGCCTAAGGCAGTGGCGGGTCCAATGTGCTGGGTGTGCAGCCAGCTGTGTCGGTGTCTGTAGGAAGGTCTGGGCTCAGGCTATTTGCGACAGAGCATCAGTGTTTAAGGTAGCCTATGCAATTGGGGTGTTGCCGAGGGCCAAGCAGTTTGATCCTCATTTGGGGTTTCTGGGCAGCACCATAGACAAAGTTTTTCTCCTGGGAGGCAGGCGGAGTGCTTCATTGTGGCCCCAGAATTCCCAGTAGGGAGGGTTTGCGGGCCAGGAGTGTGAGGACGGAAGTCTAGGAACACAAGCTAAAGTGAGGATTGGAGCCAAGGGCAGAGCAGGCCCACTAGGCAGAGGCTGAATCAAAATCTCCTGCATCTGAAGTCAGGCTGAGGATCAGACGTTGGCTGAGGCTGGCGTATGTGTCCATGTTGGCACCTTCATGAAGCGGGGGCCTCATGAGGCCAAGGAAGTTTTCCCACGCTGAGTTTGGAGGTTGCCCCAAACCACCAGGTTTCCTTCTGTGGGACATTCGAGTCCTGTTGCATGGCTCCAGGACATACCATACGGAAGGACTGGAGAGCACGGTTCGAAGGATGGATCCCTGTACAGCATGCCTCGCATTCCCATTGGCCATTAGCCACAAGATATGTTTGATCTGCTGCCTCTGGGGCACGCTAACCAGGGGGCTGAGTTGAAATGGCCTCTCCTGAGGATGCGTCATAATGTGCGTTTGGGTCCATGGAAACCTTGGAATGTGCTGGTTGTTCAGTGGCCCTGCGGAACTCTCCTACCTGAAGGGTTTGATACATCCCCAGTAAGTAAGCTCCCCATGTGGAGACGAGAGAGGTTTTGTTTGGAGCCTCAGAAAAGCCCCGTGTGCTGGTCTATGAAAACAGACCTCTGAGGACGGACACATGGAAACCAAAGCTAAGGTTCAGATTAGGGCCTGGGGGCCTGTCCATTTCAACCTTCTGTCTCTGGGGACACTGTCTGAGAGTCTAAGTGGAGATAGTTGCTCCGCTGGTGTCAGAGAGCCCCTCTTAGTCCAGGGTGGCCTACACTATTGATGGCCTCAGGGGCCTTGGAGCTTTTCCCTAACCTGTAGGGTGGTGGTCAATGGATTGGGCACAATTTCCTTGGAGAGGGCAGGCACAATCTTTCGCTGTGGATCCAGAGGCCCTACCCTGGCGGTTGTGTGGGTCCAGGCTGAGGGCACAGAAGTCTGAAAAAACAAACTCAGCTTATGAGTGGCGCCTAGGGTATGGCAGGCCGGATGTACAGCCCGAGAGGGAGCTCCTCGGCCTCTGAAACAAGGGCGAGTGGGAGGCGTTCCTTCAGGCTTTTGTCTCTGGATGTTGTGTCCGAGATAGCCGTGGATTGGAGGGGTGGCCTCAGGGACTGTGGACGAGTATCCCTCTCTGGGGATTTGTCCCAGCTCCCAAGAGTTTGGGGTCATTTTGTGGGAAGGGTGGAAAAGTGTTGTCTGGCTCACGTGTCTCTCCAAGAAAGGGATTCCAGAGCAGAGCCCCAGGTACGGGCGGGGCGACTGGAAAACTCAAACACTGGTGAGGATTGGGTGCATAGGGGCTTGGCAAGCCCCATATGCGGGCTCTTGGCCCAGGCCCTGACAGGCCTTTCTTTGACATGGGTCTCATGGTGAGGGTCAGAGTGTGAATTTGTGCCCAAGCAGCACTCAAGTTTGGGCGTGGCATCAGGGACCAGGAAGGTTTCTCCCACCCTGAAGGTGTGACTCCATGCCAAGAGCAAGCTTTACAGCCACGGGGAAGGAGGAGTTCTGTGTTGTGCTTGCGATACCCAGCTGTGTGGAGAATTGATATAATGTCTAGGTTCAGATATCTGAAAACCAAGGTTAGGAAGAGGTGACGGCATAAGACCATGGCGTGTCCGAAGTGCTGGGTGTGCGGCCAGCTGTCTCCTTGTCTGTCTGGACGTCTGGCTTCAGGCTGTGTCAGACAGAGCATGAGTGCCCAGAGCAGCCTATCCAGTTCGGGTACCGGTCGAGGCCCGAGCAGGTTGATCCTCATCTGGGTTTTCTGGAGAGAGCCCCACAGGGAAACGTTTTTCTTCCCTTGGGCAGACCCTGGGCTGGGTTGTGGTTCTGGAGTTCCTAGTCCGGAGGGCTTGTTTGCCAGGAGTGTGAGGAAGGAAGTCTGAAAACAGAAGCTAGCCTGAGGTTTGGGACCGATGGCACGGCAGGCCCACTCTGAGAGGCTGAATCGAGATCTCCTGCACTGAGGTCATTTCAACTCTGAGACGTGCCTCAGGCTAGAGTTTTTGTCCAGCATGGCCTCTTGCTGAATGGTGTGGGGGCCTCATGAGGCCAGGAAGGTTTGCCTACGATGGGATTTGTGAACTACTCCAAACCTCAAGGTTTCCTTCTGCACGAAAGTCGAGTGCTATTGGATGGTTCCAGGAGGCCCCATACGGAAAGACTCGAGAGCAGGTGTCTAAGCATGGATGCCTGGGAACGCCACCTCATATTCCCACTCTTTAGTCAGGACAAGGCAGGCTCAATCTGCGGGCGCCTGGGTGAGCTACCCAGAGGGGAGAGTTGAAATGGACTCTCCTGAAGATGAGTCCTACTGTGGCTGGAGGCCTGAAAGACCTTGGAATGTGGAAGTGGCTCAGGGACTCTGCAGGATTCTCCAACCTGAGGTGTTTGACACGCCTCCAACAAGGAAGCTTCCCATGTGGAGACGAGAGAAGTTCTGTTCAGTGCCTCAGGAAAGCCCCATATCCTGTTCTTCGAACCAAAGCCTCTGAGGAGTGACACCTGGAAAACAAAGCAAGAGTTGAGATTAGGGCCTAAGGGCCTGTCCGGCTCAACCTTCTATCTCTGTTGACATCTGTGTGCATGCCTTCATGGAGGTAGCAGCTCCGGTTGTGTCTGAAGGCCCCTGTGTGTGCAGGGAGGCTCCCGGTAATGGTATGTCCTCGGGGGCCTTGAGGTTTCTCATATTCTGGAGGTGTGTGGCCAAAGGAATGGACAGAGTTTCCCAGGAGAGAGCAGGCATGGTCCTGTGGTATGGCTCCAGAGGACCCAGCCTAGAGGCTGTGTTTGCCAGGGCTGTGGGGACAGATGTCTGAAAAAGCAAACTTGGCTCAGGTAGGGGCCAAGGTAATGGCAGGCCTGATCTCCAGTCCGAGAGGGGAGATCCTCTGGATATCAAAGGAGGGCAAGTGGGAGGCAGTCGCTCAGGCTTTTGTCTCTGGGTGTTGCGTTCACAGTGGCCGTTCAGGGTAGGGGTTGCTTCAGGGGCCGAGGAAGAGCCTTCCTCTCGGGGAATTGTCCAAGCTCCCAAGTGTTTGGGTTCATTCTGTGGGAAGGGAAGAGTACTGTTTTCTGCCACAGGGGACCCCCCAGGAGAGGGACTCTAGAGCACAGCAGTGGGTTCCCTCAACTGGAATACACACCATCTAGTTAGTCCTGCGTGCCTATGGGCATGGCAAGCCACATATGCGGGCTCTTGGTCCAATCACTGAGAGGCGTTACTTGAATAAGGTACTCACGCTGAGGGTCACAATGTGTGTTTGTGCCCAAGGCGGCCCTCACACATGGGCGTGGCCTCATGGGCCATGCCGTTTTCTCCTACACTGAAGGTTTGACTCACTGCCAGCAGCAAGGTTTCTTGCCATGGGGAAGGAGGGGTTCTGACTTGTGCATCAGGTTCCCCCCTGTGCAGGGATTGGAGATAAGGTCTAGGTTCTGATGACTGAAAACCCAGGTTGGGAATGGATGGTGGCCTAAGGCAGTGGCGGGTCCAATGTGCTGGGTGTGCAGCCAGCTGTGTCGGTGTCTGTTGGAAGGTCTGGGCTCAGGCTATTTGCGACAGAGCATCAGTGTTTAAGGTAGCCTATGCAATTGGGGTGTTGCCGAGGGCCAAGCAGTTTGATCCTCATTTGGGGTTTCTGGGCAGCACCATAGACAAAGTTTTTCTCCTGGGAGGCAGGCGGAGTGCTTCATTGTGGCCCCAGAATTCCCAGTAGGGAGGGTTTGCGGGCCAGGAGTGTGAGGACGGAAGTCTAGGAACACAAGCTAAAGTGAGGATTGGAGCCAAGGGCAGAGCAGGCCCACTAGGCAGAGGCTGAATCAAAATCTCCTGCATCTGAAGTCAGGCTGAGGATCAGACGTTGGCTGAGGCTGGAGTATGTGTCCATGATGGCACCTTCATGAAGCGGGGGCCTCATGAGGCCAAGGAAGTTTTCCCACGCTGAGATTGGAGGTTGCCCCAAACCACCAGGTTTCCTTCTGTGGGACATTCGAGTCCTGTTGCATGGCTCCAGGACATACCATACGGAAGGACTGGAGAGCACGGTTCGAAGGATGGATCCCTGTACAGCATGCCTCGCATTCCCATTGGCCATTAGCCACAAGATATGTTTGATCTGCTGCCTCTGGGGCACGCTAACCAGGGGGCTGAGTTGAAATGGCCTCTCCTGAGGATGCGTCATAATGTGCGTTTGGGTCCATGGAAACCTTGGAATGTGCTGGTTGTTCAGTGGCCCTGCGGAACTCTCCTACCTGAAGGGTTTGATACATCCCCAGTAAGTAAGCTCCCCATGTGGAGGCGAGAGAGGTTTGGTTTGGTGCCTCAGAAAAGCCCCGTTTGCTGGTCTACGAAAACAGACCTCTGAGGACGGACACATGGAAACCAGAGCTAAGGTTCAGATTAGGGCCTGGGGGCCTGTCCATTTCAACCTTCTGTCTCTGGGGACACTGTCTGAGGGTCTAAGTGGAGATAGTTGCTCCGCTGGTGTCAGAGAGCCCCTCTTAGTCCAGGGTGGCCTACACTATTGATGGCCTCAGGGGCCTTGGAGCTTTTCCCTAACCTGTAGGGTTGTGGTCAATGGATTGGGCACAATTTCCTTGGAGAGGGCAGGCACAATCTTTCGCTGTGGCTCCAGAGGCCCTAGCCTGGCAGTTGTGTGGGTCCAGGCTGAGGGCACAGAAGTCTGAAAACACAAACTCAGCTTATGAGTGGCGCCTAGGGTATGGCAGGCCGGATGTACAGCCCAAGAGGGAGCTCCTCGGCCTCTGAAACAAGGGCGAGTGGGAGGCGTTCCTTCAGGCTTTTGTCTCTGGATGTTGTGTCCGAGATAGCCGTGGATTGGAGGGGTGGCCTCAGGGACTGTGGACGAGTATCCCTCTCTGGGGATTTGTCCCAGCTCCCAAGAGTTTGGGGTCATTTTGTGGGAAGGGTGGAAAAGTGTTGTCTGGCTCACGTATCTCTCCAAGAAAGGGATTCCAGAGCAGAGCCCCAGGTACGGGCGGGGCGACTGGAAAACTCAAACACTGGTGAGGATTGGGTGAATAGGGGCTTGGCAAGCCCCATATTCGGGCTCTTGGCCCAGTCCCTGACAGGCCTTTCTTTGACATGGGGCTCATGCTGAGGGTCAGAGTGTGAATTTGTGCCCAAGCAGCACTCAAGTTTGGGCGTGGCATCAGGGACCAGGAAGGTTTCTCCCACCCTGAAGGTGTGACTCCATGCCAAGCAAGCTTTACAGCCACGGGGAAGGAGGAGTTCTGTGTTGTGCTTGCGATACCCAGCTGTGTGGAGAATTGATATAATGTCTAGGTTCAGATATCTGAAAACCAAGGTTAGGAAGAGGTGATGGCATAAGACCATGGCGTGTCCGAAGTGCTGGGTGTGCGGCCAGCTGTCTCCTTGTCTGTCTGGACGTCGGCCTTCAGGCTGTGTCAGACAGAGCATGAGTGCCCAGAGCAGCCTATCCAGTTCGGGTACCGTCGAGGCCCGAGCAGGTTGATCCTCATCTGGGTTTTCTGGAGAGAGCCCCACAGGGAAACGTTTTTCTTCCCTTGGGCAGACCCTGGGCTGGGTTGTGGTTCTGGAGTTCCTAGTCCGGAGGGCTTGTTTGCCAGGAGTGTGAGGAAGGAAGTCTGAAAACACAAGCTAGCGTGAGGTTTGGGACCGATGGCACGGCAGGCCCACTCTGAGAGGCTGAATCGAGATCTCCTGCACTGAGGTCATTTCAACTCTGAGACGTGCCTCAGGCTAGAGTTTTTGTCCAGCGTGGCCTCTTCCTGAATGGTGTGGGGGCCTCATGAGGCCAGGAAGGTTTGCCTACGATGGGATTTGTGAACTACTCCAAACCTCAAGGTTTCCTTCTGCACGAAAGTCGAGTGCTATTGGATGGTTCCAGGAGGCCCTATACGGAAAGACTCGAGAGCAGGTGTCTAAGCATGGATGCCTGGGAACGCCACCTCATATTCCCACTCTTTAGTCAGGACAAGGCAGGCTCAATCTGCGGGCTCCTGGGTGAGCTACCCAGAGGGGAGAGTTGAAATGGACTCTCCTGAAGATGAGTCCTACTGTGGCTTGGTGGCCTGGGAGACCTTGGAATGTGGAGGTGGCTCAGGGACTCTGCAGGATTCTCCAACCTGAGGTGTTTGACACGCCTCCAACAAGGAAGCTTCCCATGTGGAGACGAGAGAAGTTCTGTTCAGTGCCTCAGGAAAGCCCCATATCCTGTTCTTCGAACCAAAGCCTCTGAGGAGTGACACCTGGAAAACAAAGCAAGAGTTGAGATTAGGGCCTAAGGGCCTTTCGGGCTCAACCTTCTATCTCTGTTGACATCTGTGTGCATGTCTTCATGGAGGTAGCAGCTCAGCTTGTGTCCGAAGGCCCCTGTGTGTGCAGGGAGGCTCCCGGTAATGGTATGTCCTCGGGGGCCTTGAGGTTTCTCATATTCTGGAGGTGTGTGGCCAAAGGAATGGACAGAGTTTCCCAGGAGAGAGCAGGCATGGTCCTGTGGTATGGCTCCAGAGGACCCAGCCTAGAGGCTGTGTTTGCCAGGGCTGTGGGGACAGATGTCTGAAAAAGCAAACTTGGCTCAGGTAGGGGCCAAGGTAATGGCAGGCCTGATCTCCAGTCCGAGAGGGGAGATCCTCTGGATATCAAAGGAGGGCAAGTGGGAGGCAGTCGCTCAGGCTTTTGTCTCTGGGTGTTGCGTTCACAGTGGCCGTTCAGGGTAGGGGTTGCTTCAGGGGCCGAGGAAGAGCCTTCCTCTCGGGGGATTGTCCAAGCTCCCAAGTGTTTGGGTTCATTCTGTGGGAAGGGAAGAGTACTGTTTTCTGCCACAGGGGACCCCCCAGGAGAGGGACTCTAGAGCACAGCAGTGGGTTCCCTCAACTGGAATACACACCATCTAGTTAGTCCTGCGTGCCTATGGGCATGGCAAGCCACATATGCGGGCTCTTGGTCCAATCACTGAGAGGCGTTACTTGAATAAGGTACTCACGCTGAGGGTCACAATGTGTGTTTGTGCCCAAGGCGGCCCTCACACATGGGCGTGGCCTCATGGGCCATGCCGTTTTCTCCTACACTGAAGGTTTGACTCACTGCCAGCAGCAAGGTTTCTTGCCATGGGGAAGGAGGGGTTCTGACTTGTGCATCAGGTTCCCCCCTGTGCAGGGATTGGAGATAAGGTCTAGGTTCTGATGACTGAAAACCCAGGTTGGGAATGGATGGTGGCCTAAGGCAGTGGCGGGTCCAATGTGCTGGGTGTGCAGCCAGCTGTGTCGGTGTCTGTTGGAAGGTCTGGGCTCAGGCTATTTGCGACAGAGCATCAGTGTTTAAGGTAGCCTATGCAATTGGGGTGTTGCCGAGGGCCAAGCAGTTTGATCCTCATTTGGGGTTTCTGGGCAGCACCATAGACAAAGTTTTTCTCCTGGGAGGCAGGCGGAGTGCTTCATTGTGGCCCCAGAATTCCCAGTAGGGAGGGTTTGTGGGCCAGGAGTGTGAGGACGGAAGTCTAGGAACACAAGCTAAAGTGAGGATTGGAGCCAAGGGCAGAGCAGGCCCACTAGGCAGAGGCTGAATCAAAATCTCCTGCATCTGAAGTCAGGCTGAGGATCAGACGTTGGCTGAGGCTGGAGTATGTGTCCATGATGGCACCTTCATGAAGCGGGGGCCTCATGAGGCCAAGGAAGTTTTCCCACGCTGAGATTGGAGGTTGCCCCAAACCACCAGGTTTCCTTCTGTGGGACATTCGAGTCCTGTTGCATGGCTCCAGGACATACCATACGGAAGGACTGGAGAGCACGGTTCGAAGGATGGATCCCTGTACAGCATGCCTCGCATTCCCATTGGCCATTAGCCACAAGATATGTTTGATCTGCTGCCTCTGGGGCACGCTAACCAGGGGGCTGAGTTGAAATGGCCTCTCCTGAGGATGCGTCATAATGTGCGTTTGGGTCCATGGAAACCTTGGAATGTGCTGGTTGTTCAGTGGCCCTGCGGAACTCTCCTACCTGAAGGGTTTGATACATCCCCAGTAAGTAAGCTCCCCATGTGGAGGCGAGAGAGGTTTGGTTTGGTGCCTCAGAAAAGCCCCGTTTGCTGGTCTACGAAAACAGACCTCTGAGGACGGACACATGGAAACCAGAGCTAAGGTTCAGATTAGGGCCTGGGGGCCTGTCCATTTCAACCTTCTGTCTCTGGGGACACTGTCTGAGGGTCTAAGTGGAGATAGTTGCTCCGCTGGTGTCAGAGAGCCCCTCTTAGTCCAGGGTGGCCTACACTATTGATGGCCTCAGGGGCCTTGGAGCTTTTCCCTAACCTGTAGGGTTGTGGTCAATGGATTGGGCACAATTTCCTTGGAGAGGGCAGGCACAATCTTTCGCTGTGGCTCCAGAGGCCCTAGCCTGGCAGTTGTGTGGGTCCAGGCTGAGGGCACAGAAGTCTGAAAACACAAACTCAGCTTATGAGTGGCGCCTAGGGTATGGCAGGCCGGATGTACAGCCCAAGAGGGAGCTCCTCGGCCTCTGAAACAAGGGCGAGTGGGAGGCGTTCCTTCAGGCTTTTGTCTCTGGATGTTGTGTCCGAGATAGCCGTGGATTGGAGGGGTGGCCTCAGGGACTGTGGACGAGTATCCCTCTCTGGGGATTTGTCCCAGCTCCCAAGAGTTTGGGGTCATTTTGTGGGAAGGGTGGAAAAGTGTTGTCTGGCTCACGTATCTCTCCAAGAAAGGGATTCCAGAGCAGAGCCCCAGGTACGGGCGGGGCGACTGGAAAACTCAAACACTGGTGAGGATTGGGTGAATAGGGGCTTGGCAAGCCCCATATTCGGGCTCTTGGCCCAGTCCCTGACAGGCCTTTCTTTGACATGGGGCTCATGCTGAGGGTCAGAGTGTGAATTTGTGCCCAAGCAGCACTCAAGTTTGGGCGTGGCATCAGGGACCAGGAAGGTTTCTCCCACCCTGAAGGTGTGACTCCATGCCAAGCAAGCTTTACAGCCACGGGGAAGGAGGAGTTCTGTGTTGTGCTTGCGATACCCAGCTGTGTGGAGAATTGATATAATGTCTAGGTTCAGATATCTGAAAACCAAGGTTAGGAAGAGGTGATGGCATAAGACCATGGCGTGTCCGAAGTGCTGGGTGTGCGGCCAGCTGTCTCCTTGTCTGTCTGGACGTCGGCCTTCAGGCTGTGTCAGACAGAGCATGAGTGCCCAGAGCAGCCTATCCAGTTCGGGTACCGTCGAGGCCCGAGCAGGTTGATCCTCATCTGGGTTTTCTGGAGAGAGCCCCACAGGGAAACGTTTTTCTTCCCTTGGGCAGACCCTGGGCTGGGTTGTGGTTCTGGAGTTCCTAGTCCGGAGGGCTTGTTTGCCAGGAGTGTGAGGAAGGAAGTCTGAAAACACAAGCTAGCGTGAGGTTTGGGACCGATGGCACGGCAGGCCCACTCTGAGAGGCTGAATCGAGATCTCCTGCACTGAGGTCATTTCAACTCTGAGACGTGCCTCAGGCTAGAGTTTTTGTCCAGCATGGCCTCTTCCTGAATGGTGTGGGGGCCTCATGAGGCCAGGAAGGTTTGCCTACGATGGGATTTGTGAACTACTCCAAACCTCAAGGTTTCCTACTGCACGAAAGTCGAGTGCTATTGGATGGTTCCAGGAGGCCCCATACGGAAAGACTCGAGAGCAGGTGTCTAAGCATAGATGCCTGGGAACGCCACCTCATATTCCCACTCTTTAGTCAGGACAAGGCAGGCTCAATCTGCGGGCTCCTGGGTGAGCTACCCAGAGGGGAGAGTTGAAATGGACTCTCCTGAAGATGAGTCCTACTGTGGCTTGGTGGCCTGGGAGACCTTGGAATGTGGATGTGGCTCAGGGACTCTGCAGGATTCTCCAACCTGAGGTGTTTGACACGCCTCCAACAAGGAAGCTTCCCATGTGGAGACTAGAGAAGTTCTCTTCAGTGCCTCAGGAAAGCCCCATATCCTGTTCTTCGAACCAAAGCCTCTGAGGAGTGACACCTGGAAAACAAAGCAAGAGTTGAGATTAGGGCCTAAGGGCCTGTCCGGCTCAACCTTCTATCTCTGTTGACATCTGTGTGCATGCCTTCATGGAGGTAGCAGCTCCGCTTGTGTCCGAAGGCCCCTGTGTGTGCAGGGAGGCTCCCGGTAATGGTATGTCCTCGGGGGCCTTGAGGTTTCTCATATTCTGGAGGTGTGTGGCCAAAGGAATGGACAGAGTTTCCCAGGAGAGAGCAGGCATGGTCCTGTGGTATGGCTCCAGAGGACCCAACCTAGAGGCTGTGTTTGCCAGGGCTGTGGGGACAGATGTCTGAAAAAGCAAACTTGGCTCAGGTAGGGGCCAAGGTAATGGCAGGCCTGATCTCCAGTCCGAGAGGGGAGATCCTCTGGATATCAAAGGAGGGCAAGTGGGAGGCAGTCGCTCAGGCTTTTGTCTCTGGGTGTTGCGTTCACAGTGGCCGTTCAGGGTAGGGGTTGCTTCAGGGGCCGAGGAAGAGCCTTCCTCTCGGGGGATTGTCCAAGCTCCCAAGTGTTTGGGTTCATTCTGTGGGAAGGGAAGAGTACTGTTTTCTGCCACAGGGGACCCCCCAGGAGAGGGACTCTAGAGCACAGCAGTGGGTTCCCTCAACTGGAATACACACCATCTAGTTAGTCCTGCGTGCCTATGGGCATGGCAAGCCACATATGCGGGCTCTTGGTCCAATCACTGAGAGGCGTTACTTGAATAAGGTACTCACGCTGAGGGTCACAATGTGTGTTTGTGCCCAAGGCGGCCCTCACACATGGGCGTGGCCTCATGGGCCATGCCGTTTTCTCCTACACTGAAGGTTTGACTCACTGCCAGCAGCAAGGTTTCTTGCCATGGGGAAGGAGGGGTTCTGACTTGTGCATCAGGTTCCCCCCTGTGCAGGGATTGGAGATAAGGTCTAGGTTCTGATGACTGAAAACCCAGGTTGGGAATGGATGGTGGCCTAAGGCAGTGGCGGGTCCAATGTGCTGGGTGTGCAGCCAGCTGTGTCGGTGTCTGTTGGAAGGTCTGGGCTCAGGCTATTTGCGACAGAGCATCAGTGTTTAAGGTAGCCTATGCAATTGGGGTGTTGCCGAGGGCCAAGCAGTTTGATCCTCATTTGGGGTTTCTGGGCAGCACCATAGACAAAGTTTTTCTCCTGGGAGGCAGGCGGAGTGCTTCATTGTGGCCCCAGAATTCCCAGTAGGGAGGGTTTGTGGGCCAGGAGTGTGAGGACGGAAGTCTAGGAACACAAGCTAAAGTGAGGATTGGAGCCAAGGGCAGAGCAGGCCCACTAGGCAGAGGCTGAATCAAAATCTCCTGCATCTGAAGTCAGGCTGAGGATCAGACGTTGGCTGAGGCTGGAGTATGTGTCCATGATGGCACCTTCATGAAGCGGGGGCCTCATGAGGCCAAGGAAGTTTTCCCACGCTGAGATTGGAGGTTGCCCCAAACCACCAGGTTTCCTTCTGTGGGACATTCGAGTCCTGTTGCATGGCTCCAGGACATACGATACGGAAGGACTGGAGAGCACGGTTCGAAGGATGGATCCCTGTACAGCATGCCTCGCATTCCCATTGGCCATTAGCCACAAGATATGTTTGATCTGCTGCCTCTGGGGCACGCTAACCAGGGGGCTGAGTTGAAATGGCCTCTCCTGAGGATGCGTCATAATGTGCGTTTGGGTCCATGGAAACCTTGGAATGTGCTGGTTGTTCAGTGGCCCTGCGGAACTCTCCTACCTGAAGGGTTTGATACATCCCCAGTAAGTAAGCTCCCCATGTGGAGGCGAGAGAGGTTTGGTTTGGTGCCTCAGAAAAGCCCCGTTTGCTGGTCTACGAAAACAGACCTCTGAGGACGGACACATGGAAACCAGAGCTAAGGTTCAGATTAGGGCCTGGGGGCCTGTCCATTTCAACCTTCTGTCTCTGGGGACACTGTCTGAGGGTCTAAGTGGAGATAGTTGCTCCGCTGGTGTCAGAGAGCCCCTCTTAGTCCAGGGTGGCCTACACTATTGATGGCCTCAGGGGCCTTGGAGCTTTTCCCTAACCTGTAGGGTTGTGGTCAATGGATTGGGCACAATTTCCTTGGAGAGGGCAGGCACAATCTTTCGCTGTGGCTCCAGAGGCCCTAGCCTGGCAGTTGTGTGGGTCCAGGCTGAGGGCACAGAAGTCTGAAAACACAAACTCAGCTTATGAGTGGCGCCTAGGGTATGGCAGGCCGGATGTACAGCCCAAGAGGGAGCTCCTCGGCCTCTGAAACAAGGGCGAGTGGGAGGCGTTCCTTCAGGCTTTTGTCTCTGGATGTTGTGTCCGAGATAGCCGTGGATTGGAGGGGTGGCCTCAGGGACTGTGGACGAGTATCCCTCTCTGGGGATTTGTCCCAGCTCCCAAGAGTTTGGGGTCATTTTGTGGGAAGGGTGAAGTCGTGTTGTCTGGCTCACGTGTCTCTCCAAGAAAGGGATTCCAGAGCAGAGCCCCAGGTACGGGCGGGGCGACTGGAAAACTCAAACACTGGTGAGGATTGGGTGCATAGGGGCTTGGCAAGCCCCATATGCGGGCTCTTGGCCCAGGCCCTGACAGGCCTTTCTTTGACATGGGGCTCATGCTGAGGGTCAGAGTGTGAATTTGTGCCCAAGCAGCACTCAAGTTTGGGCGTGGCATCAGGGACCAGGAAGGTTTCTCCCACCCTGAAGGTGTGACTCCATGCCAAGAGCAAGCTTTACAGCCACGGGGAAGGAGGAGTTCTGTGTTGTGCTTGCGATACCCAGCTGTGTGGAGAATTGATATAATGTCTAGGTTCAGATATCTGAAAACCAAGGTTAGGAAGAGGTGACGGCATAAGACCATGGCGTGTCCGAAGTGCTGGGTGTGCGGCCAGCTGTCTCCTTGTCTGTCTGGACGTCTGGCTTCAGGCTGTGTCAGACAGAGCATGAGTGCCCAGAGCAGCCTATCCAGTTTGGGTACCGTCGAGGCCCGAGCAGGTTGATCCTCATCTGGGTTTTCTGGAGAGAGCCCCACAGGGAAACGTTTTTCTTCCCTTGGGCAGACCCTGGGCTGGGTTGTGGTTCTGGAGTTCCTAGTCCGGAGGGCTTGTTTGCCAGGAGTGTGAGGAAGGAAGTCTGAAAACACAAGCTAGCGTGAGGTTTGGGACCGATGGCACGGCAGGCCCACTCTGAGAGGCTGAATCGAGATCTCCTGCACTGAGGTCATTTCAACTCTGAGACGTGCCTCAGGCTAGAGTTTTTGTCCAGCATGGCCTCTTCCTGAATGGTGTGGGGGCCTCATGAGGCCAGGAAGGTTTGCCTACGATGGGATTTGTGAACTACTCCAAACCTCAAGGTTTCCTTCTGCACGAAAGTCGAGTGCTATTGGATGGTTCCAGGAGGCCCAATACGGAAAGACTCGAGAGCAGGTGTCTAAGCATGGATGCCTGGGAACGCCACCTCATATTCCCACTCTTTAGTCAGGACAAGGCAGGCTCAATCTGCGGGCTCCTGGGTGAGCTACCCAGAGGGGAGAGTTGAAATGGACTCTCCTGAAGATGAGTCCTACTGTGGCTTGGTGGCCTGGGAGACCTTGGAATGTGGAGGTGGCTCAGGGACTCTGCAGGATTCTCCAACCTGAGGTGTTTGACACGGCTCCAACAAGGAAGCTTCCCATGTGGAGACGAGAGAAGTTCTGTTCAGTGCCTCAGGAAAGCCCCATATCCTGTTCTTCGAACCAAAGCCTCTGAGGAGTGACACCTGGAAAACAAAGCAAGAGTTGAGATTAGGGCCTAAGGGCCTGTCCGTCTCAACCTTCAGTCATGCACAGAAACTACAACCTGAGCCAACGCCTGATCCTCGCCGTGACTTCAGATGCATGAGATATTGGTTCAGATGTGCAAGGGGTACCTGCCATGCCCTCTACCTGAAGCCCAAGTCTAGCTTGTGGTCTCAGACATCTGTCCTCACACTACTGGCCCAGAAGCCCTAAATTTTGGCAAATCCGGACCCACAATGCAGCACTCTGCCTGCACTCGAGAAAAAATATCTTGCCTAATGAGCTGCCCAGGCACCTCAAATGAGAATCAACCTACACGGCACTCGACTGTACCCAAATTACATAGTCTAATCTGGGCATTAATGCACTGTCTGACACAACCTGAGCACGAACCTCCTGACCTACAACCAGGCAGCTGACCGCACACTGAGCACTTCAGTCCCACCATGGCCTTAGGTCATCATCTCTTCCAAACTGCGATTTTCAGGCTTCCGAACCTAGACCTTATCTCCAACCACTGCCCAAAGTTGAAAATGATGCAGAAATCAGAACTCCTTCCCCATGGCAAGAGACCTTGTGATTGGCATGTTGTCCAAAGTTCAGTGAAGTTGAAACCAGTGTGGCCCATGAGGCCCCGCCCATGCTCCCGAGCCACATTGGTCACAAACACACATTGTGACCCTCAGCCTGAGACCAGTCCTCAAGGAATGCCTCTCAGTGGCTGGATGAAGAGACAGCATATGGGGCCTGCCATGCCCCTAGGCTCCAAATTTTAACCATAGTTTGGGTTGTCCCTTCACTCTTCCCCAGGGCTCTGCTTTGGAATTCCTCTTTGGTTGGGACACCTGAGGTAACAAAACTGAAAGGAGACCTCCCATCCCACAGATTGACGAAAAACAATTGGGACCAGGCCAAATTAACAGAGAGGAAGATTCGTCCATGGCCCATGAGGACTCCCCACATTCCACGACCATCGTTGACACAAAATCCAGAGACCAAAGCCTGAGCATGAGCCTCAGACTCGCTCTTTCTAAATATCCTGAAGAGTTCTTCTCATGGTTTGTAGATTGGGCCTGCCATAACTACGTCCCCAAACTTAAGCTGAGTTTGTGTTTTCAGACTTCTGTCCTCAAATTCCTGGGCAACACACACTCCAGGCTGGCGCCCCTGGAGCCACACATTAGGACTGTGCCTACCCCATGCATGGGAATTCTGCCCATTCCATTGTCCAAAATTTTACAAATTAGGAGAACCCTCCAAAGTCCCCGAGGCCATCCCAATATCTAGGTCTCAGTGGACAACAAGGGCGGTCTGACACCAGCTGAACATCTACGTCCACTCATACCATAGATGGATGTCCCCAGGGAAGGATATAGTACCAGACAGGAACCTAGGCCATAATCGGATCCATTGCTTTGGTTTACAGGCATGTCTCCTCAAAATCCTGGATTCCAATACCAGCATAGGGGCTTTCCTGAGGCACTCATCAGAAAAAATCTCGTCTCCACGAGAAAACTTGTGCATGGAACCTATGTCAAAATCTTAGGAGCATACATCAGAGTCCCGGTGCCACCGCCCCATTCCAAGGTACTCATGGACACAAACACACATTAGGCCCCATGCTCAGGAAAGTCCATTTCAACTCAGCCAACCCGGTTGCTCCTGCAGAGCCCTCTGATCTCAACTGTCTTGTTGCTAGGAGACAATTGGAATGCGAGGCGGGCTACCCTGGCATCCATCCTCGAATGGTGCTCTGGAGTCATTCCATATGGGATGTGTTGGAGCTGCCCAACAGGTCTCAATTGTCCCGCAGAAGGAATCCTTGAAGGGGTAATCCCACAACTCCCAACGTGGGAAAACCTCCATGGCCTTGAGATTCCTCTCCGTTCATGAAGGGGCAGTCATGCACAGAAACTACAACCTGAGCCAACGTCTGATCCTCGCCGTGACTTCAGATGCATGAGATATTGGTTCAGATGTGCAGGGGGCACCTGCCTTGCCCTCGGCCTGAAGCCCAAGTCTAGCTTGTGTTCTCAGACTTCTGTCCTCACACTACTGGCCCAGAAGCCCTCAAGTTTGGCAATTCCGGACCCACAATGCAGCACTGTGCCTGCCCTCTAGAAAAAATATCATGACTAATGAGCTGCGCAGGCACCTCAAATGACGATCAACCTACACGGCACTCGACTGTACCCAAATTATAGAGTCTAACCTGGGCATTAGCACTGTCTAACAAAACCTGAGCCCGAACCTCCCCACCAACAACCAGGCAGCTGACCGCACACTGAGCACATCAGACCAACCATGGCCTTAGGTCATCATCTCTTCCAAACTGCGGTTTTCAGGCTTCCGAACCTAGACCTTATCTCCTACCACTGCCCAGGGTTGAAGGTGATGCAGAAATCAGAACTCCTTCCCCATGGCAAGAAACCTTGTGGTTGGCATGTTGTCCAAAGTTCAGTGTAGTTGAAACCAATGTGGCCCATGAGGCCCCGCCCATGCTCGCGAGCCACATTGGTCACAAACACACATTGTGACACTCAGCCTAACCCAGTCCTTAAGTAAGGCCTCTCAGTGGTTGGATGAAGAGACAGCATATGGGGCCTGCCATGCCCCTAGGCCCCAAATTTTAACCATAGTTTGGGTTGTCACTTCACTATTCCCCAAGGCTCTGCTTTGGAATTCCTCTTTGGTTGGGACACCTGAGGCAACATTCCTGAAAGGAGACCTCCCATCCCACAGATTGACGAAAAACAATGGGGACCGGGCAAAATCCACAGAGAGGAAGATTCGTCCATGGCCCATGAGGCCTCCCCACATTCCACGGCCATCGTTGACACAAAATAAAGAGACCAAAGCCTGAGCAAGTGCCTCAGACTCGCTCTTTCTTCATGTCTTGAAGAGTTCTTCTCATGGTTTGTAGATTGGGCCTGCCATACCTGCGTCCCCAAACCTAAGCTGAGGTTGTGTTTTCAGACTTCTGTCCTCAAAGTACTGGGCCACACACCCTCTAGCTGGGGTCCCTGGAGCCACACATTAGGACAATGCCTCCCCAATGCATGGGAATTCTGCCCATTCCATTGTCCAAAGTCCCCGAGGCCGTCCAATATGTAGTTCTCAGTGGACAAACAAGGGCGGTCTGACACCAGCTGAGCATCTACCTCCACTCATACCATAGATGGATGTCCTCAGAGAAGGATATGGAACCAGACAGGACCCTAGGCCGTAATCGGATCCATTGCTTTGGTTTACAGGCATGTCTCCTCAAAATCCTGAATTCCAATACCAGCATAGGGGGTTTCCTGAGGCACCCATCAGAAAAAATCTCGTCTCCACTAGGGAACTTATGCATGGGAACTATGTCAAAATATTATGAGAATACTTGAGAGTCCCGGTGCCACGGCCCCATTTCAAGGTCCTCATGGACACACACATATTAGGCCCCATACTCAGGAAAGTCCATTTCAACTCAGCCACCCCGGTTGCTCCCGCAGAGCCATCCGATCTCAACTGTCTTGTAGCTAGGAGACTATTGGAATGCGAGGCGATCTTTCCTGGCATCCATCCTCGAACGGTGCTCTGGAGTCATTCCATATGGGATGTTTTGGAGCTGCCCAACAGGTCTCAATTGTCCCGCAGAAGGAATCCTTGAAGGGGGCATCCCACAACTCCCAACGTGGGAAAACCTCCATGGCCTTGAGATTCCTCTCCGTTCATGAAGGGGCAGTCATGCACAGAAACTACAACCTGAGCCAACGCCTGATACTCGCCGTGACTTCAGATGCATGAGATATTGGTTCAGATGTGCAGGGGGTACCTGCCTTGCCCTCGGCCTGAAGCCCAAGTCTAGCTTGTGTTCTCAGACTTCTGTCTTCACACTACTGGCCCAGAAGCCCTCAAGTTTGGCAATCCCAGACCCACAATGCAGCACTGTGCCTGCCCTCTAGAAAAAATATCTTGCCTAATGAGCTGCCCAGTCACCTTAAATGAGGATCAACCTACACGGCACTCGACTGTACCCAAATTATAGAGTCTAACCTGGGCACCAATGCACTGTTTGACACAACCTGAGCCCGAACTTCCTGACCAACAACCAGGCAGCTGACCGCACACTGAGCACATCAGACCCACCATGGCCTTAGGTCATCATCTCTTCCCAACTGCGGGTTTCAGGCTTCCGAACCTAGACCTTATCTCCAAACACTGCCCAGGGTTGAAAATGATGCAGAAATCAGAACTCCTTCACCATGGAAAGAGACCTTGTGATTGGCATCTTCTCCAAAGTTCAGTTTAGTTGAAACCAGTGTGGCCCATGAGTCCCCGCCCATGCCCGCCAGCCACATTGGTCACAAACACACATTGTGAACCTCAGCCTGAGCCCAGTCTTCAAGTAAGGCCTCTCAGTGGCTGGATGAAGAGACAGCATATGGGGCCTGCCATGCCCCTAGGCCCCAAATTTTAACCATAGTTTGGGTTGTCCCTTCACTCTTCCCCAGGGCTCTGCTTTGGAATTCGTCTTTGGTTGGGACACCCGAGGTAACAAACCTGAAAGGAGACCTCCCATTCAACAGATTGACGAAAAACAATTGAGACCGGGCCAAATCCACAGAGAGGAAGATTCGTCCATGGCCCATGAGGCCTCCCCACATTCCATGGCCATCGTTGACACAAAATCCAGAGACCAAAGCCTGAGCAAGCGCCTCAGACTCGCTCTTTCTTCACATCCTGAAGAGTTCTGCTCATGGTTTGTAGATTGGGCCTGCCATACCTACGTCCCCAAACCTAAGCTGAGTTTGTGTTTTCAGACTTCTGTCCTCAAAGTCCTGGGCCACACACCCTCCATGCTGGGGCCCCTGGAGCTACACATTAGGACTGTGCCTACCCCATGCATGGGAATTCTGCCCATTCCATTGTCCAAAATTGTACAAATTAGGAGAACCCTACAAAGTCCCCGAGGCCATCCCAATATGTAGGTCTCTGTGGACAAACAAAGGCGGACTGACACCAGCTGAGCATCTACCTCCACTCATACCATAGATGGATGTACCAAGAGAAGGAGATGGAACCAGACCGGACCCTCGGCCATAATCGGACCCGTTGCTTTGGTTTACAGGCATGTCTCCTCAAAATCCTGGATTCCAATACCAGCATAGCAGGTTTACTGAGGCATCCATCAGAAAAAATCTCGTCTCCACGAAAAACTTGTGCATGGGACCTATGTCAAAATCTTAGGAGAATACTTCAGAGTCCCGGTGCCACCGCCCCATTCCAAGGTCCTCATGGACACAAACACACATTAGGCCCCATGCTCAGGAAAGTCCATTTCAACTCAGCCACCCTGGTTGCTCCCAATAGCCATCCGATCTCAACTGTCTTGTTGCTAGGAGACAATTGGAATGCGAGGCGGGCTTCCCTGGCATCCATCCTCGATTGGTGCTCTGGAGTCATTCCATATGGGATGTGTTGGAGCTGCCCAACAGGACTCAAATCTCCCGCAGAAGGTATCCTTGAAAGGGGCATCCCACAACTCCCAACGTGGGAAAACCTCCATGGCCTTGAGATTCCTCTCCGTTCATGAAGGGGCAGTCATGCACAGAAACTACAACCTGAGCCAACGTCTGATCCTCGTCGTGACTTCAGATGCATGAGATATTGGTTCACATGTGCAGGGCGTACCTGCCTTGCCCTCGGCCTGAAGCCCAAGTCTAGCTTTTGTTCTCAGACTTTTGTCCTCACACTACTGGCCCAGATGCCCTCACGTTTGGCAATTCCGGACCCACAATGCAGCACTGTGCCTGCCCTCTAGAAAAAATATCTTGCCTAATGAACTGCTCGGGCACCTCAAATAAGGATCAACCTAACGGCACTCGACTGTACCCAAATTATATAGTCTAACCTGGGCACTAATGCACTGTCTGACACAACCTGAGCCTGAATCTCCTGACCAACAACCAGGCAGCTGACCGCACACTGAGCACATCAGAACCACCATGGCCTTAGGTCATCATCTCTTCCCAACTGTGGTTTTCAGGATTCACAACTTAGACCTTATATCCAACCACAGCCCAGGGTTAAAAATGATGCAGACATCAGAACTCCTTCCCCATGGCAAGGGACCTTGTGACTGGCATGTTGTCCAAAGTTCTGTGTAGATGAAACCAGTGTGGCCCATGAGGCCTCGCACATGCTCGCGGGCCACATTGGTCACAAACACACATTGTGACCCTCAGCCTGAGCCCAGTCCTCAAGTAAGGCCTCTCAGTGGCTGGATGACGAGACAGCATATGAGCCTGCCATGCCCCTCGGCCCCAAATTTTAACCATAGTTTGGGTTGTCCCTTCACTCTTCCCCAGGAATCTACTTTGGAATTCGTCTCTGGTTGGGACACCTGAGGTAACAAACCTGAAAGGAGACCTCCCATCCCACAGATTGACGAAAAACAATTGGTACCGGGCCAATCCACAGAGAGGAAAGTTCGTCCATGGCCCATGAGCTTCACCACATTCCACGGCCATGGTTGACACAAAATCCAGAGACCAAAGCCAGAACAAGCGCCTCAGACTCGCTCTTTCTTCGTATCCTGAAGAGTTATTCTCATGGTTTGTAGATTGGGACTGCCACACCTACGTCCCCAAACCTCAGCTGAGTTTGTGTTTTCAGACTTCTGTCCTCAAAGTCCTGGGCCACACACCCTCCAGGCTGGGGCCCCTGGAGCCACACAATAGGACTGTTCCTACCCCATGCATGGTAATTCTGCCCATTCCATTGTCCAAAATTGTACAAATTAGGAGAACCCTCCAAAGTCCCCGAGGCCATCCCAATATGTAGGTCTTTGTGGACAAACAAGGGCGGTCTGACACCAGCTGAGCATCTACCTCCGCTCATACCATACATGGATGTCCCCAGAGAAGGAGATGGTACCAGACAGGAACCTAGGCCATAATCGGATCCATGGCTTTGGTTTACAGGCATGTCTCCTCAAAAGCATGGATTCCAATACCAGCAGAGGGGGTTTCCTGAGGCACCCATCAGAAAACATCTCGTCTCCACGAAGAAACTTGTGCATGGGACCTATGTCAAAATCTTAGGAGAATACTTCAGAGTCCCGGTGCCACCGCCCCATTCCAAGGTCTTCATGAACACAAACAAACATTAGGCCCCATGCTCAGGAAAGTCCATTTCAACTCAGCCATCCCGGTTGCTCCCGCAGAGCCATCCGATCTCAACTGTCTTGTTGCTAGGAGACATTTGGAATGCGAGGCGGGCTTCCCTGGCATACATCCTCGAATGTTGCTCTGGAGTCATTCCATATGGGATGTGTTGGAGCTGCCCAACAGGTCTCAATTGTCCCGCAGAAGGAATCCTTGAAGGGGCCATCCCAGAACTCCCGATGTGGGAACACCTTCATGGCCTTGAGATTCCTCTCCGTTCATGAAGGGGCAGTCATGCACAGAAACTACAACCTGAGCCAACGTCTGATCCTCGCCGTGACTTCAGATGCATGAGATATTGTTCAGATGTGCAGGGGGTACCTGCCTTGCCCTCGGCCTGAAGCCCAAGTCTAGCTTGTGGTCTCAGACTTCTGTCCTCACACTCCTGGCCCAGAAGCCCTCAAGTTTGGCTATTCCGGACACACAATGCAGCACGCTGCCTGCACTCGAGAAAAAATATCTTGCCTAACGACCTGCCCAGAAACCTCAAATGAGGATCAACCTACACGGCACTCGACGGTACCCAAATTACATAGTCTAACCTGGGCACTAATGCACTGTCTGACACAACCTGAGCCCGAACTTCCTGAACAACAACCAGGCAGCTGACCGCACACTGAGCACATCAGACCCACCATGGCCTTAGGTCATCATCTCTTCCCAACTGCGGCTTTCAGCCTTCCGAACCTAAACCTTATCTCCAACCCCTGCCCAGGGTTGAAAATGATGCAGAAATCAGAACTCCTTCCCCATGGCAAGAGACCTTGTGATTGGCATGTTGTCCTAAGTTCAGTGTAGTTTAAACCAGTGTGGCCCATGAGGCCCCACCCATGCTCGCGGGCCACATTGGTCACAAACACACATTGTGACCCTCAGCCTGAGCCCTGTCCACAAGTAAAGCCTCTCAGGGGCTGGATGAAGAGACAGCATATGGGGCCTGCCATGCCCCTAGGCCCCAAATTTTAACCATAGTTTTGGTTGTCCCCTCACTCTTCCCCAGGGCTCTGCTTTGGAATTCCTCTTTGGTTGGGACACCTGAGGTAACAAACCTGAAAGGAGACCTCCAATCCCACAGATTGACGAAAAACAATTGGGACCGGGCCAAATGCCAAGAGATGAAGATTCGTCCATGTCCCTTTAGACCTCCCCTCATTCCACGGCCATCGTTGACAAAAAATCCAGAGACCAAAGCCTGAGCAAGCGCCTCAGACTCGCTCTTTCTTCATATCCCGAAGACTTCTTCTCATGGTTTGTAGATTGGGCCTGCCATACCTACGTCCCCAAACCTAAGCTGAGTTTGTGTTTTCAGACTTCTGTCCTCAAAGTCCTAGGACACAGCCTCCAGGCTGGGGCCCCTGGAGCCACACATTAGGACTATGCCTACCCCATACATGGGAATTCTGCCCATTAAATTGTCCAAAATTGTACAAATTAGGATAACCCTACAAATTCCCCGAGGCCATCGCAATATGTAGGTCTCTGTGGACAAACAAGGGCGGTCTGACACCAGCTGAGCATCTACCTCCACTCATACCATAGATGGATGTCCCCAGAGAATGAGATGGAACCAGACAGGACCGTAAGCCATAATCCGATCCATTGCTTTGGTTTACAGGCATGTCTCCTCAAAATCCTGGATTCCAATACCAGCATAGGGGGTTTCCTGAGGATCCCATCAGAAAAAATCTCGTCTCCACGAGGAAACTTGTGCATTGGACTTATGTCAAAATCTTAGAAAAATAATTCAGAGTCCCGGTGTCACCGCCCCATTCCAAGGTCCTCATGGACACAAACACACATTAGGCCCCATGCTCACGAAAGTCCATTTCAACTCAGCCACCCCGGTTGCTCCCAATCGCAATCCGATCTCAACTGTCTTGTTACTAGGAGACAATTGGAATGCGATGCGGGCTTCCTTGGCATCCATCCTCGATCGGTGCTCTGGAGTAATTCCATATGGGATGTGTTGGAGCTGCCCAACAGGTCTCAATTGTCCCGAAGAAGGTATCCTTGAAGGGGGCATCCCACAACTCCCAACGTGGGAAAACCTCCATGGCCTTGAGATACCTCTCCGTTCATGAAGGGGCAGTCATGCACAGAAACTACAACCTGAGCCAACGCCTGATCCTCGCCGTTACTTCAGATGCATGAGATATTGGTTCAGATGTGCAGGGGGTACCTGCCTTGCCCTAGGCCTGAAGCCCAAGTCTAGCTTGTGTTCTCAGACTTCTGTCCTCACACTACTGGCCCAGAAGCCCTCAAGTTTGGCAATTCCGGACCCACAATGCAGCACTGTGCCTGCCCTCTAGAAAAAATATCATGACTAATGAGCTGCGCAGGCACCTCAAATGAGGATCAACCTACACGGCACTCGACTGTACCCAAATTATAGAGTCTAACCTGGGCACTAGCACTGTCTAACAAACCTGAGCCCGAACCTCCTGACCAACAACCAGGCAGCTGACCGCACACTGAGCACATCAGACCCACCATGGCCTTAGGTCATCATCTCTTCCAAACTGCGGTTTTCAGGCTTCCGAACCTAGACCTTATCTCCAACCACTGCCCAGGGTTGAAAATGATGCAGAAATAAGAACTCCTTCCCCATGGCAAGAGACCTTGTGATTGGCATGTTGTCCAAAGTTCAGTGTAGTTGAAACCAATGTGGCCCATGAGGCCCCGCCCATGCTCTCGAGCCACATTGGTCAAAAACACACATTGTGACACTCAGCCTGAGCTCAGTCCTCAAGTAGGCCTCTCAGTGGTTGGATGAAGAGACAGCATATGGGGCCTGCCATGCCCCTAGGCCCAAAATTTTAACCATACTTTGGGTTGTCACTTCACTATTCCCCAAGGCTCTGCTTTGGAATTCCTCTTTGTTTGGGACACCTGAGGTAACAAACCTGAAAGGAGACCTCCCATCCCACAGATTGAGAAAAAACAATGGGGACCGGGCCAAATCCACAGAGAGGAAGATTCGTCCCTGGCCCATGAGGCCTCCCCACATTCCACATACCACGACCATCGTTGACACAAAATCCAGAGACCAAAGCCTGAGCAAGAGCCTCAGACTCGCTCTCTCTAAATATCCTGAAGAGTTCTTCTCATGGTTTGTAGATTGGGCCTGCCATACCTACGTCCCCAAACCTAAGCTGAGTTTGTTTTTTCAGATTTCTGTCCTCAAATTCCTGGGCAACACACACTCCAGGCTGGCACACCTGGAGCCACACATTAGGACTGTGCCTAACCCATGCATGGGAATTCTGCCCATTCCATTGTCCAAAATTGTACAAATTAGGAGAACCCTCTAAAGTCCCCGAGGCCATCCCAATATGTAGGTCTCTGTGGACAAACAAGGGCGGTCTGACACCAGCTGAGCATCTACCTCCGCACATACCATACATGGATGTCCCCAGAGAAGGATGGTACCAGACAGGAACCTAGGCCATAATCGGATCCATGGGTTTGGTTTATAGGCATGTCTCCTCAAAAGCATGGATTCCAATACCAGCAGAGGGGGTTTCCTGAGGCACCCATCAGAAAACATCTCGTCTCCACGAGGAAACTTGTGCATGGGACCTATGTCAAAATCTTAGGAGAATAATTCAGAGTCCCGGTGCCACCGCTCCATACCAAGGTCCTCATGGACACAAACACACATTAGGCCCCATGCTCAGGAAAGTCCATTTCAACTCAGCCATCCCGGTTGCTCCCGCAGAGCCATCCGATCTCAACTGTCTTGTTGCTAGGAGACATTTGGAATGCGAGGCGGGCTTCCCTGGCATCCATCCTCGAACGTTGCTCTGGAGTCATTCCATATGGGATGTGTTGGAGCTGCCCAACAGGTCTCAATTGTCCCGCAGAAGGAATCCTTGAAGGGGGCATCCCAGAACTCCCAACGTGGGAAAACCTCCATGGCCTTGAGATTCCTCTCCGTTCATGAAGGGGCAGTCATGCACAGAAACTACAAACTGAGCCAACGTCTGATCCTCGCCGTGACTTCAGATGCATGAGATATTGGTCAGATGTGCAGGGGGTACCTGCCTTGCCCTCGGCCTGAAGCCCAAGTCTAGCTTGTGGTCTCAGACTTCTGTCCTCACACTACTGGCCCAGAAGCCCTCAAGTTTGGCAATTCCGGACCCACAATGCAGCTCTCTGCCTGCCCTCGAGAAAAAATATCTTGCCTAACGACCTGCCCAGAAACCTCAAATGAGGATCAACCTACACGGCACTCGACCGTACCCAAATTACATAGTCTAACCTGGGCACTAATGCACTGTCTGACACAACCTGAGCCCGAACCTCCTGACCAACAACCAGGCAGCTGACCGCACACTGAGCACATCAGACCCACCATGGCCTTAGGTCATCATCTCTTCCCAACTGTGGCTTTCAGGCTTCCGAACCTAAACCTTATCTCCAACCCCTGCCCAGGGTTGAAAATGATGCAGAAATCAGAACTCCTTCCCCATGGCAAGAGACCTTGTGATTGGCATGTTGTCCTAAGTTCAGTGTAGTTTAAACCAGTGTGGCCTATGAGGCCGGGCCCATGCTCGCGGGCCACATTGGTCACAAACACACATTGTGACCCTCAGCCTGAGCCCTGTCCTCAAGTAAGGCCTCTCAGGGGCTGGATGAAGAGACAGCATATGGGGCCTGCCATGCCCCTAGGCCCCAAATTTTAACCATAGTTTTGGTTGTCCCCTCACTCTTCCCCAGGGCTCTGCTTTGGAATTCCTCTTTGGTTGGGACACCTGAGGCAACAAACCTGAAAGGAGACCTCCAATCCCACAGATTGACGAAAAACAATTGGGACCGGGCCAAATGCCAAGAGATGAAGATTCGTCCATGTCCCATTAGACCTCCCCTCATTCCACGGCCATCGTTGGCAAAAGATCCAGAGACCAAAGCCTGAGCAAGCGCCTCAGACTCACTCTTTCTTCATATCCCGAAGACTTCTTCTCATGGTTTGTAGATTGGGCCTGCCATACCTACGTCCCCAAACCTAAGCTGAGTTTGTGTTTTCAGACTTCTGTCCTCAAAGTCCTGGGACACACCCTCCAGGCTGTGGCCCCTGGAGCCACACATTAGGACTATGCCTACCCCATACATGGGAATTCTGCCCATTCCATTGTCCAAAATTGTACAAATTAGGATAACCCTCCAAATTCCCCGAGGCCATCGCAATATGTAGGTCTCTGTGGACAAACAAGGGCAGTCTGACACCACCTGAGCATCTACCTCCACTCATACCATAGATGGATGTCCCCAGAGAATGAGATGGAAACAGACAGGACCCGATGCCATAATCGGATCCATTGCTTTGGTTTACAGGCTTGTCTCCTCAAAATCCTGGATTCCAATACCAGCATAGGGGGTTTCCTGAGGCACCCATCAGAAAAAGTCTCGTCTCCACGAGAACACTTGTGCATGGGACCTATGTCAAAATCTTAGAAAAATAATTCAGAGTCCCGGTGTCACCGCCCCATTCCAAGGTCCTCATGGACACAAACACACATTAGGCCCCATGCTCAGGAAAGTCCATTTCAACTCAGCCACCCCGGTTGCTCCCGCAGAGCCATCCGATCTCAACTGTCTTGTTGCTAGGAGACATTTGGAATGCGAGGCGGGCTTCCCTGGCATACATCCTTGAACGTTGCTCTGGAGTCATTCCATATGAGATGTGTTGGAGCTGCCCAACAGGTCTCAATTGTCCCGCAGAAGGAATCCTTGAAGGGGGCATCCCAGAACTCCCAACGTCGGAAAACCTCCATGAACTTGAGATTCCTCTCCGTTCAAGAAGGGGCAGTCATGCACAAAAACTACAACCTGAGCCAACGTCTGATCCTCGCTGTGACTTCAGATGCATGAGATATTGGTCAGATGTGCAGGGGGTACCTGCCTTGCCCTCGGCCTGAAACCCAAGTCTAGCTTGTGGTCTCAGACTTCTGTCCTCACACTACTGGCCTAGAATCCCAGAAGTTTGGCAATTCCGGACCCACAATGCAGCACTCTGCCTGCTCTCGAGAAAAAATATCTTGCCTAACGACCTGCCCAGGAACCTCAAATGAGGATCAACCTACACGGCACTCGACCGTACGCAAATTACATAGTCTAACCTGGGCACTAATGCACTGTCTGACACAACCTGAGCCCGAACCTCCTGACCAACAACCAGGCAGCTGACCGCACACTGAGCACATCAGACCCACCATGGCCTTAGGTCATCATCTCTTCCCAACTGTGGCTTTCAGGCTTCCGAACCTAAACCTTATCTCCAACCCCTGCCCAGGGTTGAAAATGATGCAGAAATCAGAACTCCTTCCCCATGGCAAGAGACCTTGTGATTGGCATGTTGTCCTAAGTTCAGTGTAGTTTATACCAGTGTGGCCCATGAGGCCCCGCCCATGCTCGCGGGCCACATTGGTCACAAACACACATTGTGACCCTCAGCCTGAGCCCTGTCCTCAAGTAAGGCCTCTCAGGGGCTGGATGAAGAGACAGCATATGGGGCCTGCCATGCCCCTAGGCCCCAAATTTTAACCATAGTTTTGGTTGTCCCCTCACTCTTCCCCAGGGCTCTGCTTTGGAATTCCTCTTTCGTTGGGACACCTGAATTTACAAACCTGAAAGGAGACCTCCAATCCCACAGAGTAACGAAAAACAATTGGGACCGGGCCAAATGCCAAGAGATGAAGATTCGTCCATGTCCCATTAGTCCTCCCCTCATTCCACAGCCATTGTTGACAAAAAATCCAGAAACCAAAGCCTGAGCAAGCGCCTCAGACTCGCTCTTTCTTCATATCCCGAAGACTTCTTCTCATGGTTTGTAGATTGGGCCTGCCATACCTACGTCCCCCAACCTAAGCTGAGTTTGTCTTTTCAGACTTGTGTCCTCAATGTCCTGGGACACACCCTCCAGGCTGGGGCCCCTGGAGCCACACATTAGGACTATGCCTACCCCATACATGGGAATTCTGCCCAGTACATTGTCCAAAATTCTACAAATTAGGATAACCCTCCAAATTCCCCGAGGCCATCCCAATATGTAGGTCTCTGTGGACAAACAAGGGCGGTCTGACACCAGCTGAGCATCTACCTCCACTCATACCATAGATGGATGTCCCCAGAGAATGAGATGGAACCAGACAGGACCCGATGCCATAATCGGATCCATTGCTTTGGTTTACAGGCATGTCTCCTCAAAATCCTGGATTCCAATACCAGCATAGGGGGTTTCCTGAGGATCCCATCAGAAAAAATCTCGTCTCCACGAGGAAACTTGTGCATTGGACCTATGTCAAAATCTTAGAAAAATAATTCAGAGTCCCGGTGTCACCGCTCCATTCCAAGGTCCTCATGGACACAAACACACATTAGGCCCCATGCTCACGAAAGTCCATTTCAACTCAGCCACCCCGGTTGCTCCCAATCGCCATCCGATCTCAACTGTCTTGTTGCTAGGAGACAATTGGCATGCGAGGCGGGCTTCCTTGGCATCCATCCTCGATCTGTGCTCTGGAGTAATTCCATATGGGATGTGTTGGAGCTGCCCAACAGGTCTCAATTGTCCCGCAGAAGGTATCCTTGAAGGGGGCATCCCACAACTCCCTACGTGGGATAAACTCCATGGCCTTGAGATACCTCTCCGTTCATGAAGGGGCAGTCATGCACAGAAACTACAACCTGAGCCAACGCCTGATCCTCGCCGTGACTTCAGATGCATGAGATATTGGTTCAGATGTGCAGGGGGTACCTGCCTTGCCCTCGGCCTGAAGCCCAAGTCTAGCTTGTGTTCTCAGACTTCTGTCCTCACACTACTGGCCCAGAAGCCCTCAAGTTTGGCAATTCCGGACCCACAATGCAGCACTGTGCCTGCCCTCTAGAAAAAATATCATGCCTAATGAGCTGCACAGGCACCTCAAATGAGGATCAACCTACACGGCACTCGACTGTACCCAAATTATAGAGTCTAACCTGGGCACTAGCACTGTCTAACAAAACCTGAGCCCGAACCTCCTGACCAACAACCAGGCAGCTGACCGCACAATGAGCACATCAGACCCACCATGACCTTAGGTCATCATCTCTTCCAAACTGCGGTTTTCAGGCTTCCGAACCTAGACCTTATCTCCTACCACTGCCCAGGGTTGAAGGTGATGCAGAAATCAGAACTCCTTCTCCATGGCAAGAAACCTTGTGGTTGGCATGTTGTCCAAAGTTCAGTGTAGTTGAAACCAATGAGGCCCATGAAGCCCCGCCCATGCTCGCGAGCCACATTGGTCACAAACACACATTGTGACACTCAGCCTGAGCCCAGTCCTCAAGTAAGGCCTCTCAGTGGTTGGATGAAGAGACAGCATATGGGGCCTGCCATGCCCCTAGGCCCCAAATTTTAACCATAGTTTGGGTTGTCACTTCACTATTCCCCAAGGCTCTGCTTTGGAATTCCTCTTTGGTTGGGACACCTGAGGTAACAAACCTGAAAGGAGACCTCCCATCCCACAGATTGATGAAAAACAATGGGGACCGGGCCAAATCCACAGAAGGAAGATTCGTCCATGGCCCATGAAGCCTCCCCACATTCCACGGCCATCGTTGACACAAAATCCAGAGACCAAAGTCTGAGCAAGTGCCTCAGACTCGCTCTTTCTTCATGTCCTGAAGAGTTCTTCTCATGGTTTGTAGATTGTGCCTGCCATACCTGCGTCCCCAAACCTAAGCTGAGTTTGTGTTTTCAGACTTCTGTCCTCAAAGTCCTGGGCCACACACCCTCTAGGCTGGGGTCCCTGGAGCCACACATTAGGACAATGCCTCCCCAATGCATGGGAATTCTGCCCATTCCATTGTCCAGAATTGTACAAATTAGGTGAAACCTCCAAAGTCCCCGAGGCCATCCCAATATGTAGTTCTCAGTGCCCAAACAAGGGCGGTCTGACACCAGCTGAGCATCTACCTCCACTCATACCATAGATGGATGTCCTCAGAGAAGGAGATGGAACCAGACAGGACCCTAGGCCGTAATCGGATCCATTGCTTTGGTTTACAGGCATGTCTCCTCAAAATCCTGGATTCCAATACCAGCATAGGGGGTTTCCTGAGGCACCCATCAGAAAAAATCTCGTCTCCACTAGGAAACTTATGCATGGGAACTATGTCAAAATATTATGAGAATACTTCAGAGTCCCGGTGCCTCCGCCCCATTTCAAGGTCCTCATGGACACACACATATTAGGCCCCATACTCAGGAAAGTCCATTTCAACTCAGCCACTTCGGTTGCTCCCGCAGAGCCATCCGATCTCAACTGTCTTGTAGCTAGGAGACTATTGGAATGCGAGGCGATCTTTCCTGGCATGCATTCTCGAACGGTGCTCTGGAGTCATTCCATATGGGATGTTTTGGAGCTGCCCAACAGGTCTCAATTGTCCCGCAGAAGGAATCCTTGAAGGGGGCATCCAACAACTCCCAACGTGGGAAAACCTCCATGGCCTTGAGATTCCTCTCCATTCATGAAGGGGCAGTCATGCACAGAAACTACAACCTGAGCCAACGTCTGATCCTCGTCGTGACTTCAGATGCATGAGATATTGGTTCAGATGTGCAGGGGGTACCTGCCTTGCCCTCGGCCTGAAGCCCAAGTCTAGCTTGTGTTCTCAGACTTCTGTCCTCACACTACTGGCCCAGAAGCCCTCAAGTATGGCAATTCCGGACCCACAATGCAGCACTGTGCCTGCCCTCTAGAAAAAATATCTTGCCTAATGAGCTGCCCAGTCACCTTAAATGAGGATCAACCTACACGGCACTCGACTGTACCCAAATTATATAGTCTAACCTGGGCACCAATGCACTCTTTGACACAACCTGAGCTCGAACCTCCTGACCAACAACCAGGCAGCTGACCGCACACTGAGCATATCAGACCCACCATGGCCTTAGGTCATCATCTCTTCCAAACTGCGGTTTTCAGGCTTCCGAACCTAGACCTTATCTCCAAACACTGCCCAGGGTTGAAAATGATGCAGAAATCATAACTCCTTCACCATGGCAAGAGACCTTTTGATTGGCATCTTCTCCAAAGTTCAGTTTAGTTGAAACCAGTGTGGCCCATGAGTCCCCGCCCATGCTCGCAAGCCACATTGGTCACAAACACACATTGTGAACCTCATCCTGAGCCCAGTTTTCAAGTAAGGCCTCTCAGTGGTTGGATGAAGAGACAGCATATGGGGCTTGCCATGCCCCTAGGCCCCAAATTTTAACCATAGTTTGGGTTGTCCCTTCACTCTTCCCCAGGGCTCTGCTTTGGAATTCCTCTTTGGTTGGGACACCTGAGGTAACAAAACTGAAAGGAGACCTCCCATCCAACAGATTGACGAAAAACAATTGGGACCGGGCCAAATCCACAGAGAGGAATATTCGTCTATGTCCCATGAGGCCTCCCCACATTCCACGGCCATCGTTGACACAAAATCCAGAGACCAAAGCCTGAGCAAGCGCCTCAGACTCGTTCTTTCTTCACATCCTGAAGAGTTCTGCTCATGGTTTGTAGATTGGGCCTGCCATACCTACGTCCCCAAACCTAAGCTGAGTTTGTGTTTTCAGACTTCTGTCCTCAAAGTCCTGGGCCACACACCCTCCAGGCTGGGGCCCCTGGAGCCACACATTAGGACTGTGCCTACCCCATGCATGGGAATTCTGCCCATTCCATTGTCCAAAATAGTACAAATTAGGAGAACCCTCCAAAGTCCCCGAGGCCATCCCAATATGTAGGTCTCTGTGGACAAACAAAGGCGGACTGACACCAGCTGAGCATCTACCTCCACTCATACCATAGATGGATATACCAAGAGAAGGAGATGGAACCAGACCGGACCCTCGGCCATAATCGGACCCATTGCTTTGGTTTACAGGCATGTCTCCTCAAAATCCTGGATTCCAATACCAGCATAGCAGGTTTCCTGAGGCATCCATCAGAAAAAATCTCGTCTCCACGAAAAACTTGTGCATGGGACCTATGTCAAAATCTTAGGAGAATACTTCAGAGTCCCGGTGCCACCGCCCCATTCCAAGGTCCTCATAGACACAAACACACATTAGGCCCCATGCTCAGGAAAGTCCATTTCAACTCAGCCACCCTGGTTGCTCCCAATAGCCATCCGAACTCAACTGTCTTGTTGCTAGGAGACAATTGGAATGCGAGGCGGGCTTCCCTGGCATCCATCCTCGAACGTTGCTCTGGAGTCATTCCATATGGGATGTGTTGGAGCTGCCCAACAGGTCTCAATTCTCCCGCAGTAGGTATCCTTGAAGGGGGCATCCCACAACTCCCAACGTGGGAAAACATTCATGGCCTTGAGATTCCTCTCCGTTCATGAAGGGGCAGTCATGCACAGAAACTACAACCTGAGCCAACGTCTGATCCTCGTTGTGACTTCAGATGCATGAGATATTGGTTCAGATGTGCAGGGCGTACCTGCCTTGCCCTTGGCCTGAAGCCCCAGTCTAGCTTTTGTTCTCAGACTTTTGTCCTCACACTACTGGCCCAGATTCCCTCACGTTTGGCAATTCTGGACCCACAATGCAGCACTCTGCCTGCCCTCTAGAAAAAATATCTTGCCTAATGAACTGCTTGGGCACCTCAAATCAGGATCAAACTAACGGCACTCGAATGTACCCAAATTATATAGTCTAACCTGGGCACTAATGCACTGTATGACACAACCTGAGCCTGAACATCCTGACCAACAACCAGGCAGCTGACCGCACACTGAGCACATCAGAACCACCATGGCCTTAGGTCATCATCTCTTCCCAACAGTGGTTTTCAGGATTCAGATCCTAGACCTTATATCCAACCACAGCCCAGGGTTGAAAATGATGCAGAAATAAGAACTCCTTCCCCATGGCAAGAGACCTTGTGATTGGCATGTTGTCCAAATTTCTGTGTAGATGAAACCAGTGTGGCCCATGAGGCCCCGCACATGCTCGCGGGCCACATTGGTCACAAACACACATTGTGACCCTCAGCCTGAGCCCAGTCCTCAAGTAAGGCCTCTCAGTGGCTGGATGAAGAGACAGCATATGGGGCCTGCCATGCCCCTAGGCCTCAAATTTTAACCATAGTTTGGGTTGTCCCTTCACTCTTCCCCAGGGCTCTGCTTTGGAATTCCTCTTTGGTTGGGACACCTGAGGTAACAAACCTGAAAGGAGACCTCCCATCCCACAGATTGACGAAAAACAATTGAGACCGGGCAAAATCCACAGAGAGGAAGGTTCGTCCATGGCCCATGAGATTCACCACATTCCACGGCCATCGTTGACACAAAATCCAGAGACCAATGCCTGAGCAAGCGCCTCAGACTCGCTCTTTCTTCGTATATTGAAGAGTTCTTCTCATGCTTTGTAGATTGGGACTGCCACACCTACGTCCCCAAACTTAAGCTGAGTTTGTGTTTTCAGACTTCTGTCCTCAAAGGCCTGGGCCACACACCCTACAGGCTGGGGCCCCTGGAGCCACACATAAGGACTGTTCCTACGCCATGCATGGTAATTCTGCCCATTCCATTGTCCAAAATTGTACAAATTAGGAGAACCCTCCAAAGTCCCCGAGGCCATCCCAATATGTAGGTCTCTTTGGACAAACAAGGGCGGTCTGACACCAGCTGAGCATCTACCTCCACTCATAACATACATGGATGTCCCCAGAGAAGGAGATGGTACCAGACAGGAACCTAGGCAATAATCGGATCCATGGCTTTGGTTTACAGGCATGTCTCCTCAAAAGCATGGATTCCTATACCAGCAGAGGGGGTTTCCTGAGGCACCCATCAGAAAAAATCTCGTCTCCACAAGGAAACTTGTGCTTGGGACCTATGTCAAAATCTTAGGAGAATAATTCAGAGTCCCGGTGCCACCGCTCCATACCGAGGTCCTCATGGACACAAACACACATTAGGTCCCAAGCTCAGGAAAGTCCATTTCAACTCAGCCATCCCGGTTGATCCCGCAGAGCCATCCGATCTCAACTGTCTTGTTGCTAGGAGAAATTTGGAATGCGAGGCGGGCTTCCCTGGCATACATCCTCGATCAGTGCTCTGGAGTCATTCCATATGGGATGTTTTGGAGCTGCCCAACAGGTCTCAATTGTCCCGCAGAAGGTATCCTTGAAGGGGGCATCCCACAACTCCCAACGTGGGAAAACCTCCATGGCCTTGAGATACCTCTCCGATCATGAAGGGGCAGTCATGCACAGAAACTACAACCTGAGTCAAAGCCTGATCCTCGTCGTTACTTCAGATGCATGAGATATTGGTCAGATGTGCAGGGGGTACCTGCCTTGCCCTCGGCCTGAAGTCCAAGTCTAGCTTGTGGTCTCAGACTTCTGTCCTCACACTACTGGCCCAGTAGCCCTCAAGTTTGGCAATTCCGGACACACAATGCAGCACTCTGCTTGCCCTCGAGAAAAAATATCTTGCCTAATGAGCTGCCCAGGCACCTCAAATGAGGATCAAAATACACGGCACTCGACTGTACCCAAATTACATAGTCTAACCTGGGCACTAATGCACTGTCTGACACAACCTGAGCCCGAACCTCCTGACCAACAACCAGGCAGCTGACCGCACACTGAGCACATCAGACCCACCATGGCCTTAGGTCATCATCTCTTCCCAACTGCGGCTTTCAGGCTTCCGAACCTAAACCTTATCTCCAACCCCTGCCCAGGGTTGAAAATGATGCAGAAATCAGAACTCTTTCCCCATGGGAAGAGACCTTGTGATTGGCATGTTGTCCTAAGTTCAGTGTAGTTTATACCAGTGTGGCCCATGAGGCCCCACCCATGCTCGCGTGCCACATTGGTCACAAACACACATTGTGACCCTCAGCCTGAGCCCTGTCCTCAAGTAAGGCCTCTCAGGGGCTGGATGAAGAGACAGCATATGGGGCCTGCCATGCCCCTAGGCCCCAAATTTTAACCATAGTTTTGGTTGTCCCCTCACTTTTCCCCAGGGCTCTGCTTTGGAATTCCTCTTTGGTTGGGACACCTGAGGTAACAAACCTGAAAGGAGACCTCCAATCCCACAGATTGACGAAAAACAATTGGGACCGGGCCAAATGCCAAGAGATGAAGATTCGTCCATGTTTCATTAGTCCTCCCCTCATTCCACGGCCATTGTTGACAAAAAATCCAGAGACCAAAGCCTGAGCAAGCGCCTCAGACTCGCTCTTTCTTCATATCCCGAAGACTTCTTCTCATGGTTTGTAGATTGGGCCTGCCATACCTACGTCCCCCAACCTAAGCTGAGTTTGTGTTTTCAGACTTCTGTCCTCAAAGTCCTGGGACACACCCTCCAGGCTGTGGCCCCTGGAGCCACACATTAGGACTGTGCCTACCCCATACATGGGAATTCTGCCCATTCCATTGTCCAAAATTGTACAAATTAGGATAACCCTCCAAATTCCCCGAGGCCATCGCAATATGTAGGTCTCTGTGGACAAACAAGGGCGGTCTGACACCAGCTGAGCATCTACCTCCACTCATACCATAGATGGATGTCCCTAGAGAATGTGATGGAACCAGACAGGACCCGAGGCCATTATCGGATCCATTGCTTTGGTTTACAGGCATGTCTCCTCAAAATCCTGGATTCCAATACCAGCATAGGGGGTTTCCTGAGGCACCCATCAGAAAAAGTCTCGTCTCCATGAGGAAACTTGTGCATGGGACCTATGTCAAAATCTTAGGAGAATAATTCAGAGTCCCGGTGTCACCGCCCCATTCCAAGGTCCTCATGGACACAAACATATTAGATCCCATACTCAGGAAAGTCCATTTCAACTCAGCCACCCCGGTTGCTCCCAATAGCCATCCGATCTCTACTGTCTTGTTGCTAGGAGACAATTGGAATGCGAGGCGGGCTTCCTTGGCATCCATCCTCGATCGCTGCTCTGGAGTAATTCCATATGGGATGTGTTGGAGCTGCCCAACAGGTCTCAATTGTCCCGCAGAAGGTATCCTTGAAGGGGGCATCCCACAACTCCCAACGTGGGAAAACCTCCATGGCCTTGAGATACCTCTCCGATCATGAAGGGGCAGTCATGCACAGAAACTACAACCTGAGCCAACGCCTGATCCTCGCCGTGACTTCAGATGCATGAGATATTGGTTCAGATGTGCAGGGGGTACCTGCCTTGCCCTCGGCCTGAAGCCCAAGTCTAGCTTGTGTTCTCAGACTTCTGTCCTCACACTACTGGCCCAGAAGCCCTCAAGTTTGGCAATTCCGGACCCACAATGCAGCACTCTGCCTGCCCTCTAGAAAAAATATCATGCCTAATGAGCTGCGCTGGCACCTCAAATGAGGATCAACCTACACGGCACTCGACTGTACCCAAATTATAGAGTCTAACCTGGGCACTAGCACTGTCTAACAAAACCTGAGCCCGAACCTCCCGACCAACAACCAGGCAGCTGACCGCACACTGAGCACATCAGACCCACCATGGCCTTAGGTCATCATCTCTTCCAAACTGCGGTTTTCAGGCTTCCGAACCTAGACCTTATCTCCAACCCCTGCCCAGGGTTGAAAATGATGCAGAAATCAGAACTCCTTCCCCATGGCCAGAGACCTTGTGGTTGGCATGTTGTCCAAAGTTCAGTGTAGTTGAAACCAATGTGGCCCATGATGCCCCGCCCATGCTCGCGAGCCACATTGGTCACAAACACACATTGTGACACTCAGCCTGAGCCCAGTCCTCAAGTAAGGCCTCTCAGTGGTTGGATCAAGAGACAGCATATGGGGCCTGCCATGCCCCTAGGCCCCAAATTTTAACCATAGTTTGGGTTGTCACTTCACTATTCCCCAAGGCTCTGCTTTGGAATTCCTCTTTGGTTGGGACACTTGAGTTAACAAACCTGAAAGGAGACCTCCCATCCCACAGATTGACGAAAAACAATGGGGACCGGGCCATATCCACAGAGAGGAAGATTCGTCGATGGCCCATGAGGCCTCCCCACATTCCACGGCTATCGTTGACACAAAATCCAGAGACCAAAGCCTGAGCAAGCGCCTCAGACTCGCTCTTTCTTCATGTCCTGAAGAGTTCTTCTCATGGTTTGTAGATTGGGCCTGCCATATCTGCGTCCCCAAACCTAAACTGAGTTTGTGTTTTCAGACTTCTGTCCTCAAAGTCCTGGGCCACACACCCTCCAGGCTGGGGCCCCTGGAGCCACACATTAGGACTGTGCCTACCCCATGCATGGAAATTCTGCCCATTCCATTGTCCAAAATTGGACAATTTAGGAGAACCCTCCAAAGTCCCCGAGGCCGTCCAATATGTAGTTCTCAGTGGACAAACAAGGGCGGTCTGACACCAGCTGAGCATCTACCTCCACTCATACCATAGATGGATGTCCTCAGAGAAGGAGATGGAACCAGACAGGACCCTAGGCCGTAATCGGATCCATTGCTTTGGTTTACAGGCATGTCTCCTCAAAATCCTGGATTCCAATACCAGCATAGGGGGTTTCCTGAGGCACCCATCAGAAAAAATCTCGTCTCCACTAGGAAACTTATGCATGGGAACTATGTCAAAATATTATGAGAATACTTCAGAGTCCCGGTGCCACCGCCCCATTTCAAGGTCCTCATGGACACACACATATTAGGCCCCATACTCAGGAAAGTCCATTTCACCTCAGCCACCCCGGTTGCTCCCGCAGAGCCATCCGATCTCAACTGTCTTGTAGCTAGGAGACTATTGGAATGCGAGGAGGTCTTTCCTGGCATCCATCCTCGAACGGTGCTCTGGAGTCATTCCATATGGGATGTTTTGGAGCTGCCCAACAGGTCTCAATTGTCCCGCAGAAGAAATCCTTGAATGGGGCATCCCACAACTCCCAACGTTGGAAAACCTCCATGGCCTTGAGATTCCTCTCCGTTCATGAAGGGGTAGTCATGCACAGAAACTACAGCCTGAGCCAACGTCTGATCCTCGTCGTGACTTCAGATGCATGAGATATTGGTTCAGATGTGCAGGGGGTACCTGCCTTGCCCTCGGCCTGAAGCCCAAGTCTAGCTTTTGTTCTCAGACTTCTGTCCTCACACTACTGGCCCAGAAGCCCTCAAGTTTGGCAATTCTGGCCCACAATGCAGCACTGTGCCTGCCCTCCAGAAAAAATATCTTGCCTAATGAGCTGCCCAGTCACCTTAAATGAGGATCAACCTACACGGCACTCGACTGTACCCAAATTATAGAGTCTAACCTGGGAACAAATGCACTGTCTGACACAACCTGAGCCCGAACCTCCAGGCCAACAACCAGGCAGCTTACTGCACACTGAGCACATCAGAACCACCATGGCCTTAGGTCATCATCTCTTCCCAACTGTGGTTTTCAGGATTCAGAACCTAGACTTTATATCCAACCACAGCCCAGGGTTGAAAATGATGCAGAAATCAGAACTCCTTCCCCATGGCAAGAGACCTTGTGATTGGCATGTTGTCCAAAGTTCTGTGTAGATGAAACCAGTGTGGCCCATGAGGCCCCACACATGCTCGCGGGCCACATTGGTCACAAACACACATTGTGACCCTCAGCCTGAGCCCAGTCCTCAAGTAAGGCCTCTCAGTGGCTGGATGAAGAGACAGCATATGGGGCCTGCCATGCCCCTAGGCCTCAAATTTTAACCATAGTTTGGGTTGTCCCTTCACTCTTCCCCAGGGCTCTGCTTTGGAATTCCTCTTTGGTTGGGACACCTGAGGTAACAAACATGAAATGAGACCTCCCATCCCACAGATTGACGAAAAACAATTGGGACCGGGCCAAATCCACAGAGAGGAAGGTTCGTCCATGGCCCATGAGCTTCACCAAATTCCACGGCCATCGTTGACACAAAATCCAGAGACCAAAGCCTGAGCAAGCGACTCAGACTCGCTCTTTCTTCATATCCTGAAGAGTTCTTCTCATGGTTTGTAGATTGGGACTGCCACAGCTACGTCCCCAAACCTCAGCTGAGTTTGTGTTTTCAGACTTCTGTCCTCAAAGTCCTGGGCCACACACCCTCCAGGCTGGGGCCCCTGGAGCCACACATTAGGACTGTTCCTACCCCATGCATGGTAATTCTGCCCATTCCATTGTCCAAATTTGTACAAATTAGGAGAACCCTCCAAAGTCCCCGAGGCCATCCCAATACTAGGTCTCTGTGGACAAACAAGGGCGGTCTGACACCAGCTGAGCTTCTACCTCCACTCATAACATACATGGATGTCCCCAGAGAAGGAGATGGTACCAGACAGGAACCTAGTCCATAATCGGATCCATGGCTTTGGTTTACCGGCATGTCTCCTCAAAAGCATGGATTCCTCTACCAGCAGAGGGGGTTTCCTGAGGCACCCATCAGAAAACATCTCGTCTCCACGAGGAAACTTGTGCTTTGGACCTATGTCAAAATCTTAGGAGAATAATTCAGAGTCCCGGTGCCACCGCTCCGTACCAAGGTCCTCATGGACACAAACACACATTAGGCCCCATGCTAAGGAAAGTCCATTTCAACTCAGCCATCCCGGTTGCTCCCGCAGAGCCATCCGATCTCAACTGTCTTGTTGCTAGAAGATATTTGGAATGCGAGGCGGGATTCCCTGGCATACATCCTCGAACGTTGCTCTGGAGTCATTCCATATGGGATGTGTTGGAGCTGCCCAACAGGTCTCAATTGTCCCGCAGAAGGAATCCTTGAAGGGGGCATCCCAGAACTCCCAACGTGGGAAAACCTCCATGGCCTTGAGATTCCTCTCCGTTCATGAAGGGGCAGTCATGCACAGAAACTACAACCTGAGCCAACGTCTGATCCTCGCCGTGACTTCAGATGCATGAGATATTGGTCAGATGTGCAGGGGGTACCTGCCTTGCCCTCGGCCTGAAGCCCAAGTCTAGCTTGTGGTCTCAGACTTCTGTCCTCATACTACTGGCCCAGAAGACCTCAAGTTTGGCAATTCCGGACCCACAATGCAGCACTCTGCCTGCACTCGAGAAAAAATATCTTGCCTAATGAGCTGCCCAGGCACCTCAAATGAGGATCAACATACACGGCACTCGACTGTACCCAAATTACATAGTCTAACCTGGGCACTAATGCACTGTCTGACACAACCTGAGCCCGAACCTCCTGACCAACAACCAGGCAGCTGACTGCACACTGAGCACATCAGACCCACCATGGCCTTAGGTCATCATCTCTACCCAACTGCGGCTTTCAGGTTTCCGAACCTAAACCTTATCTCCAACCCCTGCCCAGGGTTGAAAATGATGCAGAAATCAGAACTCCTTCCCCATGGCAAGAGACCTTGTGATTGGTATGTTGTCCTAAGTTCAGTGTAGTTTATACCAGTGTGGCCCATGAGGCCCCGCCCATGCTCGCGGGCCACATTGGTCACAAACACACATTGTGACCCTCAGCCTGAGCCCTGTCCTCAAGTAAGGCCTCTCAGGGGCTGGATGAAGAGACAGCATATGGGGCCTGCCATGCCCCTAGGCCCCAAATTTTAACCATAGTTTTGGTTGTCCCCTCACTTTTCCCCAGGTCTCTGCTTTGGAATTCCTCTTTGGTTGGGACACCTGAGGTAACAAACCTGAAAGGAGACCTCCAATCCCACAGATTGACGAAAAACAATTGGGACCGGGCCAAATGCCAAGAGATGAAGATTCGTCCATGTTTCATTAGTCCTCCCCTCATTCCACGGCCATTGTTGATAAAAAATCCAGAGACCAAAGCCTGAGCAAGCGCCTCAGACTCCCTCTTTCTTCATATCCCGAAGACTTCTTCTCATGGTTTGTAGATTGGGCCTGCCATACCTACGTCCCCAAACCTAAGCTGAGTTTGTGTTTTCAGACTTCTGTCCTCAAAGTCCTGGGACACACCCTCCAGGCTGTGGCCCCTGGAGCCACACATTAGGACTATGCCTACCCCATACATGGGAATTCTGCCCATTCCATTGTCCAAAATTGTACAAATTAGGATAACCCTCCAAATTCCCCGAGGCCATCGCAATATGTAGGTCTCTGTGGACAAACAAGGGCGGTCTGACACCAGCTGAGCATCTACCTCCACTCATACCATAGATGGATGTCCCCAGAGAATGAGATGGAACCAGACAGGACCCGAGGCCATAATCGGATCCATTGCTTTGGTTTACAGGCATGTCTCCTCAAAATCCTGGATTCCAATACCAGCATAAGGGGTTTCCTGAGGCACCCATCAGAAAAAGTCTCGTCTCCACGAGGAAACTTGTGCATGGGACCTATGTCAAAATCTTAGAAAAATAATTCAGAGTCCCGGTGTCACCGCCCCATTCCAAGGTCCTAATGGACACAAACACACATTAGGCCCCATGCTCAGGAAAGTCCATTTCAACTCAGCCACCCCGTTTGCTCCTGCAGAGCCATCCGATCTCAACTGTCTTGTTGCTAGGAGACAATTGGAATGCGAGGCGGGCTTCCCTGGCATCCATCCTTGAACGGTGCTCTGGAGTCATTCCATATGGGATATTTTGGATCTGCCAAACAGGTATCAATTGTCCCGCAGAAGGAATCCTTGAAGGGGGCATCCAAGAACTCCCAACGTGGGAAAACCTCCATGGCCTTGAGATTCCTCTCCGTTCATGAAGGGGCAGTCATGCACAGAAACTACAACCTGAGCCAACGTCTGATCCTTGCCGTGACTTCAGATGCATGATCATATTGGTTCAGATGTGCAGGGGGTACCTGCCTTGCCCTCGGCCTGTAGCCATGGTCTAGCTTGTGTTCTCAGACTTCTGTCCTCACACTACTGGCCCAGAAGCCCTCAAGTTTTCCAATTCCGGGCCCACAATGCAGCACACTGCCTGCCCTCGAGAAAAAATATCTTGCCTAATGAGCTGCCCAGGCACCTCAAATGAGGATCAACCTACACGGCACTCGACTGTACCCAAATTATAGAGTTTAACCTGGGCACAAATGCACTGTCTGACACAACCTGAGCCCGAACCTACTGACCAACAACCAGGCAGCTGACCGCACACTGAGCATATCAGACCCACCATGGCCTTATGTCATCACCTCTCCCAACTGCGGTTTTAAGGCTTCCAAACCTAGACCTTATCTCTAACCACTGCCCAGGGTTGAAAATGATGCAGAAATAAGAACTCCTTCCCCATTTCAAGAGACCTTGTGATTGGCATGTTGTCCAAAGTTCAGTGTAGTTGAAACCAGTTTGGCCCTTGAGGCCCCGCCCATGCTCGCAAGCCACATTGGTCACACACATTGTGACCCTCAGCCTGAGCCCAGTCCTCAAGTAAGGCCTCTCAGTGGCTGGATGAAGAGACAGCATATGGGGCCTGCCATGCCCCTAGGCCCCAAATTTTAACCATAGTTTGGGTTGTCCCTTCACTCTTCCCCAGGGCTCTGCTTTGGAATTCCTCTTTGGTTGGGACACCCGAGGTAACAAACCTGAAAGGAGACCTCCCATCCCACAGATTGACGAAAAACAATTGGGACTGGGCCAAATCCACAGAAAGGAAGATTTGTCCATGGCCCATAGGCCTCCCCACATTCCACCGCCATCGTTGACACAAAATCCAGAGACCAAAACCTGAGAAGGGCCTCAGACTCCCTCTTTCTTCATATCCTGAAGAGTTCTTCTCATGGTTTGTAGATTGGGCCTGCCATACCTACGTCCCCAAACTTAAGCTGAGTTTGTGTTTTCAGACTTCTGTCCTCAAAGTCCTGGGCCACACACCCTCCACGCTGGGGCCCCTGGAGCCACACATTAGGACTGTGCCTACCCCATGCATGGGAATTCTGCCCATTCAATTGTCCAAAATTGTACAAATTAGTAGAACCCTCCAAAGTCCCGAGGCCATCCCTATATGTAGGTCTCAGTGGACAAACAAGGGCGGTCTGACACCAGCTGAGTATCTACGTCCACTCAAACCATAGATTGATGTCCCCAGAGAAGGATATGATACCAGACAGGTCCCTAGGCCATAATAGGATCCATTGCTTTGGTTTACAGGCATGTCTCCTCAAAATCCTGGATTCCAATACCAGCATAGGTTGTTTCCTGAGGCACCCATCAGAAAAAATCTCGTCTCCACGAGGAAACTTGTGCATGGGACCAATGTCAAAATCTTAGGAGAATATTTCAGAGTCCCGGTGCCACCGCTCCATTCCAAGTTCCTCATGGACACAAACACACATTAGGCCCCATGCTCAGGAATGTCCATTTCAACTCAGCCACCCCGGTTGCTCCCGCAGAGCCATCTGATCTCAACTGTCTTGTTGCTAGAAGACAATTGGAATGCGAGGCGGGCTTCCCTGGCATCCATCCTCGATCGGTGCTCTGGAGTCATTCCATATGGGATGTTTTGGAGCTGCCCAACAGGTCTCAATTGTCCCGCAGAAGGAATCCTTGAAGGGGGCATCCCACAACTCCCAACGTGGGAAAACCTTCATGGCCTTGAGTTTCCTCTCCGTTCATGAAGGGGCAGTCATGCACAGAAACTACAACCTGAGCCAACGTCTGATCCTCGCCGTGACTTCAGATGCATGAGATATTGGTTCAGATGTGCAGGGGGTACCTACCTTGCCCTCGGCCTGAAGCCCAAGTCTAGCTTGTGTTCTCAGACTTCTGTCCTCATACTACTGGCCCAGAAGTCCTCACGTTTGGCAATTCCGGACCCACAATGCAGCACTCTGCCTGCCGTCTAGAAAAAATATCTTGCCTAATGAGCTGCCCAGGCACCTTAAATGAGGATCAACCTACACGGCACTCGACTATACCCAAATTATAGAGTCTAACCTGGGCACAAATGCACTGTCTTACACAACCTGAGCCTGAATCTCCTGACCAACAACCAGGCAGCTGACCGCACACTGAGCACATCAGTCTCACCATGGCCTTAGGTCATCATCTCTTCCCAACTGCGGTTTTCAGGCTTCCGAACCTAGACCTTATCTCCAACCACTGCCCAGGGTTGAAAATGATGCAGAAATCAGAACTCTATCCCCATGGCAAGAGACCTTGTGATTGGCATATTGTCCAAAATTCAGTGTAGTTGAAACCAGTGTGACCCATGAGGCCCCGCCCATGCCTGCAAGCCACAAACAAACCTGAAAGGATACCTCCCATCCCACATTTGGACGAAAATCAATTGGGACTGGGCCAAATCCACAGAGAGGAAGATTCGTCCATGGCACATGAGGCCTCCACACATTCCACGGCCATCGTTGATAAAAATTCAGACACAAAAGCCTGAGCAAGCACCTCAGACTCGCTCTTAATTCATATCCTGAAGAATTCTTCTCATGGTTTGTAGATTGGGCCTGCCATACCTACGTCCCCAAACCCTAAGCTGAGTTTGGGTTTTCAGACTTCTGTCCTCAAAGTCCTGGGCCTTACACCATCCAGGCTGGGGCCCCTGAAGCCACCCATTAGGACTGTGCCTACCCAATGAATAGGAATTCTGCCCATTCCATTGTCCAAAATCGTACAAAGTAGGAGAACCCTCCAAAGTCTCCGAGGCCATCTCAATATTGTAGGTCTCCCGGGACAAACAAGGGCGGTCTGACACCAGCTGAGCATCTACCTCCACTCATACCATTGATGGATGTCCCAAGAGAAGGAGATGGAAACAGACAGGGCCCTAGGCCAAAATTGGATCCATTGCTTTGGTTTACAGGCATGTCTCCTCAAATACCTGGATTCCAAGAACAGCATAATGGGTTTCCTGAGGCACCCATCAGAACAAATCTCGTCTCCACAAGGAAACTGTGCATGGGAGCTATGTCAAATGTTTAGGAGAATACTTTAGGGTCCCGGTGCCACCGCCCCATTTCAAGGCCCTCATGGACAAAAACACACATTAGGCCCCATCCTCAGGAAAGTCCATTTTAATAGCCACCCCGGTTGCTCCCGCAGATCCATTCGATCTCAACTGTCTTGTTGCTAGGAGACAAGTGGAATGCGAGGCGGGCTTCCCTGGCATTAATCCTCGAACGGTGCTCTGGAGTCATTCCATATGGGATGTGCTGGAGCTGCCCAACAGGTCTCAATTGTCCCGCAGAAGGAATCCTTGAAGGGGGCATCCCACAACTCCCACGTGGGAAAATCTCCATGGCCTTGAGATTCCGCTCCGTTCATGTAGGGGCAGTCATGCACAGAAACTCCAACCAGAGCCAATGTCTAATCCTCGCCGTTACTTCTGATGCATGAGATATCGTTTCAGATTGCAGGGGGTACCTGCCGGGCCCTCGGCCTGAAGCCCAAGTCTAGCTTGAGTTCTCAGACATCTGTCCCCACACTCCTGGCCCAGAAGCCCTCACGTTTGGCAATTCCGGAGCCACAATGCAGCACTCTACCTGCCCTCTAGAAAAATATCTTGCCTAATGAGCTGCCCAGGCTCCTCAAATGCGGAACAATCTACAGGCACTCGACTGTACCCAAATTATACAGTCTAAACAGGGCAATAATGCACTTTCTGACACAACATGAGCCCGAACTTCCTGACCAACACCCAGGCAGCTGACCGCACACTGAGCACAACAACCTGCCATGGCCTTAGGCCGTCATCTCTTCCCAATTTCTCAGGCTTCAGAACATAGACCTTATCTCCAACCACTGCCCAGGGTTGAAAATAATGCAGAAATCAGAACTCCTTCCCCATGGCAAGAGACCTTGTGATTGGCATGTTGTCCAAAGTTCAGTGTAGTTGAAACCAGTGTGGTCCATGAGGCCCCGCCCATGCTCGCGTGCCACATTGGTCACAAACACACATTGTGACCCTCAGCCTGAGCCCAGTCCTCAATTAAGTCCTCTCAGTGGCTGGATGAAGAGACAGCATATGGGGCCTGCCATGCCCCTAGGCCCCAATTTTTAACCATAGTTTGGGTTGTCACTTCACTCTTCCTCAGGGCTCTGCTTTTGAATTCCTCTTTGGTTGGGACACCTGAGGTAACAAACCTGAAAGGAGACCTCCCATCCCACAGATTGACGAAAAACAATTGGGACTGGGCCAAATCCACAGAGAGGAAGATTCGTCCATGGCACATGAGGCCTCCCCACATTCCACGGCCATCGTTGATACAAAATCCAGACACAAAAGCCTGAGCAAGCGCCTCAGAATCGCTCTTTCTTCATATCCTGAAGAGTTCTTCTCATGGTTTGTAGATTGTGCCTGCCATAACTACGTCCCCAAAACCTAAGCTGAGTTTTTGTTTTCAGATTTCTGTCCTCAAAATCCTGTGCCATACACCATCCAGGCTGGGGCCCCTGAAGCCACCCATTAGGATTGTGCCTACCCAATGAATAGGAATTCTGCCCATTCCATTGTCCAAATCGTACAAATTAGGAGAACCCCCCAAAGTCCCCGAGGCCATCCCAATAGTGTAGGTCTCCCGGAACAAACAAGGGTGGTTTGAAACCAGGTGAGCATCTACCTCCACTCATACCATAGATGGATGTCCCCAGAGAAGGAGATGGAAACAGACAGGACCCTAGGCCAAAATCGGATCCATTGCTTTGGTTTACAGGCATGTCTCTTCAAATGCCTGGATTCCAAGACAAGCATAGGGGGTTTCCTGAGGCACCCATCAGAACAAATCTCGTCTCCACAAGGAAACTGTGCATGAGAGCTATGTCAAATGTTTAGGAGAATACTTCAGGGTCCCGGTGCCACCGCCCCATTCCAAGGCCCTCATGCACAAAAACACACATTAGGCCCCATCCTCAGGAAAGTCCATTTCAACTCAGCCACCCCGATTGATCCCGCAGAGCCATCCTATCTCAACTGTCTTGTTGCTAGAAGACAATTGGAATGCGATGCGGGCTTCCCTGGCATCCATCCTCGAAAGGTTCTCTGGAGTCATTCCATATGGGATGTTTTGCAGCTGCCCAACATGTCTCAATTGTGCCGCAGAAGGAATCCTTGAAGGGGGCATCCCACCACCCAACGTGGGAAAACCTCCATGGCCTTGAGATTCCGCTCCGTTCATGAAGGGGCAGTCATGCACAGAAACTCCACCTGAGCCAATTCTGAACCTCGCTGTGACATCTGATGCATGAGATATCGGTTCAGATCTGCAGGTGGTACCTGCCGTGCCCTCGGCCTGAAGCCCAAGTCTAGCTTGTGTTTTCAGACTTCTGTCCTCACACGCCTGGCCCAGAAGCCCTCAAGTTTGGCAATTCCGGACCCACAATGCAGCACTGTGCCTGCCCTCTAGAAATAATATCTTGCCTAATTTGCAGCCTAGGCACCTCAAATGCGGAACAACCTACACGGCACTCGACTGTACCCATATTATAGAGTCTAACCTGGGCACTAATGCACTGTCTGACACAACCTGAGCCCGAACTTTCTGACCAACACCCAGGCAGCTGACCGCACACTGAGCACATCAGACCCGCCATGGACTTAGGTCGTCATCTCTTCCCAACGGTAGTTTTCAGACTTCAGAACCTAGACCTTATCTCCAACCAATGCCCAGGGTTGAAAAGGATGCAGAAATCACAACTCCTTCCCCATGGCAAGAATCCTTATGATTAGTATGTTGTCCAAACTTCAGTGTAGTTGAAACCAGTGTGGCCCATGCTTGCGGGGCACATTGGTCACAAACACACATTGGAACCCTCAGCCTGAGCCCAGTCCTCAAGTAAGGACTCTCAGTGGCTAGAAAAGAGACAGCTATTGGGACTGCCATGCACCTAGGCCCCAATTTTTAACCATAGTTTGGGTTGTCTCTTCACTCTTCCCCAGGGCTCTCCCTTGGAATTCCTCTTAGTTGGGACACCTGACATAACAAACCTGAAAGGAGACCTCCCATCCCACAGATTGACGAAAAACAATTTCGACTGGGCCAAATCCACAGAGAGGAAGTTTCGTTCATGGCCCATGAGGCCTTCCCACATTCCACGGCCATCGTTGATACAAAATCCAGAGACAAAATCCTGAGCAAGCGCCTCAGATTCGCTCTTTCTTCATATCCTGAAGAGTTTTTCTCATGGTTTATAGATTGAGCCTGCCATACTACGTCCCCAAACCTAAGCTGAGTTTGTGTTTTCAGACTTCTGTCCTCAAAGTCCTGGGCAACACACCCTCCAGGCTTGGGCCCCTGGATCCACACATTAGGACAGTGCCTACCCAATCCATGGGAATTCTGCCCATTCCATTGTCCAAAATCGTGCAAATTAGGAGAAATCTCCAAAGTCCCCATGGCCATCCCAATAGTGTAGGTCTCGGGGACAAACAAGGGCGGTCTGACACCAGCTGAGCATCTATCTCCACTCATTCCATAGATGGATATCCCCAGAGAAGAAGATTGAACCAGACAGGACCCTACGCCATAATCGGATCCATTGCTTTGGTTTACAGGCATGTCTCCTCAAAAGCCTGGATTCCAATACCAGCATAGGGGGCTTCCTGAGGCACCCATCAGAACAAATCTCGTCTCCACAAGAAAACTTGTGCATAGGAGCTACGTCAAAAGCTTAGGAGAATACTTCAGGGTCCCGGTGCCACCGCCCCATTCCAAGGCCCTCATGGAAACAAACACACATTAGGCCCCATCCTCATGAAAGTCCATTTCAACTCAGCCACCCCGGTTGCTCCCGCAGAGCCATCCGATCTCAACTGTCTTGTTGCTAGGAGACAATTGGAATGCGAGGCGGGCTTCCCTGGCATCCATCCTCCAATGGTACTCTGGAGTCATTCCATATGGGATGTACTGAAGCTGCCCAACAGGTCTCAATGGAACCGCAGAAGGAATCCTTGAAGGGGGCATCCCACAACTCCCAAAGTGGGAATACCTCCATGGCCTTGCGATTCCGCTCCGTTCATCAGGGGCAGTCATGCACAGAAACTCCAACCAGAGCCAAAGTCTGATCATCGCCTTGACTTCAGATGCTTGAGATATTGGTTCAGATCTGCAGGGGGTACCTGCCGTGCCCTCGGCCTGAAGCCCAAATCAGGCTTGTGTTCTCAGACTTCTGTTCTCACACTCATGGCTCAGAAGCCGTCATGTTTGGCAATTCCGGACCCACAATGCAGCACTCTGAATGCCCTCGGCAAAAATATCTTGCCTAATGAGCTGCCAAGACACCTCAAATGAGGATAAACCTACATGGCATTCGACTGTACCCAAAATATAGAGTCTCACCTGAGCACTAATGCACTGTCTGACACAATCTGAGCCAGAACCTCCTGATCAAACCCCATGCAGCTGACTGCACACTGAGCATAACAGACCCTCCATGGCCTTAGGTTGTCATCTCTTCCCAAATGCGGTTTTTCAGGGTTCAGAAACTAGACCTTAACTCCAAAAACTGCCCAGGGTTGAAAATGATGCAGAAATCAGATCACCTTCCCCTAGGCAAGAGAACTTGTGATTGGCATGTTGTCCAAAGTCCAGTGTAGTTGAAACCAATGTGGCCCATGAGGCCCCGCCCATGCTCGTGGGCCACATTGTTCACAAACACACATTGTGACCCTCAGCCTGAGCCCAGTTCTCAAGTAAGGCCTCTCGGTGGCTGGATGAAGAGACAGCATATTGGGCCTGCCATGCCCCTAGGCCCCAAATTTTAACCATAGTTTGGGTTGTCACTTCACTATTCCCCAAGGCTCTGCTTTGGAATTCCTCTTTGGTTGGGACACCTGAGGTAACAAACCTGAAAGGAGACCTCACATCCCACAGATTGACGAAAAACAATGGGGACCGGGCCAAATCCACAGAAGGAAGATTCGTCCATGGCCCATGAGGCCTCCCCACATTCCACGGCCATCGTTGACACAAAATCCAGAGACCAAAGTCTGAGCAAGTGCCTCAGACTCGCTCTTTCTTCATGTCCTGAAGAGTTCTTCTCATGGTTTGTAGATTGGGCCTGCCATACCTACGTCCCAAAACCTAAGCTGAGTTTGTGTTTTCAGACTTCTGTCCTCAAAGTCCTGGGCCACACACCCTCCAGGCTGGGGCCCCTGGAGCCACACATTAGGACTGTGCCTACCCAATCCATGGGAATTCTGCCCATTCCGATGTCCAAAATCGTACAAATTAGGAGAACTCTCCAAAGTACCCGAGGCCATCCCAATAGTGTAGGTCTCCGGGGACAAACAAGGGCGGTCTAACACCAGTTGAGCATCTACCTCCACTCATTCCATAGATGGATATCCCCGGAGAAGAAGATTGAACCAGACAGGACCCTAAGCCATAATCGGATCCATTGCTTTGGTTTTCAGGCATGTCTCGTCAAAAGCCTGGATTCCAATACCAGCATAAGGGGTTTCCTGAGGCACCCATCAGAACAAATCTCGTCTCCACAAGGAAATTTGTGCATGGGAGCTACGTCAAAAGCTTAGGAGAATACTTCAGGGTCCCGGTAACAACGCCCCATTCCAAGGCCCTCATGGTCACAAACACACATTAGGCCCCATCCTAGGAAAGTCCATTTCAACTCAGCCACCCCGGTTGCCTCCGCAGAGCCACCCATCTCAACTGTCTAGTTGATAGGAGACAATTGGAATTCGAGGTGGTCTTCCATGGCATCCATCCTCGAACGGTGCTCTGGAGTCATTCCATATGGGATGTCCTGGAGCTGCCCAACAGGTCTCATTTGTCCCGCAGAAGGAATCCTTGAAGGGGGCATCCCACAACTCCCAACGTGGGAAAACCTCCATGGCCTTGAGATTCTGCTCCGTTCATGAAGGGGCAGTCATGCACAGAAACTCCAAACTGAGCCAACGTCTGATCCTCGCCGTGGCTTCAGATGCTTGAGATATTGGTTCAGATCTGCAGGGGGTACCTGCCGTGCCCTCAGCCTGAAGTCCAAATCAGGCTTGTGTTCTCAGACTTCTGTCCTCATACTCGTGGTCCAGAAGCCCTCAAGTTTAGCAATTCCGGACCAACAATGCAGCACTCTGCCTGCACTCTGGGAAAAATATCTTGCCTAATGAGCAGCGCAGGCACCTCAAATGAGGATAAACCTACACGGCATTCGACTGTACCCAAATTATATATAGTATAACCTGGGCACTAATGCACTGTCTGACACAATCTGAGCCAGAACCTCCTGACCAAAACTAGGCAGCTGACTGTACACTGAGAATATCAGACCCGCCATGGCCTTAGGTCGTCATCTCTTCAGAACTGCGGTTTTTCAGGCTTCAGAACCAAGACCTTATTTCCAACCACTGCCAAGGCTTGATAATGATGCAAAAATCAGAACACCTTCCCCATGGCAAGAGACCTTGTGATTGGCATGTTGTCCAAAGTTCAGTGTAGTTGAAACCAGTGTGGTCCATGAGGCCCCGCCCATGCTCGCGTGCCACATTGGTCACAAACACACATTGTGACCCTCAGCCTGAGCCCAGTCCTCAATTAAGTCCTCTCAGTGGCTGGATGAAGAGACAGCATATGGGGCCTGCCATGCCCCTAGGCCCCAATTTTTAACCATTATTTGGGTTGTCCCTTCACTCTTTCCCAGGGTTCTGCTTTGGAATTCCTCTTTTTCAGACACCTGAGGTAATAAACCTGAAAGGAGACCTCCCATCCTACAGATTGATGAAAACAATGGGGCCGGTCCAAATCCACAGAGAGGAAGATTCGTCCATGACCCATGAGGCCTCCCCACATTCCACGGCCATCGTTGATACAAAATCCAGAGACAAAAGCCTGAGCAAGTGCCTCAGACTCGCTCTTTCTTCATGTCCTGAAGAGTTCTTCTCATGGTTTGTAGATTGGGCCTGCCATATCTGCGTCCCCAAACCTAAACTGAGTTTGTGTTTTCAGACTTCAGTCCTCAAAGTCCTGGGCCACACACCCTCCAGGCTGGGGCCCCTGGAGCCACACATTAGGACTGTGCCTACCAAATCCATGGGAATTCTGCCCATTCCGATGTCCAAAATCGTACAAATTAGGAGAACTCTCCAAAGTACCCGAGGCCATCCCAATAGTGTAGGTCTCCGGGGACAAACAAGGGTGGTCTAACACCAGTTGAGCATCTACCTCCACTCATTCCATAGATGGATATCCCCAGAGAAGAAGATTGAACCAGACAGGACCCTAGGCCATAATCGGATCCATTGCTTTGGTTTTCAGGCATGTCTCGTCAAAAGCCTGGATTCCAATACCAGCATAAGGGGTTTCCTGAGGCACCCATCAGAACAAATCTCGTCTCCTCAAGGAAACTTGTGCATGGGAGCTACGTCAAAAGCTTAGGAGAATACTTCAGGGTCCCGGTGCCACCGCCCCATTCCAAGGCCCTCATGGACACAAACACATATTAGCCCCATACTCAGGAAAGTCCATTTCAACTCAGCCATCCCGGTTGCTCCCGCAGAGCCATCCAATCTCAACTGTCCTGTTGCTAGGAGACAATTGGAATGCGAGGCGGGCTTCCCTGGCATCCATCCTCCAACGATGCTCTGGAGTCATTCCATATGGGATGTCCTGGAGCTGCCCAACAGGTCTCAATTGTCCCGCAGAAGGAATCCTTGAAGGGGGCATCCCACAACTCCCAACGTGGGAAAACCTCCATGGCCTTGAGTTTCTGCTCCGTTCATGAAGGGGCAGTCATGCACAGAAACTCCAAACTGAGCCTACGTCTGATCCTCGCCGTGACTTCAGATGCTTGAGATATTGGTTCAGATCTGCAGGGGGTACCTGCCGTGCCCTCGGCCTGTAGCCATGGTCTAGCTTGTGTTCTCAGACTTCTGTCCTCACATCTGTTGCCCAGAAGCCCTCAAGTTTGGCAATTCCGGACCCACAATGCAGCACTCTGCACGCCCTCTATAAATAATATCTTGACTAATGAGCTGCCCAGGCACCTCAAATGAGGATAAAACTTCACGGCACTCGACTCTACCCAAATTTTATAGCCTAACCTGGGCAATAAAGCACTGTCTGACACAACCTGAGCCAGAAACTCCTGAATAACACCCAGGAAGCTGACAGCACACTGAGCATATCAGACCCGCCATGGCCTTAGGTCGTCATCTCATCACAACTGCGGTTTTTCAGGTTCAGATCCTAGGCCTTATCTCCAACCACTTCTCAGCGTTGAAAAAGATGCAGAAATCAGAACACCTTCCCCATGGCAAGAGACCTTGTGATTGGCATGATTTCCAAAGACCAGTGTAGTTGAAACCAGTGTGGCTCATGAGGCCCCGCCCATGCTCGCGGGCCACATTGGTCACAAACACATTGTGACCCTCAGCCGGAGCCCAGTCCTCAAGTAAGGCCTCTCAGTGGCTGGATGAAGAGACAGCATATTGGGCCTGCCCTGCCCCTAGGCCCCAAATTTTAACCATAGTTTTGGTTGTCCCCTCACTCTTCCCCTGGGATCTGCTTTGGAATTCCTCTTTGGTTGGGACACCTGAGGTAACAAACCTGAAAGAAGACCTCCCATCCCACAGATTGACGAAAAACAATTGAGACCGGGCCAAATGCCAAGAGATGAAGATTCGTCCATGGACCATTAGGCCTCCCCTCATTCCACGGCCATCGTTGACATAAAATCCAGAGACCAAAGCCTGAGCAAGCGCCTCAGACTCGCTCTTTCTTCATAACCTAAAGACTTCTTCTCATGGTTTGTAGATTGGGCCTGCCATACCTACGTCCCCAAACCTAAGCTGAGTTTGTGTTTTCAGACTTCTGTCCTCAAAGTCCTGGGACACACCCTCCAGGCTGGGGCCCCTGGAGCCACACATTAGGACTGTGCCTACCCCATGTATGGTAATTCTGCCCATTCCGTTGTCCAAAATTGTACAAATTAGGAGAACCCGCCAAAATCCCCGAAGCCATCCCAATACTAGGTCTCTGTGGACAAACAAGGTCGGTCTGACACCAGCTGAGCATCTACCTCCACTCATACCATAGATGGATGTCCCCAGAGAAGGAGATGGAACCAGACAGGACCGGAAGCCATAATCGGATCCATTGCTTTGGTTTACAGGCATGAATCCACAAAATCATGGATTCCTATACCAGCATAGGGGGTTTCCTGAGGCACCCATCAGACAACATCTCGTCTCCACGAGGAAACTTGTGCATGGGACCTATGTCAAAATATTAGGAGAATACTTCAGAGTCCCGGTGCCACCGCCCCATTCCAAGGTCCTCATGGACACAAACACACATTAGGCCCCATGCACAGAAAAGTCCATTTCAACTCAGCCACCACGGTTGCTCCCGCAGAGCCATCCATATCAACTGTCTTGTTGCTAGGAGACAAATGGAATGCGAGGCGGGCTTCCCTGGCATCCATCCTCGAACGGTGCTCTGAAGTCATTCTATATGGGATGTGTTGGAGCTGCCAACATGTCTCAATTGTCCCGCAGAAGGAATCCTTGAAGAAGGCATCCCACAACTCCCAACGTGGGAAAACCTCCATGGCCTTGAGATTCCTCTCCGTTCATGAAGGGGCAGTCATGCACAGAAACTACAACCTGAGCCAACGTCTGATTCTCGCCGTGACTTCAGAAGCATGAGATATTGGTTCAGATGTGCAGGGGGTACCTGACTTGCCCTCGGCCTGAAGCCTAAGTCTAGCTTGTGTTCTCAGACTTCTGTCCTCACACTACTGGCCCAGAAGCCCTCAAGTTTGGCAATTCCGGACCCACAATGCAGCACTCTGCCAGCCCTCTAGAAAAAATATCTTGCCTAATGAGCTGACCAGGCACGTCAAATGAGGAGCAACATACACGGCACTCGACTATACTCAAATTATAGAGTCTAACCTGGGCACTAATGCACTGTCTGACACAACCTGAGCCCGAACCTCCTGACCAACAACCAGGCAGCTGACCTCACACTGAGCACATCAGACCCACCATGGCCTTAGGCCATCATCTCTTCCCAACAGAGTTTTTCAGGCTTCTGACCTAGACCTTATCTCCAACCACTGCTCAGGTTTGAAAATGATGCAGAAATCAGAACTCCTTCACCATGGCAAGAGACCTTGTGATTGGCATGTTGTCCAAAGTTCAGTGTAGATGAAACCAGTGTGGCCCATGGGGCCCCGCCCATGCTCGCGCGACACAATGGTCACAAAAACACATTGTAACCCTCAGCCTGAGCCCAGTCCTCAAGTAAGGCCTCTCAGTGGCTGGATGAAGAGACAGCATATGGGGCCTGCCATGCCCCTAGGCCCCAAATTTGAACCATAGTTTGGGTTGTCCCTTCACTCTTCCCCAGGGCTCTGCTTTGGAATTCCTCTTTGGTTGGGCACCTGAGGTAACAAACCTGAAAGGAGACCTCCCATCCCACAGATTGACGAAAAACAATTGGGACCGATCCAAATCCACAGAGAGGAAGATTCGTCCATGGCCCATGAGGCCTCCCACATTCCACGGCCATCGTTGAACAAAATCCTCAGACCAAAGCCTGAGCAAGCGCCTCAGACTCGCTCTTTCTTCATATCCTGAAGAGTTCTTCTCATGGTTTGTAGATTGGGCCTGCCATACCTACGTCTCCAAACTTAAGCTGAGTTTGTGTTTTCAGACTTCTGTCCTCAAAGTCCTGGGCCACACACCCTCCAGGCTGGGGCCCCTGGAGCCACACATTAGGACTGTGCCTACCCCATGCATGGAAATTCTGCCCATTCCATTGTCCAAAATTGGACAATTTAGGAGAACCCTCCAAAGTCCCCGAGGCCATCCCAATATCTAGGTCTCTGTGGACAAACAAGGGCAGTCTGACACTTGCTTAGTATCTACGTCCACTCATACCATAGATGGATGTCCCCAGAGAAGGATATGGTACCAGACAGGGCCCTAGGCCATAATCGGATCCATTGCTTTGGTTTACAGGCATGTCTCCTCATAGCATGGATTTCGATACCAGCATATGGGGTTTCCTGAGGCACCCATCTGAAAATATCTCGTCTCCACGAGGAAACTTGTGCATGGGACCTATGTCAAATCTTAGGAGAGTACTTCAGAGTCCCGGTGCCACCGCTCCATTCCAAGGTCCTCATGGGCACAAACACACATTAGGCCCCAGGCTCAGGAAAGTCCATTTCAACTCAGCCACCCCGGTTGCTCCCGCAGAGCCATCCGATCTCCACTATCTTGTTGCTAGGAGACAATTGGAATGCGAGGCGGGCTTCCCTGGCATCCATCCTCGAACGGTGCTCTGGAGTCATTCCATATGGGATGTGTTGGAGCTGCCCGACAGGTCTCAATTGTCCCGAAGAAGGAATCCTTGAGGGGGCATCCCACAACTCCCAACGTGGGAAAACCTCCATGGCCTTGAGTTTCCTCTCCTTTTATGAAGGGGCAGTCATGCACAGAAACTATATCCTGAGCCAACATCTGATCCTCGCCGTGACTTCAGATGCATGAGATATTGGTTCAGATGTGCAGGGGGTACCTGCCTTGCCCTCGGGCTGAAGCCCAAGTCTAGCTTGTGTTCTCAGACTTCTATCCTCACACTACTGGCCCAGAAGCCCTCAAGTTTGGCAATTCCGGACCCACAATGCAGCACTCTGCCTGCCTTCTAGAAAAAATATCTTGCCTAATGAGCTGCCCAGGCACCTCAAATGAGGATCAACCTACACGGCACTCGACTGTACCCAAATTATAGAGTCTACCTGGGCACTAATGCACTGTCTGACACAACCTGAGCCCGAACCTCCTGACCAACAACCAGGCAGCTGACCTCACACTGAGCACATCAGACCCACCATGACCTTAGGTCATCATCTCTTCCAAACTGCGGTTTTCAGGCTTTTGAACCTAGACCTTATCTCCAACCACTGCCCAGGGTTGAAAATGATGCAGAAATCAGAACTCCTTCCCCATGGCAAGAGACCTTGTGATTGGCATGTTGTCCAAAGTTCAGTGTAGATGAAACCAGTGTGGCCCATGAGGCCCCGCCCATGCTCGCGTGCCACATTGGTCACAAACACACATTGTGACCCTCAGCCTGAGCCCAGTCCTCAATTAAGTCCTCTCAGTGGCTGAATGAAGAGACAGCATATGGGGCCTGCCATGCCCCTAGGCCCCAAATTTTAACCATAATTTGGGTTGTCCCTTCACTCTTCCCCAGGGCTCTGCTTTGGAATTCCTCTTTGGTTGGGACACCTGAGGTAACAAACCTGAAAGGAGACCTCCCATCCCACTGATTGATGAAAAACAATTGGGACAGGGCCAAATCCACAGAAAGGAAGTTTCTTCCATGACCCTTGATCTTCACCACATTCCATGGCCATTGTTGACACAAAATCCAGAGACCAAAGCCTGAGCAAGCGCCTCAGACTCGCTCTTTCTTCATATCCCGAAGACTTCTTCTCATGGTTTGTAGATTGTCCTGCCATAACTACGTACCCAAACCTAAGCTGAGTTTGTGTTTTCAGACTTCTGTCCTCAAAGTCCTGGGCCACACACCCTCCAGGCTGGGGCCCCTGGAGCCACACATTAGGACTGTGCCTACCCCATGCATGGAAATTCTGCCCATTCCATTGTCCAAAATTGGACAAATTAGGTGAACCCTCCAAAGTTCCTGAGGCCATCCCAATATCTAGGTCTCTGTAAACAATCAAGGGCGGTCTGCCACCAGCTGAGTATCTACCTCCACTCATACCATAGATGGATGTCCCCAGAGAAGGAGATGGAACCAGACAGGACCCTAGGCCATAATCAGATCCATTGCTTTGGTTTACAGGCATGTCTCCTCAAAATCCTGGATTCCAATAACAACATATGGGGTTTCCTGAGGCACCCATCAGAAAAAATCTCGTCTCCACGAGGAAACTTGTGCATGGGACCTATGTAAAAATCTTAGGAGAATACTTGAGATCCCCGGTGCCACCGCCCCATTCCAAGGTCCTCATGGACAGAAACACACAATAGTTCCATGCTCAGTATATTCCATTTCAAATCAGCCACCACGGGTGCTCCCGCAGAGCCATCCATTCTCAACTGTCTTGTTGCTAGGAGACAATTGGAATGCGAGGCGGGCTTCCCTGGATCCATCCTCGAACGGTGCTCTGGAGTCATTCCATATGGAATGATTTAGAGCTGCCCAACAGGTCTCCATTGTCCCACAGAAGGAAAACTTGAGGAGGTATCCCACAACTCCCAACGTGGGAAAACCTCCATGGCCTTGACATTCCTCTCCGTTCATGAAGGGGCAGTCATGCACAGAAACTACAACCTGAGCCAACGTCTGATTATCGCCGTGACTCTAGATGCATGAGATATTAGTTCAGAGGTGTAGGGGTACCTGCCTTGCCCGCAGCCTGAAGCCCAAGTCTAGCTTGTGTTCTCAGACTTCTGTCCTCACACTACTGGCCCAGAAGCCCTCCAGTTTGGCAATTCCGGACCCACATTCAGCACTCTGCCTGCCCTCTAGAAAAAAATATCTTGCCTAATGAGCTGCCCAGGCACCACAAATGAGGATCAACCTACACGGCACTCGACTGTACCCAAATTATAGAGTCTAACCTGGGCACTAATGCACTGTCTGACACAACCTGAGCCCGAACCTCCTGACTAACAACCAGGCAGCTGACCGCACACTGAGCACATCAGACCCACCATGGCCTAAGGTCATCATCTCTTCCCAACTGCGGTTTTCAGGCTTCCGAACCTAGGCCTTTTCTCCAACCACTGCCCAAGGTTGAAAATGATGCAGAAATCAGAACACCTTCCCCATGCCAAGAGACCTTGTGTTTGGCCTGTTGTCCAAAGTTCTGTGTAGTTGAAACCAGTGTGGCCCATGAGGCCCCGCCCATGCTTCTGAGCCACATTGGTCACAAACACACATTGTGACCCTCAGCCTGAATCCAGTCCTCAAGTAAGGCCTCTCAGTGGCTGGATGAAGAGACAGCATATGGGGCCTGCCATGCCCCTAGGCCCCAAATTTTAACCATAGTTTGGGTTGTCCCTTCACTCTTCCCCAGGACTCTGCTTTGGAATTCCTCTTTGGTTGCGACACCTGAGTTAACAAACCTGAAAGGAGACCATCCATTCCACAGATTGACGAAAAACAATTGGGACTGGGCCAAATCCACAGAAGGAAGATTCGTCCATGGCCCATGAGGCCTCCCCTCATTCCACGGCCATCGTTGACACAAAATCCAGAGACCAAACTTGAGCAAGCGCCTCAGACTCGCTCTTTCTTCATATCCTGAAGAGTTCTTCTCATGGTTTGTATTTGGGCCTGCCATACCTACGTCCCCAAACCTAAGCTGAGTTTGTGTTTTCAGACTTCTGTCCTCAAAGTCCTGGGCCACACACCCTCCAGGCTGGGTCCCCTGGAACCAAACATTAGGACTGTGCCTACCCCATGCATGGGAATTCTGCCCATTCCATTGTCGAAAATTTTATAAATTAGGAGAGCCCTCCAAAGTCTCCGAGGCCATCCCAATATGTAGGTCTCTGTGGACAAACAAGGGCGGTCTGACACCACCTGAGCATCTACCTCCACTCAGACCATAGATGGATGTCCCAAGAGAAGGAGATGGAACCAGACAGGACCCTAGGCCATAATCGGATCGATTGCTTTGGTTTACAGGCATGTCTCCTGAAAAACCTGGATTCCAATACCAGCATAGGGCGTTTCCTGAGGCACCCATCAGAAAACTTCTCGTCTCCATGAGGAAACTTGTGCATGGGACCTATGTCAAAATCTTAGGAGAATACTTCAGAGTCCTGGTGCCACCGCCCCATTCCAAGGTCCTAATGGACACAAACACACATTAGGCCCCATATTCAGGAAAGTCCATTTCAACTCAGCCACCCCGGTTGCTCCCGCAGAGCCATCTGATCTCAACTGTCTTGTTGCTAGTAGACAATTGGAATGCGAAGCGGGCTTCCCTGGCATCCATCCTCGAACGGTGCTCTGGAGTCATTCCATATTGGATGTGTTGGAGCTGCCAACAGGTCTCAATTGTTCCGCAGAAGGAATCCTTGAAAGGGGCAACCCACAACTCCCAACGTGGGAAAACCTCCATGGCCTTGACATTCCTCTCCGTTCATGAAGGGGCAGTCATGCACAGAAACTACAACCTGAGCCAACGTCTGATCCTCGCCGTGACTTCAGATGCATGAGATATTAGTTCAGATGTGCAGGGGGTACCTGCCTTGCCCTCGTTAAGCCAAGTCTAGCTTGTGTTCTCAGACTTCTGTCCTCTCACTACTGGCCCAGAAGCCCTCAAGTTTGGCAATTCCCGACCCAGAATGCAGCACTATGCCTGCCCTCTAGAAAAAATATCTTGCCTAATGAGCTGCCCAGGCTCCTCAAATGAGGATCAACCTACACGGCACTCGACTGTACCCAAATAATATAGTCTAACCTGCGCACAAATGCACTGTCTGACACAACCTGAGCCCGTACCTCCTGACCAAAAACCAGGCAGCTGACCACACACTGAGCACATCAGACCCACCATGGCCTTAGGACATCATCTCTTGCCAACTGCGGTTTTCAGGATTCAGAACCTAGACCTTATCTCCAACCACTACCCAGGGTTGAAAATGATGAAGAAATAAGAACTCCTTCCCCATGGCAAGAGTCCTTGTGATTGGCATGTTTTCCAAAGTTCAGTGTAGATGAAACCAGTGTGGCCCATGAGGCCCCGCACAAGCTCGCGGGCCATATTGGTCACAAAAACACATTGTGACCCTCAGCCTGAGCCCAGTCCTCAAGTAAGGCCTCTCAGTTGCTGGATGAAGAGATAGCATATGGGGACTGCCATGCCCCTAGGCCCCAAATTTTACCCATAATTTGGGTTGTCCCTTCACTCTTCCCCAGGGCTCTGCTTTGGAATTCCTCTTTGGTTGGGAAACCTGAGGTAACAAACCTGAAAGGAGACCTCCCATCCCACAGATTGACGAAAAACAATTGGGACCGGGCCAAATCCACAGAGAGGAAGATTCGTCCATGGCCCATGAGGTCTCCCCACATTCCATGGCCATCGTTGACACAAAATCCAGAGACCAAAGCCTGAGCAAGAGCCTCAGACTCGCTCTTTCTTCATATCCTGAAGAGTTCTTCTCATGGTTTGTAGATTGGGCCTGCCATACCTACGTCCCCAAACCTAAGCTGAGTTTGTGTTTTCAGACTTCTGTCCTCAAAGTCTTGGGCCACACATCCTCCAGGCTGGGGACCCTGGAGTCACACATTAGGACTGTGCCTACCCCATTATTGGGAATTCTACCCATTCCATTGTCCAAAGTTGTACAAATTCGGAGAACCCTCCAAAGTCTCCGAGGCCATACCAATATGTACGTCTCAGTGGACAAACAAGGGCGGTCTGACACCAGCTGAGCATCTACCTCCACTCATACCATAGATGGATGTCCCCAGAGAAGGATATGGTACCAGACAGGACCCTAGGCCATAATCGGATCCATTGCTTTGGTTTACAGGCATGTCTCCTCAAAAGCCTGGATTCCAATACCAGTATAGGGAGTTTCCTGAGGCACCTATCAGAAAAAATCTCGTCTCCACGAGGAAACTTGTGTATGGGACTTATGTCAAAATCTTAGGAGAATACTTCAGAATCCCGGTGCCACCGCTCCATTCCAAGGTCCTCATGGACACAAACACACATTAGGCCCCATGCTTAGGTAATTCCATTTCACTCAGCCACCCCGGTTGTTCTCGCAGTGCCATCCGATCTCAACTCTCTTGATGCTAGGAGACAATTGGAATGCGAGGCGGGCTTCCCTGGCATCCATCCTCCAACGGTGCTCTGGAGTCATTCCATATGGGATGTTTTGGAGCTGCCCAACAGGTCTCAATTGTCCCGCAGAAGGAATCCTTGTAGGGGGCATCACACAACTCCCAACGTGGGAAATCCTCCATGGCCTTCAGATTCCTCTCTGTTCATGAAGGGGCTGTCATGCACAGAAACTTCAACCTGAGCCAACGTATGTTCCTCCTCGTGACTTCAGATGCTTGAGATATTGGTTCAGATCAGCAGGGGGTACCTGCCGTGCCCTCGGCCTGAAGCCCTGGTCTAGCTTGTTTCTCAGACTTCTGTCCTCACACTCGTGGCCCTGAGCCCTCACGTTTGGCAATTCCGGACCCACAATGCAGCACTCTTCCTGCCCTCTAGAAAAAATATCTTGCCTAATGAGCTGCCCAGGCACCTCAAATAAGGATAAAACTTCACAGCACTCGACTCTACCCAAATTATATAGACTAACCTGGGCACTAATGCACTGTCTGACACAACCTGAGCCAGAAACTCCTGAATAACACCCAGGAAGCTGACCATACACTGAGCATATCAGACCCGCCATGGCCTTAGGTCGTCATCACTTCCCAACTGTGGTTTTTCAGGTTCAGAACCTAGGCCTTATCTCCAACCACTGCCCAGGGTTGAAAATGATGCAGAAATCAGAACACCTTCCCCATGTCATGAGACCTTGTGATTGGCATGTTTTCCAAAGTCCAGTGTAGTTGAAACCAGTGTGGCACATGAGGCCCCGCCCATGCTCTCGGGCCACATTGGTCACAAACACATATTGTGACCCTCAGCCTGAGCACAGTCCTCAAATAAGGCCTCTAAGTGGCTGGATGAAGAGACAGCATATTGGGCCTGCCATGCCCCTAGGCCCCAAATTTTAACCATAGTTTGGGTTGTTCCTTCATGCTTCCCCAGGGCTCTGCTTTGGAATTCCTCTTTTGTTCAGACACCTGAGGTAATAAACCTGAAAGGAGACCTCCCATCCAACAGCTTGACGAAAAACAATTGGGAACGGTTCTAATCCACAGAGAGGAAGATTCATTCATGGCCCATGAGGCCCCCCCAAATTCCACGGCCATCGTTGATACAACGTCCAGATCAAAAGCCTGAGCAAGTGCCTCAGACTCGCTCGTTCCTCATATCCTGAAGAGTTCTTCTATGGTTTTTAGATAGGACCTGCCATACCTACGTTCCCAAACTTAATCTGAGTTTGTGTTTTCAGACTTCTGTCCTCAAAGTCCTGGGCCACACTCCCTCCAGGCTGGGGCCCCTGGAGCCACACATTAGGACTGTGCCTACCCAATCCATGGCAATTCCACGCATTCCATTGTCCAAAATCGTACAAATTAGGAGAACTCTCCAAAGTCCCGAGGCCATCCCAATAGTGTAGGTCTCCGGGGACAAACAAGGGCGGTCTGACACCAGGTGAGCATCTACCTGCACTCATTCCATAGATAGATATCCCCAGATAAGAAGATTGAACCAAACAGGACCCTAGGCCATAATCGGATCCATTGCTTTGGTTTACAGGCATGTCTCCTCAAAAGCCTGGATTCCAATACCAGCATAAGGGGTTTATTGAGGCACCCATCAGAACAAATTTCGTCTCCACAAGGAAACTTGTGCATGGGAGCTATGTCAAAAGCTTAGGAGAATACTTCAGGGTCCCGGTGCCACCACCCCATTCCAAGGCCCTCATGGACACAAACACACATTAGACCCCACCGTCAGGAAAGTCAATTTCAACTCAGCCACACCCCAGTTGCTCCCGCAGAGCCATCCGATCTCAACTGTCTTGTTGCTAGGAGACAATTGTAATGCGAGGCGGGCTTCCCTGGCATACATCCTCCAACGGTGCTCTGGAGTCATTCCATATGGGATGTCCTGGAGCTGCCCAACAGGTCTCAGTTGTCCCGCAGAAGGAATTTTTGAAGGGGGCATCCCACAACTCCCAACGTGGGAAAACCTCCATGGCCTTGAGATTCCGCTCCGTTTATGAAGGGGCAGTCATGCACACAAACTCCAACCTGAGCCAGGGTCTGATCCTCGCCATGACTTCGGATGCTTGAGATATTGGTTCAGATCTGCAGGGGGTACCTGCCGTGCCCTCGGCCTGAAGCCCAAGTCTAGCTTGTCTTCTCAAACTTCGGTCCTCACACTCCTGGCCCAGAAGCCCTCAAGTTTGGCAATTCCGGACCCACAATGCAGCAATCTGCCTGCCCTCTAGAAAAAATATCATGCCTAATGAGCAGCCCAGGCACCTCAAATGAGGATAAACCTACACGGCACTCGACTATACCCAAATTATATAATCTAACCTGGGCACTAATGCACTGTCTGACAACCTGAGCTGGAACCACCTGACCAACACCCAGGCAGCTGACTGCACACTGAGCATATCAGACCCGCCATGGCCTTAGGTCGTCATCTCTTCCCAACTGCGGTTTTTCAGGTTCAGAACCTAGGCCTTATCTCCAACTACTGCCCAGGGTTGAAAATGATGCAGAAATCAGAACACTTTCCCCATGGCAAGAGACCGTATGATTGACATGTTGTCCAAAGTCCAGTGTAGTTGAAACCAGTGTGGCCCATGAGGCACCGCCCATGCTCTCGGGCCACATTGGTCACAAACACACATTGTGACCCTCAGCCTGAGCACAGTCCTCAAGTAAGGCCTCTAAGTGGCTGGATGAAGAGACAGCATATTGGGCCTGCCATGCCCCTAGGCCCCAATTTTTAACCATAGTTTGGGTTGTTCCTTCATGCTTCCCCAGGGCTCTGCTTTGGAATTCTTCTTTTGTTCAGACGCCTGAGGTAATAAACCTGAAAGGAGACCTCACATCCCACAGATTGACGAAAAACAATTGGGAACGGTTCAAATCCATAGAGAGGAAGATTCATCCATGACCCATGAGGCGCCCCCACATTCCACGGCCATCGTTGATACAAAATCCAGATCAAAAGCCTGAGCAAGTGCCTCAGACTCGCTCGTTCTTCATATCCTGAAGAGTTCTTCTCATGGTTTTTAGATTGGGCCTGCCATACCTACATCCCCAAACCTAAGCTGAGTTTGTGTTTTCAGACTTCTGTCCTCAAAGTCCTGGGCCACACTCCCTACAGGCTGGGGCCCATGGAGCCACACATTAGGACTGTGCCTACCCAATCCATGGCAATTCCACCCATGCCATTGTCCAAAATCGTACAAATTAGAAGCTCTCCAAAGTCCCCGAGGCTATCCCAATAGTGTAGGTCTCCGGAAACAAACAAGGGCGATCTGACACCAGGTGAGCATCTACCTCCACTCATTCCATAGATGGATATCCCCAGATAAGAAGATTGAACCAGACAGTTCTCTAGGACATAATCGGATCCATTGCATTGGTTTACAGGCATGTCTCCTCAAAAGCCTGGATTCCAATACCAGCATAAAGGGTTTACTGAGGCACACATCAGAACAAATTTCGTCTCCACAAGGAAACTTGTGCATGGGAGCTATGTCAAAAGCTTAGGAGAATACTTCAGGGTCCCGGTGCCACCACCCCATTCCAAGGCCCTCATGGACACAAACACACATTAGACCCCACCGTCAGGAAAGTCAATTTCAACTCAGCCACCCCGGTTGCTCCCGCAGAGCCTTCCGATCTCAACTGTCTTGTTGCTAGGAGACAATTGTAATGCGAGGCGGGCTTCCCTGGCATGTTTCCTCCAACGGTTCTCTGGAGTCATTCCATATGGGATGTCCTGGAGCTGCCCAACAGGTCTCAGTTGTCCCGCAGAAGGAATTTTTGAAGGGGGCATCCCACAACTCCCAACGTGGGAAAACCTCCATGGCCTTGAGATTCCGCTCCGTTTATGAAGGGGCAGTCATGCACACAAACTCCAACCTGAGCCAGGGTCTGATCCTCGCCATGACTTCGGATGCTTGAGATATTGGTTCAGATCGGCAGGTGGTACCTTCCGTTCCCTCGGCCTGAGGCCCAAGTCTAGCTTGTGTTCTCAGACTTCTGTCCTCACACTCCGGGCCCAGAAGCCCTCAAGTTTGGCAATTCCGGACCCACAATGCAGCAATCTGCCTGCCCTCTAGAAAAAATATCATGCCTAATGAGCAGCCCAGGCACCTCAAATGAGGATAAACCTACACGGCACTCGACTATACCCAAATTATATAGTCTAACCTGGGCACTAATGCACTGTCTGACAACCTGTGCCGGAACCACCTGACCAAACCCAGGCAGCTGACTGCACACTGAGCATATCAGACCCGCCATGGCCTTAGGTCGTCATCTCTTCCCAACTGCGGTTTTCAGGTTCAGAACCTAGGCCTTATCTCCAACCACTGCCCAGGGTTGAAAATGATGCAGAAATCAGAACACCTTCCCCATGGCAAGAGACCGTATGATTGACATGTTGTCCAAAGTCCACTGTAGTTGAAACCAGTGTGGCCCATGAGGCACCGCCCATGCTCTCGGGCCACATTGGTCACAAACACACATTGTGACCCTCAGCCTGAGCCCAGTCCTCAAGTAAGGCCTCTCAGTGGCTGGATGAAGAGACAGCATATGGGGCCTGCCATGCCCCTAGGCCCCAATTTTTAACCATAGTTTGGGTTGTTCCTTCATGCTTCCCCAGGGCTCTGCTTTGGAATTCCTCTTTTGTTCAGACACCTGAAGTAATAAACCTGAAAGACCTCACATCCCACAGATTGACGAAAAACAATTGGGACCGGTCCAAATCCACAGAGAGGAAGATTCGTCCATGACCCATGAGGCCTCCCCATATTCCACGGCCATCGTTGATACAAAATCCAGTGACAAAAGCCTGAGCAAGTGCCTCAGACTCGCTCTTTCTTCATATCCTGAAGAGTTCTTCTCATGGTTTGTAGCTTGGCCCTGCCATACCAACGTCCCCAAACCTAAGCTGAGTTTGTGTTTTCAGACTTCTGTCCTCAAAGTCCTGGGCCACACACCCTCCCGGCGGGGCCCCCTGGAGCCACACATTAGGACTGTGCCTACCCAATCCATGGGAATTCTGCCCAATCGATTGTCCCAAATCGTACAAATTAGGAGAACTCTCAAAAGTCCCCGAGGCCATCCCCATAGTGTAGGTCTCCGGGGTCAAACAATGGTGGTCTGACACCAGGTGAGCATCTACCTCCACACATTCCATAGATGGATATCCCCAGAGAAGAAGATTGAACCAGACAGGACCCTAGGCCACAATAGGATCCATTACTTTGGTTTACAAGCATGTCTCCTCAAAAGCCTGGATTCCAATACCAGCATAGGGGGTTTCCTGAGGCACCCATCAGAACAAATTTTGTCTCCACAAGGAAACTTGTGAATGGGATCTACGTCAAAAGCTTAGGAGAATACTTCAGGGTCCCGGTGCCACCGACCCATTCCAAGGCCCTCATGGACACAAACACACATTAGGCCCCATGCTCAGGAAAGTCCATTTCAACGCAGCCACTCCGGTTGCTCCCGCAGAGCCATTCGATCTCAACTCAATTGTGGCTAGGAGACAATTGGAATGCGAGGCGGGCTTCCCTGGCTTCCATCCTCCAACGGTGCTCTGGAGTCATTCCATATGGGATGTCCTGGAGCTGCCCAACAGGTCTCAATTGTCCCGCAGAAGGAATCATTGAAGGGGGCATCCCACAACTCCCAACGTGGGAAAACCTCCATGGCCATGAGATTCCGCTCCGTTCATGAAGGGGCAGTCATGCACCGAAACTCCAATATGAGCCAACGTCTGATATCGCCGTGACTTCAGATGCTTGAGATATTGGTTCAGATCTGCAGGGGGTACCTGCCGTGCCCTCGGCCTGAATAGCTCTGGTCTAGCTTGTGTTCTCAGACTTCTGTCCTCACACTCCTGGCCCAGAATCCCTCAAGTTTGGCAATTCCGGATCCACAATGCAGCACTCTGTCTGCCCTCTAGAAAAAATATCTTGCCTAATGAGCTGCCCAGGCACCTCAAATGAGGATAAACCTACACGGCACTCGACTATACCCAAATTATATACTCTAACCTGGGCACTAATGCACTGCCTGATACAACCTGAGTCAGAACCTCTGGAACAAAACACATGCAACTGACCGCACACTGAGCATATCAGACCCTCCATGGCCTTAGGTCGTCATCTCTTCCCAACTGCGGTTTTCAGGCTTCAGAACCGAGACCTTATCTCCAACCACTGCCCAGGGTTGAAAATGATGCAGAAATCAGAACACCTTCCCCATGGCTAGAGACCTTGTGATTGGTATGTTGTCCAAAGTCCAGTGCAGTTAAAACCAGTGTGGCCCATGAGGCCCCGCCCATGCTCGCGGGCCACATTTGTCACAAACACACATTGTGACCCTCAGCCTGAGCCCAGTCCTCAAGTAAGGCCTCTAAGTGGCTGGATGAAGAGACAGCATATAGGGCCTGCCATGCCCCTAACCCCAATTTTTAACAAAAGTTTCAGTTGTTCCTTCATGCCTCCCCAGAGCTCTGCTTTGGAATTCCTCTTTTGTTCAGACACCTGAGGTAATAAACCTGAAAGGAGACCTCACATCCCACAGATTGACGAAAAACAATTGGGACCATTTCAAATCCACAGAGAGGAAAATTCATCCATGGCCCAGGAGGCCCCCCCACATTCCGCGGCCATCGTTGATACAAAATCCAGAGACAAAAGCCTGAGCAAATGCCTCAGACTCGCTCTTTCTGCATATCCTGAAGAGTTCTTCTCATGTTTTGTAGATTGGGCCTGCCACACTTAAGTCCCCAGACCTCCGCTGAGTTTGTGTTTTCAGACTTCTGTCCTCAAAGTCCTGGGCCAAACACCCTCCCAGGTGGGGCCACTGGAGCCACACATTAGCACCGTGCCTACCCAATGCATGGGAATTCTGCCCATTCCATTATCCAAAATCGTACAAATTAGGAGAACTCTACAAAGTCCCCGAGGCCATCCCAATAGTGTAGGTCTCCGGGGACAAACAAGGGCAGTCTGACACCAGGTGAGCATCTACCTCCACTCATTCCATAGATGGATATCCCCAGATAAGACGATTGAACCAGACAGGACTCTAGGCCATAATCGATTCCATTGCTTTGGTTTACAGGCATGTCTCCTCAAAAGCCTGGATTCCAATACCAGCATAAGGGGTTTCCTGAGGCACCCATCAGAACAAATCTCGTCTCCACAAGGAAACTTGTGCATGGGAGCTATGTCAAAAGCTTAGGAGAATACTCAGTGTCCCGTTACCACCGCCCCATTCCTAGGCCCTCATGGACACAAACACACATTAGGTCCCATCCTCAGGAAAGTCCATTTCAACTCAGCCACCCCGGTTGCTCCTGCAGAGCCATCCGATCTCAACTGTATTGTTGCTAGGAGACAATTGGAATGCGAGGCGGGCTTCCCTGGCATCCATCCTCCAACGGTGCTCTGGAGTCATTCCATATGGGATGTCCTGGAGCTGCCCAACAGAACTCATTTGTCCCGCAGAAGGAATCCTTGAAGGGGGCATCCACAACTCCCACGTGGGAAAATCTCCATGGCCTTGAGATTCTGCTCCGTTCATGAAGGGTCAACATGCACCGAAACTCCAATATGGGCCAACGTCTGATCCTCGCGGTGACTTCAGATGCTTGAGATATTTGTTCAGATCTGCAGTGGGTACCTGCCGTGCCCTCGGCCTGAAGCCCAAGTCTAGCTTGTGTTTTCAGACTTCTGTCCTCACACTCGTGTCCCAGAAGCTTTCAATTTTGGCAATTCCAGACCCATAATGCAGCACTCTGCCTGCCCTCTAGAAAAAATATCTTGCCTAATGAGCTGCCCATTCTCCTCAAATGAGGATAAACCTACACGGCACTCGACTGTACCCAAATTTTTATAGTCTAACCTGGGCACTAATGCACTGTCTGACACAACGTGAGCCAGAACCTCTGACCAATTTCAGGCAGCTGACCGCACACTGAGCATATCAGACCCGCCATGGCCTTAGGTCGTCATCTCTTCCCAACTGCGTTTTTTCAGGCTTCAAAATCTAGACCTTATCCCCAACCACTGCCCATGGTTGACAATGATGCAGAAATCAGAACAACTTCCCCATGGCAAGAGATCTTGTGATTGGCATGTTTTCCAAAGTCCAGTGTAGTTGAAACCAGTGTGGCCCATGAGGCCCCGTCCATGCTCGTGTGCCATATTGGTCACAAACACACATTGTGACCCTCAGCCTGAGCCCAGTCCTCAAGTAAGGCCTCTCAGTGGCTGGATGAAGAGTAGCATATTGGGCCTGCCATTCCCCTAGGCCCCAATTTTTAACCATAGTTTGGGTGGTCCCTTCCCTCTTCCCCAGGGCTCTGCTTTCGAATTCCTCTTTGATTGGGACACCTGAGGTAACAAACCTGAGAGGAGACATCCCATCCCACATATTGACGGAAAGAAATTGGGACCGGGCCAAATCCACAGAGAGGAAGATTCGTCCATGGCCCAGGAGGCCTCCCCACATTCGACAGCCATTGTTGATACAAAATCCAGAGACCAAAGCCTGAGCAAGTGCCTCAGACTCGCTCTTTCTTCATATCCTGAAGAGTTCTTCTCATGGTTTGTAAATTGGGCCTGCCATACCTACGTCCCCAAACCTAAGCTGAGTTTGTGTTTTCAGACTTCTGTCCTAAAAGTCCTGGGCCACACACCCTCCAGGCTGGGGCCACTGGAGCCACTCATTAGGACTGACCTACCCAATCCATGGGAATTCTGCCCATTTCATTTTCCAAAATCGTACAAATTATGAGAATTCTCAAAGTCCCCGAGGCCATCCCAGTAGTGTAGGTCTCCAAGGACAAAAAAGGGAGGTCTGACACCAGGTGAGCATCCACCTCCACTCATTCCATAGATGGATATCCCCAGATAAGAAGATTGAACCAGACAGGACTCTAGGCCATAATCGGATCCATTGCTTAGGTTTACAGGCATGTCTCCTCAAAAGCCTGGATTCCAATACCAGCATAAGGGGTTTACTGAGACACCCGTCAGACAAATCTCGTCTCCACAGGGAAACTTGTGCATGGGAACTATGTCAAAAGCTTAGGAGAATACTTCAGCGTCCCGGTACCACCGCCCCTTTCCAAGGCCCTCATGGAAACAAAACACATTAGGCCCCATCCTCAGAAAAGTCCATTTCAAAGCAGCCACCCAGGTTGCTCCTTCAGAGCCATCCGATCTCACTGTATTGTTGCTAGGAGACAATTGGAATGCGAGGCGGGCTTCCCTGGCATCCATCCTCGAACGGTGCTCTGGAGTCATTCCATATGCGATGTCCTGGATCTTCTCAACAAGTCACAAATGTCCCGCAGAAGGAATCCTTGAAGAGGGCATCCCACAACGCCCAACGTGGGAATACCTCTATGGCCTTGAGATTCCGCTCCGTTCATGAAGGGTCAGTCATACACAGAAACTCCAACCTGAGCCAACCTCTGATCCTCGCCGTGACTTCAGATGCTTGAGATATTGGTTCCGATCTGCAGGGGGAACCTGCCGTGCCCTCGGCCTGAAGCCCAAGTCTAGCTTGTGTTCTCAGACTTCTGTCCTCACACTCGTGGCCTAGAAGCCCTCAAGTTTGGCAATTCGGGACCCACAATGCAGTACTCTGCCTGCCCTCTAGAAAAAATATCTTGCCCAATGAGCAGCCCAGGCACCTCAAATGAGGATAAACCTACACGGCACTCGACTGTACCCAAATTATATAGTCTAACCTATGCACTAATGCACTGTCTGACACAACCTGAGCCAGAAACTCCTGACCAACACCCAGGCAGCTGACCCCACACTGAGCATATCAGACCCGCCATGGCCTTAGGTCGTCATCTCTTCCCAACTGCGGGTTTTCAGGCTTCAGGACCTAGACCTTATGTCCAACCTCTGCCCAGCGTTGTAAATGTGCAGAAATCAGAACATCTTCCCCATGGCAATAGACCTTGTGTTTGGCACATTGTCCAAAGTTCAGTGTAGTTGAAACCAGTTGGGCCATGAGGCCCCGCCCAGGTTCACGGGCCACATTGGTCACAAACACACATTGTGACCCTCAGCCTGAGCCCAAGCTCAAGTAAGGCCTCTCAGTGGCTGGATGAAGAGACAGCATATTGGGCCTGCCATGCGCCTAGTCCCCAATTTTTAACCACCGATTGGGTTGTCCCTTCACTCTTCCCCAGGGCTCTGCTTTGGAATTCCTCTTTTGTTCGGACACCTGAGGGAATAAACTTGAAAGGAGACCTCCCATCCCACAGATTGACGAAAAACAATTGGAACCAGGCCAAATCCACAGAGAGGAAGATTTGTCAAAGGCTCATGAGGCCTCCCCACATTCCACGGCCATTGTTGATACAAAATCCAGAGACAAAAGCCTGAGCAAGCGCCTCAGACACGCTCTTTCTTCATATGACCCTTTGGACGGGGCCAAACCACCAGAGAATAAGACTCGTCCATTTCCCAGGAAGTCACCCAGAAATTTCACCACCATGAGTGACACGATATCCAGAGACAAAAACTTGAGCAAGAGCCTCACACTCGCCCTTTTTCAAATCCCGAAGTGATCTCCTCATGGTCTGTAGATCAGTCCTGCCATACCTATGACCCGAAACATAAGCCGAGTCTGTGTTTTCAGACAACTGTCCAAACAGCCCTGGCCTACACAACCTACAGGCTCAGGCCCCTGGAGCCAAACCTGAGGACTGTACTTGCCCGCTCCAAGGGAATTGTGTGTGCCCATTCCAATGGCCACAACCCTTCTAATTGGATAAACCTCCAAAGACCCTGATCCATCGCACTAGTGCCGGCTTCCCAGGAAATACAGGGGCAATCTGAGCCCATCTGAGCACCTACCTGCACAGAGACCCATAGACAGATCTCCCCAAAGGTAAAAAGGAAAGACGGGGTCCCTAGGCACTAATCAGATTTATTGCTTTGTTTTCCAGGCATCTCTCCTCAGAGGCCTGGATTTCAAAACCAGCATATGGCTGTTTCTTGACTCACCCATCAGAAAACATCTCATCTACACTTGGGAAACTTGCACGTTGGAGCTGTGTCAAAGCCTCTGTGTAGGAGAATCCTTCAGGGCCCCATTCCAAGGTGTCCTTAGACACAAAAGCACATTAAGACCCATCCGCAGGAGAGTCCATTTCAACTCAGCCTCCTCGGTTGCTCCCCCAGACCCAGCAGATCTAAAATGTCTTATTGCTAGGAGACAATTGGAATGCGAGGTGGGCTCCCCATCCATCCATCCTTAAAACCCTGCTCAGAATCATTGGCCTGGAGCCAAACAACAGGTCTCAATTGTCCTGCAGAAGACTCTTTGAAGTTTGGGGTTACTCAAAACTCCCATCGTGGGAAAACCACCATGGCCTCGTGATGCCCCCTCTTCATGAATAGCCATCAGGGACAGAAACTCCATACTGAGCAATCGTTTGATCCTCGCCCTGACTTCAGATCATGAGGTCTCGATTCAGGTCTGTAGATTGTGCCTGCCATGTCCTCACTCAGAAACCTAAGCCTAGCTTGTGCTCTCAGAGTTCTGTCCTCAGACTACTGGCCCACAAGCCCTCCAGTTTGGCAATCCAGAACTACAATGCAGCACTCTGCCTGCCACCCAGAAGAAAAACATTGCCCTCTGGGGCTACCCAGTAACCCCAAATGAGGATCAACCTGCACCTACCTTGGTTGTACCCCAAATACAAAGGCCGACCATGGCACTAATGACCTTTCTGACACAGCCTGAGCCTGGACCTATTGGCCCCACCCAGACACCTGGCCACACACTGAGCACATGGAGCCGCCATGGCCTTAGGTCGTCATCTCTTCCCAACCTCGGTTTTCAGGCTTCAGAACCTAGATCTTATCGCCAATCCCTGCCCAGGGTTGAACGTGATGCAGAAATCAGAACTCCTTCCCCATGGCAAGAAACCTTGTGGTTGGCATGTTGTCCAACGTTCAGAGTAGTTGAAACCAGAGTGGCCCATGAGGCCCCGCCCATGCTCGCGTGCCACATGGGTCCCAAACACACATTGTGACTCTCAACCTGAGCCCAGTCCTCAAGTAAGGCCTCTCAGTGGCTGGATGAAGAGATAGCATATTGGGATTGCCATGCCCCAAGTCCCCAATTTTTTACCATAGTTCGGGGTATCCCTTCAGTCTTCCCCACGGCTTTGCTTTGCAATTCCTCTTTAGGTGGGACACCTGAGGTAAAAAAACTGAAAGGAGTCCTCCCATCCCACAGATTGAAGAAAAACAATTGGGAATCGGGCCAAATCCTCAGAGAGGAAGATTCGTCCATGGCCCATGAGGCCTCCCCGACATTCCACGGCCACCGCAGATACAAAATCCAGAGTCAAAAGCCTGAGCAAGCGCCTCAGATTCGCACTTTCTTCATATCCTGAAGATTTCTACTCATGATTTGTAGATCGGTCCTGCCATACCTACGTCCCCAAAACTAAGCTGAGTTTGTGTTTTCAGACTTCTGTCCTCAAAGTGATGGGCCACACACCCTCCAGGCTGGGGCCCCTGGAGCCACACATTAGGACTGTGCCTACCAATCCATGGGAATTCTGCCCATTCCATCATCCAAAATCGTACAAATTAAGAGAAACCGCCATCCCTGAGGCCATCCCAATAGTGTAGGTCGCCCGGGACAAACAAGGGCGGTCTGATATCAGCTGACCATCTACCTCCACTCATACCATAGATGGATGTCCGCAAAGAAGAAGATTGAACCAGACAGGACCCTAGGCCATAATAGGATCCATTGCTTTAGTTTACAGGCATGTCTCTTCAAAAGCCTTATTCCAATAGGAGCATAGGGGTTTTCCTGAGGCACCCATCAGAACTCATCTCGTCTCCACAAGGAAACCTGTGCATGCGAGTTATGTCAGAAGTTTAGGAGAGTACTTCAAAGTCCCGGGGCCACAGCCCCATTCCAAGGCCCTCAGGGACACAAAAACCAATTAGGACCCATCCTCATTTAAGTCCATTTCAACTCAGCCACCACGGTAGCTCCCGCAGAGAAATCAGATCTAAACTGTCTTGTTGCTAGGAAACAATTGGAATGTGAGGCGGACTTCCCAGGCATCCATCCTCGAATGGTGCTCTGGAGTCATTCCATACGGGATTTCCTGGAGCTGTCCAACAGGTCTCAATTGTCCCGCAAAAGGAATCCTTGAAGGGAGCATCCAACAACTCCCAACGTGGGAAAACCTCAATAGCCTCGAGTTTCCGCTCCCTTCATGAAGGGGCTGTATGCACAGAAACTCCAACCTGGCCAACGTCTGATCCTCGCCCTAGCTTCAGATGCATGAGATATTGGTTCAGATCTGCAGGAGGTACCTGCCGTGCCCTCGGCCTGATACCCAAGTCTAGCTTGTCTTCTCAGACTTCCGTCCTCTCCCCCCTCACCCCGAAGCCCTCAAGATTGGCAATTCCGGACCCACAATGCAGCACTCTGCCTGCCCTCTAGAAAAAAATTATTGCCGTATGAGCTTCCTAGGCACCTTAAATGAGGATAAACCTACACAGCACTCGAATTTACCCAAATTATATAGTCTAACCTGGGCACTAAAGCACTGTCCGACACAATCTGAGCCCGGACCTCCTGATCAACCCGGAGAAAGCTGACCGCACACTGAGCACATAAGAGCCGCCATGGCCTTAGGTCATCATCCCTCCCCTACGTCAGTTTTCAGGCTTCCGAACCGAGACCTTATCTCCAATCACTGCCCAGGGGTGAATGTGATGCAGAAATCAGAACTCCTCCTTACCCATGGCAAGAACCCTTGTGGTTGGCACGTTGTCCAACGTTCAGTGTAGGAGAAGCCAGCATTCACCCTGAGGCCCCGCCCATTGTTGAGTGCGACGAGGGCAGCAACACGCATTGTTACCCTCAGCATGAGTCCTGTCCTCTAGAAAGTCCTCTCAGCGGCTGGACCATAAAATGTCATAATGTGCTTGACATGTCCCTAGGCCCATTTTAAACAGATTTCTGATTGTTCAGTCGCCCCTCCCCAGGGCTCTACTCTGGAATCCCTCATTTTGTGGGACACCTGAGGTTAAAAAAGAAAACAACAACAACAAAAAAACGGACTTCTTCCATCACACAGAATGACTCCAAATCCTTTGGACGGGGCCAAAACACCAGAGAGTAAACTCGTCCATTTCCCATGAAGTCACCCAGAATTTTCACGACCATGAGTGACACGATATCCAGAGACAAAAACTTGAGCAAGAGCCTCACACTCGCCCTTTTTTCAAATCCCGAAGAGTTCTCCTCATGGTCTGTAGATCAGTCCTGCCATACCTACGATCTGAAACATAAGCCGAGGTTGTGTTTTCAGAAAACTATCCAAACAGCCCTGGCCTACACAACCTACAGGCTCAGGCCCCTGGAGCCAAACCTGAGGACTGTACTTGCCCTCTCCAAGGGAATTGTGTGTGCCCATTCCAATGGCCACAACCCTTCTAATAGGATAAACCTCCAAAGTCCCCAATCCATCTCACTAGTGCTGTCTTCCCAGGAAAAACAGGAGCAATCTGAGCACAACTGTTCACCTACCTGCACTCAGACACATAGACAGATATCCCCAGAGGTAAAAAGGAAAGAACAGACCCAGAGGCACTAATCAGATCCATTTCTTTGGTTCCAGGCATCTCTCCTCAGAGGCCTGGATTTCAAAACCAGCATATGGCTGTTTCTTGACTCACCCATCAGAAAACATGTCATATACACATGGGAAACTTGCACGTTGGAGCTGTGTCAAAGCCTCTGTTTAGGAAAACCCTTCAGGGCCCACGTGCCACCGCTTCATTCCAAGGTCTCCATAGACACAAAAGCACATTAGGACCCATCCACAGGAGAGTCCATTTAAACTCAGCCTCCTAAGTTGCTCCCCGAGATCCAGCAGATCTAAATGTCTGGTTGCTTGGAGACAATTGGAATGCGAGGTGGGCTACCCAGCAATCCATCCTTAGAACTCAGCTCAGAATAATGGCCTGGCCCCAAACAACAGGTCTCACTTGTCCTGCAGAAGACTCTTTGCAGTTTGTAGCTGCTCACAACTCCCATCGTGGGTAAACCCCCATGGCTCTTGATGCCCCCCCTCATGAAGCGGCCATCAGGGACAGAAACTCCAACCTGAGCGATCGTCTGATCCTCGCCCTGACTTCAGAAGCACGAGATCTCGATTCAGGTCTGTAGATTGTGCCTGCCATGGCCTCACCCAGAGGCCTAAGCCTAGCTTGTGTTCTCAGACTTTTGTCGTCAGACTACTGGCCCACAAGCCCTCCAGTTTGGCAATCCAGAACTACAATTCAGCACTCTGCCTGCCCTCCAGAAGAAAAAACATTGTCCTCTGGGGCTACCCAGTAACCCCAAATGAGGATCAACCGGCACCGACTTTGGCTGTACCCCAAATACAAAGGCAGACCAGGGCACTAATGCCTTTTCTGACACAGCCTGAGCCTGGACCTCCTGGCCCCACCCAGACAGGTGGCCGCAGACTGAGCACATCAAGGCTCCATGGCCTTAGGTCGTCATCTGTTCCCAACCTCGGTTTTCAGGCTTCAGAACCTAGACCTTATCTACAATCACTGCCCAGGGTTGAACGTGATGCAGAAATCAGAACTCCTTCCCCATGGCAAGAAACCTTGTGGTTGGCATGTTTTCCAACGTTCAGTGTAGTTGAAACCAGAGTGGCCCATGAGGCCCCGCCCATACTCGCTGGCCATATGGGTCCCAAACACTCATTGTGACTCTCAGCCTGAGCCCAGGCTCAAGTAAGGCCTCTCAGTGGCTGGATGAAGAGATAGCATATTGGGCTTGCCATGCCCCTAGGCCCCAATTTTTAACCATAGTTCGGGTTGTCCCTTCAGTCTTCCCCACGGCTTTGCTTTGGAATTCCTCTTTTGGTGGGACACATGAGGTAACAAAACTGAAAGGAGTCCTCCCATCCCACAGATTGACCAAAAACAATTGGGAATCGGGCCAAATCCTCAGAGAGGAAGATTCGTCCATAGCCCATGAGGCCTCCCCGACATTCCACGGCCACCGCTGATACAAAATCCAGAGACAAAAGACTGAGCAAGCGCCTCAGATTCGCACTTTCTTCATATCCTGAATACTTTTTCTCATGGACTGTAGAGTGGGGCTGCCATACCTACGTCCCCAAACCTAAGCTGAGTTTGTGTTTTCAGACTTCTGTCCTCAAGTCCTAGGCCACACACCCTCAATGCTGGGGCCCCTGGAGCCACACATTAGGACTGTGCCTACCAATCCATGGGAATTCTGCCCATTCCATTGTCCAAAATTGTACAAATTAAGAGAAACCGCCAAATCCCTGAGGCCATCCCAATAGTGTAGGTCGCCCGGGACAAAAAAGGGCGGTCTGACACCAGCTGAGCATCTACCTCCACTCATAACATAGATGGATGTCCCCAGAGAAGAAGATTGAACCAGACGGGACCCTAGGCCATAATAGGATCCATTGCTTTGGTGTACAGGCATGTCTCCTCAAAAGCCTGATTCCAATACGAGCATAGAGGTTTTCCTGAGGCACCCATCAGAACTCATCTCGTCTCCACAAGGAAACCTGTGCATGGATGCTATGTCAGAAGCTTAGGAGAGTACTTCAGGGTCCGGAGGCCACGACCCCAATCCAAGGCCCTCAGGGACACAAAAACCCATTAGGACCCAACCTCAGGAAAGTCCATTTCAACTCAGCCACCCCGGTTGCTCCCGCAGAGCCATCAGATCTAAACTGTCTTGTTGCTAGGAGACAATTGGAATGCGAGGCGGGCTTCCCAGGCATCCATCCTCGCATGAGCTCTGGAGTCATTCCATCTGGGATGTCCTGGAGCTGTCCAACAGATCTCAATTGTCCCGCAGAAGGAATCCTTGAAAGGGGCACCCCACAACTCCCAACGTGGGAAAACCTCAATGGCCTTGAGATGCCGCTCCCTTCATGAAGCGTCCGTCATGCACAGAAACTACAACCTGAGCCAACGTCTGATCCTCGCCCTGACTTCAGATGCATGAGATATTGGTTCAGAGCTGAAGGGGTTCCAGCCGTGTCCTCGCCCTGAAACCCAGTCTAGCTTCCTTCTCAGACTTCCATCCTCACACGCCTGGCCCCGAAGCCCTCAAGTTTGGCAATTCAAGACACACAATGCAGCACTCTGCCTGCCCTCTAGAAAAAAATTATTGCCTCATGAGCTTCCTAGGCACCTTAAATGAGAATAAACCTACACAGCACTCGACTTTACCCAAGTTATATAGTCTAACCTGTGCACTAAAGCACTGTCGGACACAACCTGAGCCCGGACCTCCTGACCAACCCCCAGAAAGCTGACCGCACACTGAGCACATAAGACCCGCCATGGACTTAGGTCATCATCTCTTCCCTACCTCAGTTTTCAGGCTTCAGAACCGAGACCTTATCTCCAATCACTGCCCAGGGGTGAGTGTGATGCAGAAATCAGAACTCCTCCTTACCCATGGCAAGAACCCTTGTGGTTGGCACGTTGTCCAAAGTTCAGTCGAGCAGAAACCAGCATTCACCCTGAGGCCCCGCCCATTCTTGAGTGCGACGAGGGCATAAACACGCATTGTGACCCTCAGCATGAGTCCTGTCCTCTAGTAAGTCCTCTCAGTGGCTGGACCATTAGATGTCATAATGGGCTTGACATGTCCCTAGGCCCCAATTTTTAACCAGATTTCTGATTGTCCGGTTGCCCCTCCCCAGGGCTCTACTCTGGAATCCCTCATTTGGTGGGTCACCTGAGGTTAAAAAATAAAATAACAAAAACAAAAAAACGGAATTCTTCCATCACACAGAATGACCCCAAACACTTTGGACGGGGCCAAACCACCAGAGAGTAAGACACGTCCATTTCCCATGAAGTCACCCAGAAATTTCATCACCACGAGTGACACGATATCCAGAGACAAAAACTTGAGCAAGAGCCTCACACTCGCCCTTTTTTCAAATCCCGAAGAGTTCTCCTCATGGTCTGTAGATCAATCCTGCCATACGTACAACCCGAAACATAAGCCGAGGTTGTGTTTTCAGACAACTGTACAAACAGCCCTAGCCTACACAACCTACAGGCTCAGGCCCCTTGAGCCACACCTGAGGACTGTACTTGCCATCTCCAAGGGAATTGTGTGTGCCCATTCCAATGGCCACAACCCTTTTAATAGGATAAACCTCCAAAAACCCTGATCCATCGCACTAGTGCCGGCTTCCCAGGAAATACAGAGGCAATCTGAGCCCTTCTGAGCACCTACATGCACTCAGACCCATAGAGAGATCTCCCCAGAGGTAAAAAGGAAAGACCGGGTCCCTAGGCACTAATCAGATCCATTGCTATGTTTTCCAGGCATCTCTCCTCAGAGGCCTGGATTTCAAAACCAGCATATGGCTGTTTCTTGACTCACCCATCAGAAAACATCTCATCTACACATGGGAAACTTGCACGTTGGAGCTGTGTCAAAGCCTCTGTGTAGGAGAACCCTTCAGGGCACCATTCCAAGGTCTTTATAGACACAAAAGCATATTAGGACCCATCCGCAGGAGAGTCCATTTCAACTCAGCCTTCTCGGTTGCTCCCCCAGATCCAGCAGATCTAACCGGTCTTGTTGCTAGGAGACAATTGGAATGCGAGGTGGGCTACCCAGCCATCCATCCTTAGAACCCAGCTCAGAATCATGGCCTTGAGCCAAACAACAGGTCTCAATTGTCCTGCAGAAGACTCTTTGCAGTTTGGAGCTGCTCACACCTCCTAACGTGGGAAAACCCCCATGGCCTCGTGATGCCCCCCCTTCGTGAAGGGGCCATCAGGTTCAGAAACTCCAACCTGAGCGATCGTCTGATCTTCGCCTTGACTTCAGATGCACGAGATCTCGATTCAGGTCTGTAGATTGTGCCTGCCATGGCCTCACCCAGAAACCTAAGCCTAGCTTGTGTTCCCTGACTTCTGTCCTCAGACTACTGGCCCACAAGCTCTCCAGTTTGGCAATCCAGAACTACAATGCAGCACTCTTCCTGCCGTCCAAAAGAAAAACATTGCCCTCAGGGGCTACACAGTAATCCCAAATGAGGATCAACCTGCACCTACCTTGGCTGTACCCCAAATGTATAGGCTGACCAGGGCACTAATGCCCTTTCTGACACAGCCTGAGCCTGGAACATTTAGCCCCACCCAGACTGCTGGCCGCACACTGAGCATATGGAGCCGCCATGGCCTTAGATCTTCATCTCTTCCCAACCTCAGTTTTCAGGCTTCAGAACCTAGACCTTATCTCCAATCACTGCCCAGGGTTGAAGCTGATGCAGAAATCAGAACTCCTTCCCCATTGCAAGAAACCTTGTGGTTGGCATGTTGTCCAACGTTCAGTGTAGTTGAAACCAGTTTGGCCCATAAGGCTCGCCCATGGTCGCGGGCCACATGGGTCCCAATCACACTTTGTGACTCTCAGCCTGAGCCCAGTCCTCAAGTAAGGCCTCTCAGTGGCTGGATGAAGAGATAGCATATTGGGCTTGCCATGCCCCAGGCCCCAATTTTTAACCATAGTTCGGGTTGTCCCTTCAGTCTTCCCCACGGCTTTTCTTTGGAATTCCTCTTTTGGTGGGACACCTGAGGTAACAAAGCTGAAAGGAGTCCCCCCATCCCACAGATTGACGAAAAACAATTGGGAATCGGGCCAAATCCTCAGAGAGGAAGATTCGTCCATGGCCCATGAGGCCTCCCCGACATTCCACGGCCAGCGCTGATACAAAATCCATAGACAAAAGCCTGAGCAAGCGCCTCAGATTCGCACTTTCTTCATATCCTGAAGAATTATTCTCATGGTTTGCAGATCTGGCCTGCCATATCTCCGTCCCCAAACCTAACCTGAGTTTGTGTTTTCAGACTTCTGTCCTGGGCCACACACCCTCCGGCTGGGGCCCCTGGAGCCACACATTAGGACTGTGCCTACCAATCCATGGGAATTCTGCCCATTCCATTGTCCAAAATTGTACAAATTAAGAGAAACCGCCAAATCCCTGAGGCCATCCCAATAGTGTAGGTCGCCCGGGACAAAAAAGGGCGGTCTGACACCAGCTGAGCATCTACCTCCACTCATAACATAGATGGATGTCCCCAGAGAAGAAGATTGAACCAGACGGGACCCTAGGCCATAATAGGATCCATTGCTTTGGTTTACAGGCATGTCTCCTCAAAAGCCTGATTCCAATACGAGCATAGGGGTTTTCCTGAGGCACCCATCAGATCTCATCTCGTCTCCACAATGAAACCTGTGCATGGGAGCTATGTCAGAAGCTTAGGAGAGTACTTCATGGTCCCGGGGCCACCACCCCATTCCAAGGCCCTCAGGGACACAAAAACCCATTAGGACCCATTCTAAGGAAAGTCCATTTCAACTCAGCTACCCCGGTTGCTCCCGCAGAGCCATCAGATCTAAACTGTCTTGTTTTATGAGACAATTGGAATGCGAGGCGGGCTTCCAAGTCATCCGTCCTCGCATGGTGTTCTGGAGTCATTCCATCTGGGATGTCTGGAGCTGTTCAACAGGTCTCAACTGTCCCGCAGAAGGAATCCTTGAAGGGGGCATCCCACAACTCCCAACGTGGGAAAACCTCAATGGCCTCGAGATTCCGCTCCCTTCATGAAACCTCCGTCATGCACAGAAACTCCAACCTGAGCCAACATCTGATCCTCGCTCTGACTTCAGATGAATGAGATATTGATTCAGAGCTGCAGGGGGTACCTGGGGTGCCCTCGCCCTGAAACCCAAGTCTAGCTTTCTTCTCAGACTTCCGTCCTCACACCCCTGGCCCCGAAGCCCTCAAGTTTGGCAATTCCGGAACCACAATGCAGCACTCTGCCTGCCCTCTAGAAAAAAATTATTGCCTCATGATCTTCCCAGGCACCTTAAATGAGGATTAACCTACACAGCACTCTACTTTACCCAAGGTATATAGTCTAACCTGTGCACTAAAGCACTGTCGGACACAACCTGAGCCCGGACCTCCTGACCAACCCCCAGAAAGTTGACCGCACAGTTAGCACATAAGACCCGCCATGGCCTTAGGTCATCATCTCTTCCCTACCTCTGTTTTCAGGCTTCAGAACCGAGACCTTATCTCCAATCACTGCCCAGGGGTGAGTGTGATGCAGAAATCAGAACTCCTCCTTACCCATGGCAAGAAACCTTGTGGTTGGCACGTTGTCCAACGTTCAGTGTAGGAGAAACCAGCATTCACCGTGTGACCCCGCCCATTCTTGAGTGCGACGAGGGCATAAACACGCATTGTGACCCTCAGCATGAGTACTGTCCTCTAGTAAGTCCTCTCAGTGGCTGGACCATAAGATGTCATAATGGGCTTGACATGTCCCTAGGCCCCAATTTTTAACCAGATTTCTGATTATCCAGTTGCCCCCCCCAGGGCTCTACTCTGGAATCCCATATTTGGTGGGTCACCTGAGGTTAAAAAAGAAAACAACAACAACAACAACAACAAAACGGAATTCTTCCATCACACAGAATGATCCCAAACACTTTGGACGGGGCCAAACCACCAGAGAGTAAGATCGTCCATTTCCTATGAAGTCACCCAGAAATGTCAGCACCATGAGTGACACGATGTCCAGAGACAAAAACTTGAGCAAGAGCCTCACACTCGCCCTTTTTTCAAATACCGAAGTGTTCTTCTCATGGTCTGTAGATCAGTCCTGCCATACCTATGACCCGAAACATAAGCCGAGGTTATGTTTTCAGACAACAGTCCAAACAGCCCTGGCCTACAAAACCTACAGGCTCAGGCCCCTGGAGCCAAACCTGAGGACTGTACTTGCCCTCTCCAAGGATATTGTGTGTGCCCATTCCAATGGCCACATCCCTTCTAATAGGATAAACCTCCAAAGTCCCTGATCCATCCCAATAGTGGTGGCTTCCCAGGAAACACAGGGGCAATCTGAGCCCATCTGAGCACCTACCTGCACTTAGACCCATAGACAGATGTCCCCAGAGGAAAAAAGGAAAGAACAGGCCCCTAGGCACTTATCAGAACCATTGCTTTGGTTTCCAGACATCTCTCCTCAGAGGCCTGGATTTCACAACCAGCATATGGCTGTTCTTGACTCACCCATCAGAAAACATCTCATCTACACATGGGAAACTTGCACGTTGGAGCTGTGTCAAAGCCCCTGTTTAGGAGAACGTTCAGGACCCCATTGCTACCACTTCATTCCAAGGTCTCCATAGAAACAAAAGACATTAGGACCAATCCCCGGAGAGTCCATTTCAACTCAGCATCCTCGGTCTCTCCCGATCCAGCAGATCTAACCTGTCTTGTTGCTAGGAGACAATTGGAATGCGAGGTGGGCTACCCAGCCATCCATCCTTAGAACCCTGCCCAGAATCATTGGCCTGGAGCCAAACAACAGGTCTCAATTGTCCTGCAGAATTCTCTGCACTTTGGAGCTTCTCAAACTCCCATCGTGGGAAAACCCCCATGGAATCGTGTTGCCCCCCCTTCATGAAGGGGCCATCAGGTTCAGAAACTCCAAACTGAGCGATCGTCTGATCCTCGCCCTGACTTCAGATGCACGAGATCTCGATTCAGGTCTGTAGATTGTGCCTGCCATGGCCTCACCCAGAAACCTAAGCCTAGCTTGTGTTCCCTGACTTCTGTCCTCAGACTACTGGCCCACAAGCCCTCCAGTTTGGCAATCCAGAACTACAATGCAGCACTCTTCCTGCCGTCCAGAAGAAAAACATTGCCCTCAGGGGCTACACAGTAATCCCAAATGAGGATCAACCTGCACCTACCTTGGCTGTACCCCAAATGTATAGGCTGACCAGGGCACTAATGCCCTTTCTGACACAGCCTGAGCCTGGAACTCCTGGCCCCACCCAGGCAGTTGGCCGCACACTGAGCACATCGAGCCGCCATGGCCTTAGGTCGTCATCTCTTCCCAACCTCGGTTTTCAGGCTTCAGATCCTAGACCTTATCTCCAATCACTGCCCAGGGTTGAACGTGATGCAGAAATCAGGACTCCTTCCCCATGGCAAGAAACCTTGTGGTTGGCATGTTGACCAACGTTCAGTGTAGTTGAAACCAGAGTGGCCCATGAGGCCCCGCCCATGCTCGCGGGCCACATGGGTCCCAAACACACATTGTGACCTCAGCCTGAGCTCAGTCCTCAAGTAAGGCTTCTCAGTGGGTGGATGAAGATATAGCATTTTGGGCTTGCCATGCCCCTAGGCCCCAATTTTTAACCATAGTTCGGGTAGTCCCTTCAGTCTTCCCCACGGTTTGCTTTGGAATTCTTCTTTTGGTGGGACACCTGAGGTAACAAAACTGAAACGAGTCCCCCCATCCCACAGATTGACGAAAAACAATTGGGAATCCGGCCAAATCCTCAGAGAGGAAGATTCGTCCATGGCCCATGAGGCCTCCCCGACATTCCACGGCCAGCGCTGATACAAAATCCAGAGACAAAAGCCTGAGCAAGCGCCTCAGATTCGCACTTTCTTCATATCCTGACGAATTCTTCTCATGGTTTGTAGATCGGGCATGCCATAGCTACGTCCCCAAACCTAAGCTGAGTTTGTGTTTTCAGACTTTGTCCTCAAATTTTGGGCCACACACGCTCCAGGCTGGGGCCCCTGGCGCCACACATTAGGACTGTGCCTACCAATCCATGGGAATTCTGCCCATTCCATTGTCCAAAATTGTACAAATTAAGAGAAACCGCAAAATCCATGAGGCCATCCCAATTGTGTAGGTCGCCCGGGACAAACAAGGGGGGTCTGACACCAGCTGAGCATCTACGTCTACTCACACCGTAGAGGGATGTCCCCAGAGAAGAAGATTGAACCAGACAGGAACCTAGTCCATAATAGGATCCATTGCTTTGGTTTACTGGCATGTGTCCTCAAAAGACTGATTCCAATACGAGCATAGAGGTTTTCCTGAGGCACCCATCAGAACTCATCTCGTCTCCACAAGGAAACTTGTGCATGGGAGCTATGTCAGAAGCTTAGGAGAGTACTTCAGGGTTCCGGTGCCAGTGCCCCATTCCAAGGCCCTCAGGGACACAAAACCCATTAAGACCCAACCTCAGGAAAGTCCATTTCAACTCAACCACCCCGGTTGCTCCCGCAGAGCCATCAGATCTAAACTATCTTGTTGCAAGGAGAAAATTAGAATGCGAGGAAGGCTTCCCAGGCATCCATCCTCGTATGGTGCTCTGTAGTCATTCATATGGGATGTCCTGGAGCTGTCCAACAGGTCTCAATTGTCCCGCAGAAGGAATCCTTGAAGGGGGCATCCCACAACTCCCAACGTGGGAAAACCTCAATGGCCTCGAGATTCCGCTCCCTTCATGAAGCGGCCGTCATGCACAGAAACTCCAACCTGAACCAACGTCTGATCCTCGCCCTGACTTCAGATGCATGAGATATTGGTTCAGAGCTGCAGGTGGTACCTGCCGTGCTCTCGCCCTGAAACCCAAGTCTAGCTTTCTTCTCAGACTTCCGTCCTCACACCCCTGGCACCGAATCCCTCAAGTTTGGCAATTCCGGACCCACAATGCAGCACACTGCCTGCGCTCTAGAAAAAAATTATTGCCTCATGAGCTTCCCAGGCACCTTAAATGAGGATAAACATACACAGCATTCTATTTACCAAAGTTATATAGTCTAACCTGTGCACTAAAGTACTGTCGGACACAACCTGAGCCGGACCTCCTGACCAACCCCCAGAAAGCTGACCGCACACTGAGCATATAAGACCTGCCATGACCTTAGGTCATCATCTATTCCCTACATCAGTTTTCAACTTCAGAACTGAGACCTTATCTCCAATCACTGCCCAGGGGTGAGTGTGATGCAGAAATCAGAACTCCTCCTTACGCATGGCAAGAAACCTTGTGGTTGGCACGTTGTCCAACGTTCAGTGTAGGAGAAACCAGCATTCACCCTGAGGCCCCGCCCATTCTTGAGTGCGACGAGGGCATAAACACGCATTGTGACCCTCAGCATGAGTCCTGTACTCTAGTAAGTCCTCTCAGTGGCTGAACCATAAGATGTCATAATGGACTTGACATGTCCCTAGTCCCCAATTTTTAACCAGATTTCTGATGGTCCGGTTGCCCCTCCCCAGGGCTCTACTCTGGAATCCCTCATTTGGTGGGTCAACTGAGGTTAAAAAAGCAAACAACAACAACAAATAAACGGAATTCTTCCATCACACTGAATTACCCCAAACACTTTGGACGGGGCCAAACCACCATAGAGTAAGACTCGTCCATTTCCCATGAAGTCACCCAGAAATTTCACCACCATGAGTGACACGATATCCAGAGACAAAAACTTGAGCAAGAGCCTCACACTCGCCCTTTTTTCAAATCCCGAAGAGTTCTCCTCATGGTCTGTAGATCAGTCCTGCCATACGTACGACCCGAAACATAAGCCGAGGTTGTGTTTTCAGACAACTGTCCAAAGAGAACAGGCCTACCCAACCTACAGGCTCAGGCCCCTGGAGCCAAACATGAGGACTGTACTTGCTCTCTCCAAGGGATTTGTGTGTGCCCATTCCAATGGCCACAACCCTTCTAATTGGATAAACCTCCAAAGTCCCTGATCCATCGCACTAGTGCTGGCTTCCCAGGAAATACAGGGGCAATCTGAGCCCATCTGAGCACCTACCTGCACTCAGACCCATAGAGAGATCTCCCCAGAGGTAAAAAGTAAAGACCGGGTCCCTAGGCACTAATCAGATCCATTGCTTTGTTTTCCATGCATCTCTCCTCAGAGGCCTGGATTTCAAAATCAGCATATAGCTGTTTCTTGACTCACCCATCAGGAAACATCTCATCTACACAAGGAACACTTGCACGTTGGAGCTGTGTTAAAGCCTCTGTGTAGGAGAACCCTTCAGGGCACCATTTCAAGGTCTCCTTAGACAGAAAAGCACATTAGGACCCATCCACAGGAGAGTCCATTTCAACTCAGCCTCCTCGGTTGCTCCCCCAGATCCAGCAGATCTAACCTGTCTTGTTGCTAGGAGACAATTGGAATGCGAGGTGGGCTACCCAGCCATGCATCCTTAGAACCCTGCTCAGAATCATGGCCTGGGCCAAACAACAGGTCTCAATTGTCCTGCAGAAGACTCTTTGCAGTTTGGAGCTGCTCACACCTCCCATCGTGGGAAAACCCCCATGGCATCGAGATGCCCCCCCTTCATGAAGCGGCCATCAGGGACAGAAACTCCAACCTGAGCGATCGTCTGATCCTCGCCCTGACTTCAGATGCACGAGATCTCGATTCAGGTCTGTAGATTGTGCCTGCCATGGCCTCACCCAAAAACCGAAGCCTCAGACTTCTGTCCTCAGACTACTGGCCCACAAGCCCTCCAGTTTGGCAATCCAGAACTACAATGCAGCACTCTGCCTGCCCCCCAGAAGAAAAACATTGCCCTCTGGGGCTACCCAGTAACCCCAAATGAGGATCAACCTGCACCTACCTTGGCTGTACCCCAAATACATAGGCTGACCAGGTCACTAATGCCCTTTCTGACACAGCCTGAGCCTGGAACTCCTGGCCTTACCCAGACAGCTGGCTGCACACTGAGCACATCGAGCCGCCATGGCCTTAGGTCGTCATCTCTTCCCAACCTCTTTTTTCATGCTTCTGAACCTAGACCTTATCTTCAATCACTGCCCGGGGTTGAACGTGATTCAGAAATCAGAACTCCTTCCCCATGGCAAGAATCCTTGTGGTTGGCATGTTGTCCAACGTTCAGTGTAGTTGAAACCAGTGTGGCCCATGAGGCCCCGCCCATGCTCGCGGACCACATGGGTCCCAATCACACATTGTGACTCTCAGCCTGAGCCCAGTCCTCAGGTAAGGCCTCTCAGTGGCTGGATGAAGAGATAGCATATTGGGGTTCCATGCCCCTAGGCCCCAATTTTTAACCATAGTTCAGGTTGTCCCTTCAGTCTTCCCCACGGCTTTGCTTTGGAATTCCTCTTTTGGTGGGACACCTGAGGTAACAAAACTGAAAGGAGTACTCTCATCCCACAGATTGACGAACAACAATTGGGGATCTGGCCAAATCCTCAGAGAGGATGATTTGTCCATGGCCCATGAGTCCTCCCCGACATTCAACGGCCAGCGCTGATAAAAAATCCAGAGACAAAAGCCTGAGCAAGCGCCTCAGATTCACACTTTCTTAATATCCTGAAGAGTTCTTCTCATGGTTTGTACATCGGGCTTGCCATACCTAAGTCTCTCAACCTAAGCTGAGTTTGTGTTTCCAGACTTCTGTCCTCAAAGTCCTGGGCCACACACCCTCCAGGCTGGGGCCCCTGGAGCCACACTTTAGGACTGTGCCTACCAATCCATGGGAATTCTGCCCATTCCATTGTCCAAAATTGTACAAATTAAGAGAAACCGCCAAAACCCTGAGGCCATCCCAATAGTGTAGGTCGCCCGGGATAAACAAGGGCAGTCTGACACCAGCTAAGCATCTGCCAAAATCGTACCAATTAGGAGAAACCGCCAAATCCCTGAGGCCATTCCAATAGTGTAGGTCGCCCGGAACACACAAGGGCTGTCTGATACCAGATGAAAATCTACTTCCACTCATACCATAGATGGATATACCCAGAGAAGAAGATTGAACCAGACAGGACCCTAGGCCATAATAGGATCCATTGCTTTGGTTTACAGGCATGTCTCCTCAAAAGCCTGATTCCAATACGAGCATAGGGGTTTTCCTGAGGCACCCATCAGAACTCATCTCGTCTCCACAAGGAATCCTGTGCATGGGAGCTATGTCAAAAGCTTAGGAGAGTACTTCAGGGTTCCGGTGCCACTGCCCCATTCCAAGGCCCTCATGGACACAAAAATACATTAGGACCCATCCTAGGAACGTCCATTTCAACTCAGCCACCCCGGTTGCTCCCGCAGAGCCATCAGATCTAAACTGTCTTGTTGCTAGGAGACAATTGGAAGCCCTGGGAGGCGGGCTTCCCAGGCATCCATCTTCGAACGGTGCTCTGGAGTCATTCCATGTGGGATATGCTGGAGCTGTCCAACATGTCTCCATTGTCCCGCAGAACGAATGCTTGAAGGGGGCATCCCACAACTCCCAACGTGGGAAAACCTCAATGGCCTCGAGATTCCGCTCCCTTCATGGTGCGGCCGTCATGCACGGAAACTACAACCTGAGCCAACGTCTGATCCTCGCCCTGACTTCAGATGCATGAGATATTGGTTCAGATCTGCAGGGGGTACCTGTCGTGCCCTCGCCCTGATTCCCAAGTCTAGCTTGTGTTCTCAGACTTCCGTCCTCACACTCCTGGCCCCGAAGCCCTCAAGTTTGGCAATTCCGGACCCACAATGCAGCATACTGCCTGCCCTTTAAAAAAAAAAAAAAAAAAAGTATTGCCTCATGAGCTGCCCAGGCACCTTAAATGAGGATAAACCTACACAGCACTCGACTTTACCCAAATTATCTAGTCTAACCTGGGCACTAATGCACTGTTGGACACAGTGTGAGCCCAGACCTCCGGACCAACACCCAGAAAGCTAGCCACACTGAGCACATAAGACCCGCCATGGCCTTAGGTCATCATCTCTTTCCTACCTCATTTTTCAGGCTTCAGAAACGAGACATTATCCCCAATCACTGCCCAGGGGTGAGTGTGATGCAGAAATCAGAACTCCTCCTTACCCATGGCAAGAAACCTTGTGGTTGGCACGTTTTCCAAGGTTCAGTGAAGGAGAAACCAGCATTCACCCTGAGGCCCCGCCCACTCTTGCCTGCAACGAGGGCATAAACACGAATTGTGACCCTCAGCATGAGTCCTGTCCCCTAGTAAGTCCTCTCAGTGGCTGGACCATTAGATGTCATAATGGGCTTGACATGTCCCTAGGCCCCAATTTTTAACCAGATTTTGATTGTCCAGTCGCCCCTTCCCAGGGCTCTACTCTGGAATCCCTCATTTGGTGGGACACCTGAGGTTAATAAAGAAAACAACAACAACAAAAAAACGGTCTTCTTCCAGCCCACAGTATGACCTCAAACTCGTTGGACGGGGCCAAACCATCAGAGAGTAAGACTCGTCCATTTCCCATGAAGTCACCCAGAAATTCCACTACCATGAGTGACACGATATCCAGAGACAAAAACTTGAGCAGGAGCCTCACACTCGCCCCTCTTTCAAATCCCGAAGAGTTCTCCTCATGGTCTGTAGATCAGTCCTGCCATACCTATGACCCGAAACATAAGCCGAGTTTGTGTTTTCAGACAACTGTCCAAACAGCCCTGGCCTACACAACCTACAGGCTCAGGCCCCTGGAGCCAAACCTGAGGACTGTACTTGCCTCTCCAAGGAAATTGTGTGTGCCCATTCCAATGGCCACAACCCTTCTAATAGGATAAACCTCCAAAGTCCCTGATCCATCTCAATAGTGGTGGCTTCCCAGGAAAAACGGGCAATCTGAGTCCAACTGAGCACCTACCTGCACTCAGACCTATAGACAGATGTCCCCAGAGGTAAAAAGGAAAGAACAGGCCCCTAGGCACTAATCAGATCCATTGCTTTGGTATCCAGGCATCTCTCCTCAGAGGCCTGGATTTCAAAAGCAGCATATAGGTGTTTCTTGACTCACCCATCAGAAAACATCTCATCTACACATGAGAAACTTGCACGTTGGAGCTGTGTCAAAGCCTCTGTTTAGGAGAACCCTTTAGGTCTCCAGTGCCACCGCTTTATTCCAAGGTCTCCATAGACACAAAAGCACATTAGGACCCATCCCCAGGGGTGTCCATTTCAACTCAGCGTCCTCGGTTGCTCCCCACAGATCCAGGAGATCTAACCTGTCTTGTTGCTAGGAGACAATTGGAATGCGAGGTGGGCTACCCAGCCATCCATCTTTAGAACCCTGCTTAGAATCATTGGCCTGCAGCAAACAACAGGTCTCAATTGCCCTGCAGAACACTCTGCACTTTGGTGCTTCTCAAACTCCCATCGTGGGAAAACCCCCATGGCATCGTGATGCCCCCCCCTTCATGAAGGGGCCATCAGGTTCAGAAACTCCAACCTGAGCGATCGTCTGATCCTCGCCCTGACTTCAGATGCACGAGATCTCGATTCAGGTCTGTAGATTGTGCCTGCCATGGCCTCACCCAGAAACCTAAGCCTAGCTTGTGTTCCCTGACTTCTGTCCTCAGACTACTGGCCCACAAGCCCTCCAGTTTGGCAATCCAGAACTACAATGCAGCATTCTGCCTGCCCTCCAGAAGAAAAACATTGCTACCCAGTAACCCCAAATGAGGATCAACCTCACCGACCTTTGCTGTACCCCAAATACTTAAGCTGACCAGGGCACTAATGTCCTTTCTGACACATCCTGAGCCTGGACCTCCTGGCCCCATGCAGGCAGCTGGCCGCACACTGAGCATTCGTTCCACCATGGCCTAAGGTCATTTTTTCTTCCCAACCTCGGTTTTCAGGCTTCAGAAACTAGACTTTATCTACAATCACTGCTCAGGGTTGAACATGATGAGGAAATCAGAACTCCTTCCCCATGGCAAGAAACCTTGTGGTTGGCATGTTGTCCAACATTCAGTGTAGTTGATACCAGTGTGGCCCATGAGGCCCCACCCATGCTCGCGTGCCACATTGGTCACAAACACACATTGTGAACCTAAGCCTGAGCCCAGTCCTCAAGTAAGGCCTCTCAGTGGCTGGATAAAGAGATAGCATATTGGGTTTGCCATGCCCCTTAGCCCAAATTTTTAACCATAATTCGGGTTGTCCCTTCAGTCTTCCCCACGGCTTTGCTTTGGAATTCCTTTTTGGTGGGATACCTGAGGTAACAAACATGAAAGGAGTCCTCCCATCCCACAGACTGACGAAAAACAATTGGAAATCGGGCCATATCCTCAGAGAGGAAGATTCCTCCATGGCCCATGAGGCATTCCCGACATTCCACGGCCATCGCTGAACAACATCCAGAGACAAATGCCTGAGCAAGAGCCTCAGACCTGCTCTATATTCAAATCCTCATGAGTTCTTCTCATGGTTTGTAGATTGGGCCTGCAATACCGACGTCCCCAACCAAAGCTGAGTTTGTGTATCGGAATCACAAATCAGAACTCTGCCTTCAACATGGCTGTAATGCTTGTTCTTCGCATGGAGTCACACCTTCACGTGGGAGAACCCTTCATGGCCACAGATGCCACGCCAAAACTTGAGTGCTGCTTGGGCACAAATTCACAGTGTGACCATCAGCATGAGCCGATGTCAAAAAAAGGTCTGTCACGGTCTGGACCAAGAGCCTGCATATAGTGCTTGCCATGCCCATAGGCCCCCAGGACTAACTAGATGGTGTGTATTCCAGTTGAGAGAACCCACTGCTGTGCTCTAGAGTCCCAATCCTGTGGGGTCCCCTTTGGCAGAAAACAGTACTCTTCCCTTCCCACAGAATGAACACAAACACTTGGGAGCTTGGACAATACCCCGAGAGGAAGGCTCTTCCTCGTCCCCTGAGGCAACCCCTACACTGAACAGCCTCTGTGAATGCACCACCCAGAGACAAAAGCCTGAGCGACTGCCTCCCAATTTCCCTCCATTGATATCCAGAGGATGTCCCCTCACGGACTGGAGATCAGGCCTGCCATTACCTTGGCCCCTACCAGAGCCAAGTTTGCTTTTTCAGAAATCTGTCCCACAGCCCTGGAAAACACAGCCTCTAGGCTGGGTCCTCTGGAGCCATAACACAGGACCGTGCCTGCTCTCTCCTGGGAAACTGTGACCATTCCTTTGGCGACACACCTCCAGAATATGAAAAAACTCAAGGCCCCCGAGGATATCCCACTACCGGGATCCTCTATGGACACACAGCGGCATTCAGACACAAGCTGAGCAGCTACCTCCACGAGGGATGCACAAATATGTCAACAGAGATAGAAGGTTGAGCCGGACAGGCCCTTAAGCTCTAATCTCAACTCTTGCTTTGGTTTCCAGGTGTCACTCCTCAGAGGCTTTGGTTCGAAGAACAGGATATGGGGCTTTCCTGAGGCACTGAATAGAACTCCTCTGGTCTCCACATGGGAAGCTTCCTTGTTGGAGCCGTGTCAAACACCTCAGGGTGGAGAATCCTGCAGAGTCCCTGAGCCACCTCCACATTCCAAGGTCTCCCAGACCACCAAGCCACAGTAGGACTCATCTTCAGGAGAGTCCATTTCAACTCTCCCCTCTGGGTAGCTAACCCAGGAGCCCGCAGATTGAGCCCGCCTTGTCCGGACTAAAGAGTGGGAATATGAGGTGGCGTTCCGAGGCATCCATGCTTAGACACCTGCTCTCAGGTATTTCGGTATGGGGCCTCCTGGAACCATCCAATAGCACTCGACAGTCGTGCAGAAGGAAACCTTGAGGTTTGGAGTAGTTCACAAATCCCATCATTGGCAAAACTCCCTGGCCTCATGAAGCCCCCACACCCTTCAGGAAGAGGCCATGCTGGACAAAAACTCTAGCCTGAGGCACGTCTCATAGTTGACATGACCTCAGTGCAGGAGATCTCGATTCAGCCTCTGCAGAGTGGGCATGCCGTGCCCTCGGTCCCAAACCTCACACTAACTTGTGTTTTCAGACTTCCTTCCTCACACTCCTGGCAAACAAACCCTCCGGACTAGAAACTCCAGAACCACAACCCAGCCCAGGGTCTGCCCAATGGAAGAAAAACGTTTCCCTGTGGGGCTCTCTCCAGAAAACCCAGATGAGGATCAACCTGCTCAGGCCTTGAAGGTACCCGAACTAGATAGGCTGCTCTGGGCACTCATGCTCTATCTGACACAGCCTGAAGCCAGACGTCCAGACAGACAAGGAGACAGCTGGCCGCACACCCAGCACTTCGGACACGCCATGGTCTTATGCCGTCACCTCTTCCTAACCTTGGTTTTCAGATGTCTGAACCTACACATTATATGCACACAGATGTCAACAGAGATAGAAGGTTGAGCCGGACAGGCCCTTAGGCCCTAATCTCAACTCTTGCTTTGTTTTCCAGGTGTCACTCCTCAGAGGCTTTGGTTCGAAGAACAGGATATGGGGCTTTCCTGAGGCACTGAACAGAACTCCTCTCGTCTCCACATGGGAAGCTTCCTTGTTGGAGCCGTGTCAAACACCTCAGGTTGGAGAATCCTGCAGAGTCCCTGAGCCACCTCCACATCCAGGTCTCCCAGGCCACCAAGCCACAGTAGGACTCATCTTCAGGAGAGTCCATTTCAACTCTCCCCTCTGGGTATCTCACCCAAGAGCCCGCCGATTGAGCCAGCCTTGTCCTGACTAAAGAGTGGGAATATGAGGTGGCGTTCCCAGGCATCCATGCTTAGACAACTGCTCTCGAGTCTTTCCGTATGGGGCCTCCTGGAACCATCCAATAGTACTCGATTGTCGTGCAGAAGGAAACCTTAAGGTTTGGAGTAGTTCTCAAATCCCATCGTAGTCAAACCTCAGTGGCCTCAAGAAGCCCCCACACCCTTCAGGAAGTGGCCATGCTGGACAAAAACTGTAGCCTGAGGCACGTCTCATAGTTGACATGACCTCAGTGCAGGAGATCTCGATTCAGCCTCTGCAGAGTGGGCCTGCCATGCCCTCGGTCCCAAACCTCATGCTAGCTTGTGTTTTCAGACTTCCTTCCTCACACTCCTGGCAAACAAAGCCTCCGGACTAGGAACTCCAGAACCACAACCAATCCCAGGGTCTGCCCAATGGAAGAAAAACGTTTCCCTGTGGGGCTCTCTCCAGAAAACCCAGATGAGGATCAACCTGCTCGGGCCTTGACGGTACCCGAACTGGATAGGCTTCTCTGGTCACTCATGCTCTGTCTGACACAGCCTGAAACCAGACGTCCAGACAGACAAGGAGACAGCTGGCCGCACACCCAGCACTTCGGACACGCCATGGTCTTATGCCGTCACCTTTTTTTAACCTTGGTTTTCAGATATCTGAACCTAGACATTATATCAATTCTCCACACAACTGGGTATCGCAAGCACAAAACAAAACTCATCCTTTCCCGTGGCTGTAAAGCTTGCTCTTGGCATGGAGTCACACCTTCAGGGTGGGAGAAACCTTCATGGCCCCTGATGCCACGCCCAAACGTGAGTGCTGCTTGGGCACAAATTCACACTCTGACCCTCAGCATGAGCCCCATGTCAAAGAAAGGCCTGTCAGGGCCTGGACCAAGAGCCCAAATATGGGGCTTGCCAAGCCCCTATGCACCCAATCCTCACCAGTGTTTGAGTTTTGCAGTCGCCCCGCCCGTACCTGGGGCTCGGCTCTGGAGTCCCTTTCTTGGAGAGACACATGAGCCAGACAACACGACTCCACCCTTCCCACTAAATGACCCCAAACTCTTGGGAGCTGGGACAAATCCCCAGAGAGGGATACTCGTCCACAGTCCCTGAGGCCACCCCTCCAAAACATGGCTATCCCGGACACAACATCCAGAGACAAAAGCCTGAAGGAACGCCTCCCACTCGCCCTTGTTTCAGAGGCCCAGGAGCTCCCTCTCGGGCTGTACATCCGGCCTGCCATACCCCAGGCGCCACTCATAAGCTGAGTTTGTGTTTGCAGACTTCTGTGCCCACAGCCTGGACCCACACAACCGCCAGGCTAGGGCCTCTGGAGCCACAGCGAAAGATTGTGCCTGCCCTCTCCAAGGAAAGTGTGCCCAATCCATTGAACACAACCCTACAGGTTAGGGAAAAGCTCCAAGGCCCCTGAGGCCATCAATAGTGTAAACCACCCTGGATTAAGAGGGGCTCTCTTACAACAGCGGAGCAACTATCTCCACTTAGACTCTCAGACAGTGTCCCCAGAGACAGAAGGTTGAAATGGACAGGCCCCCAGGCCCTAATCTGAACCTTAGCTTTGGTTTCCATGTGTCCGTCCTCAGAGGACTGTTTTCGTAGACCAGCACACAGGGCTTTTCTGAGGCACCAAACCAAACCTCTCTCGTCTCCACATGGGGAGCTTACTTACTGGGGATGTATCAAACCCTTCAGGTAAGAGAGTTCTGCAGGGCCACTGAACAACCAGCACATTCCAAAGTCTCCATGGACCCAAACGCACATTATGACGCATCCTCAGGAGAGGCCATTTCAACTCAGCCCCCTGGTTAGCGTGCCCCAGAGGAAGCAGAACAAACATATCTGTGGCTTATGGCCAATGGGAATGCGAGGCATGCTGGACAGGGATCCATCCTTCGAACCCTGCTCTCCAGTCCTTCCGTATGGTATATCCTGGACATACATGCAACAGGAATCGAATGTCCCACAGAAGGAAACCTTGTGGTTTGGGGCAACCTACAATCTCAGCGTGGGTAAACTTCCTTGGCCTCATGAGGCCCCCGCTTCATGAAGGTGCCATCATGGACACATACTCCAGCCTCAGCCAACGTCTAATCCTCAGCCTGACTTCAGATGCAGGAGATGTTGATTCAGCCTCTGCAGAGTGGGCCTACTCTGCCCTTGGCTCCAATCCTCACTTTAGCTTGTGTTCCTAGACTTCCGTCCTCACACTCCTGGCTCACAAACCCTCCCTACTGGGAAATCTGGGGCCACAATGAAGTACTCTGCGTGCCTCCCAGGAGAAAAACTTTGTCTATGGTGCTGCCCAGAAACCCCAAATGAGGATCAAACTGCTTGGCCCTCGGCAACACCCCAATTGCATAGGCTACCTTAAACAGTGATGCTCTGTCGTAAATATCCTGAGACCAGACCTTCTAACAGACACCGACACAGCTGGCTGCACACCCAGCACATTGGACCCGCCACTGCCTTAGGCCACTATCCATTCCCAACCTCGGTTTTCAGTCATCGGAACCTAGACCTTATCTCCAATCCCTGCACAGGGGGGAACCTGATGCACAAGTCAGAACCCCTCCTTCCCCATGGCACAAAACCTTGCTGCTTGCAGTGAGTCAAACCTTCAGTGTAGGCGAAAATGGCATGGCCCATGAGGCCTCGCCCATGCGTGAGGCCTGCCTTCGGCACAAACACACATGGTGACCCTCAGCGTGAGTACCTTATTCAAGTAACGCCTCTCAGTGACTGGACCAAGAGCCCACATATGTGGCTTGCCATGCCCATAGGCACGCAGGACTAACTAGATGGTGTGTATTCCAGTTGAGGGAACCCAATGATGTGCTCTAGAGGCCCTCTCCTGGAAGGTCCCCTGTGGCAGAAAACAGTACTCTTCCCTACCCACTGAATGAACCCAAACACTTGGGAGCTTGGACAATCCCCCGAGAGGAAGGCTCTTCCTTGGCCCCTGAAGCAACCCCTACACTGAACGTCCACTGTGAAAGCAACACCCAGAGACAAAAGCCTGAGCGACTGCCTCCCACTTTCCCTCCTTTGATATCCAGAGGATCTCCCCTCACGGACTGGAGATCAGGCCTGCCATTACCTTGGCCCCTACCAGAGCCAAGTTTGGTTTTACAGACATCTGTCCCCACAGCCCTGGCAAACACAGCCTCTAGGCTGAGTTTCCTGGAGCCATACCACAGGACCGTGCCTGCTCTCTCCTGGGATACTCTGTCCATTCCTTTGGCCACACACCTCCAGAATATGAGAAACCTCAAGGCCCCCGAGGACATCCCACTACCGGGAGCCTCCCTGTACACACAGGGGCCTTCGGACACAAGCTGAGCTGCTACCTCCATGAATGCATGCACACAGATGTAAACAGAGATAGAAGGTTGAGCTGGACAGGCCCTTTGGCCCTAATCTCAACTCTTGCTTTGGTGTCCAGGTGTCACTCCTCAGAGGCTTTGGTTCGAAGAACAGGATATGGGGCTTTCCTGAGGCACTGAAAAGAACTCCTCTCGTCTCCACGTGGGAAGCTTCCTTATTGGAGCCGTGTCAAACACCTCAGGTTGGAGAATCCTGCAGAGACCCTAAGCCACCTCCACATTACAAGACTCCCAGGCCACCAAGCCACAGTAGGACTCATCTTCAGGAGAGTCCATTTCAACACTCCCCTCTGGGTAGCTCACCCAGGAGCCCGCAGATTGAGCCTGCCTTGTCCTGACTAAAGAGTGGGAAAATGAGGTGGCGTTCCCAGGCATCCATGCTTAGACACATGCTCTCGAGTCTTTCCGTATGGGGCCTCCTGCAACCATCCAATAGCACTCGACTGTCGTGCAGAAGGAAACCTTGAGGTTTGGAGTAGTTTACAAATCCCATCGTAGGCAAACCTCCCTGGCCTCATGAAGCCCCCACACCCTTCAGGAAGAGGCCATGCTGGACAAAAACTCTAGCCTGAAACACCTCTCATAGTTGACATGACCTCAGTGCAGGAGATCTCGATTCAGCCTCTGCTTGTGGGCCTGCCGTGCCCTCGGTCCCAAACCTCACGCTAGCTTGTGTTTTCAGACTTCCTTCCTCACAATCCTGGCAAACAAGCCCTCCGGACTAGGAACTCCAGAACCACAACCCAGCCCAGGGTCTGCCCAATGGAAGAAAAACGTTTCCCTGTGGGGCTCTCTCCAGAAAACCCAGATGAGGATCAACCTGCTCGGGCCTCGACAGTACCCGAACTGGATAGGCTGCACTGGGCACTTATGCTCTGTCTGACACAGCCTGAAGCCAGACGTCCAGACAGACAAGGAGACAGCTGGCCGCACACACAGCACTTCGGACACGCCATGGTCTTATGCCGTCACCTCTTTTTAACCTTGGTTTTCAGATATCTGAAAATAGACATTATATCAATTCTCCAACAGCTGGGTATCGGAAGCACAAAACAGAACTCCTCCTTCCCCGTGGCTGTAAAGCTTGCTCTTGGCATGGAGTCACACCTTCAGGGTGGGAGAAACATTCATGGTCCCTGATGCCACGCCCAAACTTGAGTGCTGATGGGCACAAATTCACACTGTGACCTCAGCATGAGCCCCATGTCAAAGGAAGGCCTGTCAGGGCCTGGACCAAGAGGCGCATATGGGGCTTGCCAAGCCCCTATGCACCCAATCCTCACCAGTGTTTCAGTTTTCTAGTCGCCCCGCCTGTACCTGGGGCTCTGCTCTGGAATACCTTTCTTGGAGAGACACATGAGCCAGACAACACGACTCCACCCATCCCACAAAATGACCCCAAACTCTTGGGAGCTGGGACAAATCCCCAGAGAGGGATACTCGTCCACAGTCCCTGAGGCCACCCCTGCAATCCACGGCTATCCCAGACACAACATCCAGAGACAAAAGCCTGAAGGAACGCCTCCCACTCGCCCTTGTTTCAGAGGCCCAGGAGCTCCCTCTCGGGCTGTACATCCGGCCTGCCATGCCCTAGGCGCCACTCATAAGCTGAGTTTGTGTTTTCAGACTTCTGTGCCCACAGCCTTGACCCACACAACCTCCAGGCTAGGGCCTCTGGAGCCACAGCGAAAGATTGTGCCTGCCCTCTCCAAGGCAAGTGTGCGCAATCCATTGACCACAACCCTACAGGTTAGGGAAAAGCTCCAAGGCCCCTGAGGCCATCAATAGTGTAAACCACCCTGGATTAAGAGGGGCTCTCTTACAACAGCGGAGCAACTATCTCCACTTAGACTCTCAGACAGTGTCCCCAGAGACAGAAGGTTGAAATGGACAGGCCCCCAGGCTCTAATCTGGACCTTAGCTTTGGTTTCTATGTGTCCGTCCTAGGAGGAATGTTTTCGAAGACCAGCACACGAGGCTTTTCTGAGGCACCAAACCAATCCTCTCTCGTCTCCACATGGGGAGCTTACTTACTGGGGATGTATCAAACCCTTCAGGTAGGAGAGTTCCGCAGGGCCACTGAACAACCAGCACATTCCAAGGTCTCCATGGACCCAAACGCACATTATGACGCATCCTCAGGAGAGGCCATTTCACTCAGCCCCCTGGGTAGCGTGCCCCAGAGGCAGCAGATCAAACATATCTTGTGGCTAATGGCCAATGGGAATGCGAGGCATGCTGGACAGGGATCCATCCTTCGAACAGTGCTCTCCAGTCCTTCCGTAAGGTATGTCCTGGAGCCATGCAACAGGACTCGAATGTCCCGCAGAAGGAAACCTTGTGATTCGGGGCTACCTCCAAACTCAGCGTGGGAAAACTTCCTTGGCCTCATGAGGCCCCCGCTTCATGAAGGTTCCATCACGGACACATACTCCAGCCTCAGCCAACGACTGATCCTCAGCCTGACTTCAGATGCAGGAGATTTTGATTCAGCCTCTGCCTAGTGGGCCTGCTCTGCCCTTGGCTCCAATCCTCACTTTAGCTTGTGTTCCTAGACTTCCGTCCTCACACTCCTGGCCCACAAACCCTCCCTACTGGGAATTCTGGGGCCACAATGAAGCACTCTGCCTGCCTCCCAGGAGAAAAACATTGTCTATGCTGCTGCCCAGAAACCCCAAATGAGGATCAAACTGCTTGGCCCTCGTCAACACCCCAATTGCATAGGCTACCTTAAACAGTGATGCTCTGTCGCAAATAGCCTGAGCCCAGACCTTCCAACAGACACCGACACAGCTGGCTGCACACCCAGCACATTGGACCCGCCACTGCCTTAGGCCACCATTCATTCCCAACCTGGGTTTTCAGTCATCGGAACCTAGACCTTATCTCCAATCCCTGCACAGGGGGGAACCTGATGCACAGGTCAGAACCCCTCCTTCCCCATGGTAAGAAACCTTGCTGCTGGCAGTGAGTCAAACCTTTAGTGTAGGAGAATACGGCATGGCCCAATGAGGCCACGCCCATGCGTGAGGGCCGCCTTGGGCACAAACACACATGGTGACCCTCAGCGTGAGTACCTTATTCAAGTAACGCCTCTCAGTGACAGGACCAAGAGCCCGCATATGTGGCTTGCCATGCCCATAGGCACCCAGGACTAAATAGATGGTGTGTATTCCAGTTGAGGGAACCCACTGCTGTGCTCTAGATTCCCTCTACTGGGGGGTCCCTTGTGGCAGAAAACAGTACTCTCCCCTTCCCACAGAATGAACCCGAACACTTGGGAGCTTGGACCATCCCCCTGAGAGGAAGGCTCTTCCTCGTCCCCTGAGGTAACCCCTACCCTGAACGGCCTCTGTGAATGCAACACCCAGAGACAAAAGCCTGAGCGACTGCCTCCCACTTGCCCTCCTTTGATATCCAGAGGATCTCCCCTCACGGACTGCAGATCAGACCTACCATTACCTTGGCCCCTACCTGAGCCAAGTTTGCTTTTTCAGACATCTGTCCCCACAGCCCTGGCATACACAGCGTCTAGGCTTAGTCCTCTGGAGCCATACCACAGGACCGTGCCTGCTCTCTCCTGAGAAACTGTGTCCATTGCTTTGGCCACACACCTCCAGAATATGAGAAACCTCAAGACCCCCGAGGACAACCCACTACCGGGAGCCCCCCTGGACACACAGGGGCCTTCGGACACAAGCTGAGCAGCTACCTCCACGAAGGCATGCACACAGATGTCAACAGAGATAGAAGGTTGATCCGGACAGGCCCTTTGGCCCTAATCTCAACTCTTGCTTTGGTTTCCAGGTGTCACTCCTCAGAGGCTTTGGTTCGAAGAACAGGATATGCGGCTATCCTGAGGCACTGAACAGAACTCCTCTCGTCTCCACATGGGAAGCTTCCTTGTTAAACCCGTGTCAAACACCTCAGGTTAGAGAATCCTGCAGAGACCCTAAGCCACCTCCACATTACAAGAATCCCAGGCCACCAAGCCGCAGTAGGACTCATCTTCAGGAGAGTCCATTTCAACTCTCCCCTCTTGGTAGCTCACTGAGGAGCCTGAAGATTGAGCCTGCCTTGCCCTGACTAAAGAGTGGGAATATGGGGTGGCGTTCCCAGGCATCCATGCTTAGACACCTGCTCTCGAGTCTTTCCGTATGGGGCCTCCTGGAATCATCCAATAGGACTCGACTGTCGTGCAGAAGGAAACCTTGAGTTTTGGAGTAGTTCACAAATCCCATCGTAGGCAAACCTCCCTGGCATCATGAAGCCCCCACACCCTTCAGGAAGAGGCCATGCTGGACAAAAACTCTAGCCTGAGGCACGTCTCATAGTTGACATGACCTCAGTGCAGGAGATCTCGATTCAGCCTCTGCAGAGTAGGCCTGCCGTGCCCTCGGTCCCAAACATCACGCTAGCTTTTCTTTTCAGACTTCCTTCCTCACACTCCTGGCAAACAAGCCCTCCGGACTAGGAACTCCTGAACCACAACCCAGCCCAGGGTCTGCCCAACGGAAAAAAAACGTTTCCCTGTGGGGCTCTCCAGAAAGCCCAGATAAGGATCAACCTGCTCGGCCCTCGACGGTACCCGAAATGGATAGGCTGCTCTGGGCACTCATGCTCTGTCTGACACAGCCTGAAACCAGACGTCCAACAGAAAAGGAGACAGCTGGCCGCACACCCAGCACTTCGGACACGCCATGGTCTTATGCCGTCACGTCTTCCTAACCTTGGTATTCAGATATCTGAACCTAGACATTATATCAATTCCCCACACAGCTGGGTATCGCAAGCACAACACAGAACTTCACCTTCCCCGTTGCTGTAAAGCTTGCTCTTGGCATGGAGTCACACCTTCAGGGTGGGAGAAACCTTCATGGCCCCTGATGCCACGCCCAAACTTGAGTGCTGCTTGGGAACAAATTCACACTGTGACCCTCAGCATGAGCCCCATATCAAAGAAAGGCCTGTCAGGACCTGGACCAAGAGCCCAAATATGGGGCTTGCCAAGCCCCTATGCACCCAATCCTCACCAGTGTTTGAGTTTTCCAGTCGCCCCGCCCATACCTGGGGCTCTGTTCTGGAATACCTTTCTTGGAGAGACACATGAGCCAGACAACACGACTCCAATCTTCCCACAAAGTGACCGCAAACTCTTGGGAGCTGGGACAAATCCCCAGAGAGGGACACTCGTCCACAGTCCCTGAGGCCACTCCTCCAATCCACGGCTAACCCGGACACAACATCCAGAGACAAAAGCCTGAATGAACGCCTCCCACTCGCCCTGTTTCAGAAGCCCCGGAGCAACCTCTCGGGCTGTACATCCGGCCTGCCATACCCCAGGCGCCACTCATAAGCTGAGTTTGTGTTTTCAGACTTCTGTGCCCACAGCCTAGACCCACACAACCTCCAGGCTAGGGCCTCTAGAGCCACAGCGAAAGATTGTGCCTGCCCTCTCCAAGGAAAGTGTGCCCAATCCATTGACCACAACCCTACAGGTTAGGGAAAAGCTCCAAGGCCCCTGAGGCCATCAATAGTGTAGGCCACCCTGGACTAAGAGGGGCTCTCTGACACCAGAGAGCAGCTATCTCCACTTAGACTCTAGACAGTGTCCCCAGAGACAGAAGGTTGAAATGGACAGGCCCCCAGGCCCTAATCTGAACTTTAGCTTTGGTTTCCATGTGTCCATCCTCAGAGGACTGTTTTCCTAGACCAGCACACGGGGCTTTTCTGAGGCACCAAACCAAACCTCTCTCGTCTTCACATGGGGAGCTTACTTACTGGGGATGTATCAAACCCTTCAGGTAGGAGAGTTCCCCAGGGCCACTGAACAACCAGCATATTCCAAGGTCTCCATGGACCCAAACGCACATTATGACACATCCTCAGGAGAGGCCATTCCATCTCTGCCCCCTGGTTAGCGTGCCCCAGAGGCAGCAGATGAAACATACCTTGTGGCTTATGGCCAATGGGAATGCGAGGTATGCTGGACAGGGATCCATCCTTCGAACCGTGCTCTCCAGTCCTTCCGTATGGTATGTCCTTGAGCCATGCAACAGGACTCGAATGTCCCGCAGAAGGAAACCTTGTGGTTCGGGGCAACCTCCAAACTCAGCGTGGGAAAACTTCCTTGGCCTCATGAGGCCCCCGCTTCATGAAGGTGCCATCACGGACACATACTCCAGCCTCAGCCAACGTCTGATACTCAGCCTGACTTCAGATGCAGTAGATTTTGATTCAGCCTCTGCAGAGTCGGCCTGCTCTGCCCTTGGCTCCAATCCTCACTTTAGCTTGTGTTCTCAGACTTCCGTCCTCACACTCCTGGCCCACATACCCTCCCTACTGGGAATTCTGGGGACACAATGAAGCACTCTGCCTGCCTCCCAGGAGAAAAACATTGTCTATGGTGCTGCCCAGAAACCCCAAATGAGGATCAAACAGCTTGGCCCTCGGCAACACCCCAATTGCATAGGCTACCTTAAACAGTGATGCTCTGTCGCAAATAGCCTGAGCCCAGACCTTCCAACAGTCACTGACACAGCTGGCTGCACACCCAGCACATTGGACCCGCCACTGCCTTAGGCCACCATCCATTCCCAACCTGGGTTTTCAGTCATTGGAACCTAGACCTTATCTCCAATCCCTGCATAGGGGGGAACCTGATGCACAAGTCAGAACCCCTCCTTCCGCATGGCAAGAAACCTTGCGGCTGGCAGTGAGTCAAACCTTCAGTGTAGGAGAAAATGGCATGGCCCATGAGGCCACGCCCATGCGTGCCGGCCGCCTTGGGCACAAACACACATGGTGACCCTCAGAGTGAGTACCTTATTCAAGTAACGCCTCTCAGTGACTGGACCAAGATCCCGCATATGTGGCTTGCCATGCCCATAGGCACCCAGGACTAACTAGATGGTTCTTATTCCAGTTGAGGGAACCCACTGCTGTGCTCGAGTCCCTCTCCTGGGGGGTCCCCTGTGGCAGAAAACAGTACTCTTCCCTTCTCACAGAATGAACCCAAACACTTGGGAGCTTGGACAATCCCCAGAGAGGAAGGCTCTTCCTCAGCCCCTGAAGCATCCCCTACCCTGAACAACCACTGTGAACGCAAAACCCAGAGACAAAAGCCTGAGCGACTGCCTCCCACTTGCCCTCCTTTGATATCCAGAGGATCTCCCCTCACGGACTGGAAATCAGGCCTGCCATTACCTTGGCCCCTACCTGAGCCAAGTTTGCTTTTTCAGACATCTGTCCCCACAGCCCTGGCATACACAGCATCTGGCTGAGTCCTCTGGAGCCATACCACAGGACCGTGCCTGCTCTTTCCTGGGAAACTCTGTCCATTACTTTGGCTACATACCTCCAGAATATAAGAAACCTCAAGGCCCCCGAGGACATCCCACCACCGGGAGCCTCCCTGTACACACAGGGGCCTTCGGACACAAGCTGAGCTGCTACCTCCATGAAGGCATGCACACAGATGTCAACAGAGATAGAAGGTTGAGCCGGACAGGCCCTTTGGCCCTAATCTCAACTCTTGCTTTGGTTTCCAGGTGTCACTCCTCAGAGGCTTTGGTTCGAAGAACAGGATATGCGGCTATCCTGAGGCACTGAACAGAACTCCTCTCGTCTCCACCTGGGAAGCTTCCTTGTTAAACCCGTGTCAAACACCTCAGGTTGGAGAATCCTGCAGAGACCCTAAGCCACCTCCACATTACAAGACTCCCAGGCCACCAAGCCGCAGTAGGACTCATCTTCAGGGGAGTCCATTTCAACTCTCCCCTCTTGGTAGCTCACCGAGGAGCCCGAAGATTGAGCCTGCCTTGTCCTGACTAAGGAGTGGGAATATGAGGTGGCGTTCCCAGGCATCCATGCTTAGACACCTGCTCTCGAGTCTTTCCGTATGGGGCCTCCTGGAACCATCCAATAGGACTCGACTGTCATGCAGAAGGAAACCTTGAGTTTTGGAGTAGTTAACAAATCCCATCGTAGGCAAACCTCCCTGGCCTCATGAAGCCCCCACACCCTTCAGGAAGAGGCCATGCTGGACAAAAACTGTAGCCTGAGGCACGTCTCATAGTTGACATGACCTCAGTGCAGGAGATCTCGATTCAGCCTCTGCAGAGTGGGCCTGCCGTGCCCTCAGTCCCAAACATCACGCTAGCTTTTTTTTCAGACTTCCTTCCTCACACTCCTGGCAAACAAGCCCTCCGGACTAGGAACTCCTGAACCACAACCCAGCCCAGGGTCTGCCCAAAGGAAGAAAAACGTTTCCCTGTGGGGCTCTCCAGAAAACCCAGATGAGGATCAACCTGCTCGGGCCTCGACGGTACCCGAAATGGATAGGCTGCTCTGGGCACTCATGCTCCCTCTGACACAGCCTGTAACCAGACGTCCAACAGAAAAGGAGACAGCTGGCCGCACACCCAGCACTTCGGACACGCCATGGTCTTATGCCGTCACGTCTTCCTAACCTTGGTATTCAGATATCTGAACCTAGACATTATATCAATCCTACACACAGCTGGGTATCGCAAGCACAACACAGAACTCCTCCTTCCCCGTGGCTGTAAAGCTTGCTCTTGGCATGGAGTCACACCTTCAGGGTGGGAGAAACCTTCATGGCCCCTGATGCCACGCCCAAACGTGAGTGCTGCTTGGGCACAAATTCACACTGTGACCCTCAGCATCAGCCCCATGTCAAAGAAAGGCCTGTCAGGGCCTGGACCAAGAGCCCAAATATGGGGCTTGCCAAGCCCCTATGCACCCAATCCTCACCAGTGTTTGAGTTTTCCAGTCGCCCCGCCCGTACCTGGGGCTCTGTTCTGGAATACATTTCTTGGAGAGACACATGAGCCAGACAACACGACTCCACCCTTCCCACAAAATGACCCCAAACTCTTGGGAGCTGGGACAAATCCCCAGAGAGGGACACTCGTCCACAGTCCCTGAGGCCACTCCTCCAATCCACGGCTATCCCGGACACAACATCCAGAGACAAAAGCCTGAAGGAACGCCTCCCACTCGCCCTGTTTCAGAAGCCCAGGAGCTCCCTCTCGGACTGTACATCCGGCCTGCCATACCCCAGGCGCCACTCATAAGCTGAGTTTGTGTTTTCAGACTTCTGTGCCCACAGCCTAGACCCACACAACCTCCAGGCTAGGGCCTCTAGAGCCAAAGCGAAAGACTGTGCCTGCCCTCTCAAAGGAAATGTGCCCAATCCATTGACCACAACCCTACAGGTTAGGGAAAAGCTCCAAGGCCCCTGAAGCCATCAATAGTGTAGGCCACCCTGGACTAAGAGGGGCTCTCTGGCAGCAGCGGAGCAACTATCTCCACTTAGACTCTCAGACAGTGTCCCCAGAGACAGAAGGTTGAAATGGACAGGCCCCCAGTCCCTAATCTGAACCTTAGCTTTGGTTTCCATGTGTCCGTCCTCAGAGGACTGTTTTCATAGACCAGCACACGGGGCTTTTCTGAGGCACCAAACCAAACCTCTCTCGTCTCCACATGGGGAGCTTTCTTACTGGGGATGTATCAAACACTTCAGGTAGGACAGTTCCGCAGGGCCACTGAACAACCAGCACATACCAAGGTCTCCATGGTCCCAAACACACATTATGTCACATCCTCAGGAGAGGCCATTTCAACTCAGCCCCCTGGGTAGCGTGCCCCAGAGGCAGCAAGTCAAACATATCTTGTGGCAAATGGCCAATGGGAATGCGAGGCATGCTGGACAGGTATCCATCCTTCGAACCCTGCTCTCCAGTCCTTCCGTATGGTATGTCCTGGAGCCATGCAACAGGACTCGAATGTCCCTCAGAAGGAAAACTTGTGGTTTGGGGCAACCTGCTAACGCAGCATGGGAAAACTTCCTTGGCCCATGAGGCCCCCGCTTAATGATGGTGCCATCATGGACACAAACTCCAGCCTCAGCCAACGTCTGATCCTCAGCCTGACTTCAGATGCAGGAGAATTTGATTCAGCCTCTGCAGAGTGGGCATGCTCTGCCCTTTGCTCCAATCCTCACCCTAGCTTGTGTTTTCAGTCTTCCGTCCTCACACTCCTGGCCCACAAACCCTCCCTACTGGGAATTCTGGGGCCAGAATGAAGCACTCTGCCTGCCTCCCAGGACAAAAACTTTGTCTATGGTGCTGCCCAGAAACCCCCAGTTAGGATCAAACTGCTTGGCCCTCGGCAACACCCCAATTGCATAGGCTACCTTAAACACTGATGCTCTGTCACAAATAGCCTGAGCCCAGACCTTCCGACAGACACCGACATAGCTGGCTGCACACCCAGCACATTGGACCGGCCACTGCCTTAGGCCACCATCCATTCCCAACCTGTTTTTTCAGTCATCGGAACCTAGACCTTATCTCCAATCCCTGCACAGGGGGAAACATGATGCACAAGTCAGAACACCTCCTTCCCCATGCAAGAAACCTAGCTGCTGGCAGTGAGTAAAACCTTCAGTGTAGGAGAAAACGGCATGGCCCATGAGGCCAAGCCCATGTGAGAAGGCCGCTTTGGGCAGATAAACACATTGTGACCCTCAGCGTGAGTACCTTATTCAAGTAACGCCTCTCAGTGACAGGACCAAGAGCCCGCATATGTGGTTTACCATGCCCATAGGCACCCAGGACTAACTAGATGGTGTGTATTCCAGTTCAGGGAACCCACTGCTGTGCTCTAGATTCCCTCTGCTAGAGGGTCCCCTGTGGCAGAAAACAGTACTCCTCCCTTCCCACAGAATGATCCAAAACACTTGGGAGCATGGACAAACACCCTGTGAGGAAGGCTCTTCCTCGGCCCCTGAAGCAACCCCTACCCTGAACAACCACTGTGAACGCAACACCCAGAGACAAAAGCCTGAGCGACTGCCTCCCACCTGCCCTCCTTTGATATCCAGAGGATCTCCCCTCTCGGACTGGAGATCAGGCCTGCCATTACCTTGGCCCCTACCTGAGCCAAGTTTGCTTTTTCAGACATCTGTCCCCACAGCCCTGGCAAACACAGCCTCTAGGCTGAGTCCTCTGGAGCCATACCACAGGACCGTGCCTGCTCTCTCCTGGGAAACTGTGTCCATTGCTTTGGCCACACACCTCCAGAATATGAGAAACCTCAAGGCCCCCGAGGACATCCCACTACCGGGAGCCTCCCTGTACACACAGGGGCCTTCGGACACAGCTGAGCAGCTACCTTCACGAAGGCATGCACACAGATGTCAACAGAGATAGAAGGTTGAGCCGGAAAGGCCCTTAGGCCCTAATCTCAACTCTTGCTTTGGATTCTAGGTGTCACTCCTCAGAGGCTTTGGTTCGAAGAACAGGATATACGGCTATCCTGAGGCACCGAACAGAACTCCTCTCGACTCCACATGGGAAGCTTCCTTGTTGGAGCCGTGTCAAACACCTCAGGGTGGAGAATCCTGCAGAGTCCCTGAGCCACCTCCACATGCCAAGGTCTCCCAGGCCTCCAAGCCACAGTAGGACTCATCTTCAGGAGAGTCCATTTCAACTCTCCCCTCTGGGTAGCTCACCAAGGCGCCCGCAGATTGAGCCTGCTTTGTCCTGACTAAAGAGTGGGAATATGAGGTTGAGTTCCCAGTCATCCATGCTTAGACACATGCCCTCGAGTCTTTCCGTATTGGGCCTCCTGGAACCATCCAATAGCACTCGACTGTCGTGCAGAAGAAAACCTTGAGGTTTGGAGTAGTTCACAAATCCCATAGTAGGCAAACCTCCCTGGCCTCATGAAACCCCCACACCATTCAGGAAGAATTCATGCTGGACAAAAACTCTAGCCTGAGGCACGTCTCATAGTTGACATGACCTAAGTGCAGGAGATCTCGATTCAGCCTCTGCAGAGGGGCCTGCCGTGCCCTCGGTCCCAAACCTCATGCTAGATTGTGTTTTCAGACTTCCTTCCTCACACTCCTGGCAAACAAGCCCTCCGGACTAGGAACTCCAGAACCACAACCCAGCCCAGGGTCTGCCCAACGGAAGAAAAACGTTTCCCTGTGGGCTCTCTCCAGAAAACCCAGATGGGGATCAACTTGCTCGGGCCTCTGTGGTACACGAACTGGATAGGCTTCTCTGGGCACTCATGCTCTGTCTGACACAGCCTGAAGCCAGACGTCCAGACAGACAAGGAGAAAGCTGGCCACACACCCAGCACTTCAGAAACGCCATGGTCTTATGCCATCACCACTTCCTAACCTTGGTTTTCAGATATCTGAACCTAGACATTATATCAATTCTCCACACAGCTGGGTATCGCAAGCACAACACAGAACTCCTCCTTCCCCATGGCTGTAAAGCTTGCTCTTGGCATGGAGTCACACCTTCAGGGTGGGAGAAACATTCATGGCCCCTGATGCCACGACCAAACTTGAGTGCTGCCTTGGACCAAATTCACACAGTGACCCTCAGCATGAGCCCCATGTCAAAGAAAGGCCTGTCAGGGCCTGGACCAAGAGCCCGCATATTGGGCTTGCCAAGACCCTATGCACCCAATCCTCACCAGTGTTTGTGTTTTCCAGTCACCACGCCCGTACCTGGGGTTCTGCTCTGGAATACCTTTCTTGGAGAGACACATGAGCCAGACAACACGACTCCACCCTTCCCACCAAAAGACCCCAAACTCTTGGAAGCTGGGACAAATGACCAGAGAGGGATACTCGTCCACAGTTCTGAGGCCACCCCTCCAATCCACGGCTATCCCGGACAAAACATCCAGAGACAAAAGCCTGAATGAACGCCTCCCACTCGCCCTTGTTTCAGAGGCCCAGGAGCTTTCTCTCAGACTGTACATCGGTCTGCCATACCATAGGCGCCACTCATAAGCTGAGTTTGTGTTTTCAGAATTCTGTGCCCACAGCCTGGACCCACACAACCTCCAGGCTAGGGCATCTGGAGCCACAGCGAAAGATTGTGCCTGCCCTCTCCAAAGAAAATATGCCCAATCCATTGACCACACCTACAGGTTAGCGAAAATCTCCAAGGCCCCTGAGGCCATCAATAGTGTAGGCCACCCTGGACTAAGAGGGGCTCTCTGACAGCAGCGGAGCAACTATCTCCACTTAGACTCTCAGACAGTGTCCCCAGAGACAGAAGGTTGAAATGGACAGGCCCCCAGGCCCTAATCTGAACCTTAGCTTTGGTTTCCATGTGTCCGTCCTCAGAGGACTGTTTTCGTAGACCAGCACACGGGGCTTTTCTGAGGCACCAAACCAAACCACTCTCGTCTTCAAATGGGGAGCTTACTGGGGATGGATCAAACCCTTCAGGTAGGAGAGTTCCGCAGGGCCACAGAACATCCAGCACATTCCAAAGTCTCCATGGACCCAAACGCACATTATGACACATCCTCAGGAGAGGCCACTCCATCTCTGCCCCCTGGGTAGCGTGCCCCAGAGGCAGCAGATCAAACATATCTTGTGGCAAATGGCCAATGGGAATGCGAGGTATGCTGGACAGGGATCCATCCTTCGAACCCTGCTCTCCAGTCCTTCCGTATGGTATGTCCTGGAGCCATGCAACAGGACTCGAATGTCCCGCAGAAGGAAACCTTGTGGTTTGGGGCAACCTCCAAACTCAGCGTGGGAAAACTTCCTTGGTCTCATGAGGCCCCCGAATCATGAAAGTGCCATCATGGACACATACTCCAGCCTCAGCCAACGTCTGATACTCAGCCTGACTTCAGATGCGGGAGATTTTGATTCAGACTCTGCAGAGTCGGCCTGCTCTGCCCTTGGCTCCAATCCTCACTTTAGCTTGTGTTCTCAGACTTCCGTCCTCACACTCCTGGCTCACAAACCCTCCCTACTGGGAATTCTGGGGACACAATGAAGCACTCTGCCTGCCTCCCAGGCGAAAAACATTGTCTATGGTGCTGCCCAGAAACCCCAAATGAGGATCAAACTGCTTGGCCCTCGGCAACACCCCAATTGCATAGGCTACCTTAAACACTGATGCTCTGTCGCAAATAGCCTGAGCCCAGACCTTCCAACAGTCACTGACACAGCTGGCTGCACACGAAGCACATTGGACCCGCCACTGCCTTAGGCCACCATCCATTCCCAACCTGGGTTTTCAGTCATCGGAACCTAGACCTTATCTCCAATCCCTGCACAGGGGGAAACATGATACACAAGTCAGAACCCCTCCTTCCCCATGGCAAGAAACCTTGCTGCTGGCAGTGAGTCAAACCTTCAGTGTAGGAGAAAACGGCATGGCCCATGAGGCCACGCCCATGCGTGAGGGCCGCCTTGGGCATAAACACACATGGTGACCCTCAGCGTGAGTACCTTATTCAAGTAACGCCTCTCAGTGACTGGACCAAGTGCCCGCATATGTGGCTTGCCATGCCCATAGGAACCCAGGACTAACTAGATGGTTCATATTCCAGTTGAGGGAACCCACTGCTGTGCTCTAGAGGCCCTCTTTTGGGGGGTCTTCTGTGGCAGAAAGCAATACTCTTCCCTTCCCACAGAATGAACCCAAACACTTGGGAGCTTGGACAATCCCCCGAGAGGAAGGCTCTTCCTCGGCCCCTGAAGCAACCCCTAACCTGAACGGCCACTGTGAACGCAAAACCCAGAGACAAAAGCCTGAGCGACTGCCTCCCACTTGCCCGCCTTTGATATCCAGAGGATCTCCCCTCACAGACTGGATATCAGGCATGCCATTACCTTGGCCACTACCTGAGCCAAGTTTGCTTTTTCCGACATCTGTCCCCACAGCCCTGGCAAACACAGCATCTGGCTGAGTCCTCTGGAGCCATACCACAGGACCGTGCCGGCACTCTCCTGGGAAACTCTGTCCATTCCTTTGGCTACACACCTCCAGAATATGAGAAACCTCAAGGCCCCCGAGGACATCCCACTACCGGGAGCCTCCCTGTACACACAAGGGCCTTCGGACACAAGCTGAGCTGCTACTTCCATGAAGGCATGCACACAGATGTCAACAGAGATAGAAGGTTGAGCCAGACAGGCCCTTAGGCCCTAATCTCAACTCTTGCTTTGGTGTCCAGGTGTCACTCCTCAGAGGCTTTGGTTCGAAGAACAGGATATGGGGCTTTCCTGAGGCACTGTACAGAACTCCTCTCGTCTCCACATGGGAAGCTTCCTTGTTGGAGCCGTGTCAAACACCTCACGTTGGAGAATCGTGCAGAGTCCCTGAGAAACCTCCACATTCCAAGGTCTCCCAGTCCACCAAACCACAGTAGGACTCATCTTCAGGAGAGTCCATTTCAGCTCTCCCCCCTGGGTAGCTCACCAAGGAGCCCGCAGATTGAGCCTGCCTTGTCCTGACTAAAGAGTGGGAATATGAGTTGGCGTTCCCAGGCATCCATGCTTAGACACATGCTCTCTAGTCTTTCCGTATGGGGCCTCCTGGAACCATCCAATAGCACTCGACTGTCGTGCAGAAGGAAACCTTGAGGTTTGGAGTAGTTCACAAATCCCATCGTAGGCAAACCTCCCTGGCCTCATGAAGCCCCCACACCCTTCAGGAAGAGGCCATGCTGGACAAAAACTCTAGCCTGAAACACCTCTCATAGTTGACATGACCTCAGTGCAGGAGATCTCGATTCAGCCTCTGCAGAGTGGGCCTGCCGTGCCCACGGTCCCAAACCTCACGCTAGCTTGTGTTTTCAGACTTCCTTCCTCATACTCCTGGAAAAAAGCCCTCCGAACTAGGAACTCCAGAACCACAACCCAGCCCAGGGTCTGCCCAATGGAATAAAAATGTTTCCCTGTGGGGCTCTCTCCAGAAAACCCAGATGAGGATCAACCTGCTCGGGCCTCGACGGTACCCGAACTGGATAGGCTGCTCTGGGCACTCATGCTCTGTCTGACACAGCCTGATGCCAGATGTCCAGACAGACAAGGAGACAGCTGGCCGCACACCCAGCACTTCGGACACGCCATGGTCTTATGCCGTCACCTCTTCCTAACCTTGGTTTTCAGATATCTGAACCTAGACATTATATCAATTCCCACACAGCTGGGTATCGCAAACAAATAACAGAACTCCTCCTTCCCCGTGGCTGTAAAGCTTGCTCTTGGCATGGAGTCACACCTTCAGGGTGGGAGAAACCTTCAAGGCCCCTGATGCCACAGCCGAACTTGAGTGCTGCTTGGGCACAAATTCACACTGTGACCCTCAGCATGAGCCCCATGTCAAAGAAAGGCCTGTCAGGGCCTGGACCAAGAGCCCGCATATGGGGCTTGCCAAGCCCCTATGCACCCAATCCTCACCAGTGTTTGAGTTTACCAGTGGCCCCGCCCGTACCTGGGGCTCTGCTCTGGAATGCCTTTCTTGGTGAGACACATGAGCCAGAAAACACGACTCCACCCTTCCAAAAAAATGACCCCAAACTCTCGGTATTTGGGACAAATACCCAGAGAGGGATACTCGTCCATAGTCCCTGAGTCCACCCCTCCAATCCACGGCTATCCCGGACCCAAAATCCAGAGACAAAAGACTGAAGGAACGCCTCCAACTCTCCCTTGTTTCAGAGGCCCAGGAGCTGTACATCCGGCCTGCCATACCCTAGGTGCCACTCATAAGCTGAGTCTGTTTTTTCAGACTTCTGTGCCCACAGCCTGGACCCACACATCCTCCAGGCTAGGGCCTCTGGTGTCACAGCGAAAATTGTGCCTGCCCTCTCCTAGGAAATTGTGCCCAATCCATTGACCACAACCCTACAGGTTAGGGAAAAGCTCCAAGGCCCCTGAGGCCACCCAAATTATATAGTCTAACCTGGGCACCAGTGCACTGTCTGACACAACCCGAGCCAGAACCTCCTACCAACACCCAGGCAGCTGACCGCAAAATGAGCCTATCAGACCAGCAATGGCCTTAGGTCGTCATCTCTTCCCAACTACGGTTTTTCAGGCTTCAGAACCTAGACCTTAGCTCCAACTACTGCCCAGGGTTGAAAATGATGCAGAAATAAGAACACCTTCCCCATGGCAAGAGACCATGTGATTGGCATGTTGTCCAAAGTCCAGTGTAGTTGAAACCAGTGTGGCCCATGTGGCCCCGCCCATGCTCGCGAGCCATATTGGTCACAAACACACATTGTGACCCTCAACCTGAGCCCAGCCCTCAAGTAAGGCCTCTCAGTGGCTGGATGAAGAGACAGCATATTGGGCCTGCCATGCCCCTAGGCCCCAATTTTTAACGATAGTTTGGGTTGTCTCTTCACTCTTCCCCAGGGCTGTGCTTTGTAATTTCTCTTTGGTTGGGTCACTTGAGGTAACAAACGTGAAAGGGGACCTCCCATTCCACAGATTATCGAAAAAGAATTGGGACAGGGACAAATTCACAGAGAGGAAGATTCGTCCATGGCCCATGAGGCCTCCCCACATCCACGGCCATCGTTGATTCAAAATATAGAGACAAAAACCTGAGCAAGTGCCTCAGCCTCGCTCTTTCTTCATATCCTAAAGAGTTCTTCTCATGGTCTTTAGATTGGGCCTGCCATACCTATGTCCCAAAACCTGAGCTGAGTTTGTGTTTTCAGACTTCTGTCCTCAAAAACCTGGGCAACACACCCTCCAGGCTGGGGCCCCTGGAGCCACACATTAGGACTGTGCCTACCCAATCCATGGGAATTCTGCCCATTCCATTGTCCAAAGTCGTACAAATTAGGAGAACCCTCCAAATTCCCCGAGGCCATCCCAATAGTGTATGTCTCCGGGGACAAACAGGTGCGGTCTAACACCAGGTGTGCATCTACCCCCACATTCCATAGATGGATATCTCCAGAGAAGAAGATGGAACCAGACAGGACCCTAGGCCATAATCGGATCCATTGCTTTGGTACAGGCGTGTCTCCTCAAAAGCCTGGATTCCAATAACAGCATAAGTGATTTCCTGAGGCACCCATCAGAACTCATCTCGTCTCCACAAGGAAACCTGTGCATGGGAGCTATGTCCAAACCTTAGGAGAGTACTTCAAGGTCCCGGTGCCACCGCCCCATTCCAAGGCCCTCATGGACCCAAAAACACATTAGGAACCATCCTCAGGAAAGTCCATTTCAACTCAGCCACCCCGATAGCTCTGGCAGAGCCATCAAATCTAAACTGTCTTGTTGCTAGGAGAAAATTGGAATGCGAGGCGAGCTTCCCAGGCATCGATCCGCGAACGGTGATCTGGAGTCATTCCATATGGGATGTCCTCGAGCTGTCCAACAGGTCTCAATTGTCCCGCAGAAGGAATCCTTGAAGGGGGCATCCCACAACTCCCAACGTGGGAAAACCTCAATGGGCTCGAGATGCCGCTCCCTTCATGAAGCGGCCGTCATGCACAGAAACTCCAACCTGAGCCAACGTCTGATCCTCGCCCTGAATTCAGATGCATGAGATATTGGTTCAGATCTGCAGGGGTAACCTGCCGTGCCCTCGCCCTGAAACCCAAGTCTAGCTTGTCTTCTCAGACCTCCGTCCTTACACTCCTGGCCCCGAAGCCCTCAAGATTGGCAATTCCGGACCCACAATGCAGCACTCTGCCTGCCCTCTAGAAAAAAAAAATTATTGCCTCATGAGCTGCCCAGGCACCTTAAATGAGGATAAACCTACACAGCACTCGACTTTACAAAAATTATATAGTCTAACTTGGGCAGTAATGCACTGTCGAACACAACCTGAGCCCGGACGTCCTGACCAACACCCAGAAAGCTGACCGCACACTGAGCACAAAAAACCTGCCATGGCCTTAGGTCATCATCTCTTCCCTACCTCAGTTCTCAGGCTTCAGAACCGAGACCTTATCTCCAATCACTGCCCAGGGGTGAGTGTGGTGCAGAAATCAGAACTCCTCCTTACCCATGGCAAGAAACCTTGTGGTTGGCACGTTGTCCAACGTTCAGTGTAGTAGAAACCAGCATTCACCCTGAGGCCCCGCCCATTCGTGAGTGCGACGAGGTCATACACACGCATTGTGACCCTCAGCATGAGTCCTGTCCTCTAGTAAGTCCTCTCAGTGGCTGGACCATTAGATGTCATAATTGGCTTGACATGAACCTAGGCCCCAATTTTTAACCAGATTTCTGATTGTCCAGTCGCCCCTCCCCAGGGCTCTACTCTGGAATCCCTCATTTGGTGGGACAACTGAGGTTAAAAAAGAAAACAACAACAACAACAAAAAAAAAACGGACTTCTTCCAGCCCACAGAATGACCCCAAACTCTGGACGGGGCCCAACCACCAAAGAGTAAGACTCGTCCATTTCCGATGAAGTCATCCAGAAATTCCACGACCATGAGTGACACGATATCCAGAGACAAAAACTTGAGCAGGAGCCTCACACTCGTGCTTCTTTTAAATCCGAAGAGATCTCCTCATGGTCTGTAGATCAGTCCTGCCATACCTATGACCCGAAATATAAGCCGAGTTTGTGTTTTCAGACAAATGTCCAAACATCCCTGGCCTACACAACCTACAGGCTCAGGCCCCTGGAGCCAAACCTGAGGACTGTACTTGCCCTCTCCAAGGGAATTGTGTCTGCCCATTCCAATGGCCACAACCCTTCTAATAGGATAAACCTCCAAAGTCACTGATCCATCTCAATAGTGGTGGCTTCCCAGGAAAAACAGGGTCAATCTGAGCCCAACTGAGCACCTACCTGCACTCAGACCCATAGACAGATGTCCCCAGAGGTAAAAAGGAAAGAACAGGCCCCTAGGCACTAATCAGATCCATTGCTTTGGTTTCCAGGCATCTCTCCTCAGTCGCCTGGATCAAAAGCAGCATATAGCTGTTTCTTGACTCACTCATCAGAAAACATCTCATCTACACATGGGAAACTTGCACGTTGGAGCTGTGTCAAAGCCTCTGTTTAGGAGAACCCTTTAGGGCCCCAGTGCCACCGCTTCATTCCAAGGTCTCCATAGGCACAAAAGCACATTAGGACCCATCCCCAGGGGTGTCCATTTCAACTCAGCGTCCTCGGTTGCTCCCCACAGATCCAGGAGATCTAACCTGTCTTGTTGCTAGGAGACAATTGGAATGCGAGGTTGGCTACCCAGCCATCCATCCTTAGAACCCTGCTCAGAATCATTGGTCTGAGGCCAAACAACAGGTCTCAATTGTCCTGCAGAAGACTCTCTGCAGTTTGGAGCGTCTCACAACTCCCATCATGGGAAAACCCCCATGGCCTCGTTATGCCCTTCCATTCATAAAGGGGCCATCAGGGACAGAAACTCCAACCTGAGCGATCGTCTGATCCTTGCCCTGACTTCAGATGCACGAGATCTCGATTCAGGTCTGTAGATTGTGCCTGCCATGGCCTCACCCAGAAACCTAAGCCTAGCTTGTGTTCTCAGACTTTTGTCGTCAGACTACTGGCCCACAAGCCCTCCAGTTTGGCAATCTAGAACTACAATGCAGCACTCTGCCTGCCCACCAGAAGAAAAACATTGTCCTCTGGGGCTACCCAGTAACCCCAAATGAGGATCAACCTCCACCGACCTTGGCTGTACCCCAAATACATAAGCTTACCAGGGCTCTAATACCCTTTCTGACACAGCCTGAGCCTGGACCCCTGGCCACTCCCAGAGAGCTGGCCGTACACTGAGCACATCGAGCCGCCATGGCCTTAGGTCGTCATCTCTTCCCAACCTCGGTTTTCAGGTTTCAGAACCTAGACCTTATCTCCAATCACTGCCCAGGGTTGAAGGTGATGCAGAAATCAGAACTCCTTCCCCATGGCAAGAAACCTTGTGGTTGGCATGTTGTCCAACCTTCAGTGTAGTTGAAACCAGTGTGGCACATGAGGCCCGGCCCATGCTCGCGGGCCACATTGGTCACAAACACACATTGTGACCCTCAGGCTGAGCCCAGTCCTCAAGTAAGGCCCCTCAGTGGCTGGATGAAGAGATAGCATATTGGTCTTGCAATGCCCCTAGGCCCCAATTTTTAACCATAGTTCGGGTTGTCCCTTCAGTCTTCCCCACGGCTTTGCTATGGAATTCCTCTTTTGGTGGGACACCTGAAGTAACAAATCTGAAATGTGTCCTCCTATCCCACAGATTGACGAAAAGCAATTGGGAATCGGGCCAAATCCTCAGAGAGGTAGATTCGTCCATGGCCCATGAGGCCTCCCCGACATTCCACGGCCGTCGCTGATACAAAATCCAGAGACAAAAGCCTAAGCTAGCGCCTCAGACTCGCATTTTCTTCATAACCTAAAGAGTTCTTCTCATGGTTTATAGATCGGGCCTGCCATACCTACGTCCCCAAACCTAAGCTGAGTTTGTGTTTCCAGACTTCTGTCCTCAAAGTCTTGGGCCACACACCCTCCAGGCTGGGCCGCTGGAGCCACACATTAGGAATGTGCCTACCAATCCATGGGAATTCTGCCCATTCCATGATCCAAAATCGTACAAATTAGGAGAAACCTCCAAAGTCCCTGAGGCCATCCCAATAGTGTAGGTCGTCCGGAACAAACAAGGGCTGTCTGACTCCAGCTGATAATCGACCTCCACTCATACCATAGATGGATGTCCCCAGAGAAGAAGATTGAACCAGACAGGACCCTAGGCCATAATAGGATCAATTGCTTTGGGTTACAGGCATGTGTCCTCAAAAGCCTGATTCCAATACGAGCATAGGGGTTTTCCTGAGGCACCCATCAGAACTCAACTCGTCTCCACAAGGAAACCTGTGCATGGGAGCCATGTCCAAAGCTTAGGAGAGTACTTCAGGGTCAGGTGCCACCGCCCCATTCCAAGGCCCTCATGGACACAAAAACACATTAGGACCCATTTTCAGGAAAGTCCATTTCAACTCAGCCACCCCGGTTGCTCCGGCAGAGCCATCAGATCTAAACTATCTTGTTGCTAGGAGACAATTGGAATGCGAGGTGGGCTTCCCAGGCATCCATCCGCGAACGGTGCTCTGGAGTCATTCCATATGGGATGTCCTGGAGCTGTCCAACAGTTCTCAATTGTCCCGCAGAAGGAATCCTTGAAGGGGGCATCCCACAACTCCCAAAGTGGGAAAACCTCAATGGCCTCGAGATTCCGCTCCCTTCATGAAGCGGCCGTCATGCATAGAAACTCCAACCTGAGCCAATGTCTGATCCTCGCCCTGACTTCAGATGCATGAGATATTTGTTCAGTCTGCAGGGGGTACCTGACGTGCCCTCGCCTTGAAACCCAAGTCTAGCTTGTCTTCTCAAACTTCCATCCTCACACTCCTGGCCCCGAAGCCCTCAAGTTTGGCAATTCCGGACCTACAATGCAGCACTCTGCCTGCCCTCTAGAAAAAAAATTATTGCCTCATGAGCTGCCCAGGCACCTTAAATGAGGATAAACCTACACAGCACTCGACTTTACTCAAATTATATAGTCTAACCTGGGCACTATTGCACTGTCGAACACAACCTGAGCCAGGACCTCCTACCAACACCCAGAAATCTGACCGCACACTGAGCACATAAAACCCGCCAAGGGCTTAGGTCATCATCACTTCCCTACCTCAGTTTTCTGGCTTCAGAACCGAGACCTTATCACCAATCACTGCCCAGGGGTGAGTGTGATGCAGAAATCAGAACTCCTCCTTACCCATGGCAAGAACCCTTGTGGTTGGCACGTTGTCCAACGTTCAGTGTAGGAAAAACCAGCATTCACCCTGAGGCCCCGTCCATTCTTGAGTGTGAAGAGGGCATACACACGCATTGTGACCCTCAGCATGAGTCCTGTCCTCTAGTAAGTCCTCTCAGTGGCTGGACCATTAGATGTCATAATGGGCTTGACATGTCCCTAAGCCCCAATTTTTAACCAGATTTCTGATTATCCGGTTGCCCCTCCCCAGGGCTCTACTCTGGAATCCCTCATTTGGTGGGACACCTGAGGTTAAAAAAGAAAACAACAACAAAAACAAACAAACAAAAAAAAAAAAAACGGACTTCTTCCAGCCCACAGAATGACCCCAAACTCTTTGGACGGGGCCCAACCACCAGAGAGTAAGACTCGTCCATTTCCCATGAAGTCACCCAGAAATTCCACGACCATGAGTGACACGATATCCAGAGACAAAAACTTGAGCAGGAGCCTCACAGTCGCGCTTCTTTCAAATCCCGAAGAGACCTCCTCATGGTCTGTAGATCAGTCCTGCCATACCTATGACCCGAAACATAAGCCGAGTCTGTGTTTTCAGACAACTGTCCAAACAGCCCTGGCCTACACAACCTACAGGCTCAGGCCCCTGGAGCCAAACCTGAGGACTGTACTTGCCCGCTCCAAGGGAATTGTGTGTGTCCATTCCAATGGCCACAACCCTTCTAATAGGATAAACCTCCAAAGACCCTGATCCAGGGACAATCTGAGCCCAAATGAGCACCTACCTGCACTCAGACCCATAGACAGATGTCCCCAGAGGAGAAAGGAAAGAACAGGCCCCTAGGCACTAATCAGATCCGTTGCTTTGGTTTCCAGGCATCTCTCCTCAGAGGCCTGGATTTCAAAAGCAGCATATAGCTGTTTCTTGACTCACCCATCAGAAAACATCTCATCTACACATGGGAAACTTGCACGTTGGAGCTGTGTCGAAGCCTCCGTTTAGGAGAACCCTTTAGGGCCCCAGTGCCACCGCTTCATTCCAAGGTCTCCACAGACACAAACAAATTAGGACCCATCCCCAGGGCTGTCCATTTCAACTCAGCGTCCTCGGTGTCTCCCCACAGATCCAGGAGATCTAGCCTGTCTTGTTGCTAGGAGACAATTGGAATGCGAGGTGGGCTACCCAGCCATCCATCCTTAGAACCCTGCTCAGAATCATTGGCCTCGACCCAAACAACAGGTCTCAATTGTCCTGCAGAATACTCTATGCAGTTTGGAGCATCTCACAACTCCCATCGTGGGAAAACCCCCATGGCCTCATGATGACCCCCATTCATGAAGGGGCCATCAGCGACAGAAACTCCAACCTGAGCGATCGTCTGATCCTCGCCCTGACTTCAGATGCACGAGATCTAGATTCAGGTCTGTAGATTGTGCCTGCCATTGCCTAACACAGAAACCTAAGCCTAGCTTGTGTTCTAAGACTTTTGTCGTCAGACTACTGGCCCACAAGCCCTCCAGTTTGGCAATCTAGAACTACAATGCAGCACTCTGCCTGCCCTCCTGAAGAAAAACATTGTCCTCTGGGGCTACACAGTAACCCTAAATGAGGATCAACCTGCACCAACCTTGGCTGTACCCCAAATACATAGGCTGACAAGGGCATTAATGCCCTTTGTGACACAGCCTGAGCCTGGACCCCCTGACCCCTCCCAGACAGCTGGCCGCACACTGAGCACATCGAACCGCCATGGCCTTAGGTCGTCATCTCTTCCCAACCTCGGTTTTCAGGTTTCAGAACCTAGACCTTATCTCCAATCACTGCCCAGGGTTGAAGGTGATGCAGAAATCAGAACTCCTTCCCCATGGCAAGAAACCTTGTGGTTGGCATGTTGTCCAACCTTCAGTGTATTTGAAACCAGTGTGGCCCATGAGGCCCCGCCCATGCTCGCGGGCCACATTGGTCACAAACACACATTGTGACCCTCAGGCTGAGCCCAGTCCTCAAGTAAGGCCACTCAGTAGCTGGATGAAGAGATAGCATATTGGGCTTGCAATGCCCCTAGGCCCCAATTTTTAACCATAGTTCGGGTTGTCCCTTCAGTCTTCCCCACGGCTTTGATTTGGAATTCCTCTTTGGTGGGACACCTGAGGTAAGAAAAGTAAAATGAGTCCTCCCATCCCACAGATTGACGAAAAGCAATTGGTAATCGGGCCAAATCCTCAGAGAGGAAGATTCGTCCATGGCCCAGAAGGACTCGCCGTCATTCTACTGCGGTCGCTGATACAAAATCCAGAGACAAAAGCCTGAGCAAGCGCATCAGACTCACACTTTCTTCATATCCTAAAGAGTTTTTCTCATGGTTTGTAGATCGGGCCTGCCATACCTACGTCCCAAAACCTAAGCTGAGTTTGTGTTTTCAGAGTTCTATCCTCAAAATCTTAGGCCACACACCCTCCAGGCTGGGCTCCTGAAGCCACACATTAGGACTGTGCCTACCAATCCATGGGAATTCTGCCCATTCCATGGTCCAAAATCGTACAAATTAGGAGAAACCTCCAAATTCCCTGAGGCCATCCCAATAGTTTTGGTCGCCAGGAACAAACAAGGACTGTCTGACACCAGCTGATAATCGACCTCCACTCATACCATAGATGGATGTCGGCAGAGAAGAAGATTGAACCAGACAGGACCCTAGGCCATAATAGGATCCATTGCTTTGGGTTACAGGCATATGTCCTCAAAAGCCTGATTCCAATACGAGCATAGGGGTCTTCCTGAGTCACCCATCAGAACTCATCTCGTCTCCACAAGGAAACCTGTGCATGGGAGCCATGTCCAAACCTTAGGAGAGTACTTCAAGTTCCCGGTGCCACCGCCCCATTCCAAGGCCCTCATGGACCCAAAAACACATTAGGAACCATCCTCAGGAAAGTCCATTTCAACTCAGCCACCCCGATAGCTCTGGCAGAGCTATCAGATCTAAACTGTCTTGTTGCTAGGAGAAAATTGGAATGCGAGGCGGGCTTCCCAGGCATCGATCCGCGAACGGTGATCTGGAGTCATTCCATATGGGATGTCCTCGAGCTGTCCAACAGGTCTCAATTGTCGCACAGAAGGAATCCTTGAAGGGGGCATCCCACAACTCCCAACGTGGGAAAACCTCAATGGGCTCGAGATGCCGCTCCCTTCATGAAGCGGCCGTCATGCACAGAAACTCCAACCTGAGCCAACGTCTGATCCTCGCCCTGAATTCAGATGCATGAGATATTGGTTCAGATCTGCAGGGGTAACCTGCCGTGCCCTCGCCCTGAAACCCAAGACGAGCTTGTCTTCTCAGACCTCCGTCCTCACACTCCTGGCCCCGAAGCCCTCAAGATTGGCAATTCCGGACCCACAATGCAGCACTCTGCCTGCCCTCTAGAAAAAAAAAATTATTGCCTCATGAGCTGCCCAGGCACCTTAAATGAGGATAAACCTACACAGCACTCGACTTTACAAAAATTATATAGTCTAACTTGGGCAGTAATGCACTGTCGAACACAACCTGAGCCCGGACGTCCTGACCAACACCCAGAAAGCTGACCGCACACTGAGCACAAAAAACCTGCCATGGCCTTAGGTCATCATCTCTTCCCTACCTCAGTTCTCAGGCTTCAGAACCGAGACCTTATCTCCAATCACTGCCCAGGGGTGAGTGTGGTGCAGAAATCAGAACTCCTCCTTACCCATGGCAAGAAACCTTGTGGTTGGCACGTTGTCCAACGTTCAGTGTAGTAGAAACCAGCATTCACCCTGAGGCCCCGCCCATTCGTGAGTGCGACGAGGTCATACACACGCATTGTGACCCTCAGCATGAGTCCTGTCCTCTAGTAAGTCCTCTCAGTGGCTGGACCATTAGATGTCATAATTGGCTTGACATGAACCTAGGCCCCAATTTTTAACCAGATTTCTGATTGTCCAGTCGCCCCTCCCCAGGGCTCTACTCTGGAATCCCTCATTTGGTGGGACAACTGAGGTTAAAAAAGAAAACAACAACAACAACAAAAAAAAAACGGACTTCTTCCAGCCCACAGAATGACCCCAAACTCTGGACGGGGCCCAACCACCAAAGAGTAAGACTCGTCCATTTCCGATGAAGTCATCCAGAAATTCCACGACCATGAGTGACACGATATCCAGAGACAAAAACTTGAGCAGGAGCCTCACACTCGTGCTTCTTTTAAATCCGAAGAGATCTCCTCATGGTCTGTAGATCAGTCCTGCCATACCTATGACCCGAAATATAAGCCGAGTTTGTGTTTTCAGACAAATGTCCAAACATCCCTGGCCTACACAACCTACAGGCTCAGGCCCCTGGAGCCAAACCTGAGGACTGTACTTGCCCTCTCCAAGGGAATTGTGTCTGCCCATTCCAATGGCCACAACCCTTCTAATAGGATAAACCTCCAAAGTCACTGATCCATCTCAATAGTGGTGGCTTCCCAGGAAAAACAGGGTCAATCTGAGCCCAACTGAGCACCTACCTGCACTCAGACCCATAGACAGATGTCCCCAGAGGTAAAAAGGAAAGAACAGGCCCCTAGGCACTAATCAGATCCATTGCTTTGGTTTCCAGGCATCTCTCCTCAGTCGCCTGGATCAAAAGCAGCATATAGCTGTTTCTTGACTCACTCATCAGAAAACATCTCATCTACACATGGGAAACTTGCACGTTGGAGCTGTGTCAAAGCCTCTGTTTAGGAGAACCCTTTAGGGCCCCAGTGCCACCGCTTCATTCCAAGGTCTCCATAGGCACAAAAGCACATTAGGACCCATCCCCAGGGGTGTCCATTTCAACTCAGCGTCCTCGGTTGCTCCCCACAGATCCAGGAGATCTAACCTGTCTTGTTGCTAGGAGACAATTGGAATGCGAGGTTGGCTACCCAGCCATCCATCCTTAGAACCCTGCTCAGAATCATTGGTCTGAGGCCAAACAACAGGTCTCAATTGTCCTGCAGAAGACTCTCTGCAGTTTGGAGCGTCTCACAACTCCCATCATGGGAAAACCCCCATGGCCTCGTTATGCCCTTCCATTCATAAAGGGGCCATCAGGGACAGAAACTCCAACCTGAGCGATCGTCTGATCCTTGCCCTGACTTCAGATGCACGAGATCTCGATTCAGGTCTGTAGATTGTGCCTGCCATGGCCTCACCCAGAAACCTAAGCCTAGCTTGTGTTCTCAGACTTTTGTCGTCAGACTACTGGCCCACAAGCCCTCCAGTTTGGCAATCTAGAACTACAATGCAGCACTCTGCCTGCCCACCAGAAGAAAAACATTGTCCTCTGGGGCTACCCAGTAACCCCAAATGAGGATCAACCTCCACCGACCTTGGCTGTACCCCAAATACATAAGCTTACCAGGGCTCTAATACCCTTTCTGACACAGCCTGAGCCTGGACCCCTGGCCACTCCCAGAGAGCTGGCCGTACACTGAGCACATCGAGCCGCCATGGCCTTAGGTCGTCATCTCTTCCCAACCTCGGTTTTCAGGTTTCAGAACCTAGACCTTATCTCCAATCACTGCCCAGGGTTGAAGGTGATGCAGAAATCAGAACTCCTTCCCCATGGCAAGAAACCTTGTGGTTGGCATGTTGTCCAACCTTCAGTGTAGTTGAAACCAGTGTGGCACATGAGGCCCGGCCCATGCTCGCGGGCCACATTGGTCACAAACACACATTGTGACCCTCAGGCTGAGCCCAGTCCTCAAGTAAGGCCCCTCAGTGGCTGGATGAAGAGATAGCATATTGGTCTTGCAATGCCCCTAGGCCCCAATTTTTAACCATAGTTCGGGTTGTCCCTTCAGTCTTCCCCACGGCTTTGCTATGGAATTCCTCTTTTGGTGGGACACCTGAAGTAACAAATCTGAAATGTGTCCTCCTATCCCACAGATTGACGAAAAGCAATTGGGAATCGGGCCAAATCCTCAGAGAGGTAGATTCGTCCATGGCCCATGAGGCCTCCCCGACATTCCACGGCCGTCGCTGATACAAAATCCAGAGACAAAAGCCTAAGCTAGCGCCTCAGACTCGCATTTTCTTCATAACCTAAAGAGTTCTTCTCATGGTTTATAGATCGGGCCTGCCATACCTACGTCCCCAAACCTAAGCTGAGTTTGTGTTTCCAGACTTCTGTCCTCAAAGTCTTGGGCCACACACCCTCCAGGCTGGGCCGCTGGAGCCACACATTAGGAATGTGCCTACCAATCCATGGGAATTCTGCCCATTCCATGATCCAAAATCGTACAAATTAGGAGAAACCTCCAAAGTCCCTGAGGCCATCCCAATAGTGTAGGTCGTCCGGAACAAACAAGGGCTGTCTGACTCCAGCTGATAATCGACCTCCACTCATACCATAGATGGATGTCCCCAGAGAAGAAGATTGAACCAGACAGGACCCTAGGCCATAATAGGATCAATTGCTTTGGGTTACAGGCATGTGTCCTCAAAAGCCTGATTCCAATACGAGCATAGGGGTTTTCCTGAGGCACCCATCAGAACTCAACTCGTCTCCACAAGGAAACCTGTGCATGGGAGCCATGTCCAAAGCTTAGGAGAGTACTTCAGGGTCAGGTGCCACCGCCCCATTCCAAGGCCCTCATGGACACAAAAACACATTAGGACCCATTTTCAGGAAAGTCCATTTCAACTCAGCCACCCCGGTTGCTCCGGCAGAGCCATCAGATCTAAACTATCTTGTTGCTAGGAGACAATTGGAATGCGAGGTGGGCTTCCCAGGCATCCATCCGCGAACGGTGCTCTGGAGTCATTCCATATGGGATGTCCTGGAGCTGTCCAACAGTTCTCAATTGTCCCGCAGAAGGAATCCTTGAAGGGGGCATCCCACAACTCCCAAAGTGGGAAAACCTCAATGGCCTCGAGATTCCGCTCCCTTCATGAAGCGGCCGTCATGCATAGAAACTCCAACCTGAGCCAATGTCTGATCCTCGCCCTGACTTCAGATGCATGAGATATTTGTTCAGTCTGCAGGGGGTACCTGACGTGCCCTCGCCTTGAAACCCAAGTCTAGCTTGTCTTCTCAAACTTCCATCCTCACACTCCTGGCCCCGAAGCCCTCAAGTTTGGCAATTCCGGACCTACAATGCAGCACTCTGCCTGCCCTCTAGAAAAAAAATTATTGCCTCATGAGCTGCCCAGGCACCTTAAATGAGGATAAACCTACACAGCACTCGACTTTACTCAAATTATATAGTCTAACCTGGGCACTATTGCACTGTCGAACACAACCTGAGCCAGGACCTCCTACCAACACCCAGAAATCTGACCGCACACTGAGCACATAAAACCCGCCAAGGGCTTAGGTCATCATCACTTCCCTACCTCAGTTTTCTGGCTTCAGAACCGAGACCTTATCACCAATCACTGCCCAGGGGTGAGTGTGATGCAGAAATCAGAACTCCTCCTTACCCATGGCAAGAACCCTTGTGGTTGGCACGTTGTCCAACGTTCAGTGTAGGAAAAACCAGCATTCACCCTGAGGCCCCGTCCATTCTTGAGTGTGAAGAGGGCATACACACGCATTGTGACCCTCAGCATGAGTCCTGTCCTCTAGTAAGTCCTCTCAGTGGCTGGACCATTAGATGTCATAATGGGCTTGACATGTCCCTAAGCCCCAATTTTTAACCAGATTTCTGATTATCCGGTTGCCCCTCCCCAGGGCTCTACTCTGGAATCCCTCATTTGGTGGGACACCTGAGGTTAAAAAAGAAAACAACAACAAAAACAAACAAACAAAAAAAAAAAAACGGACTTCTTCCAGCCCACAGAATGACCCCAAACTCTTTGGACGGGGCCCAACCACCAGAGAGTAAGACTCGTCCATTTCCCATGAAGTCACCCAGAAATTCCACGACCATGAGTGACACGATATCCAGAGACAAAAACTTGAGCAGGAGCCTCACAGTCGCGCTTCTTTCAAATCCCGAAGAGACCTCCTCATGGTCTGTAGATCAGTCCTGCCATACCTATGACCCGAAACATAAGCCGAGTCTGTGTTTTCAGACAACTGTCCAAACAGCCCTGGCCTACACAACCTACAGGCTCAGGCCCCTGGAGCCAAACCTGAGGACTGTACTTGCCCGCTCCAAGGGAATTGTGTGTGTCCATTCCAATGGCCACAACCCTTCTAATAGGATAAACCTCCAAAGACCCTGATCCAGGGACAATCTGAGCCCAAATGAGCACCTACCTGCACTCAGACCCATAGACAGATGTCCCCAGAGGAGAAAGGAAAGAACAGGCCCCTAGGCACTAATCAGATCCGTTGCTTTGGTTTCCAGGCATCTCTCCTCAGAGGCCTGGATTTCAAAAGCAGCATATAGCTGTTTCTTGACTCACCCATCAGAAAACATCTCATCTACACATGGGAAACTTGCACGTTGGAGCTGTGTCGAAGCCTCCGTTTAGGAGAACCCTTTAGGGCCCCAGTGCCACCGCTTCATTCCAAGGTCTCCACAGACACAAACAAATTAGGACCCATCCCCAGGGCTGTCCATTTCAACTCAGCGTCCTCGGTGTCTCCCCACAGATCCAGGAGATCTAGCCTGTCTTGTTGCTAGGAGACAATTGGAATGCGAGGTGGGCTACCCAGCCATCCATCCTTAGAACCCTGCTCAGAATCATTGGCCTCGACCCAAACAACAGGTCTCAATTGTCCTGCAGAATACTCTATGCAGTTTGGAGCATCTCACAACTCCCATCGTGGGAAAACCCCCATGGCCTCATGATGACCCCCATTCATGAAGGGGCCATCAGCGACAGAAACTCCAACCTGAGCGATCGTCTGATCCTCGCCCTGACTTCAGATGCACGAGATCTAGATTCAGGTCTGTAGATTGTGCCTGCCATTGCCTAACACAGAAACCTAAGCCTAGCTTGTGTTCTAAGACTTTTGTCGTCAGACTACTGGCCCACAAGCCCTCCAGTTTGGCAATCTAGAACTACAATGCAGCACTCTGCCTGCCCTCCTGAAGAAAAACATTGTCCTCTGGGGCTACACAGTAACCCTAAATGAGGATCAACCTGCACCAACCTTGGCTGTACCCCAAATACATAGGCTGACAAGGGCATTAATGCCCTTTGTGACACAGCCTGAGCCTGGACCCCCTGACCCCTCCCAGACAGCTGGCCGCACACTGAGCACATCGAACCGCCATGGCCTTAGGTCGTCATCTCTTCCCAACCTCGGTTTTCAGGTTTCAGAACCTAGACCTTATCTCCAATCACTGCCCAGGGTTGAAGGTGATGCAGAAATCAGAACTCCTTCCCCATGGCAAGAAACCTTGTGGTTGGCATGTTGTCCAACCTTCAGTGTATTTGAAACCAGTGTGGCCCATGAGGCCCCGCCCATGCTCGCGGGCCACATTGGTCACAAACACACATTGTGACCCTCAGGCTGAGCCCAGTCCTCAAGTAAGGCCACTCAGTAGCTGGATGAAGAGATAGCATATTGGGCTTGCAATGCCCCTAGGCCCCAATTTTTAACCATAGTTCGGGTTGTCCCTTCAGTCTTCCCCACGGCTTTGATTTGGAATTCCTCTTTGGTGGGACACCTGAGGTAAGAAAAGTAAAATGAGTCCTCCCATCCCACAGATTGACGAAAAGCAATTGGTAATCGGGCCAAATCCTCAGAGAGGAAGATTCGTCCATGGCCCAGAAGGACTCGCCGTCATTCTACTGCGGTCGCTGATACAAAATCCAGAGACAAAAGCCTGAGCAAGCGCATCAGACTCACACTTTCTTCATATCCTAAAGAGTTTTTCTCATGGTTTGTAGATCGGGCCTGCCATACCTACGTCCCAAAACCTAAGCTGAGTTTGTGTTTTCAGAGTTCTATCCTCAAAATCTTAGGCCACACACCCTCCAGGCTGGGCTCCTGAAGCCACACATTAGGACTGTGCCTACCAATCCATGGGAATTCTGCCCATTCCATGGTCCAAAATCGTACAAATTAGGAGAAACCTCCAAATTCCCTGAGGCCATCCCAATAGTTTTGGTCGCCAGGAACAAACAAGGACTGTCTGACACCAGCTGATAATCGACCTCCACTCATACCATAGATGGATGTCGGCAGAGAAGAAGATTGAACCAGACAGGACCCTAGGCCATAATAGGATCCATTGCTTTGGGTTACAGGCATATGTCCTCAAAAGCCTGATTCCAATACGAGCATAGGGGTCTTCCTGAGTCACCCATCAGAACTCATCTCGTCTCCACAAGGAAACCTGTGCATGGGAGCCATGTCCAAACCTTAGGAGAGTACTTCAAGTTCCCGGTGCCACCGCCCCATTCCAAGGCCCTCATGGACCCAAAAACACATTAGGAACCATCCTCAGGAAAGTCCATTTCAACTCAGCCACCCCGATAGCTCTGGCAGAGCTATCAGATCTAAACTGTCTTGTTGCTAGGAGAAAATTGGAATGCGAGGCGGGCTTCCCAGGCATCGATCCGCGAACGGTGATCTGGAGTCATTCCATATGGGATGTCCTCGAGCTGTCCAACAGGTCTCAATTGTCGCACAGAAGGAATCCTTGAAGGGGGCATCCCACAACTCCCAACGTGGGAAAACCTCAATGGGCTCGAGATGCCGCTCCCTTCATGAAGCGGCCGTCATGCACAGAAACTCCAACCTGAGCCAACGTCTGATCCTCGCCCTGAATTCAGATGCATGAGATATTGGTTCAGATCTGCAGGGGTAACCTGCCGTGCCCTCGCCCTGAAACCCAAGACGAGCTTGTCTTCTCAGACCTCCGTCCTCACACTCCTGGCCCCGAAGCCCTCAAGATTGGCAATTCCGGACCCACAATGCAGCACTCTGCCTGCCCTCTAGAAAAAAAAAATTATTGCCTCATGAGCTGCCCAGGCACCTTAAATGAGGATAAACCTACACAGCACTCGACTTTACAAAAATTATATAGTCTAACTTGGGCAGTAATGCACTGTCGAACACAACCTGAGCCCGGACGTCCTGACCAACACCCAGAAAGCTGACCGCACACTGAGCACAAAAAACCTGCCATGGCCTTAGGTCATCATCTCTTCCCTACCTCAGTTCTCAGGCTTCAGAACCGAGACCTTATCTCCAATCACTGCCCAGGGGTGAGTGTGGTGCAGAAATCAGAACTCCTCCTTACCCATGGCAAGAAACCTTGTGGTTGGCACGTTGTCCAACGTTCAGTGTAGTAGAAACCAGCATTCACCCTGAGGCCCCGCCCATTCGTGAGTGCGACGAGGTCATACACACGCATTGTGACCCTCAGCATGAGTCCTGTCCTCTAGTAAGTCCTCTCAGTGGCTGGACCATTAGATGTCATAATTGGCTTGACATGAACCTAGGCCCCAATTTTTAACCAGATTTCTGATTGTCCAGTCGCCCCTCCCCAGGGCTCTACTCTGGAATCCCTCATTTGGTGGGACAACTGAGGTTAAAAAAGAAAACAACAACAACAACAAAAAAAAAACGGACTTCTTCCAGCCCACAGAATGACCCCAAACTCTGGACGGGGCCCAACCACCAAAGAGTAAGACTCGTCCATTTCCGATGAAGTCATCCAGAAATTCCACGACCATGAGTGACACGATATCCAGAGACAAAAACTTGAGCAGGAGCCTCACACTCGTGCTTCTTTTAAATCCGAAGAGATCTCCTCATGGTCTGTAGATCAGTCCTGCCATACCTATGACCCGAAATATAAGCCGAGTTTGTGTTTTCAGACAAATGTCCAAACATCCCTGGCCTACACAACCTACAGGCTCAGGCCCCTGGAGCCAAACCTGAGGACTGTACTTGCCCTCTCCAAGGGAATTGTGTCTGCCCATTCCAATGGCCACAACCCTTCTAATAGGATAAACCTCCAAAGTCACTGATCCATCTCAATAGTGGTGGCTTCCCAGGAAAAACAGGGTCAATCTGAGCCCAACTGAGCACCTACCTGCACTCAGACCCATAGACAGATGTCCCCAGAGGTAAAAAGGAAAGAACAGGCCCCTAGGCACTAATCAGATCCATTGCTTTGGTTTCCAGGCATCTCTCCTCAGTCGCCTGGATCAAAAGCAGCATATAGCTGTTTCTTGACTCACTCATCAGAAAACATCTCATCTACACATGGGAAACTTGCACGTTGGAGCTGTGTCAAAGCCTCTGTTTAGGAGAACCCTTTAGGGCCCCAGTGCCACCGCTTCATTCCAAGGTCTCCATAGGCACAAAAGCACATTAGGACCCATCCCCAGGGGTGTCCATTTCAACTCAGCGTCCTCGGTTGCTCCCCACAGATCCAGGAGATCTAACCTGTCTTGTTGCTAGGAGACAATTGGAATGCGAGGTTGGCTACCCAGCCATCCATCCTTAGAACCCTGCTCAGAATCATTGGCCTCGACCCAAACAACAGGTCTCAATTGTCCTGCAGAAGACTCTCTGCAGTTTGGAGCGTCTAACAACTCCCATCATGGGAAAACCCCCATGGCCTCGTTATGCCCTTCCATTCATAAAGGGGCCATCAGGGACAGAAACTCCAACCTGAGCGATCGTCTGATCTTCGCCCTGACTTCAGATGCACGAGATCTCGATTCAGGTCTGTAGATTGTGCCTGCCATGGCCTCACCCAGAAACCTAAGCCTAGCTTGTGTTCTCAGACTTTTGTCGTCAGACTACTGGCCCACAAGCCCTCCAGTTTGGCAATCTAGAACTACAATGCAGCACTCTGCCTGCCCACCAGAAGAAAAACATTGTCCTCTGGGGCTACCCAGTAACCCCAAATGAGGATCAACCTCCACCGACCTTGGCTGTACCCCAAATACATAAGCTTACCAGGGCTCTAATACCCTTTCTGACACAGCCTGAGCCTGGACCCCTGGCCACTCCCAGAGAGCTGGCCGTACACTGAGCACATCGAGCCGCCATGGCCTTAGGTCGTCATCTCTTCCCAACCTCGGTTTTCAGGTTTCAGAACCTAGACCTTATCTCCAATCACTGCCCAGGGTTGAAGGTGATGCAGAAATCAGAACTCCTTCCCCATGGCAAGAAACCTTGTGGTTGGCATGTTGTCCAACCTTCAGTGTAGTTGAAACCAGTGTGGCACATGAGGCCCGGCCCATGCTCGCGGGCCACATTGGTCACAAACACACATTGTGACCCTCAGGCTGAGCCCAGTCCTCAAGTAAGGCCCCTCAGTGGCTGGATGAAGAGATAGCATATTGGTCTTGCAATGCCCCTAGGCCCCAATTTTTAACCATAGTTCGGGTTGTCCCTTCAGTCTTCCCCACGGCTTTGCTATGGAATTCCTCTTTTGGTGGGACACCTGAAGTAACAAATCTGAAATGTGTCCTCCTATCCCACAGATTGACGAAAAGCAATTGGGAATCGGGCCAAATCCTCAGAGAGGTAGATTCGTCCATGGCCCATGAGGCCTCCCCGACATTCCACGGCCGTCGCTGATACAAAATCCAGAGACAAAAGCCTAAGCTAGCGCCTCAGACTCGCATTTTCTTCATAACCTAAAGAGTTCTTCTCATGGTTTATAGATCGGGCCTGCCATACCTACGTCCCCAAACCTAAGCTGAGTTTGTGTTTCCAGACTTCTGTCCTCAAAGTCTTGGGCCACACACCCTCCAGGCTGGGCCGCTGGAGCCACACATTAGGACTGTGCCTACCAATCCATGGGAATTCTGCCCATTCCATGATCCAAAATCGTACAAATTAGGAGAAACCTCCAAAGTCCCTGAGGCCATCCCAATAGTGTAGGTCGTCCGGAACAAACAAGGGCTGTCTGACTCCAGCTGATAATCGACCTCCACTCATACCATAGATGGATGTCCCCAGAGAAGAAGATTGAACCAGACAGGACCCTAGGCCATAATAGGATCAATTGCTTTGGGTTACAGGCATGTGTCCTCAAAAGCCTGATTCCAATACGAGCATAGGGGTTTTCCTGAGGCACCCATCAGAACTCAACTCGTCTCCACAAGGAAACCTGTGCATGGGAGCCATGTCCAAAGCTTAGGAGAGTACTTCAGGGTCAGGTGCCACCGCCCCATTCCAAGGCCCTCATGGACACAAAAACACATTAGGACCCATTTTCAGGAAAGTCCATTTCAACTCAGCCACCCCGGTTGCTCCGGCAGAGCCATCAGATCTAAACTATCTTGTTGCTAGGAGACAATTGGAATGCGAGGTGGGCTTCCCAGGCATCCATCCGCGAACGGTGCTCTGGAGTCATTCCATATGGGATGTCCTGGAGCTGTCCAACAGTTCTCAATTGTCCCGCAGAAGGAATCCTTGAAGGGGGCATCCCACAACTCCCAAAGTGGGAAAACCTCAATGGCCTCGAGATTCCGCTCCCTTCATGAAGCGGCCGTCATGCATAGAAACTCCAACCTGAGCCAATGTCTGATCCTCGCCCTGACTTCAGATGCATGAGATATTTGTTCAGTCTGCAGGGGGTACCTGACGTGCCCTCGCCTTGAAACCCAAGTCTAGCTTGTCTTCTCAAACTTCCATCCTCACACTCCTGGCCCCGAAGCCCTCAAGTTTGGCAATTCCGGACCTACAATGCAGCACTCTGCCTGCCCTCTAGAAAAAAAATTATTGCCTCATGAGCTGCCCAGGCACCTTAAATGAGGATAAACCTACACAGCACTCGACTTTACTCAAATTATATAGTCTAACCTGGGCACTATTGCACTGTCGAACACAACCTGAGCCAGGACCTCCTACCAACACCCAGAAATCTGACCGCACACTGAGCACATAAAACCCGCCAAGGGCTTAGGTCATCATCACTTCCCTACCTCAGTTTTCTGGCTTCAGAACCGAGACCTTATCACCAATCACTGCCCAGGGGTGAGTGTGATGCAGAAATCAGAACTCCTCCTTACCCATGGCAAGAACCCTTGTGGTTGGCACGTTGTCCAACGTTCAGTGTAGGAAAAACCAGCATTCACCCTGAGGCCCCGTCCATTCTTGAGTGTGAAGAGGGCATACACACGCATTGTGACCCTCAGCATGAGTCCTGTCCTCTAGTAAGTCCTCTCAGTGGCTGGACCATTAGATGTCATAATGGGCTTGACATGTCCCTAAGCCCCAATTTTTAACCAGATTTCTGATTATCCGGTTGCCCCTCCCCAGGGCTCTACTCTGGAATCCCTCATTTGGTGGGACACCTGAGGTTAAAAAAGAAAACAACAACAAAAACAAACAAACAAAAAAAAAAAAAACGGACTTCTTCCAGCCCACAGAATGACCCCAAACTCTTTGGACGGGGCCCAACCACCAGAGAGTAAGACTCGTCCATTTCCCATGAAGTCACCCAGAAATTCCACGACCATGAGTGACACGATATCCAGAGACAAAAACTTGAGCAGGAGCCTCACAGTCGCGCTTCTTTCAAATCCCGAAGAGACCTCCTCATGGTCTGTAGATCAGTCCTGCCATACCTATGACCCGAAACATAAGCCGAGTCTGTGTTTTCAGACAACTGTCCAAACAGCCCTGGCCTACACAACCTACAGGCTCAGGCCCCTGGAGCCAAACCTGAGGACTGTACTTGCCCGCTCCAAGGGAATTGTGTGTGTCCATTCCAATGGCCACAACCCTTCTAATAGGATAAACCTCCAAAGACCCTGATCCAGGGACAATCTGAGCCCAAATGAGCACCTACCTGCACTCAGACCCATAGACAGATGTCCCCAGAGGAGAAAGGAAAGAACAGGCCCCTAGGCACTAATCAGATCCGTTGCTTTGGTTTCCAGGCATCTCTCCTCAGAGGCCTGGATTTCAAAAGCAGCATATAGCTGTTTCTTGACTCACCCATCAGAAAACATCTCATCTACACATGGGAAACTTGCACGTTGGAGCTGTGTCGAAGCCTCCGTTTAGGAGAACCCTTTAGGGCCCCAGTGCCACCGCTTCATTCCAAGGTCTCCACAGACACAAACAAATTAGGACCCATCCCCAGGGCTGTCCATTTCAACTCAGCGTCCTCGGTGTCTCCCCACAGATCCAGGAGATCTAGCCTGTCTTGTTGCTAGGAGACAATTGGAATGCGAGGTGGGCTACCCAGCCATCCATCCTTAGAACCCTGCTCAGAATCATTGGCCTCGACCCAAACAACAGGTCTCAATTGTCCTGCAGAATACTCTATGCAGTTTGGAGCATCTCACAACTCCCATCGTGGGAAAACCCCCATGGCCTCATGATGACCCCCATTCATGAAGGGGCCATCAGCGACAGAAACTCCAACCTGAGCGATCGTCTGATCCTCGCCCTGACTTCAGATGCACGAGATCTAGATTCAGGTCTGTAGATTGTGCCTGCCATTGCCTAACACAGAAACCTAAGCCTAGCTTGTGTTCTAAGACTTTTGTCGTCAGACTACTGGCCCACAAGCCCTCCAGTTTGGCAATCTAGAACTACAATGCAGCACTCTGCCTGCCCTCCTGAAGAAAAACATTGTCCTCTGGGGCTACACAGTAACCCTAAATGAGGATCAACCTGCACCAACCTTGGCTGTACCCCAAATACATAGGCTGACAAGGGCATTAATGCCCTTTGTGACACAGCCTGAGCCTGGACCCCCTGACCCCTCCCAGACAGCTGGCCGCACACTGAGCACATCGAACCGCCATGGCCTTAGGTCGTCATCTCTTCCCAACCTCGGTTTTCAGGTTTCAGAACCTAGACCTTATCTCCAATCACTGCCCAGGGTTGAAGGTGATGCAGAAATCAGAACTCCTTCCCCATGGCAAGAAACCTTGTGGTTGGCATGTTGTCCAACCTTCAGTGTATTTGAAACCAGTGTGGCCCATGAGGCCCCGCCCATGCTCGCGGGCCACATTGGTCACAAACACACATTGTGACCCTCAGGCTGAGCCCAGTCCTCAAGTAAGGCCACTCAGTAGCTGGATGAAGAGATAGCATATTGGGCTTGCAATGCCCCTAGGCCCCAATTTTTAACCATAGTTCGGGTTGTCCCTTCAGTCTTCCCCACGGCTTTGATTTGGAATTCCTCTTTGGTGGGACACCTGAGGTAAGAAAAGTAAAATGAGTCCTCCCATCCCACAGATTGACGAAAAGCAATTGGTAATCGGGCCAAATCCTCAGAGAGGAAGATTCGTCCATGGCCCAGAAGGACTCGCCGTCATTCTACTGCGGTCGCTGATACAAAATCCAGAGACAAAAGCCTGAGCAAGCGCATCAGACTCACACTTTCTTCATATCCTAAAGAGTTTTTCTCATGGTTTGTAGATCGGGCCTGCCATACCTACGTCCCAAAACCTAAGCTGAGTTTGTGTTTTCAGAGTTCTATCCTCAAAATCTTAGGCCACACACCCTCCAGGCTGGGCTCCTGAAGCCACACATTAGGACTGTGCCTACCAATCCATGGGAATTCTGCCCATTCCATGGTCCAAAATCGTACAAATTAGGAGAAACCTCCAAATTCCCTGAGGCCATCCCAATAGTTTTGGTCGCCAGGAACAAACAAGGACTGTCTGACACCAGCTGATAATCGACCTCCACTCATACCATAGATGGATGTCGGCAGAGAAGAAGATTGAACCAGACAGGACCCTAGGCCATAATAGGATCCATTGCTTTGGGTTACAGGCATATGTCCTCAAAAGCCTGATTCCAATACGAGCATAGGGGTCTTCCTGAGTCACCCATCAGAACTCATCTCGTCTCCACAAGGAAACCTGTGCATGGGAGCCATGTCCAAACCTTAGGAGAGTACTTCAAGTTCCCGGTGCCACCGCCCCATTCCAAGGCCCTCATGGACCCAAAAACACATTAGGAACCATCCTCAGGAAAGTCCATTTCAACTCAGCCACCCCGATAGCTCTGGCAGAGCTATCAGATCTAAACTGTCTTGTTGCTAGGAGAAAATTGGAATGCGAGGCGGGCTTCCCAGGCATCGATCCGCGAACGGTGATCTGGAGTCATTCCATATGGGATGTCCTCGAGCTGTCCAACAGGTCTCAATTGTCGCACAGAAGGAATCCTTGAAGGGGGCATCCCACAACTCCCAACGTGGGAAAACCTCAATGGGCTCGAGATGCCGCTCCCTTCATGAAGCGGCCGTCATGCACAGAAACTCCAACCTGAGCCAACGTCTGATCCTCGCCCTGAATTCAGATGCATGAGATATTGGTTCAGATCTGCAGGGGTAACCTGCCGTGCCCTCGCCCTGAAACCCAAGACGAGCTTGTCTTCTCAGACCTCCGTCCTCACACTCCTGGCCCCGAAGCCCTCAAGATTGGCAATTCCGGACCCACAATGCAGCACTCTGCCTGCCCTCTAGAAAAAAAAAATTATTGCCTCATGAGCTGCCCAGGCACCTTAAATGAGGATAAACCTACACAGCACTCGACTTTACAAAAATTATATAGTCTAACTTGGGCAGTAATGCACTGTCGAACACAACCTGAGCCCGGACGTCCTGACCAACACCCAGAAAGCTGACCGCACACTGAGCACAAAAAACCTGCCATGGCCTTAGGTCATCATCTCTTCCCTACCTCAGTTCTCAGGCTTCAGAACCGAGACCTTATCTCCAATCACTGCCCAGGGGTGAGTGTGGTGCAGAAATCAGAACTCCTCCTTACCCATGGCAAGAAACCTTGTGGTTGGCACGTTGTCCAACGTTCAGTGTAGTAGAAACCAGCATTCACCCTGAGGCCCCGCCCATTCGTGAGTGCGACGAGGTCATACACACGCATTGTGACCCTCAGCATGAGTCCTGTCCTCTAGTAAGTCCTCTCAGTGGCTGGACCATTAGATGTCATAATTGGCTTGACATGAACCTAGGCCCCAATTTTTAACCAGATTTCTGATTGTCCAGTCGCCCCTCCCCAGGGCTCTACTCTGGAATCCCTCATTTGGTGGGACAACTGAGGTTAAAAAAGAAAACAACAACAACAACAAAAAAAAAACGGACTTCTTCCAGCCCACAGAATGACCCCAAACTCTGGACGGGGCCCAACCACCAAAGAGTAAGACTCGTCCATTTCCGATGAAGTCATCCAGAAATTCCACGACCATGAGTGACACGATATCCAGAGACAAAAACTTGAGCAGGAGCCTCACACTCGTGCTTCTTTTAAATCCGAAGAGATCTCCTCATGGTCTGTAGATCAGTCCTGCCATACCTATGACCCGAAATATAAGCCGAGTTTGTGTTTTCAGACAAATGTCCAAACATCCCTGGCCTACACAACCTACAGGCTCAGGCCCCTGGAGCCAAACCTGAGGACTGTACTTGCCCTCTCCAAGGGAATTGTGTCTGCCCATTCCAATGGCCACAACCCTTCTAATAGGATAAACCTCCAAAGTCACTGATCCATCTCAATAGTGGTGGCTTCCCAGGAAAAACAGGGTCAATCTGAGCCCAACTGAGCACCTACCTGCACTCAGACCCATAGACAGATGTCCCCAGAGGTAAAAAGGAAAGAACAGGCCCCTAGGCACTAATCAGATCCATTGCTTTGGTTTCCAGGCATCTCTCCTCAGTCGCCTGGATCAAAAGCAGCATATAGCTGTTTCTTGACTCACTCATCAGAAAACATCTCATCTACACATGGGAAACTTGCACGTTGGAGCTGTGTCAAAGCCTCTGTTTAGGAGAACCCTTTAGGGCCCCAGTGCCACCGCTTCATTCCAAGGTCTCCATAGGCACAAAAGCACATTAGGACCCATCCCCAGGGGTGTCCATTTCAACTCAGCGTCCTCGGTTGCTCCCCACAGATCCAGGAGATCTAACCTGTCTTGTTGCTAGGAGACAATTGGAATGCGAGGTTGGCTACCCAGCCATCCATCCTTAGAACCCTGCTCAGAATCATTGGCCTCGACCCAAACAACAGGTCTCAATTGTCCTGCAGAAGACTCTCTGCAGTTTGGAGCGTCTAACAACTCCCATCATGGGAAAACCCCCATGGCCTCGTTATGCCCTTCCATTCATAAAGGGGCCATCAGGGACAGAAACTCCAACCTGAGCGATCGTCTGATCTTCGCCCTGACTTCAGATGCACGAGATCTCGATTCAGGTCTGTAGATTGTGCCTGCCATGGCCTCACCCAGAAACCTAAGCCTAGCTTGTGTTCTCAGACTTTTGTCGTCAGACTACTGGCCCACAAGCCCTCCAGTTTGGCAATCTAGAACTACAATGCAGCACTCTGCCTGCCCACCAGAAGAAAAACATTGTCCTCTGGGGCTACCCAGTAACCCCAAATGAGGATCAACCTCCACCGACCTTGGCTGTACCCCAAATACATAAGCTTACCAGGGCACTAATACCCTTTCTGACACAGCCTGAGCCTGGACCCCTGGCCCCTCCCAGACAGCTGGCCGTACACTGAGCACATCGAGCCGCCATGGCCTTAGGTCGTCATCTCTTCCCAACCTCGGTTTTCAGGTTTCAGAACCTAGACCTTATCTCCAATCACTGCCCAGGGTTGAAGGTGATGCAGAAATCAGAACTCCTTCCCCATGGCAAGAAACCTTGTGGTTGGCATGTTGTCCAACCTTCAGTGTAGTTGAAACCAGTGTGGCCCATTAGGCCCGGGCCATGCTCGTGGGCCACATTGGTCACAAACACACATTGTGACCCTCAGGCTGAGCCCAGTCCTCAAGTAAGGCCCCTCAGTGGCTGGATGAAGAGATAGCATATTGGTCTTGCAATGCCCCTAGGCCCCAATTTTTAACCATATTTCGGGTTGTCCCTTCAGTCTTCCCCACGGCTTTGCTATGGAATTCCTCTTTTGGTGGGACACCTGAAGTAACAAATCTGAAATGTGTCCTCCTATCCCACAGATTGACGAAAAGCAATTGGGAATCGGGCCAAATCCTCAGAGAGCTAGATTCGTCCATGGCCCATGAGGCCTCCCCGACATTCCACGGCCGTCGCTGATACAAAATCCAGAGACAAAAGCCTAAGCTAGCGCCTCAGACTCGCACTTTCTTCATATCCTAAAGAGTTCTTCTCATGGTTTATAGATCGGGCCTGCCATACCTACGTCCCCAAACCTAAGCTGAGTTTGTGTTTCCAGACTTCTGTCCTCAAAGTCTTGGGCCACACACCCTCCAGGCTGGGCCGCTGGAGCCACACATTAGGAATGTGCCTACCAATCCATGGGAATTCTGCCCATTCCATGGTCCAAAATCGTACAAATTAGGAGAAACCTCCAAAGTCCCTGAGGCCATCCCAATAGTGTAGGTCGCCCGGAACAAACAAGGGCTGTCTGACTCCAGCTGATAATCGACCTCCACTCATACCATAGATGGATGTCCCCAGAGAAGAAGATTAAACCAGACAGGACCCTAGGCCATAATAGGATCAATTGCTTTGGGTTACAGGCATGTGGTTTCAAAAGCCTGATTCCAATACGAGCATAGGGGTTTTCCTGAGGCACCCATCAGAACTCATCTCGTCTCCACAAGGAAACCTGTGCATGGGAGCCATGTCCAAAGCTTAGGAGAGTACTTCAGGGTCCCGGTGCCACCGCCCCATTCCAAGGCCCTCATGGACCCAAAAACACATTAGGACCCATCCTCAGGAAAGTCCGTTTCGCAGCCACCCCGATTGCTCCGGCAGAGCCATCAGATCTAAACTGTCTTGTTGCTAGGAGACAATTGGAATGCTAGGCGGGCTTCCCAGGCATCCATCCGCGAACGGTGCTCTGGAGTCATTCCATATGGGATGTCCTGGAGCTGTCCAACTGGTCTCAATTGTCCCGCAGAAGGAATCTTTGAAGGGGGCATCCCACGACTCCCAACGTGGGAAAACCTCAATGGCCTCGAGATGCCGCTCCCTTTATGAAGCGGCCGTCATGCACAGAAACTCCGACCTGAGCCAACGTCTGATCCTCGCCCTGACTTCAGATGCATGAGATATTGGTTCAGATCTGCAGGGGTAACCTGCCGTGCCCTCGCCCTGAAACCCAAGTCTAGCTTGTCTTCTCAGACTTCCGTCCTCACACTCCTGGCCCCGAAGCCCTCAAGTTTGGCAATTCCGGACCCACAATGCAGCACTCTGCCTGCCCTCTAGAAAAAAAAAAATTATTACCTCATGAGCTGCCCAGGCACCTTAAATGAGGATCAACCTACACAGCACTCGACTTTACAAAAATTATATAGTCTAACTTGGGCACTAATGCACTGTCGAACACAACCTGAGCCCGGACCTCCTGACCAACACCCAGAAAGCTGACCGCACACTGAGCACATAAAACCTGCCATGGCCTTAGGTCATCATCTCTTCCCTACCTCAGTTCTCAGGCTTCAGAACCGAGACCTTATCTCCAATCACTGCCCAGGGGTGAGTGTGATGCAGAAATCAGAACTCCTCCTTACCCATGGCAGAACCCTTGTGGTTGGCACGTTGTCCAACGTTCAGTGTAGGAGAAACCAGCATTCACCCTGAGGCCCCGCCCATTCTTGAGTGCGACGAGGGCATAGACACGCATTGTGACCCTCAGCATGAGTCCTGTCCTCTATTAAATCCTCTCAGTGGCTGGACCATTAGATGTCATAATGGGCTTGACATGTCCCTAGGCCCCAATTTTTAACCAGATTTCTGATTGTCCAGTCTCCCCTCCCCAGGGCTCTACTCTGGAATCCCTCATTTGGTGGGACACCTGAGGTTAAAAAAGAAAACAACAACAACAACAACAACAACAAAATAAACGGACTTATTCCAGCCCACAGAATGACCCCAAACTCTTTCGACGGGGCCAAACCACCAGAGAGTAAGACTTGTCCATTTCCCATGAGGTCACCAGAAATTCCACGCCCATGAGTGACACGATATCCAGAGACAAAAACTTGAGCAGGAGCCTCACAGTCGCGCTTCTTTCAAATCCCGAAGAGACCTCCTCATGGTCTGTAGATCAGTCCTGCCATACCTATGACCCAAAACATAAGCCGAGTCTGTGTTTTCAGACAACTGTCCAAACAGCCCTGGCCTACACAACCTACAGGCTCAGGCCCCTGGAGCCAAACCTGAGGACTGTAATTGCCCTCTCCAAAGGAATTGTGTGTGCCCATTCCAATGGCCACAAGCCTTCTAATAGGATAAACCTCCAAATCCCTGATCCATCTCAATAGTGGTGGCTTCCCAGGAAAAACAGGGGCAATCTGAGCCCAACTGAGCACCTACCTGCACTCAGACCCATAGACAGATGTCCCCAGAGGTAAAAAGGAAAGAACAGGCCCCTAGGCACTAATCAGATCCATTGCTTTGGTTGCCAGGCATCTCTCCTCAGTGGCCTGCATCAAAAGCAGCATATAGCTGTTTCTTGACTCACCCATCAGAAAACATCTCATCTAAACATGGGAAACTTGCACGTTGGAGCTGTGTCAAAGCCTCTGTTTAGGAGAACCCTTTAGGGCCCCAGTGCCACCGCTTCATTCCAAGGTCTCCATAGGTACAAAAGCACATTAGGACCCATCCCCAGGGGTGTCCATTTCAACTCAGCGTCCTCGGTTGCTCCCCACAGATCCAGGAGATCTAACCTGTCTTGTTGCTAGGAGACAATTGGAATGCGAGGTGGGCTACCCAGCCATCCATCCTTAGAACCCTGCTCAGAATCATTGGTCTGGAGCCAAACAACAGGTCTCAATTGTCCTGCAGAAGACTCTCTGCAGTTTGGAGCGTCTCACAACTCCCATCATGGGAAAACCCCCATGGCCTCGTTATGCCCTTCCATTCATAAAGGGGCCATCAGGGACAGAAACTCCAACCTGAGCGATCATCTGATCCTCGCCCTGACTTCAGATGCACGAGATCTCGATTCAGGTCTGTAGATTGTGCCTGCCATGGCCTCACCAAAAAACCTAAGCCTAGCTTGTGTTCTCAGACTTTTGTCGTCAGACTACTGGCTCACAAGCCCTCCAGTTTGGCAATCTAGAACTACAATGCAGCACTCTGCCTGCCCACCAGAAGAAAAACATTGTCCTCTGGGGCTACCCAGTAACCCTAAATGAGGATCAACCTCCACCGACCTTGGCTGTACCCCAAATACATAAGCTTACCAGGGCACTAATACCCTTTCTGACACAACCTGAGTCTGGACCCCTGGCCCCTCCCAGACAGCTGGCCGCACACTGAGCACATCGAGCCACCATGGCCTTAGGTCGTCATCTCTTCCCAACCTCGGTTTTCAGGTTTCAGAACCTAGACCTTATCTCCAATCACTGCCCAGGGTTGAAGGTGATGCAGAAATCAGAACTCCTTCCCCATGGCAAGAAACCTTGTGGTTGGCATGTTGTCCAACCTTCAGTGTAGTTGAAACCAGTGTGGCCCATGAGGCCCCGCCCATGCTCGCGGGCCACATTGGTCACAAACACACATTGTGACCCTCAGGCTGAGCCCAGTCCTCAAGTAAGGCCACTCAGTGGCTGGATGAAGAGATAGCATATTGGGCTTGCCATGCCTTTAGGCCCCAATTTTTAACCATAGTTCGATTTGTCCCTTCAGTCTTCCCCACGGCTATGCTTTGGAATTTCTCTTTTGGTGGGACACCTGAGGTAACAAAACTGAAATGAGTCCTCCCATCCCACAGATTGACGAAAAGCAATTGTAATCGGGCCAAATCCTCAGAGAGGAGGATTCGTCCATGGCCCATGTGGCCTCCCCGACATTCCACGGCCATTGCTGATACAAAATCCAGAGACAAAAGCCTGAGCAAGCACCTCAGACTCGCACTTTCTTTATATCCTGAAGAGTTCTTCTCATGGTTTGTAGATCGGGCCTGCCATACCTACGTCCCCAAACCTAAGCTGAGTTTGTGTTTTCAGACTTCTGTCCTCAAAGTCTTGGGCCACGCACCCTCCAGGCTGGGCTTCTGGAGCCACACATTAGGACTGTGCCTACCAATCCATGGGAATTCTGCCCATTCCATGGTCCAAAATCGTACATATTAGGAGAAACCTCCAAAGTCCCTGAGGCCATCCCAATAGTGTAGGTCGCCCGGAACAAACAAGGGCTGTCTGACACCAGCTGATAATCGACCTCCACTCATACCATAAATGGATGTCCCCAGAGAAGAAGATTGAACCAGACAGGACCCTAGGCCATAATAGGAACCATGGCTTTGGGTTACAGGCATGTGTCCTCAAAAGCCTGATTCCAATACGAGCATAGGGGTCTTCCTGAGGCACCCATCAGAACTCGTCTCGTCTCCACAAGGAAACCTGTGCATGGGAGCCATGTCCAAATTTTAGGAGAGTACTTCAGGTTCCCGGTGCCACCGCCCCATTCCAAGGCTCTCATGGACACAAAAACACATTAGGACCCATCCTCAGGAAAGTCGATTTCAACTCAGCCACCCCGGTTGCTCTGGCAGAGCCATCAGATCTAAACTGTCTTGATGCTAGGAGACAATTGGAATGCGGGGCGGGCTTCCCAGGCATCCATCCGCGAATGGTGCTCTGGAGTCATTCCATATGGGATGACCTGGAGCTGTCCAACAGGTCTCAATTGTCCCGCAGACGGAATCCTTGAAGGGGGCATCCCACAACTCCCAACGTGGGAAAACCTCAATGGCCTCGAGATTCCGCTCCCTTCATGAAGCGGCCGTCATGCACAGAAAATCCAACCTGAGGCAACGTCTGATCCTCGCCCTGACATCAGATGCATGAGATATTGGTTCAGATCTGCAGGGGGTACCTCCGTGCCCTCGCCCTGAAACCCAAGTCTAGCTTGTCTTCTCAAACTTCCATCCTCACACTCCTGGCCCCGAAGCCCTCAAGTTTGGCAATTCCGACCCACAATGCAGCACTCTGCCTGCCCTCTAGAAAAAAAATTATTGCCTCATGAGCTGCCCAGGCACCTTAAATGAGGATCAACCTACACAGCACTCGACTTTACCCAAATTATATAGTCTAACCTGGGCACTAATGCACTGTCGAACACAACCTGAGCCCGGACCTCCTGACCAACACCCGGAAAGCTGACCACACACTGAGCACATAAAACCCGCCATGGCCTTAGGTCATCATCTCTTCCCTACCTCAGTTTTCTGGCTTCAGAACCGAGACCTTATCTCCAATCACTGCCCAGGGCTGAGTGTGACGCAGAAATCAGAACTCCTCCTTACCCATGGCAAGAACCCTTGTGGTTGGCACGTTGTCCAACGTTCAGTGTAGGAGAAACCAGCATTCACCCTGAGGCCCCGCCCATTCTTGAGTGCGAGGAGGGCATAGACACGCATTGTGACCCTCAGCATGAGTCCTGTCCCCTAGTAAGTCCTCTCAGTGGCTGGACCATTAGATGTCATAATGGGCTTGACATGTCCCTAGGCCCCAATTTTTAACCAGATTTCTGATTGTCCAGTCGCCCCTCCCCAGGGCTCTACTCTGGAATCACTCATTTGGTGGGACACCTGAGGTTAAAAAAGAAAACAACAACAAAAAAAAAAAAAAAAAAAACGGACTTATTCCAGCCCACAGAATTACCCCAAACTCTTTGGACGGCGCCAAACCACCAGAGAGTAAGACTCGTCCATTTCCCATGAGGTCACCCCGAAATTCCACGACCATGAGTGACACGATATCCAGAGACAAAATTTTGGGCAGGAGCCTCACAGTCGCGCTTCTTTCAAATCCCGAAGAGACCTCCTCATGGTCTGTAGATCAGTCCTGCCATACCTATGACCCGAAACATAAGCCGAGTCTGTGTTTTCAGACAACTGTCCAAACAGCCCTGGCCTACACAACCTACAGGCTCAGGCCCCTGGAGCCAAACCTGAGGACTGTACTTGCCCTCTCCAAGGGAATTGTGTGTGCCCATTGCAATGGCCACAAGCCTTCTAATAGGATAAACCTCCAAATCCCTGATCCATCTCAATAGTGGTGGCTTCCCAGGAAAAACAGGGGCTATCTGAGCCCAACTGAGCACCTACCTGCACTCAGACCCATAAACAGATGTTCCCAGAGGTAAAAAGGAAAGAACAGGCCCCTAGGCACTAATTAGATTCATTGCTTTGGTTTCCAGGCATCTCTCCTCAGAGGCCTGGATTTCAAAAGCAGCATATAGCTGTTTCTTGACTCACCCATCAGAAAACATCTCATCTACCCATGGGAAACTTTCACGTTGGAGCTGTGTCAAAGCCTCTGTTTAGGAGAACCCTTTAGGGCCCCAGTGCCACCGCTTCATTCCAAGGTCTCCATAGGCACAAAAGCACATTAGGACCCATCCCCAGGTGTGTCCACTTCAACTCAGCGTCTTCGGTTGCTCCCCACAGATCCAGGAGATCTAACCTGTCTTGTTGCTAGGAGACAATTGGAATGCGAGGTGGGCTACCCAGCCATCCATCCTTAGAACCCTGCTCAGAATCATTGGCTTGGAGTCAAACAACAGGTCTCAATTGTCCTGCAGAAGACTCTCTGCAGTTTGGAGCGTCTCACAACTCCCATCATGGGAAAACCCCCATGGCCTCGTTATGCCCTTCCATTCATAAAGGGGCCATCAGGGACAGAAACTCCAACCTGAGCGATCGTCTGATCCTCGCCCTGACTTCAGATGCACGAGATCTCGATTCAGGTCTGTAGATTGTGCCTGCCATGGCCTCACCCAGAAACCTAAGCCTAGCCTGTGTTCTCAGACTTTTGTCGTCAGACTACTGGCCCACAAGCCCTCCAGTTTGGCAATCCAGAACTACAATGCAGCACTCTGCCTGCCCCCCAGAAGAAAAAACATTATCCTCTGGGGCTACCCAGTAACCCCAAATGAGGATCAACCTCCACCGACCTTGGCTGTACCCCAAATACATAAGCTTACCAGGGCACTAATACCCTTTCTGACACAGCCTGCTCGCGGGCCACATTGGTCACAAACACACATTGTGACCCTCAGGCTGAGCCCAGTCCTCAAGTAAGGCCCCTCAGTGGCTGGATGAAGAGATAGCATATTGGTCTTGCAATGCCCCTAGGCCCCAATTTTTAACCATAGTTCGGGTTGTCCCTTCAGTCTTCCCCACGACTTTCCTATGGAATTCCTCTTTTGGTGGGACACCTGAAGTAACAAATCTGAAATGTGTCCTCCTATCCCACAGATTGACGAAAAGCAATTGGGAATCGGGCCAAATCCTCAGAGAGGTAGATTCGTCCATGGCCCATGAGGCCTCCCCGACATTCCACGGCCGTCGCTGATACAAAATCCAGAGACAAAAGCCTAAGCTAGCGCCTCAGACTCGCACTTTCTTCATATCCTAAAGAGTTCTTCTCATGGTTTATAGATCGGGCCTGCCATACCTACGTCCCCAAACCTAAGCTGAGTTTGTGTTTCCAGACTTCTGTCCTCAAAGTCTTGGGCCACACACCCTCCAGGCTGGGCCGCTGGAGCCACACATTTGGAATGTGCCTACCAATCCATGGGAATTCTGCCCATTCCATGATCCAAAATCGTACAAATTATGAGAAACCTCCAAAGTCCCTGAGGCCATCCCAATAGTGTAGGTCGCCCGGAACAAACAAGGGCTGTCTGACTCCAGCTGATAATCGACCTCCACTCATACCATAGATGGATGTCCCCAGAGAAGAAGATTGAACCAGACAGGACCCTAGGCCATAATAGGATCAATTGCTTTGGGTTACAGGCATGTGTCCTCAAAAGCCTGATTCCAATACGAGCATAGGGGTTTTCCTGAGGCACCCATCAGAACTCAACTCGTCTCCACAAGGAAACCTGTGCATGGGAGCCATGTCCAAAGCTTAGGAGAGTACTTCAGGGTCAGGTGCCACCGCCCCATTCCAAGGCCCTCATGGACACAAAAACACATTAGGACCCATTTTCAGGAAAGTCCATTTCAACTCAGCCACCCCGGTTGCTCCGGCAGAGCCATCAGATCTAAACTATCTTGTTGCTAGGAGACAATTGGAATGCGAGGTGGGCTTCCCAGGCATCCATCCGCGAACGGTGCTCTGGAGTCATTCCATATGGGATGTCCTGGAGCTGTCCAACAGTTCTCAATTGTCCCGCAGAAGGAATCCTTGAAGGGGGCATCCCACAACTCCCAAAGTGGGAAAACCTCAATGGCCTCGAGATTCCGCTCCCTTCATGAAGCGGCCGTCATGCATAGAAACTCCATCCTGAGCCAATGTCTGATCCTCGCCCTGACTTCAGATGCATGAGATATTTGTTCAGTCTGCAGGGGGTACCTGACGTGCCCTCGCCTTGAAACCCAAGTCTAGCTTGTCTTCTCAAACTTCCATCCTCACACTCCTGGCCCCGAAGCCCTCAAGTTTGGCAATTCCGGACCTACAATGCAGCACTCTGCCTGCCCTCTAGAAAAAAAATTATTGCCTCATGAGCTGCCCAGGCACCTTAAATGAGGATAAACCTACACAGCACTCGACTTTACTCAAATTATATAGTCTAACCTGGGCACTATTGCACTGTCGAACACAACCTGAGCCAGGACATCCTACCAACACCCAGAAAGCTGACCGCACACTGAGCACATAAAACCCGCCAAGGGCTTAGGTCATCATCTCTTCCCTACCTCAGTTTTCTGGCTTCAGAACCGAGACCTTATCACCAATCACTGCCCAGGGGTGAGTGTGATGCAGAAATCAGAACTCCTCCTTACCCATGGCAAGAACCCTTGTGGTTGGCACGTTGTCCAACGTTCAGTGTAGGTAAAACCAGCATTCACCCTGAGGCCCCGTCCATTCTTGAGTGTGAAGAGGGCATACACACGCATTGTGACCCTCAGCATGAGTCCTGTCCTCTAGTAAGTCCTCTCAGTGGCTGGACCATTAGATGTCATAATGGGCTTGACATGTCCCTAAGCCCCAATTTTTAACCAGATTTCTGATTATCCGGTTGCCCCTCCCCAGGGCTCTACTCTGGAATCCCTCATTTGGTGGGACACCTGAGGTTAAAAAAGAAAACAACAACAAAAACAAACAAACAAAAAAAAAAAAAACGGACTTCTTCCAGCCCACAGAATGACCCCAAACTCTTTGGACGGGGCCCAACCACCAGAGAGTAAGACTCGTCCATTTCCCATGAAGTCACCCAGAAATTCCACGACCATGAGTGACACGATATCCAGAGACAAAAACTTGAGCAGGAGCCTCACAGTCGCGCTTCTTTCAAATCCCGAAGAGACCTCCTCATGGTCTGTAGATCAGTCCTGCCATACCTATGACCCGAAACATAAGCCGAGTCTGTGTTTTCAGACAACTGTCCAAACAGCCCTGGCCTACACAACCTACAGGCTCAGGCCCCTGGAGCCAAACCTGAGGACTGTACTTGCCCGCTCCAAGGGAATTGTGTGTGTCCATTCCAATGGCCACAACCCTTCTAATAGGATAAACCTCCAAAGACCCTGATCCAGGGACAATCTGAGCCCAAATGAGCACCTATCTGCACTCAGACCCATAGACAGATGTCCCCAGAGGAGAAAGGAAAGAACAGGCCCCTAGGCACTAATCAGATCCGTTGCTTTGGTTTCCAGGCATCTCTCCTCAGAGGCCTGGATTTCAAAAGCAGCATATAGCTGTTTCTTGACTCACCCATCAGAAAACATCTCATCTACACATGGGAAACTTGCACGTTGGAGCTGTGTCGAAGCCTCCGTTTAGGAGAACCCTTTAGGGCCCCAGTGCCACCGCTTCATTCCAAGGTCTCCACAGACACAAACAAATTAGGACCCATCCCCAGGGCTGTCCATTTCAACTCAGCGTCCTCGGTTTCTCCCCACAGATCCAGGAGATCTAGCCTGTCTTGTTGCTAGGAGACAATTGGAATGCGAGGTGGGCTACCCAGCCATCCATCCTTAGAACCCTGCTCAGAATCATTGGCCTCGACCCAAACAACAGGTCTCAATTGTCCTGCAGAATACTCTATGCAGTTTGGAGCATCTCACAACTCCCATCGTGGGAAAACCCCCATGGCCTCGTGATGACCCCCATTCATGAAGGGGCCATCAGCGACAGAAACTCCAACCTGAGCGATCGTCTGATCCTCGCCCTGACTTCAGATGCACGAGATCTAGATTCAGGTCTGTAGATTGTGCCTGCCATGGCCTAACACAGAAACCTAAGCCTAGCTTGTGTTCTCAGACTTTTGTCGTCAGACTACTGGCCCACATGCCCTCCAGTTTGGCAATCCAGAACTACAATGCAGCACTCTGCCTGCCCTCCTGAAGAAAAACATTGTCCTCTGGGGCTACACAGTAACCCTAAATGAGGATCAACCTGCACCAACCTTGGCTGTACCCCAAATACATAGGCTGACAAGGGCATTAATGCCCTTTCTGACACAGCCTGAGCCTGGACCCCCTGACCCCTCCCAGACAGCTGGCCGCACACTGAGCACATCGAACCGCCATGGCCTTAGGTCGTCATCTCTTCCCAACCTCGGTTTTCAGGTTTCAGAACCTAGACCTTATCTCCAATCACTGCCCAGGGTTGAAGGTGATGCAGAAATCAGAACTCCTTCCCCATGGCAAGAAACCTTGTGGTTGGCATGTTGTCCAACCTTCAGTGTATTTGAAACCAGTGTGGCCCATGAGGCCCCGCCCATGCTCGCGGGCCAAATTGGTCACAAACACACATTGTGACCCTCAGGCTGAGCCCAGTCCTCAAGTAAGGCCACTCAGTAGCTGGATGAAGAGATAGCATATTGGGCTTGCAATGCCCCTAGGCCCCAATTTTTAACCATAGTTCGGGTTGTCCCTTCAGTCTTCCCCACGGCTTTGATTTGGAATTCCTCTTTTGGTGGGACACCTGAGGTAAGAAAAGTAAAATGAGTCCTCCCATCCCACAGATTGACGAAAAGCAATTGGTAATCGGGCCAAATCCTCAGAGAGGAAGATTCGTCCATGGCCCAGAAGGACTCGCCGTCATTCTACGGCGGTCGCTGATACAAAATCCAGAGACAAAAGCCTGAGCAAGCGCCTCAGACTCACACTTTCTTCATATCCTAAAGAGTTTTTCTCATGGTTTGTAGATCGGGCCTGCCATACCTACGTCCCAAAACCTAAGCTGAGTTTGTGTTTTCAGACTTCTGTCCTCAAAATCTTAGGCCACACACCCTCCAGGCTGGGTTCCTGAAGCCACACATTAGGACTGTGCCTACCAATCCATGGGAATTCTGCCCATTCCATGGTCCAAAATCGGACAAATTAGGAGAAACCTCCAAATTCCCTGAGGCCATCCCAATAGTTTTGGTCGCCAGGAACAAACAAGGACTGTCTGACACCAGCTGATAATCGACCTCCACTCATACCATAGATGGATGTCCCCAGAGAAGAAGATTGAACCAGACAGGACCCTAGGCCATAATAGGATCCATTGCTTTGGGTTACAGGCATATGTCCTCAAAAGCCTGATTCCAATACGAGCATAGGGGTCTTCCTGAGTCACCCATCAGAACTCATCTCGTCTCCACAAGGAAACCTGTGCATGGGAGCCATGTCCAAACCTTAGGAGAGTACTTCAAGGTCCCGGTGCCACCGCCCCATTCCAAGGCCCTCATGGACCCAAAAACACATTAGGAACCATCCTCAGGAAAGTCCATTTCAACTCAGCCACCCCGATAGCTCTGGCAGAGCTATCAGATCTAAACTGTCTTGTTGCTAGGAGAAAATTGGAATGCGAGGCGGGCTTCCCAGGCATCGATCCGCGAACGGTGATCTGGAGTCATTCCATATGGGATGTCCTCGAACTGTCCAACAGGTCTCAATTGTCCCACAGAAGGAATCCTTGAAGGGGGCATCCCACAACTCCCAACGTGGGAAAACCTCAATGGGCTCGAGATGCCGCTCCCTTCATGAAGCGGCCGTCATGCACAGAAACTCCAACCTGAGCCAACGTCTGATCCTCGCCCTGAATTCAGATGCATGAGATATTGGTTCAGATCTGCAGGGGTAACCTGCCGTGCCCTCGCCGTGAAACCCAAGTCTAGCTTGTCTTCTCAGACCTCCGTCCTCACACTCCTGGCCCCGAAGCCCTCAAGATTGGCAATTCCGGACCCACAATGCAGCACTCTGCCTGCCCTCTAGAAAAAAAAAATTATTGCCTCATGAGCTGCCCAGGCACCTTAAATGAGGATAAACCTACACAGCACTCGACTTTACAAAAATTATATAGTGTAACTTGGGCAGTAATGCACTGTCGAACACAACCTGAGCCCGGACCTCCTGACCAACACCCAGAAAGCTGACCGCACACTGAGCACAAAAAACCTGCCATGGCCTTAGGTCATCATCTCTTCCCTACCTCAGTTCTCAGGCTTCAGAACCGAGACCTTATCTCCAATCACTGCCCAGGCGTGAGTGTGATGCAGAAATCAGAACTCCTCCTTACCCATGGCAAGAAAACTTGTGGTTGGCACGTTGTCCAACGTTCAGTGTAGTAGAAACCAGCATTCACCCTGAGGCCCCGCCCATTCGTGAGTGCGACGAGGTCATACACACGCATTGTGACCCTCAGCATGAGTCCTGTCCTCTAGTAAGTCCTCTCAGTGGCTGGACCATTAGATGTCATAATTGGCTTGACATGTCCCTAGGCCCCAATTTTTAACCAGATTTCTGATTGTCCAGTCGCCCCTCCCCAGGGCTCTACTCTGGAATCCCTCATTTGGTGGGACAACTGAGGTTAAAAAAGAAAACAACAACAACAACAAAAAAAAAAACGGACTTCTTCCAGCCCAGAGAATGACCCCAAACTCTTTGGACGGGGCCCAACCACCAGAGAGTAAGACTCGTCCATTTCCGATGAAGTCATCCAGAAATTCCACGACCATGAGTGACACGATATCCAGAGACAAAAACGTGAGCAGGAGCCTCACACTCGTGCTTCTTTTAAATCCCGAAGAGATCTCCTCATGGTCTGTAGATCAGTCCTGCCATACCTATGACCCGAAATATAAGCCGAGTTTGTGTTTTCAGACAAATGTCCAAACATCCCTGGCCTACACAACCTACAGGCTCAGGCCCCTGGAGCCAAACCTGAGGACTCTACTTGCCCTCTCCAAGGGAATTGTGTCTGCCCATTCCAATGGCCACAACCCTTCTAATAGGATAAACCTCCAAAGTCACTGATCCATCTCAATAGTGGTGGCTTCCCAGGAAAAACAGGGTCAATCTGAGCCCAACTGAGCACCTACCTGCACTCAGACCCATAGACAGATGTCCCCAGAGGTAAAAAGGAAAGAACAGGCCCCTAGGCACTAATCAGATCCATTGCTTTGGTTTCCAGGCATCTCTCCCCAGTGGCCTGGATCAAAAGCAGCATATAGCTGTTTCTTGACTCACTCATCAGAAAACATCTCATCTACACATGGGAAACTTGCACGTTGGAGCTGTGTCAAAGCCTCTGTTTAGGAGAACCCTTTAGGGCCCCAGTGCCACCGCTTCATTCCAAGGTCTCCATAGGCACAAAAGCACATTAGGACCCATCCCCAGGGGTGTCCATTTCAACCCAGCGTCCTCGGTTGCTCCCCACAGATCCAGGAGATCTAACCTGTCTTGTTGCTAGGAGACAATTGGAATGCGAGGTGGGCTACCCAGCCATCCATCCTTAGAACCCTGCTCAGAATCATTGGTCTGGAGCCAAACAACAGGTCTCAATTGTCCTGCAGAAGACTCTCTGCAGTTTGGAGCGTCTAACAACTCCCATCATGGGAAAACCCCCATGGCCTCGTTATGCCCTTCCATTCATAAAGGGGCCATCAGGGACAGAAACTCCAACCTGAGCGATCGTCTGATCTTCGCCCTGACTTCAGATGCACGAGATCTCGATTCAGGTCTGTAGATTGTGCCTGCCATGGCCTCACCCAGAAACCTAAGCCTAGCTTGTGTTCTCAGACTTTTGTCGTCAGACTACTGGCCCACAAGCCCTCCAGTTTGGCAATCCAGAACTACAATGCCGCACTCTGCCTGCCCCCCAGAAGAAAAAACATTGTCCTCTGGGGCTACCCAGTAACCCCAAATTTGGATCAACCTCCACCGACCTTGGCTGTACCCTAAATACATAGGCTGACCAGGGCACTAATGCCCTTTCTGACACAGCCTCAGCCTGGATCCCCTGGCCCATCCCTGACAGCTGGCCGTACACTGAGCACATCGAGCCGCCATGGCCTTAGGTCGTCATCTCTTCCCAACCTCGGTTTTCAGGTTTCAGAACCTAGACCTTATCTCCAATCACTGCCCAGGGTTGAAGGTGATGCAGAAATCAGAACTCCTTCCCCATGGCAAGAAACCTTGTGGTTGGCATGTTGTCCAACCTTCAGTGTAGTTGAAACCAGTGTGGCCCATTAGGCCCGGGCCATGCTCGTGGGCCACATTGGTCACAAACACACATTGTGACCCTCAGGCTGAGCCCAGTCCTCAAGTAAGGCCCCTCAGTGGCTGGATGAAGAGATAGCATATTGGTCTTGCAATGCCCCTAGGCCCCAATTTTTAACCATATTTCGGGTTGTCCCTTCAGTCTTCCCCACGGCTTTGCTATGGAATTCCTCTTTTGGTGGGACACCTGAAGTAACAAATCTGAAATGTGTCCTCCTATCCCACAGATTGACGAAAAGCAATTGGGAATCGGGCCAAATCCTCAGAGAGCTAGATTCGTCCATGGCCCATGAGGCCTCCCCGACATTCCACGGCCGTCGCTGATACAAAATCCAGAGACAAAAGCCTAAGCTAGCGCCTCAGACTCGCACTTTCTTCATATCCTAAAGAGTTCTTCTCATGGTTTATAGATCGGGCCTGCCATACCTACGTCCCCAAACCTAAGCTGAGTTTGTGTTTCCAGACTTCTGTCCTCAAAGTCTTGGGCCACACACCCTCCAGGCTGGGCCGCTGGAGCCACACATTAGGAATGTGCCTACCAATCCATGGGAATTCTGCCCATTCCATGGTCCAAAATCGTACAAATTAGGAGAAACCTCCAAAGTCCCTGAGGCCATCCCAATAGTGTAGGTCGCCCGGAACAAACAAGGGCTGTCTGACTCCAGCTGATAATCGACCTCCACTCATACCATAGATGGATGTCCCCAGAGAAGAAGATTAAACCAGACAGGACCCTAGGCCATAATAGGATCAATTGCTTTGGGTTACAGGCATGTGGTTTCAAAAGCCTGATTCCAATACGAGCATAGGGGTTTTCCTGAGGCACCCATCAGAACTCATCTCGTCTCCACAAGGAAACCTGTGCATGGGAGCCATGTCCAAAGCTTAGGAGAGTACTTCAGGGTCCCGGTGCCACCGCCCCATTCCAAGGCCCTCATGGACCCAAAAACACATTAGGACCCATCCTCAGGAAAGTCCGTTTCGCAGCCACCCCGATTGCTCCGGCAGAGCCATCAGATCTAAACTGTCTTGTTGCTAGGAGACAATTGGAATGCTAGGCGGGCTTCCCAGGCATCCATCCGCGAACGGTGCTCTGGAGTCATTCCATATGGGATGTCCTGGAGCTGTCCAACTGGTCTCAATTGTCCCGCAGAAGGAATCTTTGAAGGGGGCATCCCACGACTCCCAACGTGGGAAAACCTCAATGGCCTCGAGATGCCGCTCCCTTTATGAAGCGGCCGTCATGCACAGAAACTCCGACCTGAGCCAACGTCTGATCCTCGCCCTGACTTCAGATGCATGAGATATTGGTTCAGATCTGCAGGGGTAACCTGCCGTGCCCTCGCCCTGAAACCCAAGTCTAGCTTGTCTTCTCAGACTTCCGTCCCCACACTCCTGGCCCCGAAGCCCTCAAGTTTGGCAATTCCGGACCCACAATGCAGCACTCTGCCTGCCCTCTAGAAAAAAAAAAATTATTACCTCATGAGCTGCCCAGGCACCTTAAATGAGGATCAACCTACACAGCACTCGACTTTACAAAAATTATATAGTCTAACTTGGGCACTAATGCACTGTCGAACACAACCTGAGCCCGGACCTCCTGACCAACACCCAGAAAGCTGACCGCACACTGAGCACATAAAACCTGCCATGGCCTTAGGTCATCATCTCTTCCCTACCTCAGTTCTCAGGCTTCAGAACCGAGACCTTATCTCCAATCACTGCCCAGGGGTGAGTGTGATGCAGAAATCAGAACTCCTCCTTACCCATGGCAGAACCCTTGTGGTTGGCACGTTGTCCAACGTTCAGTGTAGGAGAAACCAGCATTCACCCTGAGGCCCCGCCCATTCTTGAGTGCGACGAGGGCATAGACACGCATTGTGACCCTCAGCATGAGTCCTGTCCTCTATTAAATCCTCTCAGTGGCTGGACCATTAGATGTCATAATGGGCTTGACATGTCCCTAGGCCCCAATTTTTAACCAGATTTCTGATTGTCCAGTCTCCCCTCCCCAGGGCTCTACTCTGGAATCCCTCATTTGGTGGGACACCTGAGGTTAAAAAAGAAAACAACAACAACAACAACAACAACAAAATAAACGGACTTATTCCAGCCCACAGAATGACCCCAAACTCTTTCGACGGGGCCAAACCACCAGAGAGTAAGACTTGTCCATTTCCCATGAGGTCACCAGAAATTCCACGCCCATGAGTGACACGATATCCAGAGACAAAAACTTGAGCAGGAGCCTCACAGTCGCGCTTCTTTCAAATCCCGAAGAGACCTCCTCATGGTCTGTAGATCAGTCCTGCCATACCTATGACCCAAAACATAAGCCGAGTCTGTGTTTTCAGACAATTGTCCAAACAGCCCTGGCCTACACAACCTACAGGCTCAGGCCCCTGGAGCCAAACCTGAGGACTGTAATTGCCCTCTCCAAAGGAATTGTGTGTGCCCATTCCAATGGCCACAAGCCTTCTAATAGGATAAACCTCCAAATCCCTGATCCATCTCAATAGTGGTGGCTTCCCAGGAAAAACAGGGGCAATCTGAGCCCAACTGAGCACCTACCTGCACTCAGACCCATAGACAGATGTCCCCAGAGGTAAAAAGGAAAGAACAGGCCCCTAGGCACTAATCAGATCCATTGCTTTGGTTGCCAGGCATCTCTCCTCAGTGGCCTGCATCAAAAGCAGCATATAGCTGTTTCTTGACTCACCCATCAGAAAACATCTCATCTAAACATGGGAAACTTGCACGTTGGAGCTGTGTCAAAGCCTCTGTTTAGGAGAACCCTTTAGGGCCCCAGTGCCACCGCTTCATTCCAAGGTCTCCATAGGTACAAAAGCACATTAGGACCCATCCCCAGGGGTGTCCATTTCAACTCAGCGTCCTCGGTTGCTCCCCACAGATCCAGGAGATCTAACCTGTCTTGTAGCTAGGAGACAATTGGAATGCGAGGTGGGCTACCCAGCCATCCATCCTTAGAACCCTGCTCAGAATCATTGGTCTGGAGCCAAACAACAGGTCTCAATTGTCCTGCAGAAGACTCTCTGCAGTTTGGAGCGTCTAACAACTCCCATCATGGGAAAACCCCCATGGCCTCGTTATGCCCTTCCATTCATAAAGGGGCCATCAGGGACAGAAACTCCAACCTGAGCGATCATCTGATCCTCGCCCTGACTTCAGATGCACGAGATCTCGATTCAGGTCTGTAGATTGTGCCTGCCATGGCCTCACCAAAAAACCTAAGCCTAGCTTGTGTTCTCAGACTTTTGTCGTCAGACTACTGGCTCACAAGCCCTCCAGTTTGGCAATCTAGAACTACAATGCAGCACTCTGCCTGCCCACCAGAAGAAAAACATTGTCCTCTGGGGCTACCCAGTAACCCCAAATGAGGATCAACCTCCACCGACCTTGGCTGTACCCCAAATACATAAGCTTACCAGGGCACTAATACCCTTTCTGACACAACCTGAGCCTGGACCCCTGGCCCCTCCCAGACAGCTGGCCGCACACTGAGCACATCGAGCCGCCATGGCCTTAGGTCGTCATCTCTTCCCAACCTCGGTTTTCAGGTTTCAGAACCTAGACCTTATCTCCAATCACTGCCCAGGGTTGAAGGTGATGCAGAAATCAGAACTCCTTCCCCATGGCAAGAAACCTTGTGGTTGGCATGTTGTCCAACCTTCAGTGTAGTTGAAACCAGTGTGGCCCATGAGGCCCCGCCCATGCTCGCGGGCCACATTGGTCACAAACACACATTGTGACCCTCAGGCTGAGCCCAGTCCTCAAGTAAGGCCCCTCAGTGGCTGGATGAAGAGATAGCATATTGGGCTTGCAATGCCCCTAGGCCCCAATTTTTAACCATAGTTCGGGTTGTCCCTTCAGTCTTCCCCACGGCTTTGCTATGGAATTCCTCTTTTGGTGGGACACCTGAGGTAACAAAACTGACATGAGTCCTCCTATCTCACAGATTGACGAAAAGCAATTGGGAATCGGGCCAAATCCTCAGAGAGGTAGATTCGTCCATGGCCCATGAGGCCTCCCCGACATTCCATGGCCCACGCTGATACAAAATCCAGAGACAAAAGCCTAAGCTAGCGCCTCAGACTCGCACTTTCTTCATATCCTAAAGAGTTCTTCTAATGGTTTGTAGATTGGGCCTGCCATACCTACGTCCCCAAACCTAAGCTGAGTTTGTGTTTCCAGACTTCTGTCCTCAAAGTCTTGGGCCACACACCCTCCAGGCTGGGCCGCTGGAGCCACACATTAGGACTGTGCCTACCAATCCATGGGAATTCTCCCCATTCCATGGTCCAAAATCGTACAAATTAGGAGAAACCTCCAAAGTCCCTGAGTCCATCCCAATAGTATAGGACGCCAGGAACAAACAAGGGCTGTCTGACACCAGCTGATATTCGACCTCCACTCATACCTTAGATGGATGTCCCCAGAGAAGAACATTGAACGAGACAGGACCCTAGTCCATAATAGGATCCATTCCTTTGGGTTACAGGCATGTGTCCTCAAAAGCCTGATTCCAATACGAGCATAGGGGTTTTCCTGAGGCACCCATCCGAACTCAACTCGTCTCAACAAGGAAACCTGTGCATGGGAGCCATGTCCAAAGCTTAGGAGAGTAGTTCAGGGTCCGGTGCCACCGCCCCATTCCAAGGCCCTTATGGACACAAAAACACATTAGGACCCATCCTCAGGAAAGTCCATTTCAACTCAGCCACCCCGGTTGTTCTGGCAGAGCCATCAGATCTAAACTGTCTTGTTGCTAGGAGACAATTGGAATGCGAGGCGGGCTTCCCAGGCATCCATCCGCGAACGGTGCTCTGGAGTCATTCCATATGGGATGTCCTGGAGATGTCCAACAGGTTTCAATTGTCCCGCAGAAGGAATCCTTGAAGGGGGCATCCCACAACTCCCAAAGTGGGAAATCCTCAATGGCCTCGAATTTCCGCTCCCTTCATGAAGCGGCCGTCATGCACAGAAACTCCAACCTGAGCCAACGTCTGATCCTCGCCCTGACTTCAGATGCATGAGATATTGGTTCAGATCTACAGAGGGTACCTGCCGTGCCCTCGCCCTGAAACCCAAGTCTAGCTTGTCTTCTCAAACTTCCATCCTCACACTCCTGGCTCCGAAGCCCTCATGTTTGGCAATTCCGGACCCACAATGCAGCACTCTGCCTGCCCTCTAGAAAAAAAAATTATTGCCTCATGAGCTGCCCAGGCACCTTAAATGAGGATCAACCTACACAGCACTCGACTTTACCCAAATTATATAGTCTAACCTGGGCACTAATGCACTGTCGAACACAACCTGAGCCCGGACCTCCTGACCAACACCCGGAAAGCTGACCACACACTGAGCACATAAAACCCGCCATGGCCTTAGGTAATCATCTCTTCCCTACCTCAGTTTTCTGGCTTCAGAACCGAGACCTTATCTCCAATCACTGCCCTGGGGTGAGTGTGATGCAGAAATCAGAACTCCTCCTTACCCATGGCAAAAACCCTTGTGGTTGGCACTTTGTCCAACGTTCAGTGTTGGAGAAACCAGCATTCACCCTGAGGCCCCGCCCATTCTTGAGTGCGAGGAGGGCATAGACACGCATTGTGACCCTCAGCATGAGTCCTGGCCTCTATTAAATCCTCTCAGTGTCTGGACCATTAGATGTCATAATGGGTTTGACATGTCCCTAGGCCCAATTTTTAACCAGATTTCTGATTGTCCAGTCGCCCCTCCCCAGTGCTCTACACTGGAATCACTCATTTGGTGGGACACCTGAGTTTAAAAAAGAAAACAACAACAACAACAACAGCAAAAAAAAAAAAAAAAAAAAAAACGGACTTATTCCAGCCCACAGAATGACCCCAAACTCTTGGACGGGGCCAAACCACCAGAGAGTAAGACTCGTCCATTTCCCATGAGGTCACCCAGAAATTACACGACCATGAGTGACACGATATCCAGAGACAAAAACTTGAGCAGGAGCCTCACACACGCCCTTCTTTCAAATCCCGAAGAGTTCTCTTCATGGTCTGTAGTTCAGTCCTGCCATACTTATGACCCGAAACATAAGCCGAGTTTGTGTTTTCAGACAACTGTCCAAACAGCCCTGGCCTACACAACCTACCGGCTCAGGCCCCTGGAGCCAAACCTGAGGACTGTACTTGCCCTCTCCAAGGGAATTGTGTGTGCCCATTCCAATGGCCAAAACCATTCTAATAGGATAAACCTCCAAAGTCCCTGATCCATCTCAATAGTGGTGGCTTCCCAGGAAAAAGAGGGGCTATATGAGCCCAACTGAGCACCTACCTGCACTCAGACCCATAGACAGATGTCCCCTGAGGTATAAAGGAAAGAACAGGCCCCTAGGCACTAATCAGATCCATTGCTTTGGTTTCCAGGCATCTCTCCTCAGAGGCCTGGATTTCAAAAGCAGCATATAGCTGTTGCTTGACTCACCCATCAGAAAACATCTCATCTACACATGGGAAACTTGCACGTTGGAGCTGTGTCAAAGCCTCTGTTTAGGAGAACCCTTTAGGGCCCCAGGGCCACAGCTTCATTCCAAGGTCTCCATAGACACAAAAGCACATTAGGAAACATCCCCAGGGGTGTCCATTTCAACTCAGCGTCCTCGGTTGCTCCCCACAGATCCAGGAGATCTAGCCTGTCTTGTTGCTAGGAGACAATTGGAATGCGAGGTGGGCTACCCAGCCATCCATCCTTAGAAGCCTGCTCAGAATCATTGGCCTGGAGCCAAACAAGAGGTCTCAATTGTCCTGCAGAAGACCCTCTGCAGTTTGGAGCTTCTCACAACTCCCATCGTGGAAAAACCCCCGTGGCCTCGTGATGCCCCCCCATTCATGAAGGGGCCATCAGGGACAGAAACTCAACCTGAGCGATCGTCTGATCCTCGCCCTGACTACAGATGCACGAGATCTCGATTCAGGTCTGTAGATTGTGCCTGCCATGGCCTCACCCAGAAACCTAAGCCTAGCCTGTGTTCTCAGACTTTTGTCGTCAGACTACTGGCCCACAAGCCCTCCAGTTTGGCAATCCAGAACTACAATGCCGCACTCTGCCTGCCCCCCAGAAGAAAAAACGTCCTCTGGGGCTACCCAGTAACCCCAAATTTGGATCAACCTCCACCGACCTTGGCTGTACCCTAAATACATAGGCTGACCAGGGCACTAATGCCCTTTCTGACACAGCCTCAGCCTGGATCCCCTGGCCCATCCCTGACAGCTGGCCGCACACTGAGCACATAGAGCCGCCATGGCCTTAGGTCGTCATCTCTTCCCAAACTCGGTTTTCAGGTTTCAGAACCTAGACCTTATCTCCAATCACTGCCCAGGGTTGAAGGTGATGCAGAAATCAGAACTCCTTCCCCATGGCAAGAAACCTTGTGGTTGGCATGTTGTCCAACCTTCAGTGTAGTTGAAACAATGTGGCCCATGAGCCCCCGCCCATGCTCCCGGGCCACATTGGTCACAAACACACATTGTGACCCTCAGGCTGAGCCCAGTCCTCAAGTTAGGCCACTCAGTGGCTGGATGAAGAGATAGCATATTGGGCTTGCCATGCCCCTAGGCCCCAATTTTTAACCATAGTTCAAGTTTTCCCTTCAGTCTTCCCCACGGCTTGGCTTTGGAATTCCTCTTTTGGTGGGACACCTGAGGTAACAAAACTGAAATGAGTCCTCCCATCCCACAGACTGACGAAAAGCAATTGGGAATCGGGCCAAATCCTCAAAGAGGAAGATTCGTCCATTGCCCATGAGGCCTCCCCGACATTCCACGGCCATCGCTGATACAAAATCCAGAGACAAAAGCCTGAGCAAGCGCCTCAGACTCGCACTTTCTTCATATCCTGAAGAGTTCTTCTCATGGCTTGTAGATCGGGCCTGCCATACCTACGTCCCCAAACCTAAGCTGAGTTTGTGTTTTCAGACTTCTGTTCTCAAAGTTTTGGGCCACACCCACTCCAGGCTGGGCCCCTGGAGCCACACATTAGGACCGTGCCTACCAATCCATGGGAATTCTGCCCATTCCATGGTCCAAAATCGCACAAATTTGGAGAAACTTCCAACGTCCCTGAGGCCATCCCAATAGTGTAGGTCGCCCGGAACAAACAAGGGCTGTCTGACACCAGCTGATAATCGACCTCCACTCATACCATAGATGGATGTCCCCAGAGAAGAAGATTGAACCAGACAGGACCCTAGGCCATAATAGGATCCATTGCTTTGGGTTACAGGCATGTGTCCTCACAAGCCTGATTCCAATATGAGCATAGGGGTCTTCCTGAGGCACCCATCAGAACTCATCTCGTCTCCACAAGGAAACCTGTGCATGGGAGCCATGTCCAAAGCTTAGGAGAGTACTTCAGGGTCCCGGTGCCACCGCCCCATTCCAAGGCCCTCATGGACACAAAAACACACTAGGGCCCATCCTCAGGAAAGTCGATTTCAACACAGCCACCCCGGTTGCTCCGGCAGAGCCATCAGATCTAATCTGTCTTGTTGCTAGGAGACAATTGGAATGCGAGGCGGGCTTCCCAGGCATCCATCCCCGAACGGTGCTCTGGAGTCATTCTATATGGGATGTCCAGGAGCTGTCCAACAGGTCTCAATTGTCCAGCAGACGGAATCCTTAAAGGGGGCATCCCACAACTCCCAAAGTGGGAAAACCTCAATGGCCTCGAGATTCCGCTCCCTTCATGAAGCGGCCGTCATGCACAGAAAATCCAACCTGAGCCAACGTCTGATCCTCGCCCTGACTTCAGATGCATGAGATATTGGTTCAGATCTGCAGGGGGTACCTGCCGTGCCCTCGCCCTGAAACCCAAGTCTAGCTTGTCTTCTCAGACTTCCGTCCTCACACTCCTGGCCCCGAAGCCCTCAAGTTTGTCAATTCCGGACCCACAATGCAGCACTCTGCCTGCCCTCTAGAAAAAAAATTATTGCCTCATGAGCTGCCCAGGCAACTTAAATGAGGATAAACCTACACAGCACTCGACTTTACCCAAATTATATAGTCTAACCTGGGCAATAATGCACTGTCGAACACAACCTGAGCCCGGACCTCCTGACCAACACAAAGAAAGCTGACCGCACACTGAGCACATAAATCCCGCCATGGCCTTAGGTCATCATCTCTTCGCTACCTCAGTTTTCAGGTTTCAGAACCGAGACCTTATCTCCAATCACTGCCCAGGGGTGAGTGTGATGCAGAAATCAGAACTCCTCCTTACCCATGGCAAGAACCCTTGTGGTTGGCACGTTGTCCAACGTTCAGTGTAGGAGAAACCAGCATTCACCCTGAGGCCCCGCCCATTCTCGAGTGCGACGAGGGCATACACACGCATTGTGACCCTCAGCATGAGTCCTGTGCTCTAGTAAGTCCTCTCAGTGGCTGGACCATTAGATGTCATAATGGGCTTGACATGTCCCTAGGCCCCAATTTTTAACCAGATTTCTGATTGTCCAGTCGCCCCTCCCCAGGGCTTTACTCTGGAGTTCCTCATTTGGTGGGACACCTGAGGTTAAAAAAGAAAACAACAACAACAACAAAAAAAATACGGGCTTCTTCCAGCCCACAGAATGACCCCAAACTCTTTGGGCGGGGCCAAACCACCAGAGGGTAAGACTCGTCCATTTCCCATGAAGTCACCCAGAAATTCCACGACCACGAGTGACACGATATCCAGAGACAAATACTTGAGCAGGAGCATCACACTCGCCCTTCTTTCAAATCCCGAAGAGTTCTCCTCATGGTCTGTAGGTCAGTCCTGCCATACCTATGACCCGAAACATAAGCCGAGTTTGTGTTTTCAGAAAACTGTCCAAACAGCCCTGGCCTACACAACCTACCGGCTCAGGCCCCTGGAGCCAAACATGAGGACTGTACTTGCCCTCTCCAAGGGAATTGTGTGTGCCCATTCCAATGGCCACAACCCTTTTAATAGGATAAATCTCCAAAGTCCCTGATCCATCTTAATAGTGGTGGCTTCCCAGGAAAAACAGGGGCAATCTGAGCCCAACTGAGCACCTACCTGCACTCAGACCCATAGACAGATGTCCCCAGAGGTATAAAGGAAAGAACAGGCCCCTAGGCACTAATCAGATCCATTGCTTTGGTTTCCAGGCATCTCTCCTCAGAGGCCTGGATTTCAAAAGCAGCATATAGCTGTTTCTTGACTCAACCATCAGAAAACATCTCATCTACACATGGGAAACTTGCACGTTGGAGCTGTGTCAAAGCCTCTGTTTAGGAGAACCCTTTAGGGCCCCAGGGCCACCGCTTCATTCCAAGGTCTCCATAGACACAAAAGCACATTAGGACACATCCCCAGGGGTGTCCATTTCAACTCAGCGTCCTCGGTTGCTCCCCACAGATCCAGGAGATCTAACCTGTCTTGTTGCTAGGAGACAATTGGAATGCGATGTAGGCTACCCAGCCACCCATCCTTAGAACCCTGCTCAGAATCATTGGCCTGGAGCCAAACAACAGGTCTCAATTGTCCTGCAGAAGACTCTCTGCACTTTGGAGCTTCTCACAACTCCCATCGTGGAAAAACCCCCGTGGCCTCGTGATGCCCCCCCATTCATGAAGGGGCCATCAGGGACAGAAACTCCAACCTGAGCGATCGTCTGATCCTCGCCCTGACTTCAGAAGCACGAGATCTCGATTCAGGTCTGTAGATTGTGCCTGCCATGGCCTCACCCAGAGGCCTAAGCCTAGTTTGTGTTCTCAGACTTTTGTCGTCAGACTACTGGCCCACAAGCCCTCCAGTTTGGCAATCCAGAACTACAATGCCGCACTCTGCCTGCCCCCCAGAAGAAAAAACATTGTCCTCTGGGGCTACCCAGTAACCCCAAATTTGGATCAACCTCCACCGACCTTGGCTGTACCCTAAATACATAGGCTGACCAGGGCACTAATGCCCTTTCTGACACAGCCTCAGCCTGGATCCCCTGGCCCATCCCTGACAGCTGGCCGCACACTGAGCACATAGAGCCGCCATGGCCTTAGGTCGTCATCTCTTCCCAACCTCGGTTTTCAGGTTTCAGAACCTAGACCTTATCTCCAATCACTGCCCAGGGTTGAAGGTGATGCAGAAATCAGAACTCCTTCCCCATGGCAAGAAACCTTGTGGTTGGCATGTTGTCCAACCTTCAGTGTAGTTGAAACAATGTGGCCCATGAGCCCCCGCCCATGCTCCCGGGCCACATTGGTCACAAACACACATTGTGACCCTCAGGCTGAGCCCAGTCCTCAAGTTAGGCCACTCAGTGGCTGGATGAAGAGATAGCATATTGGGCTTGCCATGCCCCTAGGCCCCAATTTTTAACCATAGTTCAAGTTTTCCCTTCAGTCTTCCCCACGGCTTGGCTTTGGAATTCCTCTTTTGGTGGGACACCTGAGGTAACAAAACTGAAATGAGTCCTCCCATCCCACAGACTGACGAAAAGCAATTGGGAATCGGGCCAAATCCTCAAAGAGGAAGATTCGTCCATTGCCCATGAGGCCTCCCCGACATTCCACGGCCATCGCTGATACAAAATCCAGAGACAAAAGCCTGAGCAAGCGCCTCAGACTCGCACTTTCTTCATATCCTGAAGAGTTCTTCTCATGGCTTGTAGATCGGGCCTGCCATACCTACGTCCCCAAACCTAAGCTGAGTTTGTGTTTTCAGACTTCTGTTCTCAAAGTTTTGGGCCACACCCACTCCAGGCTGGGCCCCTGGAGCCACACATTAGGACCGTGCCTACCAATCCATGGGAATTCTGCCCATTCCATGGTCCAAAATCGCACAAATTTGGAGAAACTTCCAACGTCCCTGAGGCCATCCCAATAGTGTAGGTCGCCCGGAACAAACAAGGGCTGTCTGACACCAGCTGATAATCGACCTCCACTCATACCATAGATGGATGTCCCCAGAGAAGAAGATTGAACCAGACAGGACCCTAGGCCATAATAGGATCCATTGCTTTGGGTTACAGGCATGTGTCCTCACAAGCCTGATTCCAATATGAGCATAGGGGTCTTCCTGAGGCACCCATCAGAACTCATCTCGTCTCCACAAGGAAACCTGTGCATGGGAGCCATGTCCAAAGCTTAGGAGAGTACTTCAGGGTCCCGGTGCCACCGCCCCATTCCAAGGCCCTCATGGACACAAAAACACACTAGGGCCCATCCTCAGGAAAGTCGATTTCAACACAGCCACCCCGGTTGCTCCGGCAGAGCCATCAGATCTAAACTGTCTTGTTGCTAGGAGACAATTGGAATGCGAGGCGGGCTTCCCAGGCATCCATCCGCGAACGGTGCTCTGGAGTCATTCTATATGGGATGTCCAGGAGCTGTCCAACAGGTCTCAATTGTCCAGCAGACGGAATCCTTAAAGGGGGCATCCCACAACTCCCAATGTGGGAAAACCTCAATGGCCTCGAGATTCCGCTCCCTTCATGAAGCGGCCGTCATGCACAGAAAATCCAACCTGAGCCAACGTCTGATCCTCGCCCTGACTTCAGATGCATGAGATATTGGTTCAGATCTGCAGGGGGTACCTGCCGTGCCCTCGCCCTGAAACCCAAGTCTAGCTTGTCTTCTCAGACTTCCGTCCTCACACTCCTGGCCCCGAAGCCCTCAAGTTTGTCAATTCCGGACCCACAATGCAGCACTCTGCCTGCCCTCTAGAAAAAAAATTATTGCCTCATGAGCTGCCCAGGCAACTTAAATGAGGATAAACCTACACAGCACTCGACTTTACCCAAATTATATAGTCTAACCTGGGCAATAATGCACTGTCCAACACAACCTGAGCCCGGACCTCCTGACCAACACAAAGAAAGCTGACCGCACACTGAGCACATAAATCCCGCCATGGCCTTAGGTCATCATCTCTTCGCTACCTCAGTTTTCAGGTTTCAGAACCGAGACCTTATCTCCAATCACTGCCCAGGGGTGAGTGTGATGCAGAAATCAGAACTCCTCCTTACCCATGGCAAGAACCCTTGTGGTTGGCACGTTGTCCAACGTTCAGTGTAGGAGAAACCAGCATTCACCCTGAGGCCCCGCCCATTCTCGACTGCGACGAGGGCATACACACGCATTGTGACCCTCAGCATGAGTCCTGTGCTCTAGTAAGTCCTCTCAGTGGCTGGACCATTAGATGTCATAATGGGCTTGACATGTCCCTAGGCCCCAATTTTTAACCAGATTTCTGATTGTCCAGTCGCCCCTCCCCAGGGCTTTACTCTGGAGTTCCTCATTTGGTGGGACACCTGAGGTTAAAAAAGAAAACAACAACAACAACAAAAAAAATACGGGCTTCTTCCAGCCCACAGAATGACCCCAAACTCTTTGGGCGGGGCCAAACCACCAGAGGGTAAGACTCGTCCATTTCCCATGAAGTCACCCAGAAATTCCACGACCACGAGTGACACGATATCCAGAGACAAATACTTGAGCAGGAGCCTCACACTCGCCCTTCTTTCAAATCCCGAAGAGTTCTCCTCATGGTCTGTAGGTCAGTCCTGCCATACCTATGACCCGAAACATAAGCCGAGTTTGTGTTTTCAGAAAACTGTCCAAACAGCCCTGGCCTACACAACCTACAAGCTCAGGCCCCTGGAGCCAAACATGAGGACTGTACTTGCCCTCTCCAAGGGAATTGTGTGTGCCCATTCCAATGGCCACAACCCTTTTAATAGGATAAATCTCCAAAGTCCCTGATCCATCTTAATAGTGGTGGCTTCCCAGGAAAAACAGGGGCAATCTGAGCCCAACTGAGCACCTACCTGCACTCAGACCCATAGACAGATGTCCCCAGAGGTATAAAGGAAAGAACAGGCCCCTAGGCACTAATCAGATCCATTGCTTTGGTTTCCAGGCATCTCTCCTCAGAGGCCTGGATTTCAAAAGCAGCATATAGCTGTTTCTTGACTCAACCATCAGAAAACATCTCATCTACACATGGGAAACTTGCACGTTGGAGCTGTGTCAAAGCCTCTGTTTAGGAGAACCCTTTAGGGCCCCAGGGCCACCGCTTCATTCCAAGGTCTCCATAGACACAAAAGCACATTAGGACACATCCCCAGGGGTGTCCATTTCAACTCAGCGTCCTCGGTTGCTCCCCACAGATCCAGGAGATCTAACCTGTCTTGTTGCTAGGAGACAATTGGAATGCGATGTAGGCTACCCAGCCACCCATCCTTAGAACCCTGCTCAGAATCATTGGCCTGGAGCCAAACAACAGGTCTCAATTGTCCTGCAGAAGACTCTCTGCACTTTGGAGCTTCTCACAACTCCCATCGTGGAAAAACCCCCGTGGCCTCGTGATGCCCCCCCATTCATGAAGGGGCCATCAGGGACAGAAACTCCAACCTGAGCGATCGTCTGATCCTCGCCCTGACTTCAGAAGCACGAGATCTCGATTCAGGTCTGTAGATTGTGCCTGCCATGGCCTCACCCAGAGGCCTAAGCCTAGATTGTGTTCTCAGACTTTTGTCGTCAGACTACTGGCCCACAAGCCCTCCAGTTTGGCAATCCAGAACTACAATGCAGCACTCTGCCTGCCCTCCAGAAGAAAAAACATTGTCCTCTGGGGCTACCCAGTAACCCCAAATGAGGATCAACCTGCACCGACCTTGGCTGTACCCCAAATACAAAGGCAGACCAGGGCACTTATGTCCTTTCTGACACAGCCTGAGCCTGGAACCCCTGGCCCCTCCCAGACAGCTGGAAGCACACTGAGCACATCGAGCCGCCGTGGCCTTAGGTCGTCATCTCTTCCCAACCTCGGTTTCAGGTTTCAGAACCTAGACATTATCTCCAATACCTGCCCAGGGTTGAAGGTGATGCAGAAATCAGAACTCCTTCCTCAAAGCAAAAAACCTTGTGGTTGGCATGTTGTCCAACGTTCAAAGTAGTTGAAACCAGTGTGGTCTTGAGGCCCCGCCCATGCTCACGGGCCGCATTGGTCACAAACACACATTGTGACCCTCAGGCTGAGCCCAGTCCTCAAGTAAGGCCACTCAGTGGCTGGATGAAGAGATAGCATATTGGGCTTGCCATGCCCCTAGGCCCCAATTTTTAACCATAGTTCGGGTTGTCCCTTCAGGCTTCCCCACGGCTTGGCTTTGGAATTCCTCTTTTGGTGAGACACCTGAGGTAACAAAACTGAAATGAGTCCTCCCATCCCACAGATTGACGAAAAGCAATTGGAATCGGGCCAAATCCTCAGAGAGGAGGATTCGTCCATGGCCCATGAGGCCTCCCCGACATTCCACGGCCATCGCTGATACAAAATCCAGAGACAAAAGCGTGAGCAAGCGCCTCAGAATCGCACTTTCTTCATATTCTGAAGAGTTCTTCTCATGGTTTGTAGATCGGGCCTGCCATACCTACGTCCCCAAATCTAAGCTGAGTTTGTGTTTTCAGACTTCTGTCCTCAAAGTCTTGGGCCACGCACCCCCCAGGCTGGGCTCCTGGAGCCACACATTAGGACTGTGCCTACCAATCCATGGGAATTCTGCCCATTCCATTGTCCAAAATCGTACAAAGTAGGAGAAAACTCCAAAGTCCCTGAGGCCATCCCAATAGTGTAGGTCGCCCGGAACAAACAAGGGCTGTCTGACACCAGCTGATAATCGACCTCCACTCATACCATAGATGGATGTCCCCAGAGAAGAAGGTTGAACCAGACAGGACCCTAGGCCATAATAGGATCCATTGCTTTGGGTTACAGGCATGTGTCCTCAAATGCCTGATTCCAATACGAGCATAGGGGTTTTCCTGAGGCACCCATCAGAAGTCATCTCGTCTCCACAAAGAAACCTGTGCATGGGAGCCATGTCCAAAGCTTAGGAGAGTACTTCAGGGTCCCGGTGCCACCGCCCCATTCCAAGGCCCTCATGGACACAAAAACACATTAGGACCCATTTTCAGGAAAGTCCATTTCAACTCAGCCACCCCGGTTGCTCCGGCAGAGCCATCAGATCTAAACTGTCTTGTTGCTAGGAGACAATTGGAATGCGAGGCGGGCTTCCCAGGCATCCATCCGCGAACGGTGCTCTGGAGTCATTCTATATGGGATGTCCAGGAGCTGTCCAACAGGTCTCAATTGTCCAGCAGACGGAATCCTTAAAGGGGGCATCCCACAACTCCCAATGTGGGAAAACCTCAATGGCCTCGAGATTCCGCTCCCTTCATGAAGCGGCCGTCATGCACAGAAAATCCAACCTGAGCCAACGTCTGATCCTCGCCCTGACTTCAGATGCATGAGATATTGGTTCAGATCTGCAGGGGGTACCTGCCGTGCCCTCGCCCTGAAACCCAAGTCTAGCTTGTCTTCTCAGACTTCCGTCCTCACACTCCTGGCCCCGAAGCCCTCAAGTTTGTCAATTCCGGACCCATAATGCAGCACTCTGCCTGCCCTCTAGAAAAAAAATTATTGCCTCATGAGCTGCCCAGGCAACTTAAATGAGGATAAACCTACACAGCACTCGACTTTACCCAAATTATATAGTCTAACCTGGGCAATAATGCACTGTCCAACACAACCTGAGCCCGGACCTCCTGACCAACACAAAGAAAGCTGACCGCACACTGAGCACATAAATCCCGCCATGGCCTTAGGTCATCATCTCTTCGCTACCTCAGTTTTCAGGTTTCAGAACCGAGACCTTATCTCCAATCACTGCCCAGGGGTGAGTGTGATGCAGAAATCAGAACTCCTCCTTACCCATGGCAAGAACCCTTGTGGTTGGCACGTTGTCCAACGTTCAGTGTAGGAGAAACCAGCATTCACCCTGAGGCCCCGCCCATTCTCGACTGCGACGAGGGCATACACACGCATTGTGACCCTCAGCATGAGTCCTGTGCTCTAGTAAGTCCTCTCAGTGGCTGGACCATTAGATGTCATAATGGGCTTGACATGTCCCTAGGCCCCAATTTTTAACCAGATTTCTGATTGTCCAGTCGCCCCTCCCCAGGGCTTTACTCTGGAGTTCCTCATTTGGTGGGACACCTGAGGTTAAAAAAGAAAACAACAACAACAACAAAAAAAATACGGGCTTCTTCCAGCCCACAGAATGACCCCAAACTCTTTGGGCGGGGCCAAACCACCAGAGGGTAAGACTCGTCCATTTCCCATGAAGTCACCCAGAAATTCCACGACCACGAGTGACACGATATCCAGAGACAAATACTTGAGCAGGAGCCTCACACTCGCCCTTCTTTCAAATCCCGAAGAGTTCTCCTCATGGTCTGTAGGTCAGTCCTGCCATACCTATGACCCGAAACATAAGCCGAGTTTGTGTTTTCAGAAAACTGTCCAAACAGCCCTGGCCTACACAACCTACAAGCTCAGGCCCCTGGAGCCAAACATGAGGACTGTACTTGCCCTCTCCAAGGGAATTGTGTGTGCCCATTCCAATGGCCACAACCCTTTTAATAGGATAAATCTCCAAAGTCCCTGATCCATCTTAATAGTGGTGGCTTCCCAGGAAAAACAGGGGCAATCTGAGCCCAACTGAGCACCTACCTGCACTCAGACCCATAGACAGATGTCCCCAGAGGTATAAAGGAAAGAACAGGCCCCTAGGCACTAATCAGATCCATTGCTTTGGTTTCCAGGCATCTCTCCTCAGAGGCCTGGATTTCAAAAGCAGCATATAGCTGTTTCTTGACTCAACCATCAGAAAACATCTCATCTACACATGGGAAACTTGCACGTTGGAGCTGTGTCAAAGCCTCTGTTTAGGAGAACCCTTTAGGGCCCCAGGGCCACCGCTTCATTCCAAGGTCTCCATAGACACAAAAGCACATTAGGACACATCCCCAGGGGTGTCCATTTCAACTCAGCGTCCTCGGTTGCTCCCCACAGATCCAGGAGATCTAACCTGTCTTGTTGCTAGGAGACAATTGGAATGCGATGTAGGCTACCCAGCCACCCATCCTTAGAACCCTGTTCAGAATCATTGGCCTGGAGCCAAACAACAGGTCTCAATTGTCCTGCAGAAGACTCTCTGCACTTTGGAGCTTCTCACAACTCCCATCGTGGAAAAACCCCCGTGGCCTCGTGATGCCCCCCCATTCATGAAGGGGCCATCAGGGACAGAAACTCCAACCTGAGCGATCGTCTGATCCTCGCCCTGACTTCAGAAGCACGAGATCTCGATTCAGGTCTGTAGATTGTGCCTGCCATGGCCTCACCCAGAGGCCTAAGCCTAGTTTGTGTTCTCAGACTTTTGTCGTCAGACTACTGGCCCACAAGCCCTCCAGTTTGGCAATCCAGAACTACAATGCAGCACTCTGCCTGCCCTCCAGAAGAAAAAACATTGTCCTCTGGGGCTACCCAGTAACCCCAAATGAGGATCAACCTGCACCGACCTTGGCTGTACCCCAAATACAAAGGCAGACCAGGGCACTTATGTCCTTTCTGACACAGCCTGAGCCTGGAACCCCTGGCCCCTCCCAGACAGCTGGAAGCACACTGAGCACATCGAGCCGCCGTGGCCTTAGGTCGTCATCTCTTCCCAACCTCGGTTTCAGGTTTCAGAACCTAGACATTATCTCCAATACCTGCCCAGGGTTGAAGGTGATGCAGAAATCAGAACTCCTTCCTCAAAGCAAAAAACCTTGTGGTTGGCATGTTGTCCAACGTTCAAAGTAGTTGAAACCAGTGTGGTCTTGAGGCCCCGCCCATGCTCACGGGCCGCATTGGTCACAAACACACATTGTGACCCTCAGGCTGAGCCCAGTCCTCAAGTAAGGCCACTCAGTGGCTGGATGAAGAGATAGCATATTGGGCTTGCCATGCCCCTAGGCCCCAATTTTTAACCATAGTTCGGGTTGTCCCTTCAGGCTTCCCCACGGCTTGGCTTTGGAATTCCTCTTTTGGTGAGACACCTGAGGTAACAAAACTGAAATGAGTCCTCCCATCCCACAGATTGACGAAAAGCAATTGGAATCGGGCCAAATCCTCAGAGAGGAGGATTCGTCCATGGCCCATGAGGCCTCCCCGACATTCCACGGCCATCGCTGATACAAAATCCAGAGACAAAAGCGTGAGCAAGCGCCTCAGAATCGCACTTTCTTCATATTCTGAAGAGTTCTTCTCATGGTTTGTAGATCGGGCCTGCCATACCTACGTCCCCAAATCTAAGCTGAGTTTGTGTTTTCAGACTTCTGTCCTCAAAGTCTTGGGCCACGCACCCCCCAGGCTGGGCTCCTGGAGCCACACATTAGGACTGTGCCTACCAATCCATGGGAATTCTGCCCATTCCATTGTCCAAAATCGTACAAAGTAGGAGAAAACTCCAAAGTCCCTGAGGCCATCCCAATAGTGTAGGTCGCCCGGAACAAACAAGGGCTGTCTGACACCAGCTGATAATCGACCTCCACTCATACCATAGATGGATGTCCCCAGAGAAGAAGGTTGAACCAGACAGGACCCTAGGCCATAATAGGATCCATTGCTTTGGGTTACAGGCATGTGTCCTCAAATGCCTGATTCCAATACGAGCATAGGGGTTTTCCTGAGGCACCCATCAGAAGTCATCTCGTCTCCACAAAGAAACCTGTGCATGGGAGCCATGTCCAAAGCTTAGGAGAGTACTTCAGGGTCCCGGTGCCACCGCCCCATTCCAAGGCCCTCATGGACACAAAAACACATTAGGACCCATTTTCAGGAAAGTCCATTTCAACTCAGCCACCCCGGTTGCTCCGGCAGAGCCATCAGATCTAAACTGTCTTGTTGCTAGGAGACAATTGGAATGCGAGGCGGGCTTCCCAGGCATCCATCCACGAACGGTGATCTGGAGGCATTCCATATGGGATGTCCTGGAGCTGTCCAACAGGTCTTAATTGTCCCGCAGAAGGAATCCTTGAAGGGGGCATCCCACAACTCCCAATGTGGGAAAACCTCAATGGCCACGAGATTCCGCTCCCTTCATGAAGCGGCCATCATGCACAGAAACTCCAACCTGAGCCAACGTCTGATCCTCGCCCTGACTTCAGATGCATGAGATATTGGTTCAGATCTGCAGGGGGTACCTGCCGTGCCCTCGCCCTGAAACCCAAGTCTTGCTTGTCTTCTCAGACTTCCGTCCTCACACTCCTGGCCCCGAAGCCCTCAAGTTTGTCAATTCCGGACCCACAATGCAGCACTCTGCCTGCCCTCTAGAAAAAAAATTATTGCCTCATGAGCTGCCCAGGCAACTTAAATGAGGGTAAACCTACACAGCACACGACTTTACCCAAATTATATAGTCTAACCTGGGCACTAATGCACTGTCGAACAAACCTGAGCCCGGACCTCCTGACCAACACTCAGAAAGCTGACCGCACACTGAGCACATAAAACCCGCCATGGCCTTAGGTCATCTTCTCTTCGCTACCTCAGTTTTCAGGCTTCAGAACCGAGACCTTATCTCCAATCAATGCCCAGGGGTGAGTGTGATGCAGAAATCAGAACTCCCCCTTACCCATGGCAGGAACCCTTGTGGTTGGCACGTAGTCCAACGTTCAGTGTAAGCGAAACCAGCATTCACCCTGAGGCCCCGCCCATTCTTGAGTGAGAAGAGGGCATACACACGCATTGTGAACCTCAACATGAGTCCTGTCCTCTAGTAAGTCCTCTCAGTGGCTGGACCATTAGATGTCATAATGGGCTTGACATGTCCCTAGCCCCAGATTTCTGATTGTCCAGTCGCCCCTCCCCAGGGCTTTACTCTGGAGTTCCTCATTTGGTGGGACACCTGAGGTTAAAAAAGAAAACAACAACAACAACAAAAAAAATACGGGCTTCTTCCAGCCCACAGAATGACCCCAAACTCTTTGGGCGGGGCCAAAACACCAGAGAGTTAGACTCGTTCATTTCCCATGAAGTCACCCAGAAATTACACGACCATGAGTGACACGATATCCAGAGACAAAAACTTGAGCAGGAGCCTCACACACGCCCTTCTTTCAAATCCCGAAGAGTTCTCCTCATGGTCTGTAGTTCAGTCCTGCCATACTTATGACCCGAAACATAAGCCGAGTTTGTGTTTTCAGACAACTGTCCAAACAGCCCTGGCCTACACAACCTACCGGCTCAGGCCCCTGGAGCCAAACCTGAGGACTGTACTTGCCCTCTCCAAGGGAATTGTGTGTGCCCATTCCAATGGCCAAAACCATTCTAATAGGATAAACCTCCAAAGTCCCTGATCCATCTCAATAGTGGTGGCTTCCCAGGAAAAACAGGGGCTATCTGAGCCCAACTGAGCACCTACCTGCACTCAGACCCATAGACAGATGTCCCCTGAGGTATAAAGGAAAGAACAGGCCCCTAGGCACTAATCAGATCCATTGCTTTGGTTTCCAGGCATCTCTCCTCAGAGGCCTGGATTTCAAAAGCAGCATATAGCTGTTTCTTGACTCACCCATCAGAAAACATCTCATCTACACATGGGAAACTTGCACGTTGGAGCTGTGTCAAAGCCTCTGTTTAGGAGAACCCTTTAGGGCCCCAGGGCCACAGCTTCATTCCAAGGTCTCCATAGACACAAAAGCACATTAGGAAACATCCCCAGGGGTGTCCATTTCAACTCAGCGTCCTCGGTTGCTCCCCACAGATCCAGGAGATCTAACCTGTCTTGTTGCTAGGAGACAATTGGAATGCGAGGTGGGCTACCCAGCCATCCATCCTTAGAAGCCTGCTCAGAATCATTGGCCTGGAGCCAAACAACAGGTCTCAATTGTCCTGCAGAAGACTCTCTGCACTTTGGAGCTTCTCACAACTCCCATCGTGGAAAAACCCCCGTGGCCTCGTGATGCCCCCCCATTCATGAAGGGGCCATCAGGGACAGAAACTCAACCTGAGCGATCGTCTGATCCTCGCCCTGACTTCAGAAGCACGAGATCTCGATTCAGGTCTGTAGATTGTGCCTGCCATGGCCTCACCCAGAGGCCTAAGCCTAGTTTGTGTTCTGACTTTTGTCGTCAGACTACTGGCCCACAAGCACTCCAGTTTGGCAATCCAGAACTACAATGCAGCACTCTGCCTGCCCTCCAGAAGAAAAAACATTGTCCTCTGGGGCTACCCAGTAACCCCAAATGAGGATCAACCTGCACCGACCTTGGCTGTACCCCAAATACAAAGGCAGACCAGGGCACTTATGTCCTTTCTGACACAGACTGAGCCTGGAACCCCTGGCCCCTCCCAGACAGCTGGAAGCACACTGAGCACATCGAGCCACCGTGGCCTTAGGTCGTCATCTCTTCCCAACCTCGGTTTCAGGTTTCAGAACCTAGACATTATCTCCAATACCTGCCCAGGGTTGAAGGTGATGCAGAAATCAGAACTCCTTCCTCAAAGCAAAAAACCTTGTGGTTGGCATGTTGTCCAACGTTCAAAGTAGTTGAAACCAGTGTGGCCCTTGAGGCCCCGCCCATGCTCACGGGCCACATTGGTCACAAACACACATTGTGACCCTCAGGCTGAGCCCAGTCCTCAAGTAAGGCCACTCAGTGGCTGGATGAAGAGATAGCATATTGGGCTTGCCATGCCCCTAGGCCCCAATTTTTAACCATAGTTCGGGTTGTCCCTTCAGGGTTCCCCACGGCTTGGCTTTGGAATTCCTCTTTTGGTGAGACACCTGAGGTAACAAAACTGAAATGAGTCCTCCCATCCCACAGATTGACGAAAAGCAATTGGAATCGGGCCAAATCCTCAGAGAGGAGGATTCGTCCATGGCCCATGAGGCCTCCCCGACATTCCACGGCCATCGCTGATACAAAATCCAGAGACAAAAGCGTGAGCAAGCGCCTCAGAATCGCACTTTCTTCATATTCTGAAGAGCTCTTCTCATGGTTTGTAGATCGGGCCTGCCATACCTACGTCCCCAAACCTAAGCTGAGTTTGTGTTTTCAGACTTCTGTCCTCAAAGTCTTGGGCCACGCACCCCCCAGGCTGGGCTCCTGGAGCCACACATTAGGACTGTGCCTACCAATCCATGGGAATTCTGCCCATTCCATTGTCCAAAATCGTACAAAGTAGGAGAAAACTCCAAAGTCCCTGAGGCCATCCCAATAGTGTAGGTCGCCCGGAACAAACAAGGTCTGTCTGACACCAGCTGATAATCGACCTCCACTCATACCATAGATGGATGTCCCCAGAGAAGAAGGTTGAACCAGACAGGACCCTAGGCCATAATAGGATCCATTGCTTTGTGTTACAGGCATGTGTCCTCAAATGCCTGATTCCAATACGAGCATAGGGGTTTTCCTGAGGCACCCATCAGAAGTCATCTCGTCTCCACAAAGAAACCTGTGCATGGGAGCCATGTCCAAAGCTTAGGAGAGTACTTCAGGGTCCCGGTGCCACCGCCCCATTCCAAGGCCCTCATGGACACAAAAACACATTAGGACCCATTTTCAGGAAAGTCCATTTCAACTCAGCCACCCCGGTTGCTCCGGCAGAGCCATCAGATCTAAACTGTCTTGTTGCTAGGAGACAATTGGAATGCGAGGCGGGCTTCCCAGGCATCCATCCACGAACGGTGATCTGGAGGCATTCCATATGGGATGTCCTGGAGCTGTCCAACAGGTCTTAATTGTCCCGCAGAAGGAATCCTTGAAGGGGGCATCCCACAACTCCCAATGTGGGAAAACCTCAATGGCCACGAGATTCCGCTCCCTTCATGAAGCGGCCATCATGCACAGAAACTCCAACCTGAGCCAACGTCTGATCCTCGCCCTGACTTCAGATGCATGAGATATTGGTTCAGATCTGCAGGGGGTACCTGCCGTGCCCTCGCCCTGAAACCCAAGTCTTGCTTGTCTTCTCAGACTTCCGTCCTCACACTCCTGGCCCCGAAGCCCTCAAGTTTGTCAATTCCGGACCCACAATGCAGCACTCTGCCTGCCCTCTAGAAAAAAAATTATTGCCTCATGAGCTGCCCAGGCAACTTAAATGAGGGTAAACCTACACAGCACACGACTTTACCCAAATTATATAGTCTAACCTGGGCACTAATGCACTGTCGAACAAACCTGAGCCCGGACCTCCTGACCAACACTCAGAAAGCTGACCGCACACTGAGCACATAAAACCCGCCATGGCCTTAGGTCATCTTCTCTTCGCTACCTCAGTTTTCAGGCTTCAGAACCGAGACCTTATCTCCAATCAATGCCCAGGGGTGAGTGTGATGCAGAAATCAGAACTCCCCCTTACCCATGGCAGGAACCCTTGTGGTTGGCACGTAGTCCAACGTTCAGTGTAAGCGAAACCAGCATTCACCCTGAGGCCCCGCCCATTCTTGAGTGAGAAGAGGGCATACACACGCATTGTGAACCTCAACATGAGTCCTGTCCTGTAGTAAGTCCTCTCAGTGGCTGGACCATTAGATGTCATAATGGGCTTGACATGTCCCTAGCCCCAGATTTCTGATTGTCCAGTCGCCCCTCCCCAGGGCTTTACTCTGGAGTTCCTCATTTGGTGGGACACCTGAGGTTAAAAAAGAAAACAACAACAACAAAAAAAAAAAAATACGGGCTTCTTCCAGCCCACAGAATGACCCCAAACTCTTTGGACGGGGCCAAAACACCAGAGAGTTAGACTCGTTCATTTCCCATGAAGTCACCCAGAAATTACACGACCATGAGTGACACGATATCCAGAGACAAAAACTTGAGCAGGAGCCTCACACACGCCCTTCTTTCAAATCCCGAAGAGTTCTCCTCATGGTCTGTAGTTCAGTCCTGCCATACTTATGACCCGAAACATAAGCCGAGTTTGTGTTTTCAGACAACTGTCCAAACAGCCCTGGCCTACACAACCTATCGGCTCAGGCCCCTGGAGCCAAACCTGAGGACTGTACTTGCCCTCTCCAAGGGAATTGTGTGTGCCCATTCCAATGGCCAAAACCCTTCTAATAGGATAAATCTCCAAAGTCCCTGATCCATCTCAATAGTGGTGGCTTCCCAGGAAAACAGGGGCTATCTGAGCCCAACTGAGCACCTACCTGCACTCAGACCCATAGACAGATGTCCCCTGAGGTATAAAGGAAAGAACAGGCCCCTAGGCACTAATCAGATCCATTGCTTTGGTTTCCAGGCATCTCTCCTCAGAGGCCTGGATTTCAAAAGCAGCATATAGCTGTTGCTTGACTCACCCATCAGAAAACATCTCATCTACACATGGGAAACTTGCACGTTGGAGCTGTGTCAAAGCCTCTGTTTAGGAGAACCCTTTAGGGCCCCAGGGCCACAGCTTCATTCCAAGGTCTCCATAGACACAAAAGCACATTAGGAAACATCCCCAGGGGTGTCCATTTCAACTCAGCGTCCTCGGTTGCTCCCCACAGATCCAGGAGATCTAACCTGTCTTGTTGCTAGGAGACAATTGGAATGCGAGGTGGGCTACCCAGCCATCCATCCTTAGAAGCCTGCTCAGAATCATTGGCCTGGAGCCAAACAACAGGTCTCAATTGTCCTGCAGAAGACCCTCTGCAGTTTGGAGCTTCTCACAACTCCCATCGTGGAAAAACCCCCGTGGCCTCGTGATGCCCCCCCATTCATGAAGGGGCCATCAGGGACAGAAACTCAACCTGAGCGATCGTCTGATCCTCGCCCTGACTACAGATGCACGAGATCTCGATTCAGGTCTGTAGATTGTGCCTGCCATGGCCTCACCCAGAAACCTAAGCCTAGCCTGTGTTCTCAGACTTTTGTCGTCAGACTACTGGCCCACAAGCCCTCCAGTTTGGCAATCCAGAACTACAATGCCGCACTCTGCCTGCTCCCCAGAAGAAAAAACATTGTCCTCTGGGGCTACCCAGTAACCCCAAATTTGGATCAACCTCCACCGACCTTGGCTGTACCCTAAATACATAGGCTGACCAGGGCACTAATGCCCTTTCTGACACAGCCTCAGCCTGGATCCCCTGGCCCATCCCTGACAGCTGGCCGCACACTGAGCACATAGAGCCGCCATGGCCTTAGGTCGTCATCTCTTCCCAACCTCGGTTTTCAGGTTTCAGAACCTAGACCTTATCTCCAATCACTGCCCAGGGTTGAAGGTGATGCAGAAATCAGAACTCCTTCCCCATGGCAAGAAACCTTGTGGTTGGCATGTTGTCCAACCTTCAGTGTAGTTGAAACAATGTGGCCCATGAGCCCCCGCCCATGCTCCCGGGCCACATTGGTCACAAACACACATTGTGACCCTCAGGCTGAGCCCAGTCCTCAAGTTATGCCACTCAGTGGCTGGATGAAGAGATAGCATATTGGGCTTGCCATGCCCCTAGGCCCCAATTTTTAACCATAGTTCAAGTTTTCCCTTCAGTCTTCCCCACGGCTTGGCTTTGGAATTCCTCTTTTGGTGGGACACCTGAGGTAACAAAACTGAAATGAGTCCTCCCATCCCACAGACTGACGAAAAGCAATTGGGAATCGGGCCAAATCCTCAAAGAGGAAGATTCGTCCATTGCCCATGAGGCCTCCCCGACATTCCACGGCCATCGCTGATACAAAATCCAGAGACAAAAGCCTGAGCAAGCGCCTCAGACTCGCACTTTCTTCATATCCTGAATAGTTCTTCTCATGGCTTGTAGATCGGGCCTGCCATACCTACGTCCCCAAACCTAAGCTGAGTTTGTGTTTTCAGACTTCTGTTCTCAAAGTTTTGGGCCACACACACTCCAGGCTGGGCCCCTGGAGCCACACATTAAGACCGTGCCTACCAATCCATGGGAATTCTGCCCATTCCATGGCCCAAATTCGCACAAATTTGGAGAAACTTCCAACGTCCCTGAGGCCATCCCAATAGTGTAGGTCGCCCGGAACAAACAAGGGCTGTCTGACACCAGCTGATAATCGACCTCCACTCATACCATAGATGGATGTCCCCAGAGAAGAAGATTGAACCAGACAGGAACCTAGGCCATAATAGGATCCATTGCTTTTGGTTACAGGCATGTGTCCTCACAAGCCTGATTCCAATATAAGCATAGGGGTCTTCCTGAGGCACCCATCAGAACTCATCTCGTCTCCACAAGGAAACCTGTGCATGGGAGCCATGTCCAAAGCTTAGGAGAGTACTTCATGGTCCCGGTGCCACCGCCCCATTCCAAGGCCCTCATGGACACAAAAACACACTAGGGCCCATCCTCAGGAAAGTCGATTTCAACACAGACACCCCGGTTGCTCCGGCAGAGCCATCAGATCTAAACTGTCTTGTTGCTAGGAGACAATTGGAATGCGAGGCGGGCTTCCCAGGCATCCATCCGCGAACGGTGCTCTGGAGTCATTCTATATGGGATGTCCAGGAGCTGTCCAACAGGTCTCAATTGTCCAGCAGACGGAATCCTTAAAGGGGGCATCCCACAACTCCCAAAGTGGGAAAACCTCAATGGCCTCGAGATTCCGCTCCCTTCATGAAGCGGCCGTCATGCACAGAAAATCCAACCTGAGCCAACGTCTGATCCTCGCCCTGACTTCAGATGCATGAGATATTGGTTCAGATCTGCAGGGGGTACCTGCCGTGCCCTCGCCCTGAAACCCAAGTCTAGCTTGTCTTCTCAGACTTCCGTCCTCACACTCCTGGCCCCGAATCCCTCAAGTTTGTCAATTCCGGACCCACAATGCAGCACTCTGCCTGCCCTCTAGAAAAAAAATTATTGCCTCATGAGCTGCCCAGGCAACTTAAATGAGGATAAACCTACACAGCACTCGACTTTACCCAAATTATATAGTCTAACCTGGGCAATAATGCACTGTCCAACACAACCTGAGCCCGGACCTCCTGACCAACACAAAGAAAGCTGACCGCACACTGAGCACATAAATCCCGCCATGGCCTTAGGTCATCATCTCTTCGCTACCTCAGTTTTCAGGTTTCAGAACCGAGACCTTATCTCCAATCACTGCCCAGGGGTGAGTGTGATGCAGAAATCAGAACTCCTCCTTACCCATGGCAAGAACCCTTGTGGTTGGCACGTTGTCCAACGTTCAGTGTAGGAGAAACCAGCATTCACCCTGAGGCCCCGCCCATTCTTGAGTGCGACGAGGGCATACACACGCATTGTGACCCTCAGCATGAGTCCTGTGCTCTAGTAAGTCCTCTCAGTGGCTGGACCATTAGATGTCATAATGGGCTTGACATGTCCCTAGGCCCCAATTTTTAACCAGATTTCTGATTGTCCAGTCGCCCCTCCCCAGGGCTTTACTCTGGAGTTCCTCATTTGGTGGGACACCTGAGGTTAGAAAAGAAAACAACAACAACAACAAAAAAAATACGGGCTTCTTCCAGCCCACAGAATGACCCCAAACTCTTTGGGCGGGGCCAAACCACCAGAGAGTAAGACTCGTCCATTTCCCATGAAGTCACCCAGAAATTCCACGACCACGAGTGACACGATATCCAGAGACAAATACTTGAGCAGGAGCCTCACACTCGCCCTTCTTTCAAATCCCGAAGAGTTCTCCTCATGGTCTGTAGGTCAGTCCTGCCATACCTATGACCCGAAACATAAGCCGAGTTTGTGTTTTCAGAAAACTGTCCAAACAGCCCTGGCCTACACAACCTACAAGCTCAGGCCCCTGGAGCCAAACATGCGGACTGTACTTGCCCTCTCCAAGGGAATTGTGTGTGCCCATTCCAATGGCCACAACCCTTTTAATAGGATAAATCTCCAAAGTCCCTGATCCATCTTAATAGTGGTGGCTTCCCAGGAAAAACAGGGGCAATCTGAGCCCAACTGAGCACCTACCTGCACTCAGACCCATAGACAGATGTCCCCAGAGGTAAAAAGGAAAGAACAGGCCCCTAGGCACTAATCAGATCCATTGCTTTGGTTTCCAGGCATCTCTCCTCAGAGGCCTGGATTTCAAAAGCAGCATATAGCTGTTTCTTGACTCAACCATCAGAAAACATCTCATCTACACATGGGAAACTTGCACGTTGGAGCTGTGTCAAAGCCTCTGTTTAGGAGAACCCTTTAGGGCCCCTGGGCCACCGCTTCATTCCAAGGTCTCCATAGACACAAAAGCACATTAGGACACATCCCCAGGGGTGTCCATTTCAACTCAGCGTCCTTGGTTGCTCCCCACAGATCCAGGAGATCTAACCTGTCTTGTTGCTAGGAGACAATTGGAATGCGAGGTGGGCTACCCAGCCATCCATCCTTAGAACCCTGCTCAGAATCATTGGCCTGGAGCCAAACAACAGGTCTCAATTGTCCTGCAGAAGACTCTCTGCACTTTGGAGCTTCTCACAACTCCCATCGTGGGAAAACCCCCGTGGCCTCGTGATGCCCCCCCATTCATGAAGGGGCCATCAGGGACAGAAACTCCAACCTGAGCGATCGTCTGATCCTTGCCCTGACTTCAGATGCACGAGATCTCGATTCAGGTCTGTAGATTGTGCCTGCCATGGCCTCACCCAGAGGCCTAAGCCTAGCTTGTGTTCTCAGACTTTTGTCGTCAGACTACTGGCCCACAAGCCCTCCAGTTTGGCAATCCAGAACTACAATTCAGCACTCTGCCTGCCCTCCAGAAGAAAAAACATTGTCCTCTGGGGCTACCCAGTAACCCCAAATGAGGATCAACCGGCACCGACCTTGGCTGTACCCCAAATACAAAGGCAGACCAGGGCACTTATGTCCTTTCTGACACAGCCTGAGCCTGGAACCCCTGGCCCCTCCCAGACAGCTGGACGCACACTGAGCACATCGAGCCGCCGTGGCCTTAGGTCGTCATCTCTTCCCAACCTCGGTTTCAGGTTTCAGAACCTAGACATTATCTCCAATCCCTGCCCAGGGTTGAAGATGATGCAGAAATCAGAACTCCTTCCCCAAAGCAAAAAACCTTGTGTTTGGCATGTTGTCCAACGTTCAAAGTAGTTGAAACCAGTGTGGCCCTTGAGGCCCCGCCCATGCTCACGGGCCGCATTGGTCACAAACACACATTGTGACCCTCAGGCTGAGCCCAGACCTCAAGTAAGGCCACTCAGTGGCTGGATGAAGACATAGCATATTGGGCTTGCCATGCCCCTAGGCCCCAATTTTTAACCATAGTTCGGGTTTTCCCTTCAGTCTTCCCAACGGCTTTGCTTTGGAATTCCTCTTTTGGTGAGACACCTGAGGTAACAAAACTGAAATGAGTCCTCCCATCCCACAGATTGACGAAAAGCAATTGGAATCGGGCCAAATCCTCAGAGAGGAGGATTCGTCCATGGCCCATGAGGCCTCCACGACATTCCACGGCCATCGCTGATACAAAATCCAGAGACAAAAGCCTGAGCAAGCGCCTCAGTATCGCACTTTCTTCATATTGTGAAGAGCTCTTCTCATGGTTTGTAGATCGGGCCTGCCATACCTACGTCCCCAAACCTAAGCTGAGTTTGTGTTTTCAGACTTCTGTCCTCAAAGTCTTGGGCCACGCATCCTCCAGGCTGGGCTCCTGGAGCCACACATTAGGACTGTGCCTACCAATCCATGGGAATTCTGCCCATTCCATGGTCCAAAATCGTACAAAGTAGGAGAAAACTCCAAAGTCCCTGAGGCCATCCCAATAGTGTAGGTCGCCCGGAACAAACAAGGGCTGTCTGACACCAGCTGATAATCGACCTCCACTCATACCATAGATGGATGTCCCCAGAGAAGAAGATTGAACCAGACAGGATCCTAGGCCATAATAGGATCCATTGCTTTGGGTTACAGGCATGTGTCCTCAAATGCCTGATTCCAATACGAGCATAGGGGTTTTCCTGAGGCACCCATCAGAAGTCATCTCGTCTCCACAAAGAAACCTGTGCATGGGAGCCATGTCCAAAGCTTAGGAGAGTACTTCAGGGTCCCGGTGCCACCGCCCCATTCCAAGGCCCTCATGGACACAAAAAAACATTAGGACCCATTTTCAGGAAAGTCCATTTCAACTCAGCCACCCCGGTTACTCCGGCAGAGCCATCAGATCTAAACTGTCTTGTTGCTAGAAGACAATTGGAATGCGAGGCGGGCTTCCCAGGCATCCATCCACGAACGGTGATCTGGAGGCATTCCATATGGGATGTCCTGGAGCTGTTCAACAGGTCTTAATTGTCCCGCAGAAGGAATCCTTGAAGGGGTCATCCCACAACTCCAAACGTGGGAAAACCTCAATGGCCACGAGATTCCGCTCCCTTCATGAAGCGGCCGTCATGCACAGAAAATCCAACCTGAGCCAACGTCTGATCCTCGCCCTGACTTCAGATGCATGAGATATTGGTTCAGATCTGCAGGGGGTACCTGCCGTGCCCTCGCCCTGAAACCCAAGTCTAGCTTGTCTTCTCAGACTTCCGTCCTCACACTCCTGGCCCCGAAGCCCTCAAGTTTGTCAATTCTGGACCCACAATGCAGCACTCTGCCTGCCCTCTAGAAAAAAAATTATTGCCTCATGAGCTGCCCAGGCAACCTAAATGAGGGTAAACCTACACAGCACACGACTTTACCCAAATTATATAGTCTAACCTGTGCATTAATGCACTGTCGAGCAAACCTGAGCCCGGACCTCCTGACCAACACTCAGAAAGCTGACCGCACACTGAGCACATAAAACCCGCCATGGCCTTAGGTCATCTTCTCTTCGCTACTTCAGTTTTTAGGCTTCAGAACCGAGACCTTATCTCCAATCAATGCCCAGGGGTGAGTGTGATGCAGAAATCAGCACTCCCCCTTACCCATGGCAGGAACCCTTGTGGTTGGCACGTAGTCCAACGTTCAGTGTAGGAGAAACCAGCATTCACCCTGAGGCCCCGCCCATTCTTGAGTGCGACGAGGGCATACACACGCATTGTGACCCTCAGCATGAGTCCTGTCCTCTAGTAAGTCCTCTCAGTGGCTGGATCATTAGATGTCATAATGGGCTTGAAATGTCCCGAGCCCCAATTTTACCCAGATTACTGATTGTCCAGTCGCCCCTCTCCAGGGCTCTACTCGGGAATCCCTCATTTGGTGGGACACCAGAGGTTAATAAAGAAAACAACAACAACAACAACAACAAAAAAAACAACGGACTTCTTCCAGCCCACAGAATGACCCCAAACTCTTTGGACAGGGCCAAACCACCAGAGAGTAAGACTCGTCCATTTCCCATGAAGTCACCCAGAAATTCCACGACCATGAGTGACACGATATCCAGAGACAAAAACTTGAGCAGGAGCCTCACACGCGCCCTTCTTTCAAATCCCGAAGAGTTCTCCTCATGGTCTGTAGGTCAGTCCTGCCATACCTATGACCCGAAATATAAGCCGAGTTTGTGTTTTCAGACAACTGTCCAAACAGCCCTGGCCTACACAACCTACAGGCTCAGGCCCCTGGAGCCAAACCTGAGGACTGTACTTGCCCTCTCCAAGGGAATAGTGTGTGCCCATTCCAATGGCCACAACCCTTCTAATAGGATACACCTCTAAAGTCCCTGATCCATCTCAATAGTGGTGGCTTCCCAGGAAAAACAGGGGCAATCTGAGCCCAACTGAGCACCTACCTGCACTCAGACCCATAGACAGATGTCCCAGAGGTAAAAAGGAAAGAACAGGCCCCTAGGCACTAATCAGATCCATTGCTTTGGTTTCCAGGCATCTCTCCTCAGAGGCCTGGATTTCAAAAGCAGCATATAGCTGTTTCTTGACTCACCCATAAGAAAACATCTCATCAACACATGGGAAACTTGCACGTTGGAGCTGTGTCAAAGCCTCTGTTTAGGAGAAGCCTTTAGGGCCCCAGGGCCACCGCTTCATTCCAAGGTCTCCATAGACACAAAAGCACATTAGGAAACATCCCCAGGGGTGTCCACTTCAACTCAGCGTCCTCGGTTGCTCCCCACAGATCCAGGAGATCTAACCTGTCTTGTTGCTAGGAGACAATTGGAATGCGAGGTGGGCTACCCAGCCATCCATCCTTAGAACCCTGCTTAGAATCATTGGCCTGGAGCCAAACAACAGGTCTCAATTGTCCTGCAGAAGACTCTCTGCAGTTTGGAGCTTCTCACAACTCCCATCGTGGGAAAACCCCCATGGCCTCGTGATGCCCCCCCCATTCATGAAGGGGCCATCAGGGACAGAAACTCCAACCTGAGGGATCGTCTGATCTTCGCCCTGACTACAGATGCACGAGATCTCGATTCAGGTCTGTAGATTGTGCCTGCCATGGCCTCACCCAGAAACCTAAGCCTAGCCTGTGTTCTCAGACTTTTGTCGTCAGACTACTGGCCCACAAGCCCTCCAGTTTGGCAATCCAGAACTACAATGCAGCACTCTGCCTGCCCTCCAGAAGAAAAACATTGTCCTCTGGGGCTACCCAGTAACCCCAAATTTGGATCAACCTCCACCGACCTTGGCTGTACCCTAAATACATAGGCTGACCAGGGCACTAATGCCCTTTCTGACACAGCCTCAGCCTGGATCCCCTGGCCCATCCCTGACAGCTGGCCGCACACTGAGCACATAGAGCCGCCATGGCCTTAGGTCGTCATCTCTTCCCAAACTCGGTTTTCAGGTTTCAGAACCTAGACCTTATCTCCAATCACTGCCCAGGGTTGAAGGTGATGCAGAAATCAGAACTCCTTCCCCATGGCAAGAAACCTTGTGGTTGCCATGTTGTCCAACGTTCAGTGTAGTTGAAACAGTGTGGCCCATGAGCTCCCGCCCATGCTCCCGGGCCACATTGGTCACAAACACACATTGTGACCCTCAGGCTGAGCCCAGTCCTCAAGTTAGGCCACTCAGTGGCTGGATGAAGAGATAGCATATTGGGCTTGCCATGCCCCTAGGCCCCAATTTTTAACCATAGTTCAAGTTTTCCCTTCAGTCTTCCCCACGGCTTGGCTTTGGAATTCCTCTTTTGGTGGGACACCTCAGGTAACAAAACTGAAATGAGTCCTCCCATCCCACAGACTGACGAAAAGCAATTGGGAATCGGGCCAAATCCTCAAAGAGGAAGATTCGTCCATGGCCCATGAGGCCTCCCCGACATTCCACGGCCATCGCTGATACAAAATCCAGAGACAAAAGCCTGAGCAAGCGCCTCAGACTCGCACTTTCTTCATATCCTAAAGAGTTCTTCTCATGGCTTGTAGATCGGGCCTGCCATACCTACGTCCCCAAACCTAAGCTGAGTTTGTGTTTTCAGACTTCTGTTCTCAAAGTTTTGGGCCACACACACTCCAGGCTGGGCCCCTGGAGCCACACATTAGGACCGTGCCTACCAATCCATGGGAATTCTGCCCATTCCATGGTCCAAAATCGCACAAATTTGGAGAAACTTCCAACGTCCTTGAGGCCATCCCAATAGTGTAGGTCGCCCGGAACAAACAAGGGCTGTCTGACACCAGCTGATAATCGACCTCCACTCATACCATAGATGGATGTCCCCAGAGAAGAAGATTGAACCAGACAGGACCCTAGGCCATAATAGGATTCATTGCTTTGGGTTACAGGCATGTGTCCTCACAAGCCTGATTCCAATATGAGCATAGGGGTCTTCCTGAGGCACCCATCAGAACTCATCTCGTCTCCACAAGGAAACCTGTGCATGGGAGCCATGTCCAAAGCTTAGGAGAGTACTTCATGGTCCCGGTGCCACCGCCCCATTCCAAGGCCCTCATGGACACAAAAACACACTAGGGCCCATCCTCAGGAAAGTCGATTTCAACACAGCCACCCCGGTTGCTCCGGCAGAGCCATCAGATCTAAACTGTCTTGTTGCTAGGAGACAATTGGAATGCGAGGCGGGCTTCCCAGGCATCCATCCGCGAAAGGTGCTCTGGAGTCATTCTATATGGGATGTCCAGGAGCTGTCCAACAGGTCTCAATTGTCCAGCAGACGGAATCCTTAAAGGGGGCATCCCACAACTCCCAAAGTGGGAAAACCTCAATGGCCTCGAGATTCCGCTCCCTTCATGAAGCGGCCGTCATGCACAGAAAATCCAACCTGAGCCAACGTCTGATCCTCGCCCTGACATCAGATGCATGAGATATTTGTTCAGATCTGCAGGGGGTACCTGCCGTGCCCTGGCCCTGAAACCCAAGTCTAGCTTGTCTTCTCAGACTTCCGTCCTCACACTCCTGGCCCCGAAGCCCTCAAGTTTGTCAATTCCGGACCCACAATGCAGCACTCTGCCTGCCCTCTAGAAAAAAAATTATTGCCTCATGAGCTGCCCAGGCAACTTAAATGAGGATAAACCTACACAGCACTCGACTTTACCCAAATTATATAGTCTAACCTGGGCACTAATGCACTGTCGAACAAACCTGAGCCCGGACCTCCTGACCAACACTCAGAAAGCTGACCGCACACTGAGCACATAAATCCCGCCATGGCCTTAGGTCATCATCTCTTCGCTACCTCAGTTTTCAGGCTTCAGAACCGAGACCTTATCTCCAATCACTGCCTAGTGGTGAGTGTGATGCAGAAATCAGAACTCTTCCTTACCCATGGCAAGAACCCTTGTGGTTGGCACGTAGTCCAAGGTTCAGTGTAGGAGAAACCAGCATTCACCCTGAGGCCCCGCCCATTCTTGAGTGTGACGTGGGCATACACACGCATTGTGACCCTCAGCATGAGTCCTGTGCTCTAGTAAGTCCTCTCAGTGGCTGGACCATTAGATGTCATAATGGCCTTGACATGTCCCTAGGCCCCAATTTTTACCAGATTTCTGATTGTCCAGTCGCCCCTCCCCAGGGCTCTACTCTGGAATCCCTCATTTGGTGGGACACCTGAGGTTAAAAAAGAACACAAGAACAACAAAAATAAAACGGACTTCTTCCAGCCCACAGAATGACCCCAAACTCTTTGGGCGGGGCCAAACCACCAGAGAGTAAGACTAGTCCATTTCCCATGAAGTCACCCAGAAATTCCACGACCATGAGAGACACGATATCCAGAGACAAAAACTTGAGCAGGAGCCTCATACTCGCCCTTCTTTCAAATCCCGAAGAGTTCTCCTCATGGTCTTTAGATCGGTCCTGCCATACCTATGACCCGAAACATAAGCCGAGTTTGTGTTTGCAGACAACTGTCCAAACAGCCCTGGCCTACACAACCTACAGGCTCAGGCCCCTGGAGCTAAACCTGAGGACTGTACTTGCCCTCTCCAAGGGAATTGTGTGTGCCCATTCCAATGGCCAAAACCCTTCTAATAGGATACACCTCCAAAGTCCCTGATCCATCTCAATAGTGGTGGCTTCCCAGGAAAAACAGGGGCAATCTGAGCCCAACTGAGCACCTACCTGCACTCAGACCCATAGACAGATGTCCCCAAAGGTAAAAAGGAAAGAACAGGCCCCTAGGCACTAATCAGATCCATTGCTTTGGTTTCCAGGCATCTCTCCTCAGAGGCCTGGATTTCAAAAGCAGCATATAGGTGTTTCTTGACTCACCCATCAGAAAACATCTCATCTACACATGGGAAACTTGCACGTTGGAGCTGTGTCAAAGCCTCTGTTTAGGAGGCCCCTTTAGGGCCCCAGGGCCACCGCTTCATTCCAAGGTCTCCATAGACACAAAAGCACATTAGGACCCATCCCCAGGGGTGTCCATTTCAACTCAGCGTCCTCGGTTGCTCCCCACAGATCCAGGAGATCTAACCTTACTTGTTGCTAAGAGACAATTGGAATGCGAGGTGGGCTACCCAGCCATCCATCCATAGAACCCTGCTCAGTATCATTGGCCTGAAGCCAAACAACAGGTCTCAATTGTCCTGCAGAACACTCTCTGCAGTTTGGAGCTTCTCAAAACTCCCATCGTGGGAAAACCCGCATGGCCACGTGATGCCCCCCCCATTCATGAAGGGGCCATCAGGGACAGAAACTCAAACCTGAGGGATCGTCTGATCTTCGCCCTGACTTCAGATGCACGAGATCTCGATTCAGGTCTGTAGATTGTGCCTGCCATGGCCTCACCCAGAAACCTAAGCCCAGCTTGTGTTCTCAGACTTTTGTCGTCAGACTACTGGCCGACAATCCCTCCAGTTTGGCAATCCAGAACTACAATGCAGCACTCTGCCGGCCCTCCAGAAGAAAAACATTGCCCTCTGGGGCTACCCAGTAACCCCAAATGAGAATCAACCTGCACCGACCTTGCCTGTACCCCAAATACATAGGCTGACCAGGGCACTAATGCCCTTTCTGACACAGCCTGAGCCTGGTCCCCCTGGCCCCTCCCAGACAGCTGGCCGCACACTGAGCACATCGAGTCGCCATGGCCTTAGGTCGTCATCTCTTCCCAAGCTCGGTTTTCAGGTTTCAGAACCTAGACCTTATCTTCAATCACTGCCCAGGGTTGAAGGTGATGCAGAAATCAGAACTCCTTCCCCATGGCAAGAAACCTTGTGGTTGCCATGTTGTCCAACCTTCAGTGTAGTTGAAACAATGTGGCCCATGAGCCCCCGCCCCTGCTCCCGGGCCACATTGGTCACAAACACATATTGTGACCCTCAGGCTGAGCCCAGTCCTCAAGTAAGGCCACTCAGTGGCTGGATGAAGAGATAGCATATTGGGCTTGCCATGCCCCTAGGCCCCAATTTTTAACCATATTTCGGGTTGTCCCTTCAATCTTCCCCACGGCTTGGCTTTGGAATTCCTCTTTTGGTGGGACACCTGAGGTAACAAAACTGAAATGAGTCCTACCATCCCACAGATTGACGAAAAGCAATTGGGAATCGGGCCAAATCCTCAGAGAGGAAGATTCGACCTTGGTCCATGAGGCCTCCCCGACATTCCACGGCCATCGCTGATACAAAATCCAGAGACAAAAGCCTGAGCAAGCGCCTCAGACTCGCACTTTCTTCATATCCTGAAGAGTTCTTCTCATGGCTTGTAGATCGGGCCTGCCATACCTACGTACCCAAAACTAAGCTGAGTTTGTGTTTTCAGACTTCTGTCCTCAAAGTCTTGGGCCACACACCCTCCAGGCTGGGCCCCTGGAGCCACACTTTAGGACTGTGCCTACCAATCCATGGGATTTCTACCCATTCTATGATCCAAAATGGTACAAATTAGGAGAAATCTCAAAAATCTCTGAGGCCATCCCAATAGTGTATGTCGCCCGGAAGAAACAAGGGCTGTCTGACACCATCTGATAATCGACCTCCACTCATACCATAGCGGATGTCCCCAGAGAAGAATATTGAACCAGACAGGACACTAGGACATAATAGGATCCATTGCTTTGGGTTACAGGCATGTGTCCTCCAAAGCCTGATTCCAATACGAGCATAGGTGTTTTCCTGAGGCACCCATCAGAACTCATCTCGTCTCCACAAGGAAACCTTTGCTTGGGAGCCATGTCCAAAGCTTAGGAGAGTACTTCAGGGTCCCGGTGCCATCGCCCCATTCCAAGGCCCTCATGGACACAAAAACACACTAGGGCCCATCCTCAGGAAAGTCGATTTCAACTCAGCCACCCCGGTTGCTACGGCAGAGCCATCAGATCTAAACTGTCTTATGGCTAGGAGACAATTGGAATGCGAGGCGGGCTTCCCAGGCATCCATCCGCGAATGGTGCTCTGGAGTCATTCCATATGGGATGTCCTGGAGCTGTCCAACAGGTCTCAATTGTCCCGCAGAAGGAATCCTTGAAGGGGGCATCCCACAACTCCCAACGTGGGATAACCTCAATGGCCCCAAGATTCCTCTCCCTTCATGAAGCGACCGTCATGCACAGAAACTCCAACCTTAGCCAACCTCTGATCCTGGCCCTGACTTCAGATGCATGAGATATTGGTTCAGATCTGCAGGGGGTACCTGACATGCCCTCAACCTGAAACCCAAGTCTAGCTTGTCTTCTCAGACTTCCGTCCTCACACTCCTGGCCCCGAAGCCCTCAAGTTTGGCAATACCGGACACACAATGCAGAATTCTGCCTGCGCTCTAGAAAAAAAATTATTGCCTCATGAGCTGCCCAGGCACCTTAAATGAGGGTAAACCTATCAGCACTCGACTTTACCCAAATTATATAGTCTCAACTGGGCACTAATGCACTGTCGAACACAACCTGAGCCCGGATCTCCTGACCAACACCCAGAAAGCTGAACGCACACTGAGCACATAAAACCCGCCATGGCCTTAGGTCATCATCTCTTCACTACCTCAGTTTTCAGGCTTCAGAACCGAGACCTTATCTCCAATCACTGCCCAGGGGTGAGTGTGATGCAGAAATCAGAACTCCTCCTTACCCATGGCAAGAACCCTTGTGGTTTGCACGTTGTCCAACGTTCAGTGTAGGAGAAACCAGCATTTACCCTGAGGCCCCGCCCATTCTTGAGTGCGACGAGGCCATACACACGGATGGTGACCCTCAGCATGAGTCCTGTCCTCTAGTAAGTCCTCTCAGTGGCTGGACCATTAGATGTCATAATGGGCTTGACATGTCCGTAGGCCCCAATTTTGAACCAGATTTCTGATTGTCCAGTCTTCCCTCCCCAGGGCTCTACTCTGGAATCCCTCATATGGTGGGACACCTGAGGTTAATAAAGAAAACAACAACAACAACAACAACAATAAACGGACTTCTTCCAGCCCACAGGATGACCCCAAACTCTTTGGACGGGGACAAACCACCTGAGAGTAAGACTCGTCCATTTCCCATGAAGTCACCCAGAAATTCCACGACCATGAGTGACACGATATCCAGAGACAAAAACTTGAACAGGAGCCTCACACACGCCCTTTTTTCAAATCCCGAAGCGTTCTCCTATGGTCTGTAGATCGGTCCTGCCATACCTATGACCCGAAACATAAGCCGAGTTTGTGTTTTCAGACAACTGTCCAAACAGCCCTGGTCTACACAACCTACAGGCTCAGGCCCCTGGAGCCAAACCTGAGGACTGTACTTGCCCTCTCCAAGGGAATAGTGTGTGCCCATTCCAATGGCCAAAACCCTTCTAATAGGATAAATCTCCAAAGTCAATGATCCATCTCAATAGTGGTGGCTTCCCAGGATAAACAGGGGCTATCTGAGCCCAACTGAGCACCTACCTGCACTCAGACCCATAGACAGATGTCCCCAGAGGTAAAAAGGAAAGAACAGGCCCCTAGGCACTAATCAGATCCATTGCTTTGGTTTCCAGGCATCTCTCCTCAGAGGCCTGGATTTCAAAAGCAGCATATGGCTGTTTCTTGTCTCACCCATCAGAAAACATCTAATCTACACATGGGAAACTTGCACGTTGGAGCTGTGTCAAAGCCTCTGTTTAGGAGAACCCTTTAGGGCCCCAGGGCCACCGCTTCATTCCAAGGTCTCCATAGACACAAAAGCACATTAGGACCCATCCCCAGGGGTGTCCATTTCAACTCAGCGTCCTCGGTTGCTCCCCACAGATCCAGGCGATCTAACCTGTCTTGTTGCTAGGAGACAATTGGAATGCGAGGTGGGCTACCCAGACATCCATCCTTAGAACCCTACTCAGAATCATTGGCCTGGACCCAAGCAACAGGTCTCAATTGTCCTGCAGAAGACTCTCTGCAGTTTGAAGCTTCTCACAACTCCCATCGTGGGAAAATCCCCATGGACTCGTGATGACCCCCCCATTCATGAAGGGGCCATCAGGGACAGAAACTCCAACCTGAGCATCGTCTGATTCCCGCCCTGACTTCAGATGCACGAGATCTCGATTTAGGTCTGTAGATTGTCCCTGCCATGGCCTCACCCAGAAACCTAAGCCTAGCTTGTGTTCTCAGACTTTGGTCGTCAGACTACTGGCCCACAAGCCCTCCAGTTTGGCAATCCAGAACTACAATGCAGCACTCTGCCGGCCCTCCAGAAGAAAAACATTGCCCTCTGGGGCTACCCAGTAACCCAAAATGAAAATCAACCTGCACTGACCTTGCCTGTACCCCAAATACATAGGCAGACCAGGGCACTAATGCCCTTTCTGACACAGCCTGAGCCTGGACCCTTTGCCCCTCCCAGACAGCTGGCCGCACACTGAGCACATCGAGTCGCCATGGCCTTAGGGCGTCATCTCTTCCCAACCTCGGTTTTCAGGTTTCAGAACCTAGATATTATCTCCAATCACTGCCCAGGGTTGAAGGTGATGCAGAAACCAGAACTCCTTCCCCATGGCAAGAAACCTTGTGGTTGGCATGTTGTCCAACGTTCAGTGTAGTTGAAAGCAGTGAGGCCCATGAGGCCCCGCCCATGCTCGCGGGCCACATTGGTCACAAACACACATTGTGACCCTCAGGCTGAGCCCAGTCCTCAAGTAAGGCCACTCAGTGGCTGGATGAAGAGATAGCATATTGGGCTTGCGAAGCCCCTAGGCCCCATTTTTAACCATAGTTCGCGTTGTCCCTTCAATCTTCCCCACGGCTTGGCTTTGTAATTCCTCTTTTGGTGGGACACCTGAGGTAACAAAACTGAAATGAGTACTCCCATCCCACAGATTGACGAAAAGCAATTGGGAATCGGGCCAAATCCTAAGAGAGGAATATTCGTCCTTGGCCCATGAGGCCTCCCCGACATTCCACGGCCATCGCTGATACAAAATCCAGAGACAAAAGCCTGAGCAAGCGCCTCAGACTCGCACTTTCTTCATATCCTAAAGAGTTCTTCTCATGGTTTGTAGATCGGGCCTGCCATACCTACGTCCCCAAACCTAAGCTGAGTTTGTGTTTTCAGACTTCTGTCCTCAAAGTCTTGGGCCACACACCCTCCAGGCTGGGCCCCTGGAGCCACACTTTAGGACTGTGCCTACCAATCCATGGGATTTCTGCCCATTCCATGGTCCAAAATTGTACAAATTAGGAGAAACCTCCAAAATCTCTGTGGCCATCCCAATAGTGGAGGTCGCCCGGAACAAACAACGGCTGTCTGACACGAGCTGATAATCGACCTCCACTCATATCATTGATGGATGTCCCCAGAGAAGAAATTGAACCAGACAGGACCCTAGGCAATAATAGGATCTATTGCTTTGGGTTACAGGCATGTGTCCTCAAAAGCCTGATTCCAATACGAGCATAGGTGTTTTCCTGAGGCACCCATCAGAACTCATCTCGTCTCCACAAGGAAACCTGTGCATGGGAGCCATGTCCAAAGCTTAGGAGAGTACTTCAGGGTCCCGGTGCCACTGCCCCATTCCAAGGCCCTCATGGACACAAAAACACATTAGGACCCATCCTCAGGATAGTCCATTTCAAATCAGGCACCCCGGTTGCTCCGGCAGAGCCATCAGATCTAAACTGTCTTGTTGCTAGGAGACAATTGGAATGCGAGGCGGGCTTCCCAGGCATCCATCCGCGAACGGTGCTCTGGAGTCATTCCATATGAAATGTCCTGGAGCTGTCCAACAGGTCTCAATTGTCCCACAGAAGGAATCCTTGAAGGGGGCATCCCACAACTCCCAACGTGGGAAAACCTCAATGGCCCCGAGATTCCGCTCCCTTCATGAAGCGGCCGTCATGCACAGAAACTCCAACCTGAGCCAACGTCTGATCCTCGCCCTGACTTCAGATGCATGAGATATTGGTTCAGATCTGCAGGGGGTACCTGCCATGCCCTCGCCCTGAAACCCATGTCTAGCTTGTCTTCTCAGGATTCCGTCCTCACACTCCTGGCCCCGAAGCCCTCTAGTTTGGCAATTCCGGACCCACAATGCAGCACTCTGCCTGTCCTCTAGAAAATAAATTATTGCCTCATGAGCTGCCCAGGCACCTTAAATGAGGATAAACATACACAGCATTCGACGTTACCCAAATTACATAGTCTAACCTGGGCACTAATGCACTGTCGAACACAACCTGAGCCCGGACCTCCTGACCATCACCCAGAAAGATGACCGCACACTGAGCACATAAAACCCGCCGTGGCCTTAGGTCATCATCTCTTCACTACCTCCGTTTTCAGGCTTCAGAACCGAGACCTTATCTCCAATCACTGCCCAGGGGTGAGTGTGATGCAGAAATCAGAACTCCTCCTTACCCATGGCAAGAACCCTTGTGGTTGGCACGTTGTCCAACGTTCAGTGTAGGAGAAACCAGCATTCACCCTGAGGCCCCACCCATTCTTGCGTGCGACGAGGGAATACATACGCATTGTGACCCTCAGCATGAGTCCTGTCCTCTAGTAAGTCCTCTCAGTGGCTGGACCATTAGATATCATAATGGGCTTGACATGTCCCTACGCCCCAATTTTTAACCAGATTTCTGACTGTCCAGTCGCCCCTCCCCAGGGCTCTACTCTGGAATTCCTTATTTTGTGGGACACCTGAAGTTAAAAAAGAAAACAACAACAACAACAACAACAAAACGGACTTCTTCCAGCCCACAGAATGACCCCAAACTCTTTGGACGGGGCCAAACCACCAGAGAGTAAGACTCGTCCATTTCCCATGAAGTCACCCAGAAATTCCACGACCATGAGTGACACGATATCCAGAGACAAAAACTTGAGCAGGAGCCTCACACGCGCCCTTTTTCAAATCCCGAAGAGTTCTCTTCATGGTCTGTAGGTCAGTCCTGCCATACCTATGACACGAAACATAAGCCGAGTTTGTGTTTTCAGACAACTGTCCAAACAGCCCTGGCCTACACAACCTACAGGCTCAGGCCCCTGGAGCCAAACCTGAGGACTGTACTTGCCCTCTCCAAGGGAATTTTGTGTGCCCATTCCAATGGCCACAACCCTTCTAATAGGATAAACCTCCAAATCCCTGATCCATCTCAATAGTGGTGGCTTCCCAGGAAAAACAGGGGCAATCTGAGCCCAACTGAGCACCTACCTGCACTCAAACCCATAGACAGATGTCTCCAGAGGGAAAAAGGAAAGAACAGGCCCCTAGGCACTAATCAGATCCATTGCTTTGGTTTCCAGGCATCTCTCCTCAGAGGCCTGGATATCAAAACAGCATATGGCTGTTTCTTGACTCACCCATCAGAAAACATCTCATCTATACATGGGAAACTTACACTTTGGAGCTGTGTCAAACCTTCTGTTTAGGAGAACCCTTTAGGGCCCCAGTGCCACCGCTTCATTCCAAGGTCTCCATAGACACAAAAGCACATTAGGACCCATCCCCAGGGGTGTCCATTTCAACTCAGCGTCCTCGGTTGCTCCCCACAGATCCAGGAGATCTAACCTGTCTTGTTGCTAGGAGACAATTGGAATGCGAGGTGGGCTACCCAGACATCCATCCTTAGAACCCTGCTCAGAATCATTGGCCTGGACCCAAGCAACAGGTCTCAATTGTCCTGCAGAAGACTCTCTGCAGTTTGGAGCTTCTCACAACTCCCATCGTGGGAAAACCCCCATGGCCTCGTGATGCCCCCCCATTCATGAAGGGGGCATCAGGGACAGAAACTCCAACCTGAGCGATCGTCTGATCCTCGCCCTGACTTCAGATGCACGAGATGTCGATTCAGGTCTGTAGATTGTGCCTGCCATGGCCTCACCCAGAAACCTAAGCCTAGCTTGTGTTCTCAGACTTTGGTCGTCAGACTACTGGCCCACAAGCCCTCTTGTTTGGCAATCCAGATCTAAAATGCAGCACCCTGTCCGCCCTCCAGAAGAAAAACATTGTCCTCTGGGGCTACGCAGTAACCCCAAATGAGGATCAACCTGCACCGAACTTGGCTGTACCCCAAATACATAGGCTGACCAGGGCACTAAAACCCTTTCTGACACAGCCTGAGCCTGGACCCCCTGGCCCCTCCCAGACAGCTGGCCGCACACTGAGCACATCGAGCCGCCGTGGCCTTAGGTCGTCATCTTTTCCCAACCTCGGTTTTCAAGTTTCAGAACCTAGACCTTATCTCCAATCACTGCCCAGGGTTGAAGGTGATGCAGAAATCAGAACTCCTTCCCCATGGCAAGAAACCTTATTGTTGGCATGTTGTCCAACGTTCAGTGTAGTTGAAACCAGAGTGGCCCATGAGGCCCCGCCGATGCTCACCGGCCACATTGGTCACAAACGCACATTGTGGCCCTCAGTCTGAGCCCAGTCCTCAAGTAAGGCCACTCAGTGGCTGGATGAAGAGATAGCATATTGGGCTTGCCATGCCCCTAGGCCCCAATTTTTAACCATAGTTCGGGTTGTCCCTTCAGTCTTCCCCACGGCTTTGCTTTGGAATTCCTCTTTTGGTGGGACACCTGAGGTAACAAAACTGAAATGAGTCCTCCCATCCCACAGATTGACGAAAAGCAATTGGGATTCGGGCCAAATCCTCAGAGAGGAAGATTCGTCCATGGCCCATGAGGCCTCCCCGACATTCCACGGCCATCGCTGATACAAAATCCAGAGACAAAAGCCTGAGCAAGCGCCTCAGACTCGCACTTTCTTCATATCCTGAAGAGTTCTTCTCATGGTTTGTAGATCGGGCCTGCCATACCTACATCCCCAAACCTAAGCTGAGTTTGTGTTTTCAGACTTCTGTCCTCAAAGTCTTGGGCCACACACCCTCCAGGCTGGGCCCCTGGAGACACACATAAGGACTGTGCCTACCAATCCATGGGAATTCTGCCCATTCCATGGTCCAAAATCATACAAATTAGGAGAAACCTCCAAAGTCCCTGAGGCCATTGCAATAGTGTAGGTCGCCCGGAACAAACAACGGCTGTCTGACACGAGCTGATAATCGACCTCCACTCATACCATTGATGGATGTCCCCAGAGAAGAAATTGAACCAGACAGGACCCTAGGCAATAATAGGATCTATTGCTTTGGGTTACAGGCATGTGTCCTCAAAAGCCTGATTCCAATACGAGCATAGGTGTTTTCCTGAGGCACCCATCAGAACTCATCTCGTCTCCACAAGGAAACCTGTGCATGGGAGCCATGTCCAAAGCTTAGGAGAGTACTTCAGGGTCCCGGTGCCACTGCCCCATTCCAAGGCCCTCATGGACACAAAAACACATTAGGACCCATCCTCAGGATAGTCCATTTCAAATCAGGCACCCCGGTTGCTCCGGCAGAGCCATCAGATCTAAACTGTCTTGTTGCTAGGAGACAATTGGAATGCGAGGCGGGCTTCCCAGGCATCCATCCGCGAACGGTGCTCTGGAGTCATTCCATATGAAATGTCCTGGAGCTGTCCAACAGGTCTCAATTGTCCCACAGAAGGAATCCTTGAAGGGGGCATCCCACAACTCCCAACGTGGGAAAACCTCAATGGCCCCGAGATTCCGCTCCCTTCATGAAGCGGCCGTCATGCACAGAAACTCCAACCTGAGCCAACGTCTGATCCTCGCCCTGACTTCAGATGCATGAGATATTGGTTCAGATCTGCAGGGGGTACCTGCCATGCCCTCGCCCTGAAACCCATGTCTAGCTTGTCTTCTCAGGATTCCGTCCTCACACTCCTGGCCCCGAAGCCCTCTAGTTTGGCAATTCCGGACCCACAATGCAGCACTCTGCCTGTCCTCTAGAAAATAAATTATTGCCTCATGAGCTGCCCAGGCACCTTAAATGAGGATAAACATACACAGCATTCGACGTTACCCAAATTACATAGTCTAACCTGGGCACTAATGCACTGTCGAACACAACCTGAGCCCGGACCTCCTGACCATCACCCAGAAAGATGACCGCACACTGAGCACATAAAACCCGCCGTGGCCTTAGGTCATCATCTCTTCACTACCTCCGTTTTCAGGCTTCAGAACCGAGACCTTATCTCCAATCACTGCCCAGGGGTGAGTGTGATGCAGAAATCAGAACTCCTCCTTACCCATGGCAAGAACCCTTGTGGTTGGCACGTTGTCCAACGTTCAGTGTAGGAGAAACCAGCATTCACCCTGAGGCCCCACCCATTCTTGCGTGCGACGAGGGAATACATACGCATTGTGACCCTCAGCATGAGTCCTGTCCTCTAGTAAGTCCTCTCAGTGGCTGGACCATTAGATATCATAATGGGCTTGACATGTCCCTACGCCCCAATTTTTAACCAGATTTCTGACTGTCCAGTCGCCCCTCCCCAGGGCTCTACTCTGGAATTCCTTATTTTGTGGGACACCTGAAGTTAAAAAAGAAAACAACAACAACAACAACAACAAAACGGACTTCTTCCAGCCCACAGAATGACCCCAAACTCTTTGGACGGGGCCAAACCACCAGAGAGTAAGACTCGTCCATTTCCCATGAAGTCACCCAGAAATTCCACGACCATGAGTGACACGATATCCAGAGACAAAAACTTGAGCAGGAGCCTCACACGCGCCCTTTTTCAAATCCCGAAGAGTTCTCTTCATGGTCTGTAGGTCAGTCCTGCCATACCTATGACACGAAACATAAGCCGAGTTTGTGTTTTCAGACAACTGTCCAAACAGCCCTGGCCTACACAACCTACAGGCTCAGGCCCCTGGAGCCAAACCTGAGGACTGTACTTGCCCTCTCCAAGGGAATTTTGTGTGCCCATTCCAATGGCCACAACCCTTCTAATAGGATAAACCTCCAAATCCCTGATCCATCTCAATAGTGGTGGCTTCCCAGGAAAAACAGGGGCAATCTGAGCCCAACTGAGCACCTACCTGCACTCAAACCCATAGACAGATGTCTCCAGAGGGAAAAAGGAAAGAACAGGCCCCTAGGCACTAATCAGATCCATTGCTTTGGTTTCCAGGCATCTCTCCTCAGAGGCCTGGATATCAAAACAGCATATGGCTGTTTCTTGACTCACCCATCAGAAAACATCTCATCTATACATGGGAAACTTACACTTTGGAGCTGTGTCAAACCTTCTGTTTAGGAGAACCCTTTAGGGCCCCAGTGCCACCGCTTCATTCCAAGGTCTCCATAGACACAAAAGCACATTAGGACCCATCCCCAGGGGTGTCCATTTCAACTCAGCGTCCTCGGTTGCTCCCCACAGATCCAGGAGATCTAACCTGTCTTGTTGCTAGGAGACAATTGGAATGCGAGGTGGGCTACCCAGACATCCATCCTTAGAACCCTGCTCAGAATCATTGGCCTGGACCCAAGCAACAGGTCTCAATTGTCCTGCAGAAGACTCTCTGCAGTTTGGAGCTTCTCACAACTCCCATCGTGGGAAAACCCCCATGGCCTCGTGATGCCCCCCCATTCATGAAGGGGGCATCAGGGACAGAAACTCCAACCTGAGCGATCGTCTGATCCTCGCCCTGACTTCAGATGCACGAGATGTCGATTCAGGTCTGTAGATTGTGCCTGCCATGGCCTCACCCAGAAACCTAAGCCTAGCTTGTGTTCTCAGACTTTGGTCGTCAGACTACTGGCCCACAAGCCCTCTTGTTTGGCAATCCAGATCTAAAATGCAGCACCCTGTCCGCCCTCCAGAAGAAAAACATTGTCCTCTGGGGCTACGCAGTAACCCCAAATGAGGATCAACCTGCACCGAACTTGGCTGTACCCCAAATACATAGGCTGACCAGGGCACTAAAACCCTTTCTGACACAGCCTGAGCCTGGACCCCCTGGCCCCTCCCAGACAGCTGGCCGCACACTGAGCACATCGAGCCGCCGTGGCCTTAGGTCGTCATCTTTTCCCAACCTCGGTTTTCAAGTTTCAGAACCTAGACCTTATCTCCAATCACTGCCCAGGGTTGAAGGTGATGCAGAAATCAGAACTCCTTCCCCATGGCAAGAAACCTTATTGTTGGCATGTTGTCCAACGTTCAGTGTAGTTGAAACCAGAGTGGCCCATGAGGCCCCGCCGATGCTCACCGGCCACATTGGTCACAAACGCACATTGTGGCCCTCAGTCTGAGCCCAGTCCTCAAGTAAGGCCACTCAGTGGCTGGATGAAGAGATAGCATATTGGGCTTGCCATGCCCCTAAGCCCCAATTTTTAACCATAGTTCGGGTTGTCCCTTCAGTCTTCCCCACGGCTTTGCTTTGGAATTCCTCTTTTGGTGGGACACCTGAGGTAACAAAACTGAAATGAGTCCTCCCATCCCACAGATTGACGAAAAGCAATTGGGATTCGGGCCAAATCCTCAGAGAGGAAGATTCGTCCATGGCCCATGAGGCCTCCCCGACATTCCACGGCCATCGCTGATACAAAATCCAGAGACAAAAGCCTGAGCAAGCGCCTCAGACTCGCACTTTCTTCATATCCTGAAGAGTTCTTCTCATGGTTTGTAGATCGGGCCTGCCATACCTACATCCCCAAACCTAAGCTGAGTTTGTGTTTTCAGACTTCTGTCCTCAAAGTCTTGGGCCACACACCCTCCAGGCTGGGCCCCTGGAGACACACATAAGGACTGTGCCTACCAATCCATGGGAATTCTGCCCATTCCATGGTCCAAAATCATACAAATTAGGAGAAACCTCCAAAGTCCCTGAGGCCATTGCAATAGTGTAGGTCGCCCGGAACAAACAAGGGCTGTCTGACACCAGCTGATAATCGACCTCCACTCATACCATAGATGGATGTCCCCTGAGAAGAAGATTGAACCAGACAGGACCCTAGGCCATAATAGGATCCATTGCTTTGGGTTACAGGCATGTGTCCCCAAAAGCCTGATTCCAATACGAGCATAGGGGTTTTCCTGAGGCACCCATCAGAACTCATCTCGTCTCCACAAGGAAACCTGTGCATGGGAGCCATGTCCAAAGCTTAGGAGAGTACTTCAGGGTCCGGGTGCCACTGCCCCATTCCAAGGCCCTCATGGACACAAAAACACATTAGGACCCATCCTCAGGAAAGTCCATTTCAACTCAGCCACCCCGGTTGCTCCGGCAGAGCCATCAGATCTAAACTGTCTTGTGGCTAGGAGACAATGGGAATGCGAGGCGGGCTTCCCAGGCATCCATCCGCGAACGGTGCTCTGGAGTCATTCCATATGGGATGTCCTGGAGCTGTCCAACAGGTCTCAATTGTCCCGCAGAAGGAATCCTTGAAGGGGGCATCCCACAACTCCCAACGTGGGAAAACCTCAATGGCCCCGAGATTCCGCTCCCTTCATGAAGCGGCCGTCATGCACAGAAACTCCAACCTGAGCCAACGTCTGATCCTCGCCCTGACTTCAGATGCTGAGATATTGGTTCATATCTGCAGGGGGTACCTGCCGTGCCCTCACCCTGAAACCCAAGTCTAGCTTGTCTTCTCAGACTTCCGTCCTCACACTCCTGGCCCCGAAGCCCTCAAGGTTGGCAATTCCGGACCCACAATGCAGCACTCTGCCTGCCCTCTAGAAAAAAAATTATTGCCTCATGAGCTGCCCAGGCAACTTAAATGAGGATAAACCTACACAGCACTCGACGTTACCCAAATTATATAGTCTAACCTGGGCACTAATGCACTGTGAACACAACCTGAGCCCGGATCTCCTGACCAACACCCAGAAAGCTGACCGCACACTGAGCACATAAAACCCGCCATGGCCTTAGGTCATCATCTCTTCCCTACCTCCGTTTTCAGGCTTCAGAACCGAGACCTTATCTCCAATCACTGCCCAGGGGTGAGTGTGATGCAGAAATCAGAACTCCTCCTTACCCATGGCAAGAACCCTTGTGGTTGGTACGTTGTCCAGTGTTCAGTGTAGGAGAAACCAGCATTCACACTGAGGCCCCGCCCATTCTTGCGTGCGATGAGGGCATACATACGCATTGTGACCCTCAGCATGAGTCCTGTCCAATAGTAAGTCCTCTCAGTGGCTGGACCATTAGATGTCATAATGGGCTTGCCATGTCCCTAGGCCCCAATTTTTAACCAGATTTCTGATTGTCCAGTCGCCCCTCCCCAGGGCTCTACTCTGGAATCCCTCATTTGGTGGGACACCTGAGGTTAAAAAAGAAAACAACAACAACAAGAACAAAAAAAAAAAAACACGGACTTCTTCCAGCCCACAGATTGACCCCAAACTCTTTGGACGGGGCCAAACCACCAGAGAGTAAGACTCGTCCATTTCCCATGAAGTCACCCAGAAATTCCACGACCATGAGTGACACGATATCCAGAGACAAAAACTTGAGCAGGAGCCTCACACTCGCCCTTTTTTCAAATCCGAAGAGTTCTCCTCATGGTCTGTAGGTCAGTCCTGCCATACCTATGACACGAAACATAAGCCGAGTTTCTGTTTTCAGACAACTGTCCAAACAGCCCTGGCCTAAACAACCTACAGGCTCAGGTCCCTGGAGCCAAACCTGAGGACTGTACTTGCCCTCTCCAAGGGAATTGTGTGTGCCCATTCCAAAAGCCACAACCCTTCCAATAGGATAACCCTCCAAAGTCCCTGATCCATCTCAATAGTGGTGGCTTCCCAGGAAAAACAGGGGCAATCTGAGCCCAACTGAGCACCTACCTGCACTCAGACCCATAGACAGATGTCTCCAGAGGTAAAAAAGGAAAGAACAGGCCCCTAGGCACTAATCAGATCCATTGCTTTGGTTGCCAGGCATCTCTCCTCAGAGGCCTGGATATCAAAACAGCATATAGCTGTTTCTTGACTCACCCATCAGAAAACATCTCATCTACACATGGGAAACTTGCACGTTGGAGCTGTGTCAAAGCCTCTGTTTAGGAGAACCCTTTAGGGCCCCAGTGCCACCGCTTCATTCCAAGGTCTCCATAGACACAAAAGCACATTAGGACCAATCCCCAGGGGTGTCCATTTCAACTCAGCGTCCTCGGTTGCTCCCCACAGATCCAGGAGATCTAACCTCTCTTGTTGCTAGGAGACAATTGGAATGCGAGGTGGGCTACCCAGCCATCAATCCTTAGAACCCTGCTCAGAATCATTGGCCTGGACCCAAGCAACAGGTCTCAATTGTCCTGCAGAAGACTCTCTGCAGTTTGGAGCTTCTCACAACTCCCATCGTGGGAAAACCCCCATGGCCTCGTGATGCCCCCCCATTCATGAAGGGGCCATCAGGGACAGAAACTTCAACCTGAGCGATCGTTGATCCTCGCCCTGACTTCAGATGCACAAGATCTCGATTCAGGTCTGTAGATTGTGCCTGCCATGGCCTCACCCAGAAACCTAAGCCTAGCTTGTGTTCTCAGATTTTTATCGTCAGACTACTGGCCCACAAGCCCTCTTGTTTGGCAATCCAGATCTAAAATGCAGCACCCTGCCCGCCCTCCAGAAGAAAACATTGTCCTCTGGGGATACGCAGTAACCCCAAATGAGGATCAACCTGCACCGAACTTGGCTGTACCCCAAATACATAGGCTGACCAGGGCACTAATGCCCTTCCTAACACAGTTTGAGCCTGGACCCCCTGGCCCCTCTCAGACAGCTGGCCGCACACTGAGCACATCGGGCCGCCGTGGCCTTAGGTCGTCATCTTTTCACAACCTCGGTGTTCAGGATTCAGAACCTAGACCTTATCTCCAATCACTGCCCAGGGTTGAAGGTGATGCAGAAATCAGAACTCCTTCCCCATGGCAAGAAACCTTGTGGTTGGCATGTTGTCCAACGTTCAGTGTAGTTGAAAACAATGTGGCTCATGAGGCCCGCCCATGCTCGCCGGCCACATTGGTCACAAACACACATTGTGACCCTCAGGCTGAGCCCAGTCCTCAAGTAAGGCCACTCAGTGGCTGGATGAAGAGATAGCATATTGGGCTTGCCATGCCCCTAGGCCCCAATTTTTAACCATAGTTCGGGTTGTCCCTTCAGTCTTCCCCACGACTTTGCTTTGGAATTCCTCTTTTGGTGGGACACCTGAGGTAACAAAACTGAAATGAGTCCTCCCATCCCACAGATTGACGAAAAGCAATTGGGAATCGGGCCAAATCCTCAGAGAAGAAGATTCGTCCATGGCCCAAGAGGCCTCCCCGACATTCCACGGTCATCGCTGATATAAAATCCAGAGACAAAAGCCTGAGCAAGCGCCTCAGACTCGCACTTTCTTCATATCCTGAAGAGTTCTTCTCATGGTTTGTAGATCGGGCCTGCCATACCTACGTCCCCAAACCAAATTGAGTTTGTGTTTTCAGACTTCTGTCCTCAAAGTCTTGGGCCACACACCCTCCAGGCTGGGCCCCTGGAGACACACATTAGGACTGTGCCTACCAATCCATGGGAATTCTGCCCATTCCATGGTCCAAAATCATACAAATTAGGAGAAACCTCCAAAGTCCCTGAGGCCATCCCAATAGTGTAGGTCGCCCGGAACAAACAAGGGCTGTCTGACACCAGCTGATAATCGACCTCCACTCATACCATAGATGGATGTCCCCAGAGAAGAAGATTGAACCAGACAGGACCCTAGGCCATAATAGGATCCATTGCTTTGGGTTACAGGCATGTGTCCTCAAAAGCCTGATTCCAATACGAGCATAGGGGTTTTCCTGAGGCACCCATCAGAACTCATCTCGTCTCCAAAAGGAAACCTGTGCATGGGAGCCATGTCCAAAGCTTAGGAGAGTACTTCAGTGTCCCGGTGCAACTCCCCTATTCAAAGGCCCTCATGGACACAAAAACACATTAGGACCCATCCTCAGGATAGTCCATTTCAACTCAGCCACCCCGGTTGCTCCGGCAGAGCCATCAGATCTAAACTGTCTTATGGCTAGGAGACAATTGGAATGCGAGGCGGGCTTCCCAGGCATCCATCCGCGAATGGTGCTCTGGAGTCATTCCATATGGGATGTCCTGGAGCGGTCCAACAGGTCTCAATTGTCCAGCAGACGGAATCCTTAAAGGGGGCATCCCACAACTCCCAACGTGGGAAAACCTCAATGGCCCCGAGATTCCGCTCCCTTCATGAAGCGGCCGTCATGCACAGAAACTCCAACCTAAGCCAACGTCTGATCCTCGCCCTGACTTCAGATGCATGAGATATTGGTTCAGATCTGCAGGAGGTAACTGCCGTGCCCTCACCCTGAAACCCAAGTCTAGCTTGTCTTCTCAGACTTCCATCCTCACACTTTTGGCCCCGAAGCCCTCAAGTTTGGCAATTCCGGACCCACAATGCAGCACTCTGCCTGCCCTCTAGAAAAAAAAAAAAATTATTGCCTCATGAGCTGCCCAGGCAACTTAAATGAGGATAAACCTACACAGCACTCGACGTTACCCAAATTATATAGTCTAACCAGGGCACTAATGCACTGTCGAACAAAACCTGAGCCCGGACCTCCTGACCAACACCCAGAAAGCTGACCGTACACTGAGCACATAAAACCCGCCATGGCCTTAGGTCAACATCTCTTCCCTACCTCCGTTTTCAGGCTTCAGAACCGAGACCTTATCTCCAATCACTGTCCAGGGGTGAGTGTGATGCAGAAATCAGAACTCCTCCTTACCCATGGCAAGAACCCTTGTGGTTGGCACGTTGTCCAACGTTCAGTGTAGGAGAAACCAGCATTCACCCTGAGGCCCCGCCCATTCTTGCGTGCGACGAGGGCATACATACGCATTGTGACCCTCAGCATGAGTCCTGTCCTCTACTAAGTCCTCTCAGTGGCTGGACCATTAAATGTCATAATGGGCTTGACATGTCCCTATGCCCCAATTTTTAACCAGATTTCTGATTGTCCAGTAGCCCCTCCCCAGGGCTCTACTCTGGAATCCCTCATTTGGTGGGACACCTGAGGTTAAAAAAGACAACAACAAGAACAACAAAAAAAAAAAATACACGGACTTCTTCCAGCCCACAGATTGACCCCAAACTCTTTGGACGGGGCAAAACCACCAGAGAGTAAGACTCGTCCATTTCCCATGAAGTCACCCAGAAATTCCACGACCATGTGTGACACGATATCCAGAGACAAAAACTTGAACAGGAGCCTCACACTCGCCCTTTTTTCAAATCCCGAAGAGTTCTCCTCATGGTCTGTAGGTCAGTCCTGCCATACCTATGGCCCGAAACATAAGCCGAGTTTGTGTTTTCAGACAACTGTCCAAACAGCCCTGGCCTACACAACCTAGAGGCTCAGGGCCCTGGAGCCAAACCTGAGGACTGTACTTGCCCTCTCCAAGGGAATGGTGTGTGCCCATTCCAATGGCCACAACCCTTCTAATAGGATAAACCTCCAAAGTCCCTGATCCATCTCAATAGTGGTGGCTTCCCAGGAAAAACAGGGGAAATCTGAGCCCAACTGAGCACCTACCTGCACTCAGACCCATAGACAGATGTCTCCAGAGGTAAAAAAGGAAAGAACAGGCCCCTAGGCACTAATCAGATCCATTGCTTTGGTTTCCTGGCATCTCTCCTCAGAGGCCTGGATATCAAAACAGCATATAGCTGTTTCTTGACTCACCCATCAGAAAACATCTCATCTACACATGGGAAACTTGCACGTTGGAGCTGTGTCAAAGCCTCTGTTTAGGAGAACCCTTTAGGGCCCCAGTGCCACCGCTTCATTCCAAGGTCTTTATTGACACAAAAGCACATTAGGACCCATCCCCAGGGGTGTCCATTTCAACTCAGCGTCCTCGGTTGCTCCCCACAGAATCAGGAGTTCTAAACTGTCTTGTTGCTAGGAGACAATTGGAATGCGAGGTGGGCTACCCAGCCATCCATCCTTAGAAACCTGCTCAGAATCATTGGCCTGGACCCAAGCAACAGGTCTCAATTGTCCTGCAGAAGACTCTCTGCACTTTGGAGCTTCTCACAACTCCCATCGTGGGAAAACCCCCATGGCCTCGTGATGCCCTCCCCATTCATGAAGGGGCCATCAGGGACAGAAACTCCAACCTGAGCGATCGTCTGATCCTCGCACTGACTTCAGATGCACGAGATCTCGATTCAGGTCTGTAGATTGTGCCTGCCATGGCCTCACCCTGAAACCTAAGCCTAGCTTGTGTTCTCAGACTTTGTCGTCAGACTACTGGCCCACAAGCCCTCCAGTTTGGCAATCCAGATCTACAATGCAGCACCCTGCCCGCCCTCCAGAAGAAAAATATTGTCCTCTGGGGCTACGCAGTAACCCCAAATGAGGATCAACGTGCACCGAACTTGGCTGTACCCCAAATACTTAGGCTGACCAGGGCACTAATGCCTTTTCTGACACAGCCTGAGCCTGGACCCCCTGGCCCCTCCCAGACAGCTGGCCGCACACTGAGCACATCGAGCCACCGTGGCCTTAGGTCGTCATCTTTTCCCAACCTCGGTTTTCAGGGTTCAGAACCTAGACCTTATCTCCAATCACTGCCCAGGGTTGAAGGTGATGCAGAAATCAGAACTCCTTCCCCATGGCAAGAAACCTTGTGGTTGGCATGTTGTCAAACGTTCAGTGTAGTTGAAACCAGGGTGGCCCATGAGGCCCCGCCCATGCTCGCCGGCGACATTGGTCACAAACGCACATTGTGACCCTCAGGCTGAGCCCAGTCCTCAAGTAAGGCCACTCAGTGGCTGGATGAAGAGATAGCATATTGGGCTTGCCATGCCCCTAGGCCCCAATTTTTAACCATAGTTCGGGTTGTCCCTTCAGTCTTCCCCACGGCTTTGCTTTGGAATTCCTCTTTTGGTGGGACACCTGAGGTAACAAAACTGAAATGAGTCCTCCCATCCCACAGATTGACGAAAAGCAATGGGGAATCGGGCCAAATCCTCAGAGAGGAAGATTCGTCCATGGCCCATGAGGCCTCCCCGACATTCCACGGCCATCGCTGATACAAAATCCAGAGACAAAAGCCTGAGCAAGCGCCTCAGACTCGCACTTTCTTCATATCCTGAAGAGTTCTTCTCATGGTTTGTAGATCGGGCCTGCCATACCTACGTCCCCAAACCAAATTGAGTTTGTGTTTTCAGACTTCTGTCCTCAAAGTCTTGGGCCACACACCCTCCAGGCTGGGCCCCTGGAGACACACATTAGGACTGTGCCTACCAATCCATGGGAATTCTGCCCATTCCATGGTCCAAAATCATACAAATTAGGAGAAACCTCCAAAGTCCCTGAGGCCATCCCAATAGTGTAGGTCGCCCGGAACAAACAAGGGCTGTCTGACACCAGCTGATAATCGACCTCCACTCATACCATAGATGGATGTCCCCAGAGAAGAAGATTGAACCAGACAGGACCCTAGGCCATAAAAAGATCCATTGCTTTGGGTTACAGGCATGTGTCCTCAAAAGCCTGATTCCAATACAAGCATAGGGGTTTTCCTGAGGCACCCATCAGAACTCATCTCGTCTCCACAAGGAAACCTGTGCATGGGAGCCATGTCCAAAGCTTAGGAGAGTACTTCAGGGTTCCGGTGCCACTGCCCCATTCCAAGGCCCTCATGGACACAAAAACACATTAGGACTCATTCTCAGGAAAGTCCATTTCAACTCAGCCACCCCGGTTGCTCAGGCAGAGCCATCAGATCTAAACTGTCTTATGGCTAGGAGACAATTGGAATGCGAGGCAGGCTTCCCAGGCATCCATCCGCGAATGGTGCTCTGGAGTCATTCCATATGGGATGTCCTGGAGCTGTCCAACAGGTCTCAATTGTCCCGCAGAAGGAATCCTTGAAGGGGGCATCCCACAACTCCCAACGTGGGAAAACCTCAATGGCCCCGAGATTCCGCTCCCTTCATGAAGCGGCCGTCATGCACAGAAACTCCAACCTGAGCCAACGTCTGATCCTCGCCCTGACTTCAGATGCATGAGATATTGGTTCAGATCTGCAGGGCGTACCTGCCGTGCCCTCACCCTGAAACCCAAGTCTAGCTTGTCTTCTCAGACTTCCATCCTCACACTTTTGGCCCCGAAGCCCTCAAGGTTGGCAATTCCGGACCCACAATGCAGCACTCTGCCTGCCCTCTAGAAAAAAAATTATTGCCTCATGAGCTGCCCAGGCACCTTAAATGAGGATAAACGTACACAGCACTCGACGTTACCCAAATTATATAGTCTAACCTGGGCACAAATGCACTGTCGAACACAACCTGAGCCCGGACCTCCTGAGTTACACCGAGAAAGCTGACCGCACAGTGAGCACATGAAACCCGCCATGGCCTTAGGTCGTCATCTCTTCCCTACCTCCGTTTTCAGGCTTAAGAACCGAGACCTTATCTCCAATCACTGTCCAGGGGTGAGTGTGATGCAGAAATCAGAACTCCTCCTTACCCATGGCAAGAACCCTTGTGGTTGGCATGTTGTCCAACGTTCAGTGTAGGAGAAACCAGCATTCACCCTGAGGCCCCGCCCATTCTTGCGTGCGACGAGGGCATACATATGCATTGTGACCCTCAGCATGAGTCCTGTCCTCTAGTAAGTCCTCTCAGTGGCTGGACCATTAGATGTCATAATGGGCTTGACATGTCCCTAGGCCCCAATTTTTAATCAGATTTCTGATTGTCCAGTCGCCCCTCCCCAGGGCTCTACTATGGAATACCTCATTTGGTGGGACACCTGAGGTTAAAAAAGAAAACAACAACAACAACAAAAAAAAAAAACACAGACTTCTTCCAGCCCACAGATTGACCCCAAACTCTTTGGACGGGGCCAAACCACCAGAGAGTAAGACTCGTCCATTTCCCATGAAGTCACCCAGAAATTCCACGACCAAGAGTGACACGATATTCAGAGACAAAAACTTGAGCAGGAGCCTCACACACGCCCTTTTTTCAAATCCCGAAGAGTTCTCCTCATGGTCTGTAGATAAGTCCTGCCATACCTATGACCCGAAACATAAGCCGAGTTTGTGTTTTCAGACAACTGTCCAAACAGCCCTGTCGTACACAACCTACAGGCTCAGGCCCCTGGAGCCAAACCTGAGGACTGTACTTTCCCTCTCCAAGGGTATTGTGTGTGCCCATTCCAATGGCCACAACCCTTCTAATAGGATAAACCTCCAAAGTCCCTGATCCATCTCAATAGCGGTGGCTTCCCAGGAAAAACAGGGGCAATCTGAGCCCAACTGAGCACCTACCTGCACTCAGACCCATAAACAGATGTCTCCAGAGGTAAAAAGGAAAGAACAGGCCTCTAGGCACTAATCAGATCCACTGCTTTGTTTTCCGGGCATCTCTCCTCAGAGGCCTGGATATCAAAACAGCATATGGCTGTTTCTTGACTCACCCATCAGAAAACATCTCATCTACACATGGGAAACTTGCACGTTGGAGCTGTGTCAAAGCCTCTGTTTAGGAGAACCCTTTAGGGCCCCAGTGCCACCGCTTCATTCCAAAGTCTCCATAGACACAAAAGCACATTAGGACCCATCCCCAGGGGTGTCCATTTCAACTCAGCGTCCTCGGTTGCTCCCCACAGATCCAGGAGATCTAACCTGTCTTATTGCTAGGAGACAATTGGAATGCGAGGTGGGCTACCCAGCCATCCATCCTTAGAACCCTACTCAGAATCATTGGCCTGGACCCAAGCAACAGGTCTCAATTGTCCTGCAGAAGACTCTCTGCAGTTTGGAGCTTCTCACAACTCCCATCGTGGGAAAACCCCCATAGCCTCGTGATGGCCCCCCCATTCATGAAGGGGCCATCAGGGACAGAAACTCCAACCTGAGGGATCGTCTGATCCTCGCTCTGACTTCAGATGCACGAGATCTCGATTCAGGTCTGTAGATTATGCCTGCCATGGCCTCACCCAGAAACCTAAGCCTAGCTTGTGTTCTCAGACTTTGGTCGTCAGACTACTGGCCCACAACCCTCCAGTTTGGCAATCCAGAATTACAATGCAGCACCCTGCCCGCCCTCCAGAAGAAAAACATTGTCCTCTGGGGCTAACCAGTAACCCCAAATGAGGATCAACCTGCACCGAACTTGGCTGTACCCCAAATACATAGGCTGACCAGGGCACTAATGCCCTTTCTGACACAGCCTGAGCCTGGACCCCCTGGCCCCTCCCAGACAGCTGGCCGCACACTGAGCACATCGAGCCACCGTGGCCTTAGGTCGTCATCTTTTCCCAACCTCGGTTTTCAGATTTCAGAACCTAGACCTTATCTCCAATCACTGCCCAGGATTGAAGGTGATGCAGAAATCAGAACTCCTTCCCCATGGCAAGAAACCTTGTGGTTGGCATGTTGTCCAACGTTCAGTGTAGTTGAAACCAGGGTGGCCCATGAGGCCCCGCCCATGCTCGCCGGCCACATTGGTCACAAACGCACATTGTGACCCTCAGGCTGAGCCCAGTCCTCAAGTAAGGCCACTCAGTGGCTGGATGAAGAGATAGCATATTGGGCTTGCCATGCCCCTAGGCGCCAATTTTTAACCATAGTTCGGGTTGTCCCTTCAGTCTTCCCCACGGCTTTGCTTTGGAATTCCTCTTTTGGTGGGACACCTGAGGTAACAAAACTAAAATGAGTCCTCCCATCCCACAGATTGACGAAAAGCAATTGGGAATCGAGCCAAATCCTCAGGGAGGAAGATTCGTCCATGGCCAATGAGGCCTCCACGACATTCCACGGCCATCGCTGATACAAAATCCAGAGACAAAAGCCTGAGCAAGCGCCTCAGACTCGCACTTTCTTCATATCCTGAAGAGTTCTTCTCATGGTTTGTAGATCGGGCCTGCCATACCTACGTCCCCAAACCTAAGCTGAGTTTGTGTTTTCAGACTTCTGTCCTCAAAGTCTTGGGCCACACACCCTCCAGGCTGGGGCCCTGGAGACACACATTAGGAATGTGCCTACCAATCCATGGGAATTCTGCCCATTCCATGGTCCAAAATCATACAAATTAGGAGAAACCTCCAAAGTCCCTGAGGCCATCCCAATAGTGTAGGTCGCCCGGAACAAACAAGGGCTGTCTGACACCAGCTGATAATCGACCTCCACTCATACCATAGATGGATGTCCCCAGAGAAGAAGATTGAACCAGACAGGACCCTAGGCCATAATAGGATCCATTGCTTTGGGTTACAGGCATGTGTCCTCAAAATCCTGATTTCAATACGATCATAGGGGTTTTCCTGAGGCACCCATCAGAACTCATCTCGTCTCCACAAGGAAACCTTTGCATGGGAGCCATGTCCAAAGCTTAGGAGAGTACTTCAGGGTCCCGGTGCCACCGCCCCATTCCAAGGCCCTCATGGACACAAAAACACATTAGGACCCATCCTCAGGAAAGTCCATTTCAACTCAGCCACCCCGGTTGCTCCCGCAGAGCCATCAGATCTAAACTGTCTTGTGGCTAGGAGACAATTGGAATGCGAGGCGGGCTTCCCAGGCATCCATCCACGAACGGTGCTCTGGAGTTATTCCATATGGGATGTCTTGGAGCTGTCCAACAGGTCTCAATTGTCCCGCAGAGGGAATCCTTGAAGGGGGCATCCCACACCTCCCAACGTGGGAAAACCTCAATGGCCCGATATTCCGCTCCCTTCATGAAGCTGCCGTCATGCACAGAAACTCCAACCTGAGCCAACGTCTGATCCTCGCCCTGACTTCTGATGCATGAGATATTGGTTCAGATCTGCAGGGGGTACCTGCCGTGCCCTCAACCTGAAACCCAAGTCTAGCTTGTCTTCTCAGACTTCCGTCCTCACACTCCTGGCCCCGACGCCCTCAAGGTTGGCAATTCCGGACCCACAATGCAGCACACTGCCTGCCGTCTAGAAAAAAAAATTATTGCCTCATGAGCTGCCCAGGCACCTTAAATGAGGATAAACGTACACAGCACTCGACGTTACCCAAATTATATAGTCTAACCTGGGCACTAATGCACTGTCGAACACAAACTGAGCCCGGATCTCCTGACCAACACCCAGAAAGCTGACCGCACACTGAGCACATAAAACCCGCCATGGCCTTAGGTCATCATCTCTTCCCTACCTCCGTTTTCAGGCTTCAGAACTGAGACCTTATCTCCAATCACTGCCCAGGGGTGAGTGTGATGCAGAAATCAGAACTCCTCCTTACCCATGGCAAGAACCCTTGTGGTTGGCACGTTGTCCAACGTTCAGTGTAGGAGAAACCAGCATTCACTCTAAGGCCCCGCCCATTCTTGCGTGCGAAGAGGGCATACATACGCATTGTGACCCTCAGCATGAGTCCTGTCCTCTAGTAAGTCCTCTCAGTGGCTGGACATTTAGATGTCATAATGGGCTTGACATGTCCCTATGCCCCAATTTTTAACCAGATTTCTGATTGTCCAGTCGCCCCACCCAAAGGCTCTACTCTGGAATCCCTCATTTGGTGGGACACCTGATGTAAAAAAAGAAAACAACAACAACAACAACAACAACAAAAAAAAAAAAAACGGACTTATTCCAGCCCATAGATTGACCCCAAACTCTTTGGACGGGGCCAAACCACCAGAGAGTAAGACCCGTCCATTTCCCATGAAGTCACCCAGAAATTCCACGACCATGAGTGACACGATATTCAGAGACAAAAACTTGAGCAGGAGCCTCACACACGCCCTTTTTTCAAATCCCGGAGAGTTCTCCTCATGGTCTGTATGTCAGTCCTGCCATACCTATGACCCGAAACATAAGCCGAGTTTGTGTTTTCAGACAACTGTCCAAACAGACCTGGCCTACACAACCTACAGGCTCAGGCCCCTGGAGCCAAACCTGAGGACTGTACTTGCCCTCTCCAAGGGTATTGTGTGTGCCCATTCCAATGGCCACAACCCTTCTAATAGGATAAACCTCCAAAGTCCCTGTTCCATCTCAATAGTGGTGGCTTCCCAGGAAAAACAGGGGCAATATGAGCCCAACTGAGCACCTACCTGCACTCAGACCCATAAACAGATGTCTCCAGAGGTAAAAAGGAAAGAACAGGCCTCTAGGCACTAATCAGATCCACTGCTTTGTTTTCCGGGCATCTCTCCTCAGAGGCCTGGATATCAAAACAGCATATGGCTGTTTCTTGACTCACCCATCAGAAAACATCTCATCTACACATGGGAAACTTGCACGTTGGAGCTGTGTCAAAGCCTCTGTTTAGGAGAACCCTTTAGGGTCCCAGTGCCACCGCTTCATTCCAAGGTCTCCATAGACACAAAAGCACATTAGGACCCATCCCCAGGGGTGACCATTTCAACTCAGCGTCCTCGGTTGTTCCCCACAGATCCAGGAGATCTAACCTGTCTTATTGCTAGGAGACAATTGGAATGCTAGGTGGGCTACCCAGCCATCCATCCTTAGAACCCTACTCAGAATCATTGGCCTGGACCCAAGCAACAGGTCTCAATTGTCCTGCAGAAGACTCTCTGCAGTTTGAAGCTTCTCACAACTCCCATCGTGGGAAAATCCCCATGGACTCGTGATGACCCCCCCATTCATGAAGGGTCCATCAGGGACAGAAACCCAAACCTGAGCGATCGTCTGATCCTCGCCCTGACTTCAGATGCACGAGATCTAGATTCAGGTCTGTAGATTATGCCTGCCATGGCCTCACCCAGAAACCTAAGCCTAGCTTGTGTTCTCAGACTTTGGTCGTCAGACTACTGGCCCACAATCCCTCCAGTTTGGCAATCCAGAATTACAATGCAGCACCCTGCCCGCTCTCCAGAAGAAAAACATTGTCCTCTGGGGCTAACCAGTAACCCCAAATGAGGATCAACCTGCACCGAACTTGGCTGTACCCCAAATACATAGGCTGACCAGGGCACTAATGCCCTTTCTGACACAGCCTGAGCCTGGACCCCCTGGCTCCTCCCAGACAGCTGGCCGCACACTGAGCACATCGAGCCGCTGTGCCCTTAGGTCGTCAACTTTTTTCAACCTCGGTTTTCAGGTTTCAGAACCTAGACCTTATCTACAATCACTGCCCAGGGTTGAAGGTGATGCAGAAATCAGAACTCCTTCCCCATGGCAAGAAACCTTGTGGTTGGCATGTTGTCCAACGTTCAGTGTAGTTGAAACCAATGTGTCCCATGAGGCCCCGCCCAAGCTCGCGGGCCACATTGGTCACAAACACACATTGTGACCCTCAGGCTGAGCCCAGTCCTCAAGTAAGACCTCTAGTGGCTGGATGTAGAGACAGCTTATTGTGCCTGCCATGCCCCTAGGCCCCAATTTTTAACCATAGTTTCGGTTGTCCCTTCACTCTTCCCCAGGGCTCTGCTTTGGAATTCCTCTTTTGTTCAGACACCTGAGGTAATAAACCTGAAAGGAGACTTCCCATCCCGCAGATTGACGAAAAACAATTGGGATCGGGTCAAATCCACAGATAGGAAGATTTGTCCATGACCCATGAGTCCACCCCACATTCCACGGCCATCGTTGATATAAAATCCAAATGCAAAAGCCTGAGCAAGTGCCTCAGAATCGCTCTTTCTTCATATCCTGAAGATTTCTTCTCATGATTTGTAGATTGGGCCTGCCATACCTACATCCCCAAACCTAAGCTGAATTTGTGTTTTCAGACTTCTGTCCTCAAAGTCCTAAGCCACACACCCTCAGGTAGGGGCCCCTGAAGCCACACATTAGGACTGTGCCTACCCAATCCATGGGAATTCTGCCCATTCCATTGTCCAAAATCGTACAAATTAGGAGAACTCTCCAAAGTCCCCGAGGTCATCCCAATAGTGTAGGTATCCGGGGACAATCGATGGAGGTAAGACACCAGGTGAGCATCTATCTCCACTCATTCCATAGATGAATATCCCCAGACAAGAAGAATGAACAAGACAGGACCCTAGGCCATAATCGAATACATTGCTTTGGTTTACAGGCATGTCTCTTCAAAAGTCTGGATTCCAATACCAGCATAAAGGGTTTCCTGAGGCACCCATCAGAACAAATCTCCTCTCCACAAGGAAACTTGTGCATGGGAGCTATGTCAGAAGCTTAGGAGAATACTTCAGGGTCACAGTGCCACCGCCCCTTTTCAAGGCCCTCATGGACACAAACACACATTAGGGCCCATCTTCAGGAAAGTCCATTTCAACTCAGCCACCCAGGTTGCTCCCGCAGAGGGATCCGATGTCAACTGTATTGTGGCTAGTAGACAATTGGATTGCGAGGCGGGCTTCCCTGACATCCATCCTCCAAGGGTGCTGTGGAGTCATTCCATATGGGATGTCCTGGAGCTGCCCAACAGGTCTCAATTGTCACACAGAAGGAATCATTGAAGGGGGCATCCCACCACTCCCACGTCGGAAAACCTCCATGGCCTTGAGATTCCGCTCCGTTCATGAAGGGGTAGTCATGCACAGAAACTCCAACCTGAGCCAACGTCTGATCCTCGCCGTAACTTCAGATGCTTGAGATTTTGGTTGCGACTTCAGGGGGTACCAGCCGTGCCCTCGGCCTGAAACTCAAGTCTAGCTTGTGTTCTCAGACTTCTGTCCTCAAACTCCTCGCCCAGAAGCCCAAAAGTTTGGCAATTCCGGACCCACAAGGCAGCACTCTGCCTGCCCTCTAGAAAAAATATCTTGCCTAATGAGGTGCCCAGGCACCTCAAATGAGGATAAACCTACAGGGCACTCGACTGTACCCAAATTATATAGTCTAACCTGGGCACTAATGCACTGTCTGACACAACCTGAGCCAGAACCTCCTGACCATCACCCAGGAGGCTGACCGCACACTGAGCATATCAGACGCGCCATCGCCTTAGGTCGTCATCTCTTCCCAACTATGATTATTCAGGCTTCAGAACCTATACCTTATGTCCAATCACTGCTCACGATTGAAAATGATGCAGAAATCAGAACACCTTCCCCATGGCAAGAGACCTTGTGATTGGCATGTTGTGCAAGGTCCAGTGTAGTTGAAACCAGTTTGGCCCATGAGGCCCCGCCCATGCTCGCAGGCCACATTTGTCACAAACACACATTTGACCCTCAGCCTGAGCCCAGTCCTCAAGTAAGGCCGCTCAGTGGCTGGATGAAGAAACAGCTTATTGGGCCTTCCATGCCCCTAGGCCCCAAATTTTTAACCATAGTTTGGGTTGTCCCTTCACTCTTCCCCAGGGCTCTGCTTTAGAATACTTCTTTTGTTCGGACACCTGAGGTAATAAACCTGAAAGGAGACCTCCCATCCCACAGATTGACGAAAAATAATTGGGACCGCCCCAATCCACAGAGAGGATATTCGTCCATGGCCCATGAGGCCTCCCCACATTCCACGGCCATCATTGATATAAAATCCAGAGACAAAACCCTGAGCAAGTGCCTCAGACTCGCTCTTTCTTCATATCCTGAAGAGTTCTTCTCATGGTTTGTAGATTGGGCCTGCCATACCTAAGTCCCCAAACACAAGGTGAGTTTGTGTTTTCAGACTTCTGTCCTAAAAGTCCTGGGCCACACAGCCTCCAGGCTGGGGCCCCTGGAGCCACATATTCGGACTGTGCCTACCCAATCTATGGGAATTCTGCCCATTCCATTATCCAAAATCTTACAAATTGGGAGAACTCTCCAAAGTCCCTGAGGCAATCCCAATAGTGTAGGTCTCCAGGGACAAACAAGGGTGGTCTGACACCAGGTGAGCATCTACCTCCACTCATTCCATAGACGGATATCCCCAGAAAAGAAGATTGAACCAGACAGGATCCTAGGCAATAATCGGATCCATTGCTTTGGTTTACAGGCATGTCTCCTCAAGAGCCTGGATTCCAGACCAGCATAAGGGTTTTCCTGAGGCACCCATCAGAACAAATCTCCTCTCCACAAGGAACCTTGTGCATGGGAGCTATGTCAAAAGCTTAGGAGAATACTTCAGGGTCCCGGTGCCACCACCCCATTCCAAGGCCATCATGGACACAAACACACTTTAGGCCCCATCCTCAGGAAAGTCCATTTCAACTCAGCCACCCCGGTTGCTCCCGCAGAGCCATCCGATCTCAACTGTACTGTTGCTAGGAGACAATTGGAATGAGAGGCGGGCTTCCATGGCATCCATCCTCGAACGGTGCTCTGGAGTCATTTCATATGGGATGTCCTTGAGCTGCCCAACTGCTCTCAATTGTCCCGCAGAAGGAATCCTTGAAGGGGGCATCACACAACTCCCAACGTGGGAAAAGCTCCATGGCTTCGAGATTCCGCTCCTTTTATGAAGGGGCAGTCATGCACAGAAACTACAACCTGAGCCAACGTCTGATCCTCGCCGTGACTTCAGATGCTTGAGATATGGTTTCCGATCTACTGGGGGTACCTACCGTGCCCTCGTTCTGAAGCCCAAGTCTATCTTGTGTTCTCAGACTTCTGTCCTCAAACTCCTGGCCCGGAAGTCCTCCATTTTGGCAATTCCGGACCCACAAGGCAGCACTCTGCCTGCCCTCTAGAAAAAATATCTTGCCTAATGAGGTGCCCAGGCACCTCAAATGAGGATAAACCTACAGGGCACTCGACTGTACCCAAATTATATATCTAACCTGGGCACTAATGCACTGTCTGACACAACCTGAGCCAGAACCTCCTGACCATCACCCAGGAGGCTGACCGCACACTGAGCATATCAGACGCGCCATCGCCTTAGGTCGTCATCTCTTCCCAACTACGATTATTCAGGCTTCAGAACCTATACCTTATGTCCAATCACTGCTCACGATTGAAAATGATGCAGAAATCAGAACACCTTCCCCATGGCAAGAGACCTTGTGATTGGCATGTTGTGCAAGGTCCAGTGTAGTTGAAACCAGTTTGGCCCATGAGGCCCCGCCCATGCTCGCGGGCCACACTTGTCACAAACACACATTTGACCCTCAGCCTGAGCCCAGTCCTCAAGTAAGGCCGCTCAGTGGCTGGATGAAGAAACAGCTTATTGGGCCTTCCATGCCCCTAGGCCCCAAAATTTTAACCATAGTTTGGGTTGTCCCTTCACTCTTCCCCAGGGCTCTGCTTTAGAATACTTCTTTTGTTCGGACACCTGAGGTAATAAACCTGAAAGGAGACCTCCCATCCCACAGATTGACGAAAAATAATTGGGACCGCCCCAATCCACAGAGAGGATATTCGTCCATGGCCCATGAGGCCTCCCCACATTCCACGGCCATCATTGATATAAAATCCAGAGACAAAACCCTGAGCAAGTGCCTCAGACTCGCTCTTTCTTCATATCCTGAAGAGTTCTTCTCATGGTTTGTAGATTGGGCCTGCCATACCTACGTCCCCAAACCTAAGCTGAGTTTGTGTTTTCAGACTTCTGTCCTCAAAGTCCTGGGCCACACACCCTCATGCTGGGGCCTCTGAAGCCACACATTAGGACTGTGCCTACCCAATCCATGTGAATTCTGCCCATTCAATTGTCCAAAATCGTACAAATTAGGAGAACTCTCTAAAGTCCCTGAGGCCAAACCAATAGTGTAGGTCTCCGGGGACAAACAAGGGCGGTAAGACACCAGGTGAGCATCTACCTCCACTCATTCCATAGATGAATATCCCCAGACAAGAAGAATGAACAATACAGGACCCTAGGCCATAATCGAATACATTGCATTGGTTTACAGGCATGTCTCTTCAAAAGTCTGGATTCCAATACCAGCATAATGGGTTTCCTGAGGCACCCATCAGAACAAATCTCCTCTCCACAAGGAAACTTGTGCATGGGAGCTATGTCAAAAGCTTAGGAGAATACTTCAGGGTCCCAGTGCCACCGCCCCATTTCAAGTCCCTCATGGACAGAAACACACATTAGGGCTCATCCTCAGGAAAGTCCATTTCAACTCAGCCACCCCGGTTGCTCCCGCAGAGGATCCGATCTCAACTGTATTGTGGCTAGTAGACAATTGGATTGCGAGGCGGGCTTCCCTGGCATCCATTCTCCAAGGTTGCTCTGGTCATTCCATATGGGATGACCTGGGCTGCCCAACAGGTCTCAATTGTCACACAGAAGGAATCATTGAAGGGGGCATCCCACCACTGCCACGTCGGAAAACCTCCATGGCCTTGAGATTCCGCTCCGTTCATGAAGGGGCGGTCATGCACAGAAACTCCAACCTGAGCCAACGACTCATCCTCACCGTGACTTCAGATGCTTGAGATTATGGTTGCGACTGCATGGGGTACCAGCCGTGCCCTCGGCCTGAAACTCAAGTCTAGCTTGTGTTCTCAGACTTCTGTCCTCACACTCCTGGCCCAGAAGCCCAAAAGTTTAGCAATTCCGGACCCACAATGCAGCACTCTGCCTGCCCTCTAGAAAAAAATATCTTGCCTAATGAGGTGCCCAGGCACCTCAAATGAGGATAAACCTACACGGCACTCGACTGTACCCAAATTATATAGTCTAACCGGGCACTAGTGCACTGTCTGAAACAACCTGAGCCAGAACCTCCTGACCAACACCCAGGTAGCTGACCGCACACTGAGCATATCACACGCGCCATCGCCTTAGGTCGTCATCTCTTCCCAACAGCGATGTTTCAGGCTTCAGAACCTATACCTTATGTCCAATCACTGCTCACGATTGAAAATGATGCAGAAATCAGAACACCTTCCCCATGGCAAGAGACCTTGAGATTGGCATGTTGTGCAAGGTCCAGTGTAGTTGAAACCAGTTTGGCCCATGAGGCACCGCCCATGCTCGCGGGCCACATTTGTCACAAACACATATTTGACCCTCAGCCTGAGCCCAGTCCTCAAGTAAGGCCGCTCAGTGGCTGGATGAAGAGTCAGCTTATTTGGTCTGCCATGCCCCTTATCCCCAATTTTTAACCATAGTTTGGGTTGTCCCTTCACTCTTCCCCAGGGCTCTGCTTTGGAATTCTTCTTTTGTTCGGACACCTGAGGTAATAAACCTGAAAAGAGACCTCCCATCCCACAGATTGACGAAAAATAATTGGGACCGAGACAAATCCACAGAGAGGAAGATTCGTCCATGGCCCATGATGCCTCCCCACATTCCACGGCCATCATTGATATAAAACCCAGAGACAAAAGCCTGAGCAAGTGCCTCAGACTCGCTCTTTCTTCATATCCTGAAGAGTTCTTTTCATGATTTGTAGATTGGGCCTGCCATACCTAGGTCCCCAAACATAAGGTGAGTTTGTGTTTTCAGACTTCTGTCCTCAAAGTCCTGGGCCACACACCCTCCAGGCTGGGGCCCCTGGAGCCACACATTCGGACTGTGCCTACCCAATCCATGGGAATTCTGCCCATTCCATTGTCCAAAATCTTACAAATTGGGAGAACTCTCCAAGGTCCCCGAGGCCATCCCAATAGTGTACGTCTCCAGGGACAAACAAGGGTGGTCTGACACCAGGTGAGCATCTATCTCCACTCATTCCATAGACGGATATCCCCAGAGAAGAAGATTGAACCAGACAGGATCCTAGGTAATAATCGGATCCATTGCTTTGGTTTACAGGCATGTCTCCTCAAGAGCCTGGATTCCAAGACCAGCATAAGGGTTTTCCTGAGGCACCCATCAGAACAAATCTCCTCTCCACAAGGAAACTTGTGCATGGGAGCTATGTCAAAGCGTAGGAGTATACTTCAGGGTTACGGTGCCACCGCCCCATTCCAAGGCCCTCATGGACAAAACACACTTTAGGCCCCATCCTCAGGAATGTCCATTTCAACTGAGCCACCCCGGTTGCTTCCGCAGAGCCATCCGATCACAACTGTATTGTTGCTAGGAGACAATTGGAATGAGAGGCGGGCTTCCATGGCATCCATCCTCGAACGGTGCTCTGGAGTCATTTCATATGGGATGTCCTTGAGCTGCCCAACTGGTCTCAATTGTCCCGCAGAAGGAATCCTTGAAGGGGGCATCACACAACTCCCAACGTGGGAAAAGCTCCATGGCTTCGAGATTCCGCTCCTTTTATGAAGGGGCAGTCATGCACAGAAACTACAACCTGAGCCAACGTCTGATCCTCGCCGTGACTTCAGATGCTTGAGATATGGTTTCCGATCTACTGGGGGTACCTACCGTGCCTCGTTCTGAAGCCCAAGTCTATCTTGTGTTCTCAGACTTCTGTCCTCAAACTCCTGGCCCGGAAGTCCTCCATTTTGGCAATTCCGGACCCACAAGGCAGCACTCTGCCTGCCCTCTAGAAAAAATATCTTGCCTAATGAGGTGCCCAGGCACCTCAAATGAGGATAAACCTACAGGGCACTCGACTGTACCCAAATTATATATCTAACCTGGGCACTAATGCACTGTCTGACACAACCTGAGCCAGAACCTCCTGACCATCACCCAGGAGGCTGACCGCACACTGAGCATATCAGACGCGCCATCGCCTTAGGTCGTCATCTCTTCCCAACTACGATTATTCAGGCTTCAGAACCTATACCTTATGTCCAATCACTGCTCACGATTGAAAATGATGCAGAAATCAGAACACCTTCCCCATGGCAAGAGACCTTGTGATTGGCATGTTGTGCAAGGTCCAGTGTAGTTGAAACCAGTTTGGCCCATGAGGCCCCGCCCATGCTCGCGGGCCACATTTGTCACAAACACACATTTGACCCTCAGCCTGAGCCCAGTCCTCAAGTAAGGCCGCTCAGTGGCTGGATGAAGAAACAGCTTATTGGGCCTTCCATGCCCCTAGGCCCCAAATTTTTAACCATAGTTTGGGTTGTCCCTTCACTCTTCCCCAGGGCTCTGCTTTAGAATACTTCTTTTGTTCGGACACCTGAGGTAATAAACCTGAAAGGAGACCTCCCATCCCACAGATTGACGAAAAATAATTGGGACCGCCCCAATCCACAGAGAGGATATTCGTCCATGGCCCATGAGGCCTCCCCACATTCCACGGCCATCATTGATATAAAATCCAGAGACAAAACCCTGAGCAAGTGCCTCAGACTCGCTCTTTCTTCATATCCTGAAGAGTTCTTCTCATGGTTTGTAGATTGGGCCTGCCATACCTACGTCCCCAAACCTAAGCTGAGTTTGTGTTTTCAGACTTCTGTCCTCAAAGTCCTGGGCCACACACCCTCATGCTGGGGCCTCTGAAGCCACACATTAGGACTGTGCCTACCCAATCCATGTGAATTCTGCCCATTCAATTGTCCAAAATCGTACAAATTAGGAGAACTCTCCAAAGTCCCTGAGGCCAAACCAATAGTGTAGGTCTCCGGGGACAAACAAGGGCGGTAAGACACCAGGTGAGCATCTACCTCCTCTCATTCCATAGATGAATATCCCCAGACAAGAAGAATGAACAAGACAGGACCCTAGGCCATAATCGAATACATTGCATTGGTTTACAGGCATGTCTCTTCAAAAGTCTGGATTCCAATACCAGCATAATGGGTTTCCTGAGGCACCCATCAGAACAAATCTCCTCTCCACAAGGAAACTTGTGCATGGGAGCTATGTCAAAAGCTTAGGAGAATACTTCAGGGTCCCAGTGCCACCGCCCCATTTCAAGTCCCTCATGGACAGAAACACACATTAGGGCTCATCCTCAGGAAAGTCCATTTCAACTCAGCCACCCCGGTTGCTCCCGCAGAGGATCCGATCTCAACTGTATTGTGGCTAGTAGACAATTGGATTGCGAGGCGGGCTTCCCTGGCATCCATTCTCCAAGGTTGCTCTGGTCATTCCATATGGGATGACCTGGGCTGCCCAACAGGTCTCAATTGTCACACAGAAGGAATCATTGAAGGGGGCATCCCACCACTCCCACGTCGGAAAACCTCCATGGCCTTGAGATTCCGCTCCGTTCATGAAGGGGCGGTCATGCACAGAAACTCCAACCTGAGCCAACGACTCATCCTCACCGTGACTTCAGATGCTTGAGATTATGGTTGCGACTGCATGGGGTACCAGCCGTGCCCTCGGCCTGAAACTCAAGTCTAGCTTGTGTTCTCAGACTTCTGTCCTCACACTCCTGGCCCAGAAGCCCAAAAGTTTAGCAATTCCGGACCCACAATGCAGCACTCTGCCTGCCCTCTAGAAAAAAATATCTTGCCTAATGAGGTGCCCAGGCACCTCAAATGAGGATAAACCTACACGGCACTCGACTGTACCCAAATTATATAGTCTAACCGGGCACTAGTGCACTGTCTGAAACAACCTGAGCCAGAACCTCCTGACCAACACCCAGGTAGCTGACCGCACACTGAGCATATCACACGCGCCATCGCCTTAGGTCGTCATCTCTTCCCAACAGCGATGTTTCAGGCTTCAGAACCTATACCTTATGTCCAATCACTGCTCACGATTGAAAATGATGCAGAAATCAGAACACCTTCCCCATGGCAAGAGACCTTGAGATTGGCATGTTGTGCAAGGTCCAGTGTAGTTGAAACCAGTTTGGCCCATGAGGCACCGCCCATGCTCGCGGGCCACATTTGTCACAAACACATATTTGACCCTCAGCCTGAGCCCAGTCCTCAAGTAAGGCCGCTCAGTGGCTGGATGAAGAGTCAGCTTATTTGGTCTGCCATGCCCCTTATCCCCAATTTTTAACCATAGTTTGGGTTGTCCCTTCACTCTTCCCCAGGGCTCTGCTTTGGAATTCTTCTTTTGTTCGGACACCTGAGGTAATAAACCTGAAAAGAGACCTCCCATCCCACAGATTGACGAAAAATAATTGGGACCGAGACAAATCCACAGAGAGGAAGATTCGTCCATGGCCCATGATGCCTCCCCACATTCCACGGCCATCATTGATATAAAACCCAGAGACAAAAGCCTGAGCAAGTGCCTCAGACTCGCTCTTTCTTCATATCCTGAAGAGTTCTTTTCATGATTTGTAGATTGGGCCTGCCATACCTAGGTCCCCAAACATAAGGTGAGTTTGTGTTTTCAGACTTCTGTCCTCAAAGTCCTGGGCCACACACCCTCCAGGCTGGGGCCCCTGGAGCCACACATTCGGACTGTGCCTACCCAATCCATGGGAATTCTGCCCATTCCATTGTCCAAAATCTTACAAATTGGGAGAACTCTCCAAGGTCCCCGAGGCCATCCCAATAGTGTACGTCTCCAGGGACAAACAAGGGTGGTCTGACACCAGGTGAGCATCTATCTCCACTCATTCCATAGACGGATATCCCCAGAGAAGAAGATTGAACCAGACAGGATCCTAGGTAATAATCGGATCCATTGCTTTGGTTTACAGGCATGTCTCCTCAAGAGCCTGGATTCCAAGACCAGCATAAGGGTTTTCCTGAGGCACCCATCAGAACAAATCTCCTCTCCACAAGGAAACTTGTGCATGGGAGCTATGTCAAAGCGTAGGAGTATACTTCAGGGTTCCGGTGCCACCGCCCCATTCCAAGGCCCTCATGGACAAAACACACTTTAGGCCCCATCCTCAGGAATGTCCATTTCAACTGAGCCACCCCGGTTGCTTCCGCAGAGCCATCCGATCACTACTGTATTGTAGCTAGGAGACAATTGGAATGAGAGGCGGGCTTCCCTGGCATCCATCCTCGAACGGTGCTCTGGACTCATTTCATATGGGTTGTCCTGGAGCTGCCCAACAGGGCTCAATTGTCCCGCAGAAGGAATCCTTGAAGGGGCATCACACAACTCCCAACGTGGGTAAATCTCCATGGCCTTGAGATTCCGCTCCTTTCTTGAAGGGGCAGTCATGCACAGAAACTACAACCTGAGCCAACGTCTGATCCTCGCCGTGACTTCAGATGCTTAGATATTGTTTCCGATCTGTAGGGGGTAACTACCGTGCCCTCGGCCTGAAGCCCAAGTCTATCTTGTGTTCTCAGACTTCTGTCCTCAAACTCCTGGCCCAGAAATCCTCCATTTTGGCAATTCCGGACCCACAATGCAGCACTCTGCCGCCCTCTAGAAAAAATATCTTGCCTAATGAGGTGCCCAGGCACCTCAAATGAGGATAAACCTACACGGCACTCGACTCTACCCAAATTATATAGTCTAACTTGGGCACTAGTGCACTGTCTGACACAACCTGAGCCAGAACCTCCTGACCAACACCCAGGCAGTTGACCGCACATTGAGCATATCAGACGCGCCATCGCCTTAGATCGTCATCTATTCCCAACTGCGATTTTTCCAGCTTCGGAACCTAGACCTTATCTCCAAACACTGCCCAGGGTTGAAAATGATGCAGAAATCAGAAGACCTTCCCCATGGCAAGAGACCTTGTGTTTGGCATGTTGTCCAAGGTCCAGTTTAGTTGAAACCAGTGTGGCCCATGAGGCCCCGCCCATGCTCGCGTGTCACGTTGGTCACAAACACACACTGTGACCCTCAGCCTGAGCCCAGCCCTCAAGTAAAGCCTCTCAGTGGATGGATGAAGAGACAGCTTATAGTGCCTGCCATACCCCTAGGCCCCAATTTTTAACCATAGTTTGGGTTTTCCCTTGACTCTTCCCCAAGACTCTGCTTTGGAATTCCTCTTTTGTTCAGACACCTGAGATAATAAACCTGAAAGGAGACCTCCCATCCCACAGATTGAGGAATAACAATTGGGATCGGGCCAAATCAACAGAGAGGAAGATTCGTCCATGGCCCATGAGTCCTCCCCACATTCCACGGCCATCGTTGATATAAAATCCAAATGCAAAAGCCTGAGCAAGTGCCTCAGAATCGCTCTTTCTTCATATCCTGAAGATTTCTTCTCTTGATTTGTAGATTGGGCCTGCCATACCTACATACCCAAACCTAAGCTGAGTTTGTGTTTTCAGACTTCTGTCCTCAAAGTCCTGGGCAACACACCCTCAGGCTGGGGCCCCTGAAGCCACACATTAGAACTGTGCCTACCCAATCCATGGGAATTCTGCCCATTCCATTGTCCAAAATCGTACAAATTATGAGAACTCTCCAAAGTCCCCGAGGCCATCCCTATAGTGTAGGTCTCCGGGGACAAACAAGGACGGTCTAAAACCAGGTGAGCATCTACCTCAACTCATTCCATAGATGAATATCCCCAGAAAAGAAGAATGAACAAGACAGGACCCTAGGCCATAATCGAATACATTGCTTTGGTTTACAGGCATGTCTCTTTAAAAGTCTGGATTCCAATACTAGCATAATGGGTTTCCTGAGGCACCCATCAGAACAAATCTCCTCTCCACAAGGAAACTTGTGCATGGGAGCTATGTCAGAAGCTTAGGAGAATACTTCAGTGTCCCAGTGCCACCGTCCCATTTCAAGGCCCTCATAGACACAAACACACATTAGGGCCCATCCTCAGGAAAGTCCATTTCAACTCAGCCACCCCGGTTGCTCCCGCAGAGGATCCGATCTCAACTGTATTGTGGCTAGTAGACAATTGGATTGCGAGGCAGGCTTGCCTGGCATCCATCCTCCAACGGTGCTCTGGAGTCATTCCATATGGGATGTCCTGGAGCTGCTCAACAGGTCTCAATTGTCACTCAGAAGTAAACATTGAAGGGGGCATCCCACCACTCCACGTCGGAAAACCTCCATGGCCTTGAGATTCCGCTCCTTTCTAGAAGGGGCATTCATGCACAGAAACTCCAACCTGAGCCAACGTCTAATCCTCGCCGTGACTTCAGATGCTTGAGATTTTGGTTGGGACTGCAGGGAGTACCAGCCGTGCCCTCGGCCTGAAACTCAAGTCTAGTTTGTGTTCTCAGACTTCTGTCCTCACACTCCTGGCCCAGAAGCCCAAAAGTTTGGCAATTCTGGACCCACAATGCAGCACTCTGCCTGCCCTTTAGAAAAAATATCTTGCCTAATGAGGTGCCCAGGCACCTCAAATGAGGATAAACCTACACGGCACTCGACTTTACCCAAATTATATAGTCTAACCTGGGCACTAATACACTGTCTGACACAACTTGAGTCAGAACCTCCTGACCAACAGCCAGGCAGCTGACCGCACACTGAGCATATCAGACGCGCCATCGCCTTAGGTCGTCATCTCTTGCCAACTGCGGTTTTTCAGGCTTCAGAACCTATACCTTATGTCCAATCACTGCTCACGATTGAAAATGATGCAGAAATCAGAACACCTTCCCCATGGCAAGAGACCTTGTGATTGCCATGTTGTCCAAGGTCCAGTGTAGTGGAAACCAGTTTGGCCCATGAGGCCCCGCCCATGCTCGCGGGCCACATTTGTCACAAATACATATTTGACCCTCAGCCTGAGCCCAGTCCTCAAGTAATGCCGCTCAGTGGCTGGATGAAGAGACAGCATATGGGGCCTGCCATGCCCCTAGGCCCCCATTTTTAACCATAGTTTGGGTTGTCCCTTCACTCTTCCCCAGGGCTCTGCTTTGGAATTCTTCTTTTGTTCGGACACCTGAGGTAATAAACCTGAAAGGAGACCTCCCATCCTACAGATTGACGAAAAATAATTGGGACCGGGCCAAATCCACAGAGAGGAAGATTCGTCCATGGCCCATGATGCCTCCCCACATTCCACGGCCATCATTGATATAAAACCCAGAGACAAAAGCCTGAGCAAGTGCCTCAGATTCGCTCTTCTTCATATCCTGAAGAGTTCTTCTCATGATTTTTAGATTGGGCCTGCCATACCTACGTCCCCAAACAAGGAGTTTGTGTTTTCAGACTTCTGTCCTCAAAGTCCTGGGCCACACACCCTCCAGGCTGGAGCCCCTGGAGCCACACATTTGGACTGTGCCTACACAATCCATGGAAATTCTACCCATTCCATTGTCCAAAATCTTACAAATTGGGAGAACTCTCCAAAGTCCCCGAGGCAATCCCAATAGTGTACGTCTCCAGGGACAAACAAGGGTGGTCTGACACCAGGTGAGCATCTACCTCCACTCATTCCGTAGACGGATATCCCCAGAGAAGAAGATTGAACCAGACAGGATCCTAGGCAATAATCGGATCCATTGCTTTGGTTTACAGGCATGTCTCCTCAAGAGCCTGGATTCCAAGACCAGCATAAGGGTTTTCCTGAGGCACCCATCAGAAAAAATCTCCTCTCCACAAGGAAACTTGTGCATTGGAGCTATGTCAAAAGCTTAGGAGAATACTTAAGGGTCCCGGTAACACTGCCCCATTCCAAGGCCCTCATGGACACAAACACACTTAAGGCTCCATCCTCAGGAAAGTCCATTTCAACTCAGCCATTACGGTTGCTCCCGCAGAGCCATTCGATCTCAACTGTATTGTTGCTAGGAGATAATTGGAATGCGAGGCGGGCTTCCCAGGCATCCATCCTCGAACGGTGCTCTGGAGTCATTCCATATGAGATGTCCTGGAGCTGCCCAACAGGTCTCAATTGTCCCGCTGATGGAATCCTTGAAGGGGGCTCACACAACTCCCAACGTGGGAAAAGCTCCATGGCCTTGAGATTCCGCTTCTTTCATGAAGGGGCAGTCATGCACAGAAACTACAACCTGAGCCAACGTCTGATCCTCGCCATGACTTCAGATGCTTGAGATATTGTTTCTGATCTGCAGGGGGTACCTACCGTGCCCTCGGCCTGAAGCCCAAGTCTAGCTTGTGTTCTCAGACTTCTGTCCTCACATTCCTGGCCCAGAAGCCCAAAAGTTTGGCAATTCCGGACCCACAATGCAGCACTCAGCCTGCCCTCTAGAAAAAATATCTTGCCTAATGAGGTCCCCAGGCACCTCAAATGAGGATAAACCTACAGGGCACTCGAGTGTACCTAAATTATATAGTCTAACTTGGGCACTAGTGCACTGTCTGATTCATCCTGAGCCAGAACCTCCTGACCAACACCCAGGCAGTTGACCGCACACTGAGCATATCAGACGCGCCATCGATTTAGATCGTCATCTCTTCCCAACTGCGATTTTTCAGGCTTCAGAACCTAGACCTTATCTCCAACCACTGCCCAGGGTTGAAAATGATGCAGAAATCAAAAGACCTTCCCCATGGCAAGAGACCTTGTGATTGGCATGTTGTCCAAGGTCCAGTGTAGTTGAAACCAGTGTGGCCCATGAGGCCCCGCCCATGCTCGCGTGCCACGTTGGTCACAAACACACACTGTGACCCACAGCCTGAGCCCAGCCCTCAAGTAAGGCCTCTCAGTGGCTGGATGAAGAGACAGCTTATTGTGCCTGCCATGCCCCTAGGCCCCAATTTTTAACCATAGTTTGGGTTTTCCCTTCACTCTTCCCCAGGGCTCTGCTTTGGAATTCCTCTTTTGTTCAGACACCTGAGGTAATTAAACTGAAAGGAGACTTCCCATCCCACAGATTGACGAAAAACAATTGGGATCGGGCCAAATCCACAGATAGGAAGATTCGTCCATGACCCATGAGTCTACCCCACATTCCACGGCCATCGTTGATATAAAATCCAAATGCAAAAGCCTGAGAAAGTGCCTCAGAATCGCTCTTTCTTCATATCCTGAAGATTTCTTCTCATGATTTGTAGATTGGGCCTGCCATACCTACATCCCCAAACCTAAGCTGAATTTGTGTTTTCAGACTTCTGTCCTCAAAGTCCTAAGCCACACACCCTGAGGTAGGGGCCCCTGAAGCCACACATTAGGACTGTGCCTACCCAATCCATGGGAATTCTGCCAATTCCATTGTCCAAAATCGTACAAATTAGGAGAACTCTCCAAAGTCCCCGAGGCCATCCCAATAGTGTAGGTCTCCGGGGACAAACGAGGGAGGTAAGACACCAGATGAGCATCTACGTCCACTCATTCCATAGATGAATATCCCCAGACAAGAAGAATGAACAAGATAGGACCCTAGGCCATAATCGAATACATTGCATTGGTTTACAGGCATGTCTCTTCAAAAGTCTGGATTCCAATACCAGCATAATGGGTTTCCTGAGGCACCCATCAGAACAAATCTCCTCTCCACAAGGAAACTTGTGCATGGGAGCTATGTCAAAAGCTTAGGAGAATACTTCAGGGTCCCAGTGCCACCGCCCCATTTCAAGTCCCTCATGGACACAAACACACATTAGGGCCCATCTTCAGGAAAGTCCATTTCAACTCAGCCACCCAGGTTGCTCCCGCAGAGGGATCCGATCTCAACTGTATTGTGGCTAGTAGACAAGTGGATTGCGAGGCAGGCTTGCCTGATATCCATCCTCCAAGGGTGCTCTGGAGTCATTCCATATGGGATGTCCTGGAGCTGCCCAACAGGTCTCAATTGTCACACAGAAGGAATCATTGAAGGGGGCATCCCACCACTCCCACGTCGGAAACCTCCATGGCCTTGAGATTCCGCTCCGTTCATGAAGGGGTAGTCATGCACAGAAACTCCAACCTGAGCCAACGTCTGATCCTCGCCATGACTTCAGATGCTTGAGGTTTTGGTTGCGACTGCAGGGGGTACCAGCGGTGCCCTCGGCCTGAAACTCAAGTCTAGCTTGTGTTCTCAGACTTCTGTCCTCACACTCCTGGCCCAGAAGCCCAAAGTTTGGCAATTACGGACCCAGATGCAGCACTCTGCCTGCCCTCTAGAAAAAATATCTTGCCTAATGAGGTGCCCAGGCACCTCAAATGAGGATAAACCTACACGGCACTCGACTGTACCCAAATTATATAGTCTAACCTGGGCACTAATGCACTGTCTGACACAACCCGAGCCAGAACCTCCTGACCATCACCCAGGAGGCTGACCGCACACTGAGCATATCAGACGCGCCATCGCCTTAGGTCGTCATCTTCCCAACTACGATTATTCAGGCTTCAGAACCTATACCTTATGTCTAATCACTGCTCACGATTGAAAATGATGCAGAAATCAGAACACCTTCCCCATGGCAAGAGACCTTGTGATTGGCATGTTGTGCAAGGTCCAGTGTAGTTGAAACCAGTTTGGCCCATGAGGCCCCGCCCATGCTCGCAGGCCACATTTGTCACAAACACACATTTGACCCTCAGCCTGAGCCCAGTCCTCAAGTAAGGCCGCTCAGTGGCTGGATGAAGAAACAGCTTATTGGGCCTGCCATGCCCCTAGGCCCCAAATTTTTAACCATAGTTTGGGTTGTCCCTTCACTCTTCGACAGGACTCTGCTTTAGAATACTTCCTTTGTTCGGACACCTGAGGTAATAAACCTGAAAGGAGACCTCCCATCCCACAGATTGACGAAAAATAATTGGGACCGCCCCAATCCACAGAGAGGATATTCGTCCATGGCCCATGAGGCCTCCCCACATTCCACGGCCATCATTGATATAAAATCCAGAGACAAAACCCTGAGCAAGTGCCTCAGACTCGCTCTTTCTTCATATCCTGAAGAGTTCTTCTCATGGTTTTTAGATTGGGCCTGCCATACTTACGTCCCCAAACATAAGGTGAGTTTGTGTTTTCAGACTTCTGTCCTCAAAGTCCTGGGCCACTCAGCCTCCAGGCTGGGGCCCCTGGAGCCACACATTCGGACTGTGCCTACCCAATCTATGGGAATTCTGCCCATTCCATTGTCCAAAATCTTACAAATTGGGAGAACTCTCCAAAGTCCCCGAGGCAATCCCAATAGTGTAGGTCTCCAGGGACAAACAAGGGTGGTCTGACACCAGGTGAGCATCTACCTCCACTCATTCCATAGACGGATATCCCCAGAGAAGAAGATTGAACCAGACAGGATCCTAGGCAATAATCGGATCCATTGCTTTGGTTTACAGGCATGTCTCCTCAAGAGCCTGGATTCCAAGACCAGCATAAGGGTTTTCCTGAGGCACCCATCAGAACAAATCTCCTCTCCACAAGGAACCTTGTGCATGGGAGCTATGTCAAAAGCTTAGGAGAATACTTCAGGGTCCCGGTGCCACCACCCCATTCCAAGGCCCTCATGGACACAAACACACTTTAGGCCCCATCCTCAGGAAAGTCCATTTCAACTCAGCCACCCCGGTTACTCCCGCAGAGCCATCTGATCTCAACTGTATTGTTGCTAGGAGACAATTGGAATGAGAGGCGGGCTTCCATGGCATCCATCCTCGAACGGTGCTCTGGAGTCATTTCATATGGGATGTCCTTGAGCTGCCCAACTGGTCTCAATTGTCCCGCAGAAGGAATCCTTGAAGGGGGCATCACACAACTCCCAACGTGGGAAAAGCTCCATGGCTTCGAGATTCCGCTCCTTTCATGAAGGGGCAGTCATGCACAGAAACTACAACCTGAGCCAACGTCTGATCCTCGCCGTGACTTCAGATGCTTGAGATATGGTTTCCGATCTGCAGGGGGTACCTACCGTGCCCTCGGCCTGAAGCCCAAGTCTATCTTGTGTTCTCAGACTTCTGTCCTCAAACTCCTGGCCCGGAAGTCCTCCATTTTGGCAATTCCGGACCCACAAGGCAGCACTCTGCCTGCCCTCTAGAAAAAATATCTTGCCTAATGAGGTGCCCAGGCACCTCAAATGAGGATAAACCTACAGGGCACTAGACTGTACCCAAATTATATAGTCTAACTTGGGCACTAGTGCACTGTCTGACACAACCTCAGCCAGAACCCCCTGACCAACACCCAGGCAGCTGACCGTACACTGAGCATATCAGAAGCGCCATCGCCTTAGGTCCTCATCTCTTCCCAACTGCGATTTTTCAGGCCTCAGAATCTATACCTTATGTCCAATCACTGCTCACGATTGAAAATGATGCAGAAATCAGAACACCTTCCCCATGGCAAGAGACCTTGTGATTGGCATGTTGTCCAAGGTCCAGTGTAGTTGAAACCAGTTTGGCCCATGAGGCCCCACCCAAGTTCGCGTGCCACTATTGTCACAAACACACATTTGACCCTCAGCCTGAGCCCAGTCTCACGTAAGGCCTCTCAGTGGCTGGATGAAGAGACAGCTTATTGGGCCTGCCAAGCCCCTATGCCGCAATTTTTAACCATAGTTTGTGTTTTCCCTTCACTCTTCCCCAGGGCTCTGCTTTGGAATTCCTCTTTTGTTCGGACACCTGAGGTAATAAACCTGAAAGGAGACCTCCCATCCCACAGATTGACGAAAAAAATTGGGACCACCCCAATCCACAGAGAGGATATTCGTCCATGGCCCATGATGCCTCCCCACATTCCACGGCCATCGTTGATATAAAATCCAGAGACAAAAGCCTGAGCAAGTGCCTCAGACTCGCTCTTTCTTCATATCCTGAAGAGTTCTTCTCATGGTTTGTAGATTGGGCCTGCCATACCTACGTCCCCAAACATAAGGTGAGTTTGTGTTTTCAGACTTCTGTCCTCAAAGTCCTGGGCCACACAGCCTCCAGGCTGGGGCCCCTGGAGCCACACATTCGGACTGTGCCTACCCAATCCATGGGAATTCTGCCCATTCCATTGTCCAAAATCTTACAAATTGGGAGAACTCTCCAAAGTCCCCGAAGCAATCCCAATAGTGTAGGTCTCCAGGGACAAACAAGGGTGGTCTGACACCAGGTGAGCATCTACCTCCAATCATTCCATAGATGAATATCCCCAGAGAAGGAGAATGAACAAGACAGGACCCTAGGCCATAATCGAATACATTGCTTTGTTTTACAGGCATGTCTCTTCAAAAGTCTGGATTCCAATTCCAGCATAATGGGTTTCATGAGGCACACATCAGAACAAATATCCTCTCCACAAGGAAACTTGTGCATGGGAGCTATGTCAAAAGCTTAGGAGAATACTTCAGGGACCCGGAGCCACCGACCCATTCCAAGGTCCTCATGGACGCAAACACACATTAGGGCCCATCCTCAGGAAAGTCCATTTCAACTCATCCACCCCGGTTGCTCCCGCAGAGGGATCCGATCTCAACTGTATTGTGGAGTGGACAATTGGATTGTGAGGCGGGCTTGCCTGGCATCCATCCTCCAACGGAGCTCTGGAGTCATTCCATATGGGATGTCCTGGAGCTGCCCAACAGGGCTTAATTGTCACACAGAAGGAATCATTGAAGGGGGCATCCCACCACACCCAACGTCGGAAACCTCCATGGCCTTGAGATTCCGCTCCTTTCATCAAGGCGCAGTCATGCACAGAAACTCCAACCTGAGCCAACGTCTGATCCTCGCCGTGATTTCAGATGCTTGAGATTTTGGTTGCGACTGCAGGGGGTACCAGCCGTGCCCTCGGCCTGAAACTCAAGTCTAGTTTGTGTTCTCAGACTTCTGTCCTCACACTCCTGGCCCAGAAGCCCAAAAGTTTGGCAATTCTGGACCCACAATACAGCACTCTGCCTGCCCTTTAGAAAAAATATCTTGCCTAATGAGGTGCCCAGGCACCTCAAATGAGGATAAACCTACACGGCACTCGACTTTACCCAAATTATATAGTCTAACCTGGGCACTGATACACTGTCTGACACAACCTGAGCCAGAACCTCCTGACCAACACCCAGGCAGTTGACCGCACACTGAGCATATCAGACGCGCCATCGATTTAGATCGTCATCTCTTCCCAACTGCGATTTTTCAGGCTTCAGAACCTAGACCTTATCTCCAACCACTGCCCAGGGTTGAAAATGATGCAGAAATCAAAACACCTTCCCCATGGCAAGAGACCTTGTGATTGGCATGTTGTCCAAGGTCCAGTGTAGTTGAAACCAGTGTGGCCCATGAGGCCCCGCCCATGCTCGCGTGCCACATTGGTCACAAACACACACTGTGACCCTCAGCCTGAGCCCAGCCCTCAAGTAAGGCCTCTCAGTGGCTGGATGTAGAGACAGCTTATTGTGCCTGCCATGCCCCTAGGCCCCAATTTTTAACCATAGTTTGGGTTTTCCCTTCACTCTTCCCCAGGGCTCTGCTTTGGAATTCCTCTTTTGTTCAGACACCTGAGGTAATTAACCTGAAAGGAGACTTCCCATCCCACAGATTGACGAAAAACAATTGGGATCGGGCCAAATCCACAGATAGGAAGATTCGTCCATGACCCATGAGTCTACCCCACATTCCACGGCCATCGTTGATATAAAATCCAAATGCAAAAGCCTGAGAAAGTGCCTCAGAATCGCTCTTTCTTCATATCCTGAAGATTTCTTCTCATGATTTGTAGATTGGGCCTGCCATACCTACATCCCCAAACCTAAGCTGAATTTGTGTTTTCAGACTTCTGTCCTCAAAGTCCTAAGCCACACACCCTCAGGTAGGGGCCCCTGAAGCCACACATTAGGACTGTGCCTACCCAATCCATGGGAATTCTGCCAATTCCATTGTCCAAAATCGTACAAATTAGGAGAACTCTCCAAAGTCCCCGAGGCCATCCCAATAGTGTAGGTCTCCGGGGACAAACGAGGGAGGTAAGACACCAGATGAGCATCTACGTCCACTCATTCCATAGATGAATATCCCCAGACAAGAAGAATGAACAAGATAGGACCCTAGGCCATAATCGAATACATTGCATTGGTTTACAGGCATGTCTCTTCAAAAGTCTGGATTCCAATACCAGCATAATGGGTTTCCTGAGGCACCCATCAGAACAAATCTCCTCTCCACAAGAAAACTTGTGCATGGGAGCTATGTCAAAAGCTTAGGAGAATACTTCAGGGTCCCAGTGCCACCGCCCCATTTCAAGTCCCTCATGGACACAAACACACATTAGGGCCCATCTTCAGGAAAGTCCATTTCAACTCAGCCACCCAGGTTGCTCCCGCAGAGGGATCCGATCTCAACTGTATTGTGGCTAGTAGACAAGTGGATTGTGAGGCAGGCTTGCCTGATATCCATCCTCCAAGGGTGCTCTGGAGTCATTCCATATGGGATGTCCTGGAGCTGCCCAACAGGTCTCAATTGTCACACAGAAGGAATCATTGAAGGGGGCATCCCACCACTCCCACGTCGGAAAACCTCCATGGCCTTGAGATTCCGCTCCGTTCATGAAGGGGTAGTCATGCACAGAAACTCCAACCTGAGCCAACGTCTGATCCTCGCCATGACTTCAGATGCTTGAGGTTTTGGCTGCGACTGCAGGGGGTACCAGCGGTGCCCTCGGCCTGAAACTCAAGTCTAGCTTGTGTTCTCAGACTTCTGTCCTCACACTCCTGGCCCAGAAGCCCAAAGTTTGGCAATTCCGGACCCAGATGCAGCACTCTGCCTGCCCTCTAGAAAAAATATCTTGCCTAATGAGGTGCCCAGGCACCTCAAATGAGGATAAACCTACACGGCACTCGACTGTACCCAAATTATATAGTCTAACCTGGGCACTAATGCACTGTCTGACACAACCCGAGCCAGAACCTCCTGACCATCACCCAGGAGGCTGACCGCACACTGAGCATATCAGACGCGCCATCGCCTTAGGTCGTCATCTTCCCAACTACGATTATTCAGGCTTCAGAACCTATACCTTATGTCTAATCACTGCTCACGATTGAAAATGATGCAGAAATCAGAACACCTTCCCCATGGCAAGAGACCTTGTGATTGGCATGTTGTCCAAGGTCCAGTTTAGTTGAAACCAGTTTGGACCATGAGGCCCCACCCATGCTCAGGGGCCACTATTGTCACAAACACACATTTGACCCTCAGCCTGAGCCCAGTCTCAAGGAAGTCCGCTCAGTGACTGGATGAAGAGACAGCTTATTGGGCCTGCCAAGCTCCTTGGTCCCAATTTTTAACCATAGTTTGGGTTGTCCCTTCACTCTTCTCCAGGGCTCTGCTTTGGAATTCCTCTTTTGTTCGGACACCTGAGGTAATAAACCTGAAAGGAGACCTCCCATCCCACAGATTGACGAAAAAAATTGGGACCGCCCCAATCCACAGAAAGGAAGATTCGTCCATGGCCCATGATGCCTCCCCACATTCCACGGCCATCGTTGATATAAAATCCAGAGACAAAATCCTGAGCAAGTGCCTCAGACTCGCTCTTTCTTCATATCCTGAATTGTTCTGCTCATGGTGTGTAGATTGGGCCTACCATACCTATGTCCCCAAACATAAGGTGAGTTTGTGTTTTCAGACTTCTGTCCTCAAAGTCCTGGGCCACACAGCCTCCAGGCTGGGGCCCCTGGAGCCACACATTCGGACTGTGCCTACCCAATCCATGGGAATTCTGCCCATTCCATTGTCCAAAATCTTACAAATTGGGAGAACTCTCCAAAGTCCCAAAGGCAATCCCAATAGTGTAGGTCTCCAGGGACAAACAAGGGTGGTCTGACACCAGGTGAGCATCTACCTCCACTTATTCCATAGATGAATATCCCCAGAGAAGAAGAATGAACAAGACAGGACCCTAGGCCATAATCGAATACATTGCTTTGGTTTACAGGCATGTCTCTTCAAAAGTCTGGATTCCAATTCCAGCATAATGGGTTTCCTGAGGAACCCATCAGAACAAATATCCTCTCCACAAGGAAACTTGTGCATGGGAACTATCTCAAAAGCTTAGGAGAATACTTCAGGGTCCCGGGGTCACCGCCCCATTCCAAGGCCCTCATGGACAGAAACACACATTAGGGCCCATCCTCAGGAAAGTCCATTTCAACTCATCCAACCCGGTTGCTCCCGCAGAGGGATCCGATCTCAACTGTATTGTGGCTAGTAGACAATTGGATTGCAAGGCGGGCTTGCCTGGCATCCATCCTCCAACGGTGCTCTGGAGTCATTCCATATGGGATGTCCTGGAGCTGCCCAACAGGTATTAATTGTCACACAGAAGGTATCATTGAAGGGGGCATTCCACCACTCCCAACGTCGGAAACCTCCATGGCCTTGAGATTCCGCTCCTTTCATAAAGGGGCAGTCATGCACAAAAACTGCAACCTGAGCCAACGTCTGATCCTCGCCGTGACTTCAGATGCTTGAGATTTTGGTTGCGACTGCAGGGGGTACCAGCCGTGCTCGGCCTGAATCTCAACTCTAGCTCGTGTTCTCAGACTTCTGTCCTCACACTCCTGTCCCAGAAGCCCTCAAGTTTGGCAATTCTGGACCCACAATGCAGCACTCTCCCTGCCCTCCAGAAAAAATATCTTGCCTAATGAGGTGCTCAGGCACCTCAAATGAGGATAAACCTACAGGGCACTCGACTTTACCCAAATTATATAGTCTAACTTGGGCACTAGTGCACTGTCTGACACAACCTGAGCCAGAACCTCCTGACCAACACCCAGGCAGTTGACCGCACACTGAGCATATCAGATGCGCCATCGCCTTAGATTGTCATGTCTTCCCAACTGCGGTTTTCAGGCTTCTTAACCTAGACCTTATCTCCAACCACTGCCCAGGGTTGAAAATGATGCAGAAATCAAAACACCTTCCCCATGGCAAGAGACCTTGTGATTGGCATGTTGTCCAAGGTCCAGTGTAGTTGAAACCAGTGTGGCCCATGAGGCCCCACCCATGCTCGCGTGCCACATTGGTCACAAACACACACTGTGACCCTCAGCCTGAGCCCAGCCCTCAAGTAAGGCCTCTCAGTGGCTGGATGAAGAGACAGCTTATTGTGCCTTCCATGCCCCTAGGCCCCAATTTTTAACCATAGTTTGAGTTTTGCCTTCAATCTTCCCCAGGGCTCTGCTTTGGAATTCCTCTTTTGTTCATACACCTGAGGTAATAAACCTGAAAGAAGACATCCCATCCCACAGATTGACGAAAAACAATTGGGATCGGGCCAAATCCACCGAGAGGAAGATTCGTCCATGGCCCATGAGTCTTCCTCCATTCCACAGCCATCGTTGATATAAAATCCAAATGCAAAAGCCTGAGCAAGTTCCTCAGACTCGCTCTTTCTTCATATCCTGAAGATTTCTTTTCATGATTTGTAGATTGGGCCTGCCATACCTACATCCCCAAACATAAGCGGAGTTTGTGCTTTCAGACTTCTGTTCTCAAAGTCCTGGGCCACACACCCTCATGATGGGGCCTCTGAAGCCACACATTAGGACTGTGCCTACCCAATCCATGGGAATTCTGCTCATTCCATTGTCCAAAATCGTACAAATTAGGAGAGCTCTCCAAAGTCCCTGAGGCCAAACCAATAGTGTAGGTCTCCGGGGACAAACAAGGGCGGTAAGACACCAGATGAGCATCTACCTCCACTCATTCCATAGATGAATATCCCCAGAGAAGAAGAATGAACAAGACAGGACCCTAGGCCATAATCGAATACATTGCTTTGGTTTACAGGCATGTCTCTTCAAAAGTTTGGATTCCTATACCAGCATAATGGGTTTCCTGAGGCACCCATCAGAACAAATCTCCTCTCCACAAGGAAACTTGTGCATGGGAGCTATGTCAAAAGCTTAGGAGAATACTTCAGGGTCCCAGTGCCACCGCCCCATTTCAAGTCCCTCATGGACAGAAACACACATTAGGGCTCATCCTCAGGAAAGTCCATTTCAACTCAACCACCCCGGTTGCTCCCGCAGAGGGATCCGATCTCAACTGTATTGTGGCTAGTAGACAATTGGATTGCGAGGCGGGCTTCCCTGGCATCCATTCTCCAAGGGTGCTCTGGTCATTCCATATGGGATGTCCTGGGCTGCCCAACAGGTCTCAATTGTCACACAGAAGGAATCATTGAAGGGGGGATCACACCACTCCCACGTCGGAAAACCTCCATGGCCTTGAGATTCCGCTCCGTTCATGAAGGGGCGGTCATGCACAGAAACTCCAACCTGAGCCAACGACTAATCCTCACCGTGACTTCAGATGCTTGAGATTATGGTTGCGACTGCAGGGGGTACCAGCAGTGCCCTCGGGCTGAAACTCAAGTCTAGCTTGTGTTCTCAGACTTCTGTCCTCACACTCCTGGCCCAGAAGCCCAAAGTTTGGCAATTCCGGACCCACAATGCAGCACTCTGCCTGCCCTCTAGAAAAAAATATCTTGCCTAATGAGGTGCCCAGGCACCTCAAATGAGGATAAACCTACACGGCACTCGACTGTACCCAAATTATATAGTCTAACCTGGGCACTAGTGCACTGTCTGAAACAACCTGAGCCAGAACCTCCTGACCAACACCCAGGTAGCTGACCGCACACTGAGCATATCAGACGCGCCATCGCCTTAGGTCGTCATCTCTTCCCAACAGCGATGTTTCAGGCTTCAGAACCTATACCTTATGTCCAATCACTGCTCACGATTGAAAATGATGCAGAAATCAGAACACCTTCCACATGGCAAGAGACCTTGTGATTGGCATGTTGTGCAAGGTCCAGTGTAGTTGAAACCAGTTTGGCCCATGAGGCCCCGCCCATGCTCGCGGGCCACATTTGTCACAAACACACATTTGACCCTCAGCCTGAGCCCAGTCCTCAAGTAAGGCCGCTCAGTGGCTGGATGAAGAGACAGCTTATTTGGCCTACCATGCCCCTAGGCCCCAATTTTTAACCATAGTTTGGGTTGTCCCTTCACTCTTCCCCAGGGCTCTGCTTTGGAATTCTTCTTTTGTTCGGACACCTGAGGTAATAAACCTGAAAAGAGACCTCCCATCCCACAGATTGACGAAAAATAATAGGGACCGGGACAAATCCACAGAGAGGAAGATTCGTCCATGGCCCATGAGGTCTCCCCACATTCCACGGCCATCATTGATATAAAATCCAGAGACAAAAGCCTGAGCAAGTGCCTCAGACTCGCTCTTTCTTCATATCCTGAAGAGTTCTTCTCATGGTTTGTAGATTGGGCCTGCCATACCTACGTCCGCAAACCTAAGCTGAGTTTGTGTTTTCAGACTTCTGTCCTCAAAGTCCTGGGCCACACAGCCTCCAGGCTGGGGCCCCTGGAGCCACACATTCGGACTGTGCCTACCCAATCCATGGGAATTCTGCCCATTCCATTGTCCAAAATCTTACAAATTGGGAGAACTCTCCAAAGTCCCCGAGGCAATCCCAATAGTGTAGGTCTCCAGGGACAAACAAGGGTGGTCTGACACCAGGTGAGCATCTACCTCCACTCATTCCATAGACGGATATCCCCAGAGAAGAAGATTGAACCAGACAGGATCCTAGGCAATAATCAGATCCATTGCTTTGGTTTACAGGCATGTCTCCTCAAGGGCCTGGATTCCAAGACCAGCATAAGGGTTTTCCTGAGGCACCCATCAGAACAAATCTCCTCTCCACAAGGAAACTTGTGCATGGGAGCTATGTCAAAAGCTTAGGAGAATACTTCAGGGTCCCCGTGCCACCGCCCCATTCCAAGGCCCTCATGGACACAAACACACTTTAGGCCCCATCCTCAGGAAAGTCCATTTCAACTCAGCCACCCCGGTTGCTCCCGCAGAGCCATCCGATCTCAACTGTATTGTTGCTAGGAGACAATTGGAATGAGAGGCGGGCTTCCGGGCATCCATCCTCGAACAGTGCTCTGGAGTCATTCCATATGTGATGTCCTGGAGCTGCCCAACAGGTCTCAATTGTCCCGCAGAAGGAATCCTTGAAGGGGGCATCACACAACTCCCAACGTGGGAAAAGCTCCATGGCCTTGAGTTTCCACTCCTTTCATGAAGGGGCAGTCATGCACAGAAACTCCAACCTGAGCCAACATCTGATCCTCGCCGTGACTTCAGATGCTTGAGATATTGTTTCCGATCTGCAGGGGGTACCTACCGTGCCCTGGGCCTGAAGCCCAAGTCTATCTTGTGTTCTCAGACTTCTGTCCTCAAACTCCTGGCCCAGAAATCCTCCATTTTGGCAATTCCGGACCCACAATGCAGCACTCTGCCTGCCCTCTAAAAAAAATATCTTGCCTAATCAGGTGCCCAGGCACCTCATATGAGAATAAACCTACAGGGCACTCGACTGTACCCAAATTATATAGTCTAACTTGGGAACTAGTGCACTGTCTGACACAACCTGAGCCAGAACCTCCTGACCAACACCCAGGCAGTTGACCGCACACTGAGCATATCAGACGCGCCATCGCCTTAGATCGTCATCTCTTCCCAACTCTGATTTTTCAGGCTTCAGAACCTAGACCTTATCTCCACCACGGCCCAGGGTTGAAAATGATGCAGAAATCAGAACACCTTCCCCATGGCAAGAGACCTTGTGATTGGCATGTTGTCCAAGTTCCAGTGTAGTTGAAACCAATTGGCCCATGAGGCACCGCCCATGCTCGAGTGCCCCATTGGTCACAAACACACACTGTGACCCGCAGCCTGAGCCCAGCCCTCAAGTAAGGCCTCTCAGTGGCTGGATGAAGTGATAGCTTATTGTGCCTGCCTTGCCCCTAGGCCCCAATTTTTAACCATAGTTTGGGTTTTCCCTTCACTCTTCCCCAGGGCTCTGCTTTGGAATTCCTCTTTTGTTCAGACACCTGAGATAATAAACCTGAAAGGATACCTCCCATCCCACAGATTGACGAATAACAATTGGGATCGGGCCAAATCCACAGAGAGGAATATTCGTGCATGGCCCATGAAACCTCCCCACATTCCACGGCCATCGTTGATATAAGCCCAAAAGTTTGGCAATTCCGGACCCACAATGCAGCACTCTGCCTTCCCTCTAGAAAAAAATGATTGCCTCAAGAGCTGCCCAGGCACATTCAATGAGGATAAACCTCCACAGCACTCGACTTTACCCAAATTATATAGTCTAACCTGGGCACTAATGCACTGTCGGACACAACCTGAGCACGGACCTCCTGACCAGACCGCACACTGAGCACATAAGACCCGCCATGGCCTTAGGTCATCATCTCTTCCTTACCTCAGTTTTCAGGCCTCAGAACCGAGACATTATTTCCCCTCACTGCCCAGAGGTGAGTGTGATGCAGAAATCAGAACACCTCCTTACCCATTGTAAGAAACCTTGTGGTTGGCACGTTGTCCAACGTTCAGTGTAGGAGAAACCAGCATTCACCCTGAAGCCCCGCCCATTCTTGAGTGCGACAAGGGCATAAACACGCATTGTGACCCTCAGCATGAGTCCTGTCCTCTAGTAAGTCCTCTCAGTGACTGGACCATTAGATGTCATAATGGGCTTGATATGTCCCTAAGCCCCAATTTTTAACCAGATTTCTGATTGTCCAGTCACCCCCCCCCCCAGGGCTCTACTCTGGAATCCCTCATTTGGTGGGACACCTGAGGTTAAAAAGAAAAAAAAACGGACTTGATCCATCCCATCCCACAGAGTGACCCCATATGATTTGGACTGGGCCAAACCACCAGGGAGTTAGACTCGTCCATTTCCAATGAAGTCACCCAGAAATTTCACGACCATGAGTGACACGATATCCAGAGACAAAAACTTGAGCAAGAGCCTCACACTCGCCCTTTTCTCAAATCCCGATAAGTTCTCCTCATGGTCTGTAGATAAGTCCTGCCATACCTATGACCTGAAACATAAGCCAAGTTTGTGCTTTCAGACAACTGTCCAAACAGCCCTGGCCTACACAACCTACAGGCTCAGGCCCCTGGAGCCAAACCTGAGGACTGTACTTGCCCTCTCCAAGGGAACTGTGTGTGCCCATTCCAATGGCCACATCCCTTCTAATAGGATAAACCTCCAAAGTCCCTGATCCATCTCATTAGTGGTGGCTTCCCAGGTCAAACAGGGGCAATGTGAGCCCATCTGAGCACCTACCTGTACTCAGACCCATAGAAAGATGTCCCCAGAGGTAAAAAGGAAAGAACAGGCCCCTAGGCACTAATCATATCCATTGCTTTGGTTTCCAGGCATCTCTCCTCAGAGGCCTGGATTTCAAAACCAGCATATGGCTGTTTCTTGACTCACCGATCAGAAAACATCTCATCTACATAAGGGAAACCTGCACTTTGGAGCTGTGTCAAAGCCTCTGTTTAGGAGAACCCTTCAGGACCCCAGTGCCACGGCTTCATTCCAAGGTCTCCATAGACACAAAAGCACATTAGGACCCATCCATAGGAGAGTCCATTTCAACTCAGCCTCCTCAGTTGCTCCCCCAGATCCAGGAGATCTAACCTGTCTTGTGTCTAGGAGACAATTGGATTGCGAGGTGGGCTACCCAGCCATGCATCCTTAGAACCCTGCTCAGAATCATTGGCCTGGAGCCAAACAGCAGGTCTCAATTGTCCTGCAGAAGACACTTTGCAGTTTGGAGCTTCTCACAAATCCCATCGTGGGAAAACCCCCATTGCCTCGTGATGCCCCCCCTTCGTGAAGGGGCCATCAGGGACAGAAACACCAACTTGAGCGATCGTCTGATCCTCGCCCTGACTTCAGATGCACGAGATCTCGATTCAGGTCTGTAGATTGTGCCATCGCTGATACAAAATCCAGAGACAAAAACCTGAGCAAGCGCCTCAGATTCGCACTTTCTTCATTTCCTGAAGAGTTCTTCTCATGGTTTGTAGATCGGTCCTGCCATACCTACCTCCCCTTCCTAAGCTGAGTTTGTGTTTTCAGACTTCTGTCCTCAAGTCCTGGGCCACACACCCTCCAGGCTGGGGCCACTGGAGCCACACATTAGGACTGTGCCTACCAATCCATGAGAATTCTGCCCATTCCATTGTCCAAAATCGTACAAATTAGGAAAAACCTCCAAAGTCCCTAAGGCCATCCCAATAGTGTAGGTCGCCCGGAACAAACAAGGGCTGTCTGACACCAGCTGATAATCGACCTCCACTCATACCATAAATGGATGTCCCCAGATGAGAAGATTGAACCAGACAGGACCCTAGGCCATAATAGGATCCATTGCCTTGGTTTACAGGCATGTCTCCTCAAAAGCCTGATTCCAATACGAGCATAGGGGTTTTGCTGAGGCACTCAGCAGAACTCATCTCGTCTCCACAAGGAATCCTGTGCATGGGCGCCATGTCCAAAACATAGAAGAGTACTTCAGGGTCGCGGTGCCACCGCCCCATTCCAAGGCCCTCATGGACACAAAAACACATTAGGACCCATCCTCAGGAAAGTTCATTTCAACTCAGCCACCCCGGTTGCTCCCGCTGAGCCATCAGATCTAAACTGCCTTGTTGCTAGGAGACAATTGGAATGCAAGGCGGGCTTCCAAGGCATCCATCCTCGAACAGTGCTCTGGAGTCATTCCATATGGGATGTCCTGGAGCTGTCCAACAGGTCTCTATTGTCCCGCAGAAGGAATCCTTGAAGGGGGCATCCCACAACTCCCAACGTGGGAAAACCTCAATGGCCTCGAGATTCCACTCCCTTCATGAAGCGGCCGTCATGCACGGAAACTCCAACGTGAGCCAATGTCTGATCCTCGCCCTGAATTCAGATGCATGAGTATTGGTTCAGATCTGCAGGGGGTACCTCTCGTGTCCTCTCCCTGAAACCCAAGTCTAGCTTGTCTTCTCAGACTTCCGTCCTAACACTCCTGGCCCCGAAGCCTTCAAGTTTGGCAATTCCGGACCCACAATGCAGCAATCTTCCTGCCCTCTAAAAAAAATTATTGCCTCATGAGCTGCCCAGGCACCTTCAATGAGGATAAACCTCCACAGCACTCTACTTCACCCAAATTATATAGTCTAACCTGAGCACTAATGCACTGTCGGACAAAACTTGAGCCCGGACCTCCTGATCAACACCCGGAAATCAGACCGCACACTGAGCACATAAGACCCACCATGGCCTTAGGTCATCATCTCTTCGCTACCTCAGGTTTCAGGCCTCAGAACCGAGACATTATCTCCAATCACTGCCCAGGGGTGAGTGTGATGCAGAAATCAGAACACCTCCTTACACATGGTAAGAAACCTTGTGGTTGGCACGTCATCCAACGTTCAGTGTAGGAGAAACCAGCATTCACCCTGAGGCCCCGCCCATTCTTGAGTGTGACAAGGGTATAAACACGCATTGTGACCCTCAGCATGGGTCCTTTCTTCTAGTAAGTCCTCTCAGTGACTGGACCATTAGTTGTCATAATGGGTTTGGTATGACACTAGGCCCCAATTTTTAACCAGATTTCTGATTGTCCAGTCACCCCCGCCTAGGGCTTTACTCTGGAATTCCTCATTTGGTGGGACACCTGAGGTTAAAAACAAAACAACATCAAAAAAAAAAAAAAACGGACTTCTTCCATTAAACAGAGTGACCCCAAACGCTTTGGACTGGGCCAAACCACCAGGGAGTAAGACTCGTCCATTTCCCATGAAGTCACCCAGAAATTTCACGACCATGAGTGACATGATATCCAGAGACAAAAACTTGAGCAAGAGCCTCACACTCGCCCTTTTCTCAAATCCCAAAAAGTTCTCCTCATGGTCTGTAGATAAGTCCTGCCATACCTATGACCTGAAACATAAGCCAAGTTTGTGTTTTCAGACAACTGTCCAAACAGCCCTGGCCTACTCAACCTACAGGCTCAGGCCCCTGGAGGCAAACCTGAGGACTGTACTTGCCCTCTCCAAGGGAATTGTGTGTGCCCATTCCAATGGCCACATCCCTTCTGATAGGATAAACATCCAAATTCCCTGATCCATCTCATTATTGGTGGCTTCCCAGGTAAAACAGGGGCAATCTGATCCCTTCTGAGCACCTACCTGTACTCAGACCCATAGACAGATGTCCCCAGAGGTAAAAAGGAAAGAACAGGCCCCTAGGCACTAATCATATCCATTGCTTTGGTTTCCAGGCATCTCTCCTCAGAGGCCTGGATTTCAAAACCAGCATATGGCTGTTTCTTGACTCACCCATCAGAAAATATCTCATCTAAACATGGGAAACTTGCACGTTGGAGCTGTGTCAAAGCCTCTGTTTAGGAGAACCCTTCAGGGCCGCAGAGCCATGGCTTCATTCCAAGGTCTCCATAGAAAAAAAAGCACATTAGGACCCATCCATAGGGGAGTCCATTTCAACTCAGCCTCCTCGGTTGCTCCCCCAGATCCAGCAGATCTAACCTATCTTGTTTCTAGGAGACAACTGGAATGTGAGGTGGGATACCCAGCCATTCATCCTTAGAACCCTGCTCAGAATCATTGGCCTGGAGCCAAACAACAGGTCTCAATTGTCCTGCAGAAGACACTTTGCAGTTTGGAGCTTCTCACAAATCCCATCGTGGGAAAATCCCCATGGCCTCGTGATGCCGCCCCTTCGTGAAGGGACCATCAGGGACAGAAACACCAACTTCAGCGTTCGTCTGATCCTCGCCCTGACTTCAGATGCACCTGATCTCGATTCAGGTCTGTAGATTGTGCCATCGCTGATACAAAATCCAGAGACACAAACCTGAGCAAACACCTCAGACTCGCACTTCCTTCATATCCTGAAGAGTTCTTCTCATGGTTTGTAGATCGGGCCTGCCATACCTATGTCCCCAAAACTAGGCTGAGTTTGTGTTTTCAGACTTCTGTCCTCAAAGTCCTGGGCCACACATCCTCTAGGCTGGGGCCCCTGGAGCCACACATTAGGACTGTGCCTACCAATCCATGGGAATTCTGCCCATTCCATTGTCCAAAATCGTACAAATTAGGAGAAACCTCCAAAGACCCTGAGGCCATCCCAATAGCGTAGGTCGCCCGGAACTAACAAGGGCTGTCTGACACCAGCTGATAATCTACCTCCACTCATACCATAAATGGATGTCCCCAGAGGAGAAGATTGAACCAGACAGGACACTAGGCCATAATAGGATCCATTGCCTTGTTTTACAGGCATGTCTCCTCAAAAGCCTGATTCCAATACGAGCATAGGGGTTTTGCTGAGGCACCCAGCAGAACTCATCTCGTCTCCACAAGGAAACCTATGCATGGGAGCCATGTCCAAAGCATAGGAGAGTACTTCAGGGTCCCGGTGCCACCGACCCATTCCAGGGCCATCATGGACACAAAAACACATTAGGACCCATCCTCAGGAAAGTCCATTTCAACTCAGACACCCCGGTTGCTCGGCAGAGCCATCAGATCTAAACTGTCTTGTTGCTAGGAGACAATTGGAATGCGAGGCGGGCTTCCCAGGCATCCAACTCGAACGGTGCTCTGGAGTCATTCCATATCGGATGTCCTGGAGCTGTCCAACAGGCCTCAATTGTCCCACAGAAGGAATCCTTGAAGGTGGCATCCCACAACTCCCAACGTGGGAAAACCTCAATGGCCTCGAGATTCCGCTCCCTTCATGAAGCGGCCATCATGCGCGGAAACTCCAACCTGAGCCAACGTCTGATCCTCGCCCTGACTTCAGATGCATGAGTATTGGTTCAGATCTGCAGGGGATACCTGCCGTGCCCTAGCCCTGAAACCAAGTCTAGCTAGTCTTCTCAGACTGCCGTCCTCACACTCCTGGCCCCGATGCCTTCAAGTTTGGCAATTCCGGACCCACAATGCAGCACTCTGCCTGCCCTCTAGAAAAAATATATTGCCTCATGAGCTGCCCAGGCACTTCAATGAGGATAAACCTCCACAGCACTCGACTTCACCCAAATTATATAGTCTAACCTGGGAACTAATGCACTGTCGGACACAACCTGAGCCCGGACCTCCCGACCAACTCCCAGAAAGCAGACCGCAAACTGAGCACATAAGACCCGCCAAGGCCGTAGGTCATCATCTCTTCCCTACCTCAGTTTTCAGGCCTCAGAAACGAGACATTATCTCCAATCACTGCCCAGGGGTGAGTGTGATGCAGAAATCAGAACACCTCCTTACCCATGGTAAGAAACCTTGTGTTTGGCACGTCGTCGAACGTTCAGTGTAGAAGAAACCAGCATTCACCCTGAGGCCCCGCCCATTCTTGAGTGCGACAAGGGCATAAACACGCATTGTGACCCTCAGCATGAGTCCTGTCCTCTAGTAAGTCCTCTCAGTGACTGGACCATTAGATGTCATAATGGGCTTGATATGTCCCTAGGTCCCAATTTTTAACCAGATTTCTGATTGTCCAGTCAACCCCCCCCCCCAGGGCTCTACTCTGGAATCCCTCATTTGGTGGGACACCTGAGGTTAAAAAGAAAACAACATCAAAAAAAAAAAAAATAAACGGACTTCTTCTATCCCACAGAGTGACCCCAAACGCTTTGGACTGGGCCAAACCACCAGGGAGTAAGACTCGTCCATTTCGCATGAAGTCACCCAAAAATTTCACGACCATGAGTGACAAGATATCCAGAGACAAAAACTTGAGCAAGAGCCTCACACTCGCCCTTTGCTCAAATCCCGAAATGTTCTCCTCATGGTCTGTATATAAGTCCTGCCATACCTATGACCTGAAACATAAGCCAAGTTTGTGTTTTCAGACAACTGTCCAAACAGTCCTGGCCTACACAACCTACAGGCTCAGGCCCCTGGAGCCAAACCTGAGGACTGTACTTGCCCTCTCCAAGGGAATTGTGTGTGCCCCATCCAATGGCCACATTCCTTCTAATAGGATAAACCTCCAAAGTCCCTATTCCATCTCATTAGTGGTGGCTTCCCAGGTAAAACAGGGGCAATCTGAGCCCATCTGAGCACCTACCTGTACTCAGACCCATAGACAGATGTCCCCAGAGGTAAAAAGTAAAGAACCGGCCCCTAGTCACTAATCATATCCATTGCTTTGGTTTCCAGGCATCTCTCCTCAGAGGCCTGGATTTCAAAACCAGCAATGGCTGTTTCTTGACTCACCCATCAGAAAACATCTCATCTACACATGGGAGACTTGCACGTTGGAGCTGTTTTCAAAGGCTCTGTTTAGGAGAACCCTTCAGGGCCCCAGTGCCACCGCTCTTTCCAAGGTGTCCATAGACACAAAAGCACATTAGGACCCATCCACAGGAGAGTCCATTTCAACTCAGCCTCCTCGGTTTCTCCCCTAGATCCAGCAGAACTAACCTGTCTTGTTGCTAGGAGACAATTGGAATGCGAGGTGGGCTACCCAGCCATCCATTCTTAGAACCCTGCTCAGAATCATTGGCTTGGAGCCAACAACAGGTCTCAATTGTCCTGCAGAAGACACTTTGCAGTTTGGAGCTTCTCACAATTCCCATTGTGGGAAAACCCCCATTGCCTCGTGATGCCCCCCTTTATGAAGGGGCTATCAGGGTCAGAAACTCCAACCTGAGCGATCGTCTGATCCTCGCCCTGACTTCAGATGCACGAGATCTCTATTCAGTTCTGTAGATTGTGCCTGCCATGTCCTCACCCAGAAACCGAAGCCTAGCTAGTGTTCTCAGACTTCTGTCCTCAGACTACTGACCCAGAAGCCCTCCATTTTGGCAATCCAGAACTACAAAGCAGCACTCTGCCTGCCCTCCAGAAGAAAAACATTGCCCTCTGGGGCTACCAAGTAACCCCAAGTGTGGATAAGCCTGCGCCTACCTTGGCTGTACCCCAAATACATAGGCTGACCAGGGCACTAATGCCCTTTCTGACACAGCCTGAGCCTAGACCTCCTGGCCGCACCAAGACAGCTGGCCGCACACTGAGCACATCGAGCCGCCAAGGCCTTAGGACGTCATCTCTTTCCACCTTGGTTTTCAGGCTTCAGAACCTAGACCTTATCTCTATTCACTGCCCAGGCCTGAACCTAATGCAGAAATCAGAATTCCTTCCCCAGGGCAAGAAACCTTGTGGTTGGCATGTTGTCCAATGTTAAGTTTAGTTGAAACCAGTGTGGCCCATGAGGCCCCGCTCATGCTTGCTTTCCAAGCCCCCATACACACAATCCTCACCAGTGTTTGAGTTTACAGTCGCCCAGCCCGTACCTGGGGCTCTGCTCTGGAATCCCTTTCTTGGAGAGACACATGAGTCAGAAAACACGACTCCACCCTTACCAGAAAATGACCCCAAACTCTTGGGAGCTGGGACAAATCCCATGAGAGGGATAGTCGTCCATAGTCCCTGAGGCCACCTTTCCAATCCACGGCTATCCCGGACACAACATCCAGAGACAAAAGCCTGAAGGAACGCCTCCCATTCGCCCTTGTTTCAGAGGCCCAGGAGCTCCCTCTCGGGCTGTACATCCGGCCTGCCATACGCTAGGTGCCACTCATGAGCTGAGTTTGTGTTTTCAGACTTTTGTGCCCACAGCCTGGACCCACAAAACCTCCAGGCTAGGGCCTCTGGAGACACAGCGAAAGATTGTGCCTGCCCTCTCCAAGGAAATTGTGCCCAATCCATTGACCACAACCCTACAGGTTAGGGAAAAGCTCCAAGGCCCCTGAGGCCATCAATAGTGTAGGCCACCCTGGACTAAGAAGGGCTCTCTGACAACAGCGGAGCATCTATCTCCACTTAGACTCTCAAACAGTGTCCCCAGAGACAGAAGGTTGAAATGGACAGGCCCCCAGGACCTAATCTGAACTTTAGCTTTGGTTTCCATGTGTCCGTCCTCAGAGGACTGTTTTCGTAGACCAGCACACGGAGCTTTTCTGAGGCACCAAACCAAACCTCTCTCGTCTTCTCATGGGAAGCTTACTTACTAGGGATGTATCAAACCCTTCAGGTAGGAGAGTTCCGCAGGGCCACAGAACAACCAGCACATTCCAAGGTCTCCATGGACTCAAACGCACATTATGACGCATCCTCAGAAAAGGCCATTTCAACTCAGCCCCCTTGGTAGCGTGACCCAGAGGCAGCAGATCAAACATATCTTGTGGCTAATGGCCAATGGGAATGCGAGGCATGCTGTACAGGGATCCATCCTTCGAACCCTGCTCTACAGTCCTTCCGTATCCTATGTCCTGGAGCCATGCAACAGGACTCGAATGTCCCGCGGAAGGAAACCTTGTGGTTGGGGTAACCTCCAAACTCAGCGTGGGAAAACTTTCTTTGCCTCATGAGGCCCCCGCTTCATGAAGGTGCCATCATGGCCAAAAACTCCAGCCTCAGCCAACGTCTGATCCTCAGCCTGACTTCAGATGCAGGAGATTTTGATTCAGCCTCTGCAGAGTGGGCCTGCTCTGCCCTTGGCTCCATTCCTCACCCTAGCTTGTGTTTTCAGACTTCTGTCCTCACATTCTGGGCCCACAAACCCACCCTCCTGGAAATTCTGGGGCCACAATGAAGCACTCTGCCTGCCTTCCAGGAGAAAAACATTGTCTATGGTGCTGCCCAGAACCCCAAATGAGGACCAAACAGCTTGGCCATCGGCAACACCCCAATTGCATAGGCTACCTTAAACACTGATGCTCTGTCGCAAATTGCCTGAGCCCAGACCTTCCAACAGACACCAACACAGCTGGCTGCACACCCAGCACATTGGACCAGCCACTGCCTTAGGCCACCATCCATTCCCAACCTGGGTTTTCAGTCATCGGAACCTGGACCTTATCTCCAATTCCTGCACACGGGGGAACCTGATGCACAAGTCAGAACCCCTCCTTCCCCATGGCAAGAAACCTTGCTGCTGGCAGTGAGTCAAACATTCCGTGTAGGAGAAAACGGCATGACCCATGAGGCCACGCCCATGCGTGAGGGCCGCCTTGGGCACAAACACACATGGTGACCCTCAGCATGAGTACCTTATTCAAGTAACGCCTCTCAGTGACTGGACCAAGAGCCCGCATATGTGGCTTGCCATGCCATAGGCACCCAGGACTAACTAGATGGTGTGTATTCCAGTTGAGGGAAGCCACTGCTGTGCTCTAGAGTCCCTCTCCTGGGGGGTCCCCTGAGGCAGAATACAGTACTCTTTCCTTCCCACAGAATGAACCAAAACACTTGGGAGCTTGGACAATCCCCCGAGAGGAAGGCTCTTCCTCGGCCCCTGAAGCAACCCCTACCCTGAACGGCCACTGTGAACGCAACACCCAGAGACAAATCCTGAGCGACTGCATCCCACTTGCCCTCCTTTGATATCCAGAGGATCTCCCCTCACGGACTGGAGATCAGGCCTGCCATTACCTTGGCCCCTAGCTGAGCCAAGTTTGCTTTTTCAGACATCTGTCCCCACAGCACTGGCAAACACAGCCTCTAGGCTGGGTCCTCTGGAGCCATACCATATGACCGTGCCTGCTCTTTCCTGGAAAACTGTGTCCATTCCTTTGGCCACACAACTCCAGAATATGAGAAACCTCAAGGACATCCCACTACTGGGAGCCTCCCTGGACACACAGGGGCATTCGGACACAAGCTGAGCAGCTACCTCCACGAAGGCATGCACACAGATGTCAACAGAGATAGAAGGTTGAGCCGGGCAGGCCCTTAGGCCCTAAATTCAACTCTTGCTTTGGTTTCCAGGTGTCACTCCTCAGAGGCTTTGGTTCGAAGAACAGGATATGGGGCTTTCCTGAGGCACTGAACAGAACTCCTCTTGACTCCACATGGGAAGCTTCCTTGTTGGAGCCGTGTCAAACACCTCAGTTTGGAGAATCCTGCAGAGTCCCTGAGCCACCTCCACATTCCAAGGTCTCCCAGGCCACCAAGCCACAGTAGGACTCATCTTCAGGAGAGTCCATTTCAACTCTCCCCTCTGGGTAGCTCACCCAGGAGGCCACAGATTGAGCCGGCCTTGTCCTGACTAAAGAGTGGTAATATGAGGTGGCGTTCCCAGGCATCCATGCTTAGACACCTGCTCTCGAGTCTTTCCATATGGGGCCTCCTGGAACCATCCAATAGGACTTGACAGTCGTGCAGAAGGAAACCTTGAGGTTTGGAGTAGTTCACAAATCCCATCGTAGGCAAACCTCCCTGGCCTCATGACGCCCCCACACCCTTCAGGAAGAGGCCATGCTGGATAAAAACTCTAGCCTTAGGCTCGTCTCATAGTTGACATGACCTCAGAGCAGGAGATCTCGATTCAGCCTCTGCAGAGTGGGTCTGCCATGCCTTCGATCCCAAACCTCACGCTAGCTTGTTTTTTCAGACTTCCTTCCTCACACTCCTGGCAAACAAGCCCTCCGGACTAGGAACTCCAGAACCACAACCAGGCCCAGTGTCTACCCAACGGAAGAAAAACGTTTCCTTGTGGGGCTATCCAGAAAACCCAGATGAGGATCAACCTGCTCGGGCCTCAACGGTACCCGAACTGGATAGGCTGCACTGGGCATTCATGCTCTGTCTGACACAGCCTGAAGCCAGACGTCCAGACAGACAAGGAGACAGCTGGCCGCACACCCCGCACTCGGACACGCCATGGTCATATGCCGTCAACTCTTCCTAACCTTGGTTTTCAGATATCTGAACCTAGATATTATATCAATTCTCCATACAGCTGGGTATCGCATGCGAAAAACAGAACTCTTCCTTCCCCATGGCTATAAAGCTTGCTCTTGCCATGGAGTCACACCTTAAGGGTGGGAGAAACCTTCATGGCCCCTGATGCCACGCCCAAACGTGAGTGCTGCTTGGGCACAAATTCAAACAGTGACCCTCAGCATGAGCCCCATGTCAAAGAAAGGCCTCTCAGGGCCTGGACCAAGAGCCCGCATATTGACTTGCCAAGCACCTATGCACCCAATCCTCACCAGTGATTGATTTTACCAGTCGCCCAGCCCATACCTGGGTCTCTGGTCTGGAATCCCTTTCCTGGAGAGACACATGAGCCAGAAAATACGACTCCACCCTTTCAACAAAATGACCCCAAACTCTTGCGACCTGGGACAAATCCCCAGAGAGAGATACTCATCCACAGTCCCTGAGGCCACCCCTCCTATCCACGGCTATCCCGGACACAACATCCAGAGACAAAAGCCTGAAGGAACGCCTCCCACTCGCCCTTCTTTCAGAGGCCCAGGAGCTCCCTCTCGGGCTGTACATCCGGCCTGCCATACCCTAGGCGCCACTCATGAGCTGAGTTTGTATTTTCAGACTTCTGTGTCCACAGCCTGGACCCACACAACCTACAGGCTAGGACTTCTGGTGCCACAGCGAAAGATTGTGCCTGCCCTCTCCAAGGAAATTGTGCCCAATCCATTGACCACAACCCCACAGGTTAGGGAAAAGCCCCAAGGCCCCTGAGGCCATCAATAGTGTAGGCCACCCTGGACTAAGAGGGGCTCTCTGACACGAGCGGTGCAACTATCTCCACTTAGACTCTCAGATATTGTCCCCAGAGACAGAAGTTTGAAATGGACAGGCCCCCAGGCCCTAATATAAACCTTAGCTTTGGTTTCCATGTGTCCGTCCTCAGAGGACTGTTTTCGTACACCAGCACTAGGGGCTTTTCTGAGGCACCAAACAAAACCTCTCTTGTCTCCACATGGGGAGCTTTCTTACTGGGGATGTATCAAACCCTTCAGGTAGGAGAGTTCCGCAGGGCCACTGAACAACCAGCACATTACAAGGTCTTCATGGACCCAAACGCACATTATGACCCATCCTCGGGAGAGGCCATTTCAACTCAGCCCACTGGGTAGCGTGCCCCAGAGGCAGGAGATCAAACATATCTTGTCGCTCATGGTCAATGGGAAACCGAGGCATGCTGTACAGGGATCCATCCTTCGAACCCTGCTCTACAGTCCTTCCGTAGGGTATGTCCTGGAGCCATGCAACAGGACACGAATATCCCGCAGAAGAAACCTTGTGGTTTGGGGCAACCTCCAAACTCAGCGTGGGAAAACTTCCTTGACCTCATGAGGCCCCAGCTTCATGAAGGTGCCATCATGGACACATACTCCAGTCTCAGCCAACGTCTGATCCTCAGCCTGACTTCAGATGCATGAGATATTGGTTCAGATCTGCAGGGGGTACCTGCCGTGCCCTCACCCTGAATCCGAAGTCTAGCTTTTGTTCTCAGACTTCCGCCCTGTCCTCTAGTAAGTACTCTCAGTGGCTGGATCATTAGATATCATAATGGGCTTGACATTTCCCTAGGCCCCAATTTTTAACCAGATTTCTGGTTGTCCAGTCGCCACTCCCCAGGGCTCTACTCTGGAATCCCTCATTTAGTGGGACATCTGAGGTTGATAAACAAAACAAAACAAAACAACAACAACAACAAAACGGACTTCTTTCATCCCCAGAATGACCCCAAACTCTTTCGACGGGGCCGAAATACCAGAGAGTAAGACTCGTCCCTTTCCCATTGAGTCACCCGGAAATTTCACGACAAAGAGTGACACGATATCCAGAGACAAAAACTTGAGCAAGATCCTCACACTCGCCCTCTTTTCATATCGCGAAGGCTTCTCCTCATGGTCTGTAGATCAGTCCTGCCATACCTATGACCCGAAACATAAGCCGAGTTTGTGTTTTCAGACAACTGACCAAACAGCTCTGGCCTACACACCCTACAGGCTCAGGCCCCTGGAGCCAAACCTGAGGACTGTACTTGCCCTCTACAAGAGAATTGTATGTGCCCATTCCAATGGCCAAAGCCCTACTAAAAGTATAAACCTCCAAAGTCCCTGAGGCCATCTCAATAGTTGTGGCTTCCCAGAACAAACAGGGGTAATCTGAGCCCATCTGAGCACCTACCTGCACTCAGACCCGTAGACTGATGTCCCCAGAGGTAAAAAGGAACGAACAGGCCCCTAGGCACTAATCGGATCCATTGCTTTGGTTTCCAGGCATCTCTCCTCAGAGGCCTGGATTTCAATACCAGCATATGGCTGTTTCTTGACTCACCCATCAGAACAAATCTCATCTACACATGGGAAACATGCACGTTGGAGCTGTGTCAAAGCCTCTGTTTAGGGGAACCTTTCAGGGCGGCAGGGCCACCGCTTCATTCCAAGGTCTTCATAGACACAAAAACATATTAGGACACATCCACAGGAGAGTCCATTTCAACTCAGCCTCCTCGGTTGCCCCCCACATCCAGCAGATCTAACCTGTCTTGTTGCTTGGAGACAATTGGAATGCGAGGTGGGCTACCCAGCCATCCATCCTTAGAACCCTGCTCAGAATCGTTGCCCTAGAGCCAACCAACAGGTCTCAATTGTCCTGCAGAAGAATCTTTGCAGTTTGGAGCTTCTCACAACTCCCATCGTGGGAAAACCCCCATGTTTTCGTGATCCAACCCCCTTCAAGAAAGGGCCATCAGGGCAGAAAGTCCAACCTGAGCGATCGTCTGATCCTTGCCCTGACTTCAGATGCACGAGATCTCGATTGAGGTCTGTAGATTGTGCCTGCCATATCCTCACCCAGAAACCTAGGCCTAGCTTGGGTTCTCAGACTCCGTCCTCAGACTACTGGCCCACAGGCCCTCCAGTTGGGCAATCTAGAACTACAATGCCGCACTCGGCCTGCCCTACAGAAGTAAAACATTGCCCTCAGGGCTACCCCGAAACCCCAAATGAGGATCAACCTGCACGCCATTCGGCTGTACCCCAAACATATAGGCTCACATGGGCACTATTTCCCCTACTGACCCAGCCTGAGCCTGGACCTCCTGGTCCCATGAGACAGCTGGCCTCACACTGAGCACATCGGACCCGCCACGGCCGTAGGTCGTCATCTCTTCCCAACTGCGGTTTTCAGGCTCCAGAACCTAGACCTTATCTCCAACCACTGCCCAGGGTTGAAAATGATGCAGAAATCAGAACTCTTTCCCCATGGCAAGAAACCTTGTGGTTGGCATGTTGTCCAACGTTCAGTGTAGTTGAAACAAGCGTGGCCCATGAGGCCCAGCTCATGCTTGCGGGCCACATTGGTCACAAACACACATCGTGACCCTCATCCTGAGCCCAGTCCTCAGGTAAGGCCTCTCAGGGCCTATATGAAGAGACAGCATATTGGGCTTGCCATGCCCCTAGGCCCCAATTTTTAACCAAAGTTCGGGTTGTCCCTTCACTCTTCCCCAGCGCTCTGCTTTGGAATTCCTCTTTTGGTGGGACACCTGAGGTAACAAACCTGAAAGGAGTCCTCCCATCCCACAGATTGACGAAAAACAATTGGGATCGGGCCAAATCCTCAGAGAGAAAGATTCGTCCATGGCCCATGAGACCTCCCCAACATTCCACGGCCATCGCTGAAACAAAATCCAGAGATATAAGCCTGAGCAAGCGCCTCAGACTCGCTCATTCTTCATATCCTGAAGAGTTCTTCTCATGGTTTGTAGATCGGGCGTGCCATACCTACGTCCCCAAACTTAAGCTGAGTTTGTGTTTTCAGTCTTCTGTCCTCAAAGTCCTGGGCCACACTCCCTCCAGGCTGGGGCCCCTGGAGCCACACATTAGGACTGCCCCCACCCAATCCATGGGAATTCTGCCCATTCCATTGTCAAAAATCGTACAAATTAGGAGAACCCTCCAAAGTCCCTGAGGCCATCCCAATAGTGTAGGTCGCACGGGACAAAAAAGGGCGGTTGATATCGGCTGAGCATCTACCTCCACTCATCTACCTCCACTCATACCAAGAAGATTGAACCAGACAGAACCCGAGGCCATTATCGGATCCATTGCTTTGGTTTACAGGCATGTCTCCTCAAAATCCTGGATTCCAATACCAGCAGAGGGGATTTCCTGAGGCACCCATCAGAACAAATCTCGTTTCCACAAGGAAACTTGTGCATGGGAGCTATGCCAAAGCTTAGGAGAATACTTCAGGGTCCCGGTGCCACCTCCCCATTCCAAGGCCTCATGGACACAAACACAGGTTAGGACCCATCCTCTGGAAAGTGCATTTCAACTCAGCCACCCCGGTTGCTCCCGCAGATCCATTAGATCTAAACTCTCTTGTTGCTAGGAGACAATTGGAAGGCGAGGCGGACTTCCCAGGCATCCATCCTCGAACGGTGCTCTGGAGTCATTCCATATGGGATGTCCTGGAGCTATCCACAGGTCTCAATTGTCCCGCAGAAGGAATCCTTGAAGGGGGCATCCCACATCTCCCAACGTGGAAAACCTCCATGGCCTCGAGATTCCACTCCCTTCATGAAGGGGCCGTCATGCACAGAAACTCCAACCTGAGCCAACGTCGGATCCTCGCCCTGACTTCAGATGCATGAGATATTGGTTCAGATCTGCAGGGGGTACCTGCCGTGCCCTCACCCTGAATCCGAAGTCTAGCTTGTGTTCTCAGACTTCCGTCCTCACTCTCCTGGCCCCGACCCTCAAGTTTGGCAATTCCGGACCGACAATGAAGCACTCTGCCTGCCCTCTAGAAAAAATATATTGCCTAATGACCTGCCCAGGCAGCTTAAATGAAGATAATCCTACACGGCACTCGAATGTACCCAAATTATATATTCTAACCTGGGCACTAATGCACTGTCTGACACAACCTGAGCCCGGACCTGCTGACCAACACCCAGACAGCTGACCGCACCCTGAGCACATCAGACCCGCGTGGCCTTAGGTCATCATCTCTTCCCTACCTCAGTTTTCAGGCTTCAGAACCTAGACCTTATCTCCAATCACTGCCCACGGGTGACTGTGATGCCGAAATCAGAACTCTTCCTGACCCATGGCAAGAAACCTTATGGTTGGCATGTTGTCCAACGTTCAGTGTAGAAGAAACCAGCATTCTCCCTGAGGCCCCGCCCATTCTTGAGTGCGACGTGAGCATAAACACGCATTGTGACCTCAGCGTGAGTCCTGTCCTCTAGTAAGTCCTCTCAGTGGCTGGACCATTAGATGTCATAATGGGCTTGACATGTCCCTAGTCCCCAATTTTTAACCAGATTTCTGGTTGTCAAGTCGCCCCACCCCAGGGCTCTACTCTGGAATCCCTCATTTGGTGGGACATCTGAGGTTGAAAAACAAAATGAAACAAATCGACAACAACAAAACAACGGACTTCTTCCATCCCCAGAATGACCCCAAACTCTTTGGACGGGACCGAACCCCCAGAGAGTAAGACTCGTCCATTTCCCATGAAGTCACCCGGCAATTTCACGACCATGAGTGACACGATATCCAGAGACAAAAACTTGAGCAAGAGCCTCACACTCGCCCTTTTTTCATATCCCGAAGTGTTCTCCTCATGGTCTGTAGATCAGTCCTGCCATACCTATGACCCAAAACATAAGCCGAGTTTGTGTTTTCAGACAACTGTCCAAACAGCTCTGGCCTACACACCCTACAGGCTCAGGGCCCTGGAGCCAAACCTGAGGACTGTACTTGCCCTCTCCAAGGGAATTGTATGTGCCCATTCCAATGGCCACAACCCTACTAATAGGATAACCTCCAAAGTCCCTGAGGCCATCCCAATAGTTGTGGCTTCCCAGGACAAACAGGGGCAATCTGAGCCCATCTGAGCACCTACCTGCACTCAGACCCGTAGACTGACGTCCCCAGAGGTAAAAAGGAACGAACAGGCCCCTAGGCACTAATCGGATCCATTGCTTTGGTTTCCAGGCATCTCTCCTCAGAGGCCTGGATTTCAATACCAGCATATGGCTGTTTCTTGACTCACCCATCAGAACAAATCTCATCTACACATGGGAAACATGAACGTTGGAGCTGTGTCAATGCCTCTGTTTAGGGGAACCCGTCAGGGCCCCAGGGCCACCGCTTCATTCCAAGGTCACCATAGACACAAAAACATATTAGGACACATCCGCAGGAGAGTCCATTTCAACTCAGCCTCCTCGGTTGCCCCCCACATCCAGCAGATCTAACCTGTCTTGTTGCTTGGAGACAATTGGAATGCGAGGTGGGCTTCCCAGCCATCCACCCTAGAACCCTGCTAAGAATCGTTGGCCTAGAGCCAACCAACAGGTCTCAATTGTCCGGCAGAAGAATCTTTGCAGTTTGGAGCTTCTCACAACTCCCATCGTGGGAAAACCCCCATGTTTTCGTGATCCAACCCCCTTCAAGAAAGGGCCATCAGGGCAGAAAGTCCAACCTGAGCGATCGTCTGATCCTTGCCCTGACTTCAGATGCACGAGATCTCTATTGAGGTCTGTAGATTGTGCCTGCCATATCCTCACCCAGAAACCTAGGCCTAGATTGGGTTCTCAGACTCCGTCCTCAGACTACTGGCCCACAAGCCCTCCAGATTGGCAATCCAGAACTACAATGCCGCACTCTGCCAGCCCTACAGAAGTAAATCATTGCCCTCAGGGCTACCCCAAAACCCCAAATGAGGTTCAACCTGCACGCCATTCGGCTGTACCCCAAACATATAGGCTCACATGGGCACTATTTCCCCTACTGACCCAGCCTGAGCCTGGACCTCCTGGTCCCACCCAGACAGCTGGCCGCACACTGAGCACATCGGACCCGCCATGGCCTTATGTCGTCATCTTTTCCCAACTGCGGTTTTCAGGCTCCAGAACTTAGACCTTATCTCCAACCACTGCCCAGGGTTGAAAATGATGCAGAAATCAGAACTCTTTCCCCATGGCAAGAAACCTTGTGCTTGGCATGTTGTCCAATGTTCAGTGTAGTTGAAACAAGCGTGGCCCATGAGGCCCTTCTCATGCTTGCGGGCCACATTGGTCACAAACACACATTGTGACCCTCATCCTGAGCCCAGTCCTCAGGTAAGGCCTCTCAGGGCCTATATGAAGAGACAGCATATTGGGCTTGCCATGCCCCTAGGCCCCAATTTTTAACCAAAGTTCGGGTTGTCCCTTCACTCTTCCCCAGGGCTCTGCTTTGGAATTCCTCTTTTGGTGGGACACCTGAGGTAACAAACCTGAAAGGAGTCCTCCCATCCCACAGATTGACGAAAAACAATTGGGATCGGGCCAAATCCACAGAGAGAAAGATTCGACCATGGCCCATGAGACCTCCCCAACATTCCACGGCCATCGCTGAAACAAAATCCAGAGATAAAAGCCTGAGCAAGCGCCTCAGACTCGCTCATTCTTCATATCCTGAAGATTTCTTCTCATGGTTTGTAGATCGGGCGTGCCATACCTACGTCCCCAAACTTAAGCTGAGTTTGTGTTTTCAGTCTTCTGTCCTCAAAGTCCTGGGCCACACTCCCTCCAGGCTGGGGCCCCTGGAGCCACACATTAGGACTGCCCCCACCCAATCCATGGGAATTCGGCCCATTCCATTGTCAAAAATCGTACAAATTAGGAGAAACCTCCAAAGTCCCTGAGGCCATCCCAATAGTGTAGGTCGCCCGGGACAAAAAAGGGCGGTTGATACAGGCTGAGCATCTACCTCCACTCATCTACCTCCACTCATACCAAGAAGATTGAACCAGACAGAACCCGAGGCCATTATCGGATCCATTGCTTTGGTTTACAGGCATGTCTCCTCAAAATCCTGGATTCCAATACCAGCAGAGGGGATTTCCTGAGGGACCCATCAGAACAAATCTCGTCTCCACAAGGAAACTTGTGCATGGGAGCTATGCCAAAGCTTAGGAGAATACTTCAGGGTCCCGGTGCCACCTCCCCATTTCAAGGCCCTCATGGACACAAACACAGATTAGGACCCATCCTCTGGAAAGTGCATTTCAACTCAGCCACCCCGGTTGCTCCCGCAGATCCATTAGATCTAAACTCTCTTGTTGCTAGGAGACAATTGGAAGGCGAGGCGGACTTCCCAGGCATCCATCCTCGAACGGTGCTCTGGAGTCATTCCATATGGGATGTCCTGGAGCTGTCCAACAGGTCTCAATTGTCCCGCAGAAGGAATCCTTGAAGGGGGCATCCCACATCTCCCAACGTGGAAAACCTCCATGGCCTCGAGATTCCGCTCCCTTCATGAAGGGGCCGTCATGCACAGAAACTCCAACCTGCGCCAACGTCGGATCCTCGCTTTGACTTCAGATGCATGAGATATTGGTTCAGATCTGCAGGGGGTACCTGCCGTGCCCTCACCCTGAATCCGAAGTCTAGCTTGTGTTCTCAGACTTCCATCCTCACTCTCCTGGCCCCGAAGCCCTCAAGTTTGGCAATTGCGGACCGACAATGAAGACTCTGCCTGCCCTCTAGAAAAAATATATTGCCTAATGACCTGCCCAGGCAGCTTAAATGAAGATAAACCTACACGGCACTCGAATGTACCCAAATTATATAGTCTAACCTGGGCACTAATGCACTGTCTGACACAACCTGAGCCCGGACCTGCTGACCAACACACAGAGAGCTGACCGCACCCTGAGCACATCAGACCCGCCATGGCCTTAGGTCATCATCTCTTCCCTACCTCAGTTTTCAGGCTTCAGAACCTAGACCTTATCTCCAATCACTGCCCACGGGTGACTGTGATGCCGAAATCAGAACTCTTCCTGACCCATGGCAAGAAACCTTATGGTTGGCATGTTGTCCAACGTTCAGTGTAGAAGAAACCAGCATTCACCCTGAGGCCCCGCCCATTCTTGAGTGCGACGAGAGCATAAACACGCATTGTGACCTCAGCGTGAGTCCTGTCCTCTAGTAAGTCCTCTCAGTGGCTGGACCATTAGATGTCATAATGGGCTTGACATGTCCCTAGTCCCCAATTTTTAACCAGATTTCTGGTTGTCCAGTCGCCCCACCCCAGGTCTCTACTCTGGATTCCTCATTTGGTGGGACATCTGAAGTTGAAAAACAAAATGAAACAAATCGACAACAACAACAAAAAAACGGATTTCTTCCATCCCCAGAATGACCCCAAACTCTTTGGACGGGACCGAATCCCCAGAGAGTAAGACTCGTCCATTTCCCATGAAGTCACCCGGCAATTTCACGACCATGAGTGACACGATATCCAGAGACAAAAACTTGAGCAAGAGCCTCACAATCGCCCTTTTTTCATATCCCGAAGTGTTCTCCTCATGGTCTGTAGATCAGTCCTGCCATACCTATGACCCAAAACATAAGCCGAGTTTGTGTTTTCAGACAACTGTCCAAACATCTCTGGCCTACACACCCTACAGGCTCAGTCCCTGGAGCCAAACCTGAGGACTGTACTTGCCCTCTCCAAGGGAATTGTATGTGCCCATTCCAATGGCCACAAGCCTACTAGTAGGATAACCTCCAAAGTCCCTGAGGCCATCCTAAAAGTTGTGGCTTCCCAGGACAAACAGGGGCAATCTGAGCCCTTCTGTCACCTACCTGCACTCAGACCCGTAGACTGATGTCCCCAGAGGTAAAAAGGAACGAACAGGCTCCTAGGCACTAATCGGATCCATTGCTTTGGTTTCCAGGCATCTCTCCTCAGAGGCCTGGATTTCAATACCAATATGGCTGTTTCTTGACTCACCCATCAGAACAAATCTCATCTACACATGGGAAACATGCACGTTGGAGCTGTGTCAAAGCCTCTGTTTAGGAGAACCCTTCAGGGCCCCAGGGCCAGCGCTTCATTCCAAGGTCTCCATAGACACAAAAACATATTAGGACACATCCACAGGAGAGTCCATTTCAACTCAGCCTCCTCTGTTGCCCCCCACATCCAGCACATCTCACCTGTCTTGTTGCTTGGAGACTATTGGAATGCGAGGTGGGCTACCCAGCCATCCATCCTTAGAACCCTGCTCGGAATCGTTGGCCTGGAGCCAACCAACAGGTCTCAATTGTCCTGCAGAAGAATCTTTGCAGTTTGGAGCTTCTCACAACTCCCATCGTGCGAAAACCCCCATGTCCTCGTGATCCAACAACCTTCAAGAAAGGGCCATCAGGGCAGAAAGTCCAACCTGAGTGATCGTCTGAACCTTGCCCTGACTTCAGATGCACGAGATCTCGATTGAGGTCTGTAGATTGTGCCTGCCATATCCTCACCCAGAAACCTAGGCCTAGCTTGGGTTCTCAGACTCCGTCCTCAGACTACTGGCCCACAAGCCCTCCAGTTGGGCAATCCAGAACTACAATGCCGCACTCTGCCTGCACTACAGAAGTAAAACATTGCCCTCAGGGCTACCCCGAAACCGCAAATGAGGATCAATATGCACGCCATTCGGCTGTACCCCAAACATATAGGCTGACCTGGGCACTATTTCCCCTTCTGACCCAGCCTGAGCCTGGACCTCCTGGTCCCACCCAGACAGCTGGCCGCACACTCAGCACATCGGACCCGCCATGGCCTTAGGTCATCATCTCTTCCCAACTGCGGTTTACAGGCTCCAGAAGCTAGACCTTATCTCCAACCACTGCCCAGGGTTGAAAATGATGCAGAAATCAGAACTCTTTCCCCATGGCAAGAAACCTTGTGGTTGGCATGTTGTCCAACGTTCAGTGTAGTTGAAACAAGCGTGGCCCATGAGGCCCAGCCCATGCTTGCGGGCCACATTGGTCACAAACACACATTGTGACCCTCAGCCTGAGCCCAGTCCTCAGGTAAGGCCTCTCAGGGCCTATATGAAGAGACAGCATATTGGGCTTGCCATGCCCCTTGGCCCCAATTTTTAACCATAGTTCGGGTTGTCCCTTCACTCTTCCCCAGGGCTCTGCTTTGGAATTCCTCTTTTGGTGGGACACCTGAGGTAACAAACCTGAAAGGAGACCTCCCATCCCACAGATTGACGAAAAACAATTGGGATCGGGCCAAATCCACAAAGAGGAAGATTCGTCCATGGCCCATGAGACCTCCCCAACATTCCACGGCCATCGCTGAAACAAAATCCAGAGACAAAAGCCTGAGCAAGCGCCTCAGACTCGCTCATTCTTCATATCCTGAAGAGTTCTTCTCATGGTTTGTAGATCGGGCGTGCCATACCTACGTCCCCAAACTTAAGCTGAGTTTGTGTTTTCAGTCTTCTGTCCTCAAAGTCCTGGGCCACACTCCCTCCAGGCTGGGGCCCATGGAGACACACATTAGGACTGCCCCCACCCAATCCATGGGAATTCTGCCCATTCCATTGTCAAAAATCGTACAAATTAGGAGAACCCTTCAAAGTCCCTGAGGCCATCCCAATAGTGTAGGTCGCCCGGGACAAAAAAGGGCGGTTGATACCGACTGAGCATCTACCTCCACTCATCTACCTCCACTCATACCAAGAAGATTGAACCAGACAGGACCCGAGGCCATTATCGGATCCATTGCTTTGGTTTACAGGCATATCTCTTGAAAAGCCTGGATTCCAATACCATCAGAGGGGATTTCCTGAGGCACCCATCAGAACAAATCTCGTCTCCACAAGGAAACTTGTGCATGGGAGCTAAGCCAAAGCTTAGGAGAATACTTCAGGGTCCCGGTGCCTCCTCCCCATTCCAAGGCCCTCATGGACACAAACACACGTTAGGACCCATCCTCTGGAAAGTGCATTTCAACTCAGCCACCCCGGTTGCTCCCGCAGATCCATTAGATATAAAATGTCTTGTTGCTACGAGACAATTGGAAGGTGAGGCGGACTTCCCAGGCATCCATCCTCGAACGGTGCTCTGGAGTCATTCCATATGGGATGTCCTGGAGCTGTCCAACAGGTCTCAATTGTCCCGCAGATAAATGAAGATAAACCTACACGGCACTCGAATGTACCCAAATTATATAGTCTAACCTGGGCACTAATGCACTGTCTGACACAACCTGAGCCCGGACCTGCTGACCAACACCCAGACAGCTGACCGCACGCTGAGCACATCAGACCCGCCATGGCCTTAGGTCATCAATTCTTCCCTACCTCAGTTTTCAGGCTTCAGAACCTAGACCTTATCTCCAATCACTGCCCACGGGTGACTGTGATGCAGAAATCAGAACTCTTCCTGACCCATGGTAAGAAACCTTGTGGTTGGCATGTTGTCCAACGTTCAGTGTAGGAGAAACCAGCATTCACCCTGAGGCCCCGCCCATTCTTGCGTGCGACGAGAGCATAAACACGCATTGTGACCTCAGCGTGAGTCCTGTCCTCTAGTAATTCCTCTCAGTGGCTGGAACATTAGATGTCATAATGGGCTTGACATGTCCCTAGTCCCCAATTTTTAACCAGATTTCTGGTTGTCCAGTCGCCCCACCACAGGGCTCTACTCTGGAATCCCTCATTTGGTGGGACATCTGAGGCTGAAAAACAAAATGAAACAAATCGACAACAACAACAAAAAAACGGACTTCTTCCATCCCCAGAATGACCCCAAACTCTTTGGACGGGACCGAAACCCCAGAGAGTAAGACTCGACCATTTCCCATGAAGTCACCCGGCAATTTCACGACCATGAGTGACATGATATCCAGAGACAAAAACTTGAGCAAGAGCCTCACACTCGCCCTTTTTTCATATCCCGAAGTGTTCTCCTCATGGTCTGTAGATCAGTCCTGCCATACCATGACCCATCGTGCGAAAACCCCCATGTCCTCGTGATCCAACCCCCTTCAAGAAAGGGCCATCAGGGCAGAAAGTCCAACCTGAGCGATCGTCTGATCCTTGCCCTGACTTCAGATGCACGAGATCTCGATTGAGGTCTGTAGATTGTGCCTGCCATATCCTCACCCAGAAACCTAGGCCTAGCTTGGGTTCTCAGACTCCGTCCTCAGACTACTGGCCCACAAGCCCTCCAGTTGGGCAATCCAGAACTACAATGCCGCACTCTGCCTGCCCTACAGAAGTAACACATTGCCCTCAGGGCTACCCCGAAACCACAAATGAGGATCAACCTGCACGCCATTCGGCTGTACCCCAAACATATAGGCTGACCTGGGCACTATTTCCCCTTCTGACCCAGCCTGAGCCTCGACCTCCTGGTCCCACCCAGACAGCTGGCCGCACACTGAGCACATCGGACCCGCCATGGCCTTAGGTCGTCATCTCTTCCCAACTGCGGTTTGCAGGCTCCAGAACCTAGACCTTATCTCCAACCACTGCCCAGGGTTGAAAATGATGCAGAAATCAGAACTCTTTCCCCATGGCAAGAAACCTTGTGGTTGGCATGTTGTCCAACGTTCAGTGTAGTTGAAACAAGCGTGGCCCATGAGGCCCAGCCCATGCTTGCCGGCCACATTGGTCACTACACACATTGTGACCCTCAGCCTGAGCCCAGTCCTCAGGTAAGGCCTCTCAGGGCCTATATGAAGAGACAGCATATTGGGCTTGCCATGCCCCTAGGCCCCAATTTTTAACCATAGTTCGAGTTGTCCCTTCACTCTTCCCTAGGGCTCTGCTTTGGAATTCCTCTTTTGGTGGGACACCTGAGGTAACAAACCTGAAAGGAGTCCTCCCAACCCACAGATTGACGAAAAAGAATTGGGATCGGGCCAAATCCACAGAGAGGAAGATTCGTCCATGGCCCATGAGACCTCCCCAACATTCCACGGCCATCGCTGAAACAAAATCCAGAGACAAAAGCCTGAGCAAGCGCCTCCAAAGTCCCTGGGGCCATCCCAATAGTGTAGGTCGCCCGGGACAAAAAAGGGCCGTTGATACCGTCTGAGCATCTACCTCCACTCATCTACCTCCACTCATACCAAGAAGATTGAACCAGACAGGACCCGAGGCCATTATCGGATCCATTGCTTTGGTTTACAGGCATGTCTCCTCAAAAGCCTGGATTCCAATACGAGCAGAGGGGATTTCCTGAGGCACCCATCAGAACAAATCTCGTCTCCACAAGGAAACTTGTGCATGGGAGCTAAGCCAAAGCTTAGGAGAATACTTCAGGGTCCCGGTGCCACCTCCCCATTCCAAGGCCCTCATGGACACAAACACACGTTAGGACCCATCCACTGGAAAGTGCATTTCAACTCAGCCACCCCGGTTGCTCCCGCAGATCCATTAGATCTAAACTGTCTTGTTGCTAGGAGACAATTGGAAGGCGAGGCGGACTTCCCAGGCATCCATCCTCGAACGGTGCTCTGGAGTCATTCCATATGGGATGTCCTGGAGCTGTCCAACAGGTCTCAATTGTCCCGCAGAAGGAATCCTTGAAGAGGGCATCCCACATCTCCCAACGTGGAAAACCTCCATGGCCTCGAGATTCCGCTCCCTTCATGAAGGGGCCGTCATGCACAGAAACTCCAACCTGAGCCAACGTCGGATCCTCGCCCTGACTTCAGATGCATGAGATATTGGTTCAGATCTGCAGGGGGTACCTGCCGTGCCCTCACCCTGAATCCGAAGTCTAGCTTGTGTTCTCAGACTTCCGTCCTCACTCTCCTGGCCCCGAAGCCCTCAAGTTTGGCAATTCCGGACCGACAATGAAGCACAATGCCTGCCCTCTAGAAAAAATATATTGCCTAATGAGCAGCCCAGGCAGCTTAAATGAGGATAAACCTACACGGCACTCGAATGTACCCAAATTATATAGTCTAACCTGGGCAATAATGCACTGTCTGACACAACCTGAGCCTGGACCTGCTGACCAACACCCAGACAGCTGACCGCACGCTGAGCACATCAGACCCGCCATGGCCTTAGGTCATCATCTCTTCCCTACCTCAGTTTTCAGGCTTCAGAACCTAGACCTTATCTCCAATCACTGCCCACGGGTGACTGTGATGCAGAAATCAGAACTCTTCCTGACCCATGGCAAGAAACCTTGTGGTTGGCATGTTGTCCAACGTTCAGTGTAGGAGAAACCAGCATTCACCCTGAGGCCCCGCCCATTCTTGCGTGCGACGAGAGCATAAACACGCATTGTGACCTCAGCGTGAGTCCTGTCCTCTAGTAAGTCCTCTCAGTGGCTGGACCATTAGATGTCATAATGGGCTTGACACGTCCCTAGTCCCCAATTTTTAACCAGATTTCTGGTTGTCCAGTCGCCCCACCCCAGGGCTCTACTCTGGAATCCCTCATTTGGTGGGACATCTGAGGCTGAAAAACAAAATGAAACAAATCGACAACAACAACAAAAAAACGGACTTCTTTCATCCCCGGAATGACCCCAAACTCTTTGGACGGGACCGAACCCCCAGAGAGTAAGACTCGACCATTTCCCATGAAGTCACCCGGCAATTTCACGACCATGAGTGACACGATATCCAGAGACAAAAACTTGAGCAAGAGCCTCACACTCGCCCTTTTTTCATATCCCGAAGTGTTCTCCTCATGGTCTGTAGATCAGTCCTGCCATACCATGACCCAAAACATAAGCCGAGTTTGTGTTTTCAGACAACTGTCCAAACAGCTCTGGCCTACACACCCTACATGCTCAGGGCCCTGGAGCCAAACCTGAGGACTGTACTTGCCCTCTCCAAGGGAATTGTATGTGCCCATTCCAATGGCCACAACCCTACTAATAGGATAACCTCCAAAGTCCCTGAGGCCATCCTAAAAGTTGTGGCTTCCCAGGACAAACAGGGGCAATCTGAGCCCTTCTGAGCACCTACCTGCACTCAGACCCGTAGACTGATGTCCCCAGAGGTAAAAAGGAACGAACAGGCCCCTAGGCACTAATCGGATCCATTGCTTTGGTTTCCAGGCATCTCTCCTCAGAGGCCTGGATTTCAATACCAGCATATGGCTGTTTCTTGACTCACCCATCAGAACAAATCTCATCTACACATGGGAAACATGCACGTTGGAGCTGTGTCAAAGCCTCTGTTTAGGAGAAACCTTCAGGGCCCCAGGGCCACCGCTTCATTCCAAGGTCTCCATAGACACAAAAACATATTAGGACACATCCACAGGAGAGTCCATTTCAAATCAGCCTCCTCGGTTGCCCCCCACAACCAGCAAATCTAACCTATCTTGTTGCTTGGAGACCATTGGAATGCGAGGTGGGCTACCCAGCCATCCATCCTTAGAACCCTGCTCGGAATCGTTGGCCTGGAGCCAACCAACAGGTCTCAATTGTCCTGCAGAAGAATCTTTGCAGTTTGGAGCTTCTCACAACTCCCATCGTGCGAAAACCCCCATGTCCTCGTGATCCAACCCCCTTCAAGAAAGGGCCATCAGGGCAGAAAGTCCAACCTGAGCGATCGTCTGATCCTTGCCCTGACTTCAGATGCACGAGATCTCGATTGAGGTCTGTAGATTGTGCCTGCCATATCCTCACCCAGAAACCTAGGCCTAGCTTGGGTTCTCAGACTCCGTCCTCAGACTACTGGCCCACAAACCCTCCAGTTGGGCAATCCAGAACTACAATGCCGCACTCTGCCTGCCCTACAGAAGTAAAACATTGCCCTCAGGGCTACCCCGAAACCGCAAATGAGGATCAACCTGCACGCCATTCGGCTGTACCCCAAACATATAGGCTGACCTGGGCACTATTTCCCCTTCTGACCCAGCCTGAGCCTGGACCTCCTGGTCCCACCCAGACAGCTGGCCACACACTCAGCACATCGGACCCGCCATGGCCTTAGGTCATCATCTCTTCCCAACTGCGGTTTACAGGCTCCAGAAGCTAGACCTTATCTCCAACCACTGCCCAGGGTTGAAAATGATGCAGAAATCAGAACTCTTTCCCCATGGCAAGAAACCTTGTGGTTGGCATGTTGTCGAACGTTCAGTGTAGTTGAAAGAAGCGTGGCCCATGAGGCCCAGCCCATGCTTGCGGGCCACATTGGTCACAAACACACATTGTGACTCTCAGCCTGAGCCCAGTCCTCAGGTAAGGCCTCTCAGGGCCTATATGAAGAGACAGCATATTGGGCTTGCCATGCCCCTAGGCCCCAATTTTTAACCATAGTTCGGGTTGTCCCTTCACTCTTCCCCAGGGCTCTGCTTTGGAATTCCTCTTTTGGTGGGACACCTGAGGTAACAAACCTGAAAGGAGACCTCCCATCCCACAGATATACGAAAAACAATTGGGATCGGGCCAAATCCACAAAGAGGAAGATTCGTCCATGGACCATGAGACCTCCCCAACATTCCACGGCCATCGCTGAAACAAAAGTCAGAGACAAAAGCCTGAGCAAGCGCCTCAGACTCGCTCATTCTTCATATCCTGAAGAGTTCTTCTCATGGTTTGTAGATCGGGCGTGCCATACCTACGTCCCCAAACTTAAGCTGAGTTTGTGTTTTCAGTCTTCTGTCCTCAAAGTCCTGGGCCACACTCCCTCCAGGCTGGGGCCCATGGAGCCACACATTAGGACTGCCCCCACCCAATCCATGGGAATTCTGCCCATTCCATTGTCAAAAATCGTACAAATTAGGAGAACCCTCCAAAGTCCCTGAGGCCATCCCAATAGTGTAGGTCGCCCGGGACAAAAAAGGGCGGTTGATACCGGCTGAGCATCTACCTCCACTCATCTACCTCCACTCATACCAAGAAGATTGAACCAGACAGGACCCGAGGCCATTATCGGATCCATTGCTTTGGTTTACAGGCATATCTCTTGAAAAGCCTGGATTCCAATACCATCAGAGGGGATTTCCTGAGGCACCCATCAGAACAAATCTCGTCTCCACAAGGAAACTTGTGCATGGGAGCTAAGCCAAAGCTTAGGAGAATACTTCAGGGTCCCGGTGCCTCCTCCCCATTCCAAGGCCCTCATGGACACAAACACACGTTAGGACCCATCCTCTGGAAAGTGCATTTCAACTCAGCCACCCCGGTTGCTCCCGCAGATCCATTAGATATAAAATGTCTTGTTGCTACGAGACAATTGGAAGGTGAGGCGGACTTCCCAGGCATCCATCCTCGAACGGTGCTCTGGAGTCATTCCATATGGGATGTCCTGGAGCTGTCCAACAGGTCTCAATTGTCCCGCAGAAGGAATCCTTGAAGGGGGCATCCCACATCTCCCAACGTGGAAAACCTCCATGGCCTCGAGATTCCGCTCCCTTCATGAAGGGGCCGTCATGCACAGAAACTCCAACCTGAGCCAACGTGGGATCCTCGCCCTGACTTCAGATGCATGAGATATTGGTTCAGATCTGCAGGGGGTACCTGCCGTGCCCTCACCCTGAATCCGAAGTCTAGCTTGTGTTCTCAGACTTCCGTCCTCACTCTCCTGGCCCCGAAGCCCACAAGTTTGGCAATTCCGGACAGACAATGAGGCACTCTACCTGCCCTCTAGAAAAAATATATTGCCTAATGAGCTGCCCAGGCAGCTTAAATGAAGATAAACCTACACGGCACTCGAATGTACCCAAATTATATAGTCTAACCTGGGCACTAATGCACTGTCTGACACAACCTGAGCCCGGACCTGCTGACCAACACCCAGACAGCTGACCGCACGCTGAGCACATCAGACCCGCCATGGCCTTAGGTCATCAATTCTTCCCTACCTCAGTTTTCAGGCTTCAGAACCTAGACCTTATCTCCAATCACTGCCCACGGGTGACTGTGATGCAGAAATCAGAACTCTTCCTGACCCATGGCAAGAAACCTTGTGGTTGGCATGTTGTCCAACGTTCAGTGTAGGAGAAACCAGCATTCACCCTGAGGCCCCGCCCATTCTTGCGTGCGACGAGAGCATAAAAACGCATTGTGACCTCAGCGTGAGTCCTGTCCTCTAGTAAGTCCTCTCAGTGGCTGGAAGATTAGATGTCATAATGGGCTTGACATGTCCCTAGTCCCCAATTTTTAACCAGATTTCTGGTTGTCCAGTCGCCCCACCCCAGGGCTCTACTCTGGAATCCCTCATTTGGTGGGACATCTGAGGTTGAAAAACAAAATGAAACAAATCGACAACAACAAAAAAACGGACTTCTTCCATCCCCAGAATGACCCCAAACTCTTTGGACGGGACCGAACCCCGAGAGAGTAAGACTCGTCCATTTCCCATGAAGTCACCCGGCAATTTCACGACCATGAGTGACACGATATCCAGAGACAAAAACTTGAGCAATAGCCTCACACTCGACCTTTTTTCATATCCCGAAGTGTTCTCCTCATGGTCTGTAGATCAGTCCTGCCATACCTATGACCCAAAACATAAGCCGAGTTTGTGTTTTCAGACAACTGTCCAAACAGCTCTGGCCTACACACCCTACAGGCTCAGGGCCCTGGAGCCAAACCTGAGGACTGTACTTGCCCTCTCCAAGGGAAATGTATGTGCCCATTCCAATGGCCACAACCCTACTAGTAGGATAACCTCCAAAGTCCCTGAGGCCATCCCAATAGTTGTGGCTTCCCAGGACAAACAGGGGCAATCTGAGCCCATCTGAGCACCTACCTGCACTCAGACCCGTAGACTGATGTCCCCAGAAGTAAAAAGGTACGAACAGGCCCCTAGGCACTAATCGGATCCATTGCTTTGGTTTCCAGGCATCTCTCCTCAGAGGCCTGGATTTCAATACCAGCATATGGCTGTTTCTTGACTCACCCATCAGAACAAATCTCATCTACACATGGGAAACATGCACGTTGGAGCTGTGTCAAAGCCTCTGTTTAGGAGAACCCTTCAGGGAACCCAGGGCCACCGCTTCATTCCAAGGTCTCCATAGACACAAAAACATATTAGGACACAACCACAGGAGAGTCCATTTCAACACAGCCTCCTCGGTTGCCCCCCACATCCAGCAGATCTAACCTGTCTTGTTGCTTGGAGACAAATGGAATGCGAGGTGGGCTACCCAGCCATCCATCCTTAGAACCCTGCTCGGAATCGTTGGCCTGGAGCCAACCAACAGGTCTCAATTGTCCTGCAGAAGAATCTTTGCAGTTTGGAGCTTCTCACAACTCCCATCGTGCGAAAACCCCCATGTCCTCGTGATCCAACCCCCTTCAAGAAAGGGCCATCAGGGCAGAAAGTCCAACCTGAGCGATCGTCTGATCCTTGCCCTGACTTCAGATGCACGAGATCTCGATTGAGGTCTGTAGATTGTGCCTGCCATATCCTCACCCAGAAACCTAGGCCTAGCTTGGGTTCTCAGACTCCGTCCTCAGACTACTGGCCCACAAGCCCTCCAGTTGGGCAATCCAGAACTACAATGCCGCACTCTGCCTGCCCTACAGAAGTAAAACATTGCCCTCAGGGCTACCCCGAAACCGCAAATGAGGATCAACCTGCACGCCATTCGGCTGTACCCCTAACATATAGGCTGACCTGGGCACTATTTCCCCTTCTGACCCAGCCTGAGCCTGGACCACCTGGTCCCACCCATACAGCTGGCCGCACACTGAGCACATCGGACCCGCCATGGCCTTATGTCGTCATCTCTTCCCAACTGCGGTTTTCAGGCTCCAGAACCTAGACCTTATCTCCAACCACTGCCCACGGTTGAAAATGTTGCAGAAATCAGAACTCTTTCCCCATGGCAAGAAACCTTGTGGTTGGCATGTTGTCCAACGTTCAAGGTAGTTGTAACAAGCGTGGCCCTTGAGGCCCAGCCCATGCTTGCCGGCCACATTGGTCACTACACACATTGTGACCCTCAGCCTGAGCCCAGTCCTCAGGTAAGGCCTCTCAGGGCCTATATGAAGAGACAGCATATTGGGCTTGCCATGCCCCTAGGCCCCAATTTTTAACCATAGTTCGAGTTGTCCCTTCACTCTTCCCCAGGGCTCTGCTTTGGAATTCCTCTTTTGGTGGGACACCTGAGGTAACAAACCTGAAAGGAGTCCTCCCAACCCACAGATTGACGAAAAACAATTGGGATCGGGCCAAATCCACAGAGAGGAAGATTCGTCCATGGCCCATGAGACCTCCCCAACATTCCACGGCCATCGCTGAAACAAAATCCAGAGACAAAAGCCTGAGCAAGCGCCTCAGACTCGCTCATTCTTCATATCCTGAAGAGTTCTTCTCATGGTTTGTAGATCGGGCGTGCCATACCTATGTCCCCAAACTTAAGCTGAGTTTGTGTTTTCAGTCTTCTGTCCTCAAAGTCCTGGGCCACACTCCCTCCAGGCTGGGGCCCCTGGAGCCACACATTAGGACTGCCCCCACCCAATGCATGGGAATTCTGCCCATTCCATTGTCAAAAATCGTACAAATTAGGAGAACCCTCCAAAGTCCCTGGGGACATCCCAATAGTGTAGGTCGCCCGGGACAAAAAAGGGCCGTTGATACCGTCTGAGCATCTACCTCCACTCATCTACCTCCACTCATACCAAGAAGATTGAACCAGACAGTACCCGAGGCCATTATCGGATCCATTGCTTTGGTTTACAGGCATGTCTCCTCAAAAGCCTGGATTCCAATACCAGCAGAGGTGATTTCCTGAGGCACCCATCAGAACAAATCTCGTCTCCACAAGGAAACTTGTGAATGGGAGCTAAGCCAAAGCTTAGGAGAATACTTCAGGGTCCCGGTGCCACCTCCCCATTCCAAGGCCCTCATGGACACAAACACACGTTAGGACCCATCCACTGGAAAGTGCATTTCAACTCAACCACCCCAGTTGCTCCCGCAGATCCATTAGATCTAAACTGTCTTGTTGCTAGGAGACAATTGGAAGGCGAGGCGGACTTCCCAGGCATCCATCCTCGAACGGTGCTCTGGAGTCATTCCATATGGGATGTCCTGGAGCTGTCCAACAGGTCTCAATTGTCCCGCAGAAGGAATCCTTGAAGGGGGCATCCCACATCTCCCAACGTGGAAAACCTCCATGGCCTCGAGATTCCACTCCCTTCATGAAGGGGCCGTCATGCACAGAAACTCCAACCTGAGCCAACGTCGGATCCTCGCCCTGACTTCAGATGCATGAGATATGGTTCAGATCTGCAGGGGGTACCTGCCGTGCCCTCACCCTGAATCCGAAGTCTAGCTTGTGTTCTCAGACTTCCGTCCTCACTCTCCTGGCCCCGAAGCCCTCAAGTTTGGCAATTCCGGACCGACAATGAAGCACTCTGCCTGCCCTCTAGAAAAAATATATTGCCTAATGAGCAGCCCAGGCAGCTTAAATGAGGATAAACCTACACGGCACTTGAATGTACCCAAATTATATGTCTAACCAGGGCACTAATGCACTGTCTGACACAACCTGAGCCTGGACCTGCTGACCAACACCCAGACAGCTGACCGCACGCTGAGCACATCAGACCCGCCATGGCCTTAGGTCATCATCTCTTCCCTACCTCAGTTTTCAGGCTTCAGAACCTAGACCTTATCTCCAATCACTGCCCACGGGTGACTGTGATGCAGAAATCAGAACTCTTCCTGACCCATGGCAAGAAACCTTGTGGTTGGCATGTTGTCCAATGTTCAGTGTAGGAGAAACCAGCATTCACCCTGAGGCCCCGCCCATTCTTGCGTGCGACGAGAGCATAAACACGCATTGTGACCTCAGCGTGAGTCCTGTCCTCTAGTAAGTCCTCTCAGTGGCTGGACCATTAGATGTCATAATGGGCTTGACACGTCCCTAGTCCCCAATTTTTAACCAGATTTCTGGTTGTCCAGTCGCACCACCCCAGGGCTCCACTCTGGAATCCCTCATTTGGTGGGACATCTGAGGCTGAAAAACAAAATGAAACAAATCGACAACAACAACATAAAAACGGACTTCTTCCATCCCCGGAATGACCCCAAACTCTTTGGACGGGACCGAACCCCCAGAGAGTAAGACTCGACCATTTCCCATGAAGTCACCCGGCAATTTCACGACCAAGAGTGACACGATATCGAGAGACAAAAACTTGAGCAAGAGCCTCACACTCGCCCTTTTTTCATATCCCGAAGTGTTCTCCTCATGGTCTGTAGATCAGTCCTGCCATACCATGACCCAAAACATAAGCCGAGTTTGTGTTTTCAGACAACTGTCCAAACAGCTCTGGCCTACACACCCTACAGGCTCAGGGCCCTGGAGCCAAACCTGAGGACTGTACTAGCCCTCTCCAAGGGAATTGTATGTGCCCATTCCAATGGCCACAACCCTACTAATAGGATAACCTCCAAAGTCCCTGAGGCCATCCTAAAAGTTGTGGCTTCCCAGGACAAACAGGGGCAATCTGAGCCCTTCTGAGCACCTACCGGCACTCAGACCCGTAGACTGATGTCCCCAGAGGTAAAAAGGAACGAACAGGCCCCTAGGCACTAATCGGATCCATTGCTTTGGTTTCCAGGCATCTCTCCTCAGAGGCCTGGATTTCAATACCAGCATATGGCTGTTTCTTGACTCACCCATCAGAACAAATCTCATCTACACATGGGAAACATGCACGTTGGAGCTGTGTCAAAGCCTCTGTTTAGGAGAACCCTTCAGGGCCCCAGGGCCACCGCTTCATTCCAAGGTCTCCATAGACACAAAAACATATTAGGACACAACCACAGGAGAGTCCATTTCAACTCAGCCTCCTCGGTTGCCCCCCACATCCAGCAGATCTAACCTGTCTTGTTGCTTGGAGACAAATGGAATGCGAGGTGGGCTACCCAGCCATCCATCCTTAGAACCCTGCTCGGAATCGTTGGCCTGGAGCCAACCAACAGGTATTAATTGTCCTGCAGAAGAATCTTTGCAGTTTGGAGCTTCTCACAACTCCCATCGTGCGAAAACCCCCATGTCCTCGTGATCCAACCCCCTTCAAGAAAGGGCCATCAGGGCAGAAAGTCCAACCTGAGCGATCGTCTGATCCTTGCCCTGACTTCAGATGCACGAGATCTCGATTGAGGTCTGTAGATTGTGCCTGCCATATCCTCACCCAGAAACCTAGGCCTAGCTTGGGTTCTCAGACTCCGTCCTCAGACTACTGGCCCACAAGCCCTCCAGTTGGGCAATCCAGAACTACAATGCCGCACTCTGCCTGCCCTACAGAAGTAAAACATTGCCCTCAGGGCTACCCCGAAACCGCAAATGAGGATCAACCTGCACGCCATTCGGCTGTACCCCTAACATATAGGCTGACCTGGGCACTATTTCCCCTTCTGACCCAGCCTGAGCCTGGACCACCTGGTCCCACCCATACAGCTGGCCGCACACTGAGCACATCGGACCCGCCATGGCCTTATGTCGTCATCTTTTCCCAACTGCGGTTTTCAGGCTCCAGAACCTAGACCTTATCTCCAACCACTGCCCACGGTTGAAAATGATGCAGAAATCAGAACTCTTTCCCCATGGCAAGAAACCTTGTGGTTGGCATGTTGTCCAACGTTCAAGGTAGTTGTAACAAGTGTGGCCCTTGAGGCCCAGCCCATGCTTGCCGGCCACATTGGTCACTACACACATTGTGACCCTCAGCCTGAGCCCAGTCCTCAGGTAAGGCCTCTCAGGGCCTATATGAAGAGACAGCATATTGGGCTTGCCATGCCCCTAGGCCCCAATTTTTAACCATAGTTCGAGTTGTCCCTTCACTCTTCCCCAGGGCTCTGCTTTGGAATTCCTCTTTTGGAGGGACACCTGAGGTAACAAACCTGAAAGGAGTCCTCCCAACCCACAGATTGACGAAAAACAATTGGGATCGGGCCAAATCCACAGAGAGGAAGATTCGTCCATGGCCCATGAGACCTCCCCAACATTCCACGGCCATCGCTGAAACAAAATCCAGAGACAAAAGCCTGAGCAAGCGCCTCAGACTCGCTCATTCTTCATATCCTGAAGAGTTCTTCTCATGGTTTGTAGATCGGGCGTGCCATACCTATGTCCCCAAACTTAAGCTGAGTTTGTGTTTTCAGTCTTCTGTCCTCAAAGTCCTGGGCCACACTCCCTCCAGGCTGGGGCCCCTGGAGCCACACATTAGGACTGCCCCCACCCAATGCATGGGAATTCTGCCCATTCCATTGTCAAAAATCGTACAAATTAGGAGAACCCTCCAAAGTCCCTGGGGACATCCCAATAGTGTAGGTCGCCCGGGACAAAAAAGGGCCGTTGATACCGTCTGAGCATCTACCTCCACTCATCTACCTCCACTCATACCAAGAAGATTGAACCAGACAGTACCCGAGGCCATTATCGGATCCATTGCTTTGGTTTACAGGCATGTCTCCTCAAAAGCCTGGATTCCAATACCAGCAGAGGTGATTTCCTGAGGCACCCATCAGAACAAATCTCGTCTCCACAAGGAAACTTGTGAATGGGAGCTAAGCCAAAGCTTAGGAGAATACTTCAGGGTCCCGGTGCCACCTCCCCATTCCAAGGCCCTCATGGACACAAACACACGTTAGGACCCATCCACTGGAAAGTGCATTTCAACTCAACCACCCCAGTTGCTCCCGCAGATCCATTAGATCTAAACTGTCTTGTTGCTAGGAGACAATTGGAAGGCGAGGCGGACTTCCCAGGCATCCATCCTCGAACGGTGCTCTGGAGTCATTCCATATGGGATGTCCTGGAGCTGTCCAACAGGTCTCAATTGTCCCGCAGAAGGAATCCTTGAAGGGGGCATCCCACATCTCCCAACGTGGAAAACCTCCATGGCCTCGAGATTCCACTCCCTTCATGAAGGGGCCGTCATGCACAGAAACTCCAACCTGAGCCAACGTCGGATCCTCGCCCTGACTTCAGATGCATGAGATATGGTTCAGATCTGCAGGGGGTACCTGCCGTGCCCTCACCCTGAATCCGAAGTCTAGCTTGTGTTCTCAGACTTCCGTCCTCACTCTCCTGGCCCCGAAGCCCTCAAGTTTGGCAATTGCGGACCGACAATGAAGCACTCTGCCTGCCCTCTAGAAAAAATATATTGCCTAATGAGCAGCCCAGGCAGCTTAAATGAGGATAAACCTACACGGCACTTGAATGTACCCAAATTATATAGTCTAACCAGGGCACTAATGCACTGTCTGACACAACCTGAGCCTGGACCTGCTGACCAACACCCAGACAGCTGACCGCACGCTGAGCACATCAGACCCGCCATGGCCTTAGGTCATCATCTCTTCCCTACCTCAGTTTTCAGGCTTCAGAACCTAGACCTTATCTCCAATCACTGCCCACGGGTGACTGTGATGCAGAAATCAGAACTCTTCCTGACCCATGGCAAGAAACCTTGTGGTTGGCATGTTGTCCAATGTTCAGTGTAGGAGAAACCAGCATTCACCCTGAGGCCCCGCCCATTCTTGCGTGCGACGAGAGCATAAACACGCATTGTGACCTCAGCGTGAGTCCTGTCCTCTAGTAAGTCCTCTCAGTGGCTGGACCATTAGATGTCATAATGGGCTTGACACGTCCCTAGTCCCCAATTTTTAACCAGATTTCTGGTTGTCCAGTCGCACCACCCCAGGGCTCCACTCTGGAATCCCTCATTTGGTGGGACATCTGAGGCTGAAAAACAAAATGAAACAAATCGACAACAACAACATAAAAACGGACTTCTTCCATCCCCGGAATGACCCCAAACTCTTTGGACGGGACCGAACCCCCAGAGAGTAAGACTCGACCATTTCCCATGAAGTCACCCGGCAATTTCACGACCAAGAGTGACACGATATCGAGAGACAAAAACTTGAGCAAGAGCCTCACACTCGCCCTTTTTTCATATCCCGAAGTGTTCTCCTCATGGTCTGTAGATCAGTCCTGCCATACCATGACCCAAAACATAAGCCGAGTTTGTGTTTTCAGACAACTGTCCAAACAGCTCTGGCCTACACACCCTACAGGCTCAGGGCCCTGGAGCCAAACCTGAGGACTGTACTAGCCCTCTCCAAGGGAATTGTATGTGCCCATTCCAATGGCCACAACCCTACTAATAGGATAACCTCCAAAGTCCCTGAGGCCATCCTAAAAGTTGTGGCTTCCCAGGACAAACAGGGGCAATCTGAGCCCTTCTGAGCACCTACCGGCACTCAGACCCGTAGACTGATGTCCCCAGAGGTAAAAAGGAACGAACAGGCCCCTAGGCACTAATCGGATCCATTGCTTTGGTTTCCAGGCATCTCTCCTCAGAGGCCTGGATTTCAATACCAGCATATGGCTGTTTCTTGACTCACCCATCAGAACAAATCTCATCTACACATGGGAAACATGCACGTTGGAGCTGTGTCAAAGCCTCTGTTTAGGAGAACCCTTCAGGGCCCCAGGGCCACCGCTTCATTCCAAGGTCTCCATAGACACAAAAACATATTAGGACACATCCACAGGAGAGTCCATTTCAAATCAGCCTCCTCGGTTGCCCCCCACATCCAGCAGATCTAACCTGTCTTGTTGCTTGGAGACCATTGTAATGCGAGGTGGGCTACCCAGCCATCCATCCTTAGAACCCTACTCGGAATCGTTGGCCTGGAGCCAACCAACAGGTCTCAATTGTCCTGCAGAAGAATCTTTGCAGTTTGGAGCTTCTCACAACTCCCATCGTGCGAAAACCCCCATGTCCTCGTGATCCAACCCCCTTCAAGAAAGGGCCATCAGGGCAGAAAGTCCAACCTGAGTGATCGTCTGATCCTTGCCCTGACTTCAGATGCACGAGATCTCTATTGAGGTCTGTAGATTGTGCCTGCCATATCCTCACCCAGAAACCTAGGCCTAGATTGGGTTCTCAGACTCCGTCCTCAGACTACTGGCCCACAAGCCCTCCAGTTGGGCAATCCAGAACTACAATGCCGCACTCTGCCTGCCCTACAGAAGTAAAACATTGCCCTCAGGGCTACCCCGAAACCCCAAATGAGGATCAACCTGCACGCCATTCGGCTGTACCCCAAACATATAGGCTGACCTGGGCACTATTTCCCCTTCTGACCCAGCCTGAGCCTGGACCACCTGGTCCCACCCAGACAGCTGGCCGCACACTGAGCACATCGGACCCGCCATGGCCTTAGGTCGTCATCTCTTCCCAACTGCGGTTTTCAGGCTCCAGAACCTAGACCTTATCTCCAACCACTGCGCAGGGTTGAAAATGATGCAGAAATCAGAACTCTTTCCCCATGGCAAGAAACCTTGTGGTTGGCATGTTGTCCAACGTTCAGTGTAGTTGTAACAAGCGTGGCCCTTGAGGCCCAGCCCATGCTTGCCGGCCACATTGGTCACTACACACATTGTGACCCTCAGCCTGAGCCCAGTCCTCAGGTAAGGCCTCTCAGGGCCTATATGAAGAGACAGCATATTGGGCTTGCCATGCCCCTAGGCCCCAATTTTTAACCATAGTTCGAGTTGTCCCTTCACTCTTCCCCAGGGCTCTGCTTTGGAATTCCTCTTTTGGTGGGACACCTGAGGTAACAAACCTGAAAGGAGTCCTCCCAACCCACAGATTGACGAAAAACAATTGGGATCGGGCCAAATCCACAGAGAGGAAGATTCGTCCATGGCCCATGAGTCCTCCCCAACATTCCACGGCCATCGCTGAAACAAAATCCAGAGACAAAAGCCTGAGCAAGCGCCTCAGACTTGCTCATTCTTCATATCCTGAAGAGTTCTTCTCATGGTTTGTAGATCGGGCGTGCCATACCTACGTCCCAAAACTTAAGCTGAGTTTGTGTTTTCAGTCTTCTGTCCTCAAAGTCCTGGGCCACACTCCCTCCAGGCTGGGGCCCCTGGAGCCACACATTAGGACTGCCCCCACCCAATGCATGGGAATTCTGCCCATTCCATTGTCAAAAATCGTACAAATTAGGAGAACCCTCCAAATTCCCTGGGGCCATCCCAATAGTGTAGGTCGCCCGGGACAAAAAAGGGCCGTTGATACCGTCTGAGCATCTACCTCCACTCATCTACCTCCACTCATACCAAGAAGATTGAACCAGACAGGACCCGAGGCCATTATCGGATCCATTGCTTTGGATTACAGGCATGTCTCCTCAAAAGCCTGGATTCCAATACCAGCAGAGGGGATTTCCTGATGCACCCATCAAACAAATCTCGTCTCCACAAGGAAACTTGTGCATGGGAGCTATGCCAAAGCTTAGGAGAATACTTCAGGGTCCCGGAGCCACCTCCCCATTCCAAGGCCCTCATGGACACAAACACACGTTAGGACCCATCCACTGGAAAGTGCATTTCAACTCAGCCACCCCGGTTGCTCCCGCAGATCCATTAGATCTAAACTGTCTTGTTGCTAGGAGACAATTGGAAGGTGAGGCGGACTTCCCAGGCATCCATCCTCGAACGGTGCTCTGGAGTCATTCCATATGGGATGTCCTGGAGCTGTACAACAGGTCTCAATTGTCCCGCAGAAGGAATCCTTGAAGGGGGCATCCCACATCTCCCAACGTGGAAAACCTCCATGGCCTCGAGATTCTGCTCCCTTCATGAAGGGGCCGTCATGCACAGAAACTCCAACCTGAGCCAACGTCGGATCCTCGCCCTGACTTCAGATGCATGAGATATTGATTCAGATCTGCAGGGGGTACCTGCCGTGCCCTCACCCTGAATCCGAAGTCTAGCTTGTGTTCTCAGACTTCCGTCCTCACTCTCCTGGCCCCGAAGCCCTCAAGTTTGGCAATTCCGGACCGACAATGAAGCACTCTGCCTGCCCTCTAGAAAAAATATATTGCCTAATGAGCAGCCCAGGCAGCTTAAAAGAGGATAAACCTACACGGCACTCGAATGTACCCAAATTATATAGTCTAACCTGGGCACTAATGCACTGTCTGACACAACCTGAGCCTGGACCTGCTGACCAACACCCAGACAGCTGACCGCACGCTGAGCACATCAGACCCGCCATGGCCTTAGGTCATCATGTCTTCCCTACCTCAGTTTTCAGGCTTCAGAACCTAGACCTTATCTCCAATCACTGCCCACGGGTGACTGTGATGCAGAAATCAGAACTCTTCCTGACCCATGGCAAGAAACCTTGTGGTTGGCATGTTGTCCAACGTTCAGTGTAGGAGAAACCAGCATTCACCCTGAGGCCACGCCCATTCTTGCGTGCGACGAGAGCATAAACACGCATTGTGACCTCAGCGTGAGTCCTGTCCTCTAGTAAGTCCTCTCAGTGGCTGGACCATTAGATGTCATAATGGGCTTGACATGTCCCTAGTCCCCAATTTTTAACCAGATTTCTGGTTGTCCAGTCGCCCCACCCCAGGGCTCTACTCTGGAATCCCTCATTTGGTGGGACATCTGAGGCTGAAAAACAAAATGAAACAAATCGACAACAACAACAAAAAAACGGACTTCTTCCATCCCCAGAATGACCCCAAACTCTTTGGACGGGACCGAACCCCCAGAGAGTAAGACTCGTCCATTTCCCATGAAGTCACCCGGCAATTTCACGACCATGAGTGACACGATATCCAGAGACAAAAACTTGAGCAAGAGCCTCACACTCGCCCTTTTTTCATATCCCGAAGTGTTCTCCTCATGGTCTGTAGATCAGTCCTGCCATACCATGACCCAAAACATAAGCCGAGTTTGTGTTTTCAGACAACTATCCAAACAGCTCTGGCCTACACACCCTACAGGCTCAGGGCCCTGGAGCCAAACCTGAGGACTGTACTTGCCCTCTCCAAGGGAATTGTATGTGCCCATTCCAATGGCCAGAACCCTACTAGTAGGATAACCTCCAAAGTCCCTGAGGCCATCCCAATAGTTGTGGCTTCCCAGGACAAACAGGGGCAATCTGAGCCCATCTGAGCACCTACCTGCACTCAGACCCGTAGACTGATGTCCCCAGAGGTAAAAAGGAAGGAACAGGCCCCTAGGCACTAATCGGATCCATTGCTTTGGTTTCCAGGCATCTCTCCTCAGAGGCCTGGATTTCAATACCAGCATATGGCTGTTTCTTGACTCACCAATCTGAACAAATCTCATCTACACATGGGAAACATGCACGTTGGAGCTGTGTCAAAGCCTCTGTTTAGGAGAACCCTTCAGGGCCCCAGGGCCACCTCTTCATTCCAAGGTCTCCATAGACACAAAAACATATTAGGACACATCCACAGGAGAGTCCATTTCAACTCAGCCTCCTCGGTTGCCCCCCACATCCAGCAGATATAACCTGTCTTGTTGCTTGGAGACCATTGGAATGCGAGGTGGGCTACCCATCCATCCATCCTTAGAACCCTGCTCGGAATCGTTGGCCTGGAGCCAACCAATAGGTCTCAATTGTCCTGCAGAAGAATCTTTGCAGTTTGGAGCTTCTCACAACTCCCATCGTGCGAAAACCCCCATGTCCTCGTGATCCAACCCCCTTCAAGAAAGGGCCATCAGGGCAGAAAGTCCAACCTGAGCGATCGTCTGATCCTTGCCCTGACTTCAGATGCACGAGATCTCGATTGAGGTCTGTAGATTGTGCCTGCCATATCCTCACCCAGAAACCTAGGCCTAGCTTGGGTTCTCAGACTCCGTCCTCAGACTACTGTCCCACAAGCCCTCCAGTTGGGCAATCCAGAACTACAATGCCGCACTCTGCCTGCCCTACAGAAGTAACACATTGCCCTCAGGGCTACCCCGAAACCACAAATGAGGATCAACCTGCACGCCATTCGGCTGTACCCCAAACATATAGGCTGACCTGGGCACTATTTCCCCTTCTGACCCAGCCTGAGCCTGGACCTCCTGGTCCCACCCAGACAGCTGGCCGCACACTGAGCACATCGGACTCGCCATGGCCTTAGGTCGTCATCTCTTCCCAACTTCGGTTTTCAGGCTCCAGAACCTAGACCTTATCTCCAACCACTGCCCAGGGTTGAAAATGATGCAGAAATCAGAACACTTTCCCCATGGCAAGAAACCTTGTGGTTGGCATGTTGTCCAACGTTCAGTGTAGTTGAAACAAGCGTGGCCCATGAGGCCCAGCCCATGCTTGCCGGCCACATTGGTCACTACACACATTGTGACCCTCAGCCTGAGCCCAGTCCTCAGGTAAGGCCTCTCAGGGCCTATATGAAGAGACAGCATATTGGGCTTGCCATGCCCCTAGGCCCCAATTTTTAACCATAGTTCGAGTTGTCCCTTCACTCTTCCCCAGGGCTCTGCTTTGGAATTCCTCTTTTGGTGGGACACCTGAGGTAACAAACCTGAAAGGAGTCCTCCCAACCCACAGATTGACGAAAAACAATTGGGATCGGGCCAAATCCACAGAGAGGAAGATTCGTCCATGGCCCATGAGTCCTCCCCAACATTCCACGGCCATCGCTGAAACAAAATCCAGAGACAAAAGCCTGAGCAAGCGCCTCAGACTCGCTCATTCTTCATATCCTGAAGAGTTCTTCTCATGGTTTGTAGATCGGGCGTGCCATACCTACGTACCCAAACTTAAGCTGAGTTTGTGTTTTCAGTCTTCTGTCCTCAAAGTCCTGGGCCACACTCCCTCCAGGCTGGGGCCCCTGGAGCCACACATTAGGACTGCCCCCACCCAATGCATGGGAATTCTGCCCATTCCATTGTCAAAAATCGTACAAATTAGGAGAACCCTCCAAAGTCCCTGGGGCCATCCCAATAGTGTAGGTCGCCCGGGACAAAAAAGGGCCGTTGATACCGTCTGAGCATCTACCTCCACTCATCTACCTCCACTCATACCAAGAAGATTGAACCAGACAGGACCCGAGGCCATTATCGGATCCATTGCTTTGGTTTACAGGCATGTCTCCTCAAAAGCCTGGATTCCAATACCAGCAGAGGGGAGTTCCTGAGGCACCCATCAGAACAAATCTCGTCTCCACAAGGAAACTTGTGCATGGGAGCTATGCCAAAGCTTAGGAGAATACTTCAGGGTCCCGGTGCCACCTCCCCATTCCAAGGCCCTCATGGACACAAACAACGTTAGGACCCATCCACTGGAAAGTGCATTTCAACTCAGCCACCCCGGTTGCTCCCGCAGATGCATTAGATCTAAACTGTCTTGTTGCTAGGAGACAATTGGAAGGCGAGGCGGACTTCCCAGGCATCCATCCTCGAACGGTGCTCTGGAGTCATTCCATATGGGATGTCCTGGAGCTGTACAACAGGTCTCAATTGTCCCGCAGAAGGAATCCTTGAAGGGGGCATACCACATCTCCCAACGTGGAAAACCTCCATGGCCTCGAGATTCCGCTCCCTTCATGAAGGGGCCGTCATGCACAGAAACTCCAACCTGAGCCAACGTCGGATCCTCGCCCTGACTTCAGATGCATGAGATATTGGTTCAGATCTGCAGGGGGTACCTGCCGTGCCCTCACCCTGAATCCGAAGTCTAGCTTGTGTTCTCAGACTTCCGTCCTCACTCTCCTGGCCCCGAAGCCCTCAAGTTTGGCAATTCTGGACCGACAATGAAGCACTCTGCCTGCCCTCTAGAAAAAATATATTGCCTAATGAGCAGCCCAGGCAGCTTAAATGAGGATAAACCTACACGGCACTCGAATGTACCCAAATTATATAGTCTAACCTGGGCACTAATGCACTGTCTGACACAACATGAGCCTGGACCTGCTGACCAACACCCAGACAGCTGACCGCACGCTGAGCACATCAGACCCGCCATGGCCTTAGGTCATCATGTCTTCCCTACCTCAGTTTTCAGGCCTCAGAACCTAGACCTTATCTCCAATCACTGCCCACGGGTGACTGTGATGCAGAAATCAGAACTCTTCCTGACCCATGGCAAGAAACCTTGTGGTTGGCATGTTATCCAACGTTCAGTGTAGGAGAAACCAGCATTCACCCTGAGGCCCCGCCCATTCTTGCGTGCGACGAGAGCATAAACACGCATTGTGACCTCAGCGTGAGTCCTGTCCTCTAGTAAGTCCTCTCAGTGGCTGGACCATTAGATGTCATAATGGGCTTGACATGTCCCTAGTCCCCAATTTTTAACCAGATTTCTGGTTGTCCAGTCGCCCCACCACAGGGCTCTACTCTGGAATCCCTCATTTGGTGGGACATCTGAGGCTGAAAAACAAAATGAAACAAATCGACAACAACAACATAAAAACGGACTTCTTCCATCCCCAGAATGACCCCAAACTCTTTGGACGGGACCGAAACCCCAGAGAGTAAGACTCGACCATTTCCCATGAAGTCACCCGGCAATTTCACGACCATGAGTGACACGATATCCAGAGACAAAAACTTGAGCAAGAGGCTCACACTCGCCCTTTTTTCATATCCCGAAGTGTTCTCCTCATGGTCTGTAGATCAGTCCTGCCATACCATGACCCAAAACATAAGCCGAGTTTGTGTTTTCAGACAACTGTCCAAACAGCTCTGGCCTACACACCCTACAGGCTCAGGGCCCTGGAGCCAAACCTGAGGACTGTACTTGCCCTCTCCAAGGGAATTGTATGTGCCCATTCCAATGGCCAGAACCCTACTAGTAGGATAACCTCCAAAGTCCCTGAGGCCATCCCAATAGTTGTGGCTTCCCAGGACAAACAGGGGCAATCTGAGCCCATCTGAGCACCTACCTGTACTCAGACCCGTAGACTGATGTCCCCAGAGGTAAAAAGGAAGGAACAGGCCCCTAGGCACTAATCGGATCCATTGCTTTGGTTTCCAGGCATCTCTCCTCAGAGGCCTGGATTTCAATACCAGCATATGGCTGTTTCTTGACTCACCAATCTGAACAAATCTCATCTACACATGGGAAACATGCACGTTGGAGCTGTGTCAAAGCCTCTGTTTAGGAGAACCCTTCAGGGCCCCAGGGCCACCTCTTCATTCCAAGGTCTCCATAGACACAAAAACATATTAGGACACATCCACAGGAGAGTCCATTTCAACTCAGCCTCCTCGGTTGCCCCCCACATCCAGCAGATCTAACCTGTCTTGTTGCTTGGAGACCATTGGAATGCGAGGTGGGCTACCCATCCATCCATCCTTAGAACCCTGCTCGGAATCGTTGGCCTGGGGCCAACCAATAGGTCTCAATTGTCCTGCAGAAGAATCTTTGCAGTTTGGAGCTTCTCACAACTCCCATCGTGCGAAAACCCCCATGTCCTCGTGATCCAACCCCCTTCAAGAAAGGGCCATCAGGGCAGAAATTCCAACCTGAGCGATCGTCTGATCCTTGCCCTGACTTCAGATGCACGAGATCTCGATTGAGGTCTGTAGATTGTGCCTGCCATATCCTCACCCAGAAACCTAGGCCTAGCTTGGGTTTTCAGACTCCGTCCTCAGACTACTGTCCCACAAGCCCTCCAGTTGGGCAATCCAGAACTACAATGCCGCACTCTGCCTGCCCTACAGAAGTAACATATTGCCCTCAGGGCTACCCCGAAACCACAAATGAGGATCAACCTGCACGCCATTCGGCTGTACCCCAAACATATAGGCTGACCTGGGCACTATTTCCCCTTCTGACCCAGCCTGAGCCTGGACCTCCTGGTCCCACCCAGACAGCTGGCCGCACACTGAGCACATCGGACCCGCCATGGCCTTAGGTCGTCATCTCTTCCCAACTGCGGTTTTCAGGCTCCAGAACCTAGACCTTATCTCCAACCACTGACCAGGGTTGAAAATGATGCAGAAATCAGAACTCTTTCCCCATGGCAAGAAACCTTGTGGTTGGCATGTTGTCCAACGTTCAGTGTAGTTGAAACAAGCATGGCCCATGAGGCCCAGCCCATGCTTGCGGGCCACATTGGTCACAAACACACATTGTGACCCTCAGCCTGAGCCCAGTCCTCAGGTAAGGCCTCTCAGGGCCTATATGAAGAGACAGCATATTGGGCTTGCCATGCCCCTAGGCCCCAATTTTTAACCATAGTTCGGGGTGTCCCTTCACTCTTCCCCAGGGCTCTGCTTTGGAATTCCTCTTTTGGTGGGACACCTGAGGTAACAAACCTGAAAGGAGTCCTCCCATCCCACAGATTGACGAAAAACAATTGGGATCGGGCGAAATCCACAGAGAGGAAGTTTCGTCCATGGCCCATGAGACCTCCCCAACATTCCACGGCCATCGCTGAAACAAAATCCAGAGACAAAAGCCTGAGCAAGCGCCTCAGACAAGCTCATTCTTCATATCCTGAAGAGTTCTTCTCATGGTTTGTAGATCGGGCGTGCCATACCTACGTCCCCAAACTTAAGCTGAGTTTGTGTTTTCAGTCTTCTGTCCTCAAAGTCCTGAGCCACACTCCCTCCAGGCTGGGGCCCCTGGAGCCACACATTAGGACTGCCCCCACCCAATCCATGGGAATTCTGCCCATTCCATTGTCAAAAATCGTACAAATTAGGAGAACCCTCCAAAGTCCCTGAGGCCATCCCAATAGTGTAGGTCGCCCGGGACAAAATAGGGCAGTTGATACCGGCTGAGCATCTACCTCCACTCATCTACCTCCACTCATACCAAGAAGATTGAACCAGACAGGACCCGAGGCCATTATCAGATCCATTGCTTTGGTTTACAGGCATGTCTCCTCAAAAGCCTGGATTCCAATAACAGCAGAGAGGATCCTGAGGCACCCATCAGAACAAATCTCGTCTGCACAAGGAAACTTGTGCATGGGAGCTAAGCCAAAGCTTAGGAGAATACTTCAGGGTCCCGGTGCCACCTCCCCATTCCAAGGCCCTCATGGACACAAACACACGTTAGGACCCATCCTCTGGAAAGTGCATTTCAACTCAGCCACCCCGGGTGCTCCCGCAGATCCATTAGATCTATACTGTCTTGTTGCTAGGAGACAATTGGAAGGCGAGGCGGACTTCCCAGGCTTCCATCCTCGAACGGTGCTCTGGAGTCATTCCATATGGGATGTCCTGGAGCTGTCCAACAGGTCTCAATTGTCCCGCAAAAGGAATCGTTGAAGGGGGCATCCCACATCTCCCAACGTGGAAAACCTCCATGGCCTCGAGATTCCGCTCCCTTCATGAAGGGGCCGTCATGCACAGAAACTCCAACCTGAGCCAATGTCGGATCCTCGCCCTGACTTCAGATCCATGAGATATTGGTTCAGATCTGCAGGGGGTACCTGCCGTGCCCTCACCCTGAATCCGAAGTCTAGCTTCTGTTCTCAGACTTCCGTCCTCACTCTCCTGGCCCCGAAGCCCTCAAGTTTGGCAATTCCGGACCGACAATGAAGCACTCTGCCTGCCCTCTAGAAAAAATATATTGCCTAATGAGCAGCCCAGGCAGCTTAAATGAGGATAAACCTACACGGCACTCGAATGTACCCAAATTATATAGTCTAACCTGGGCACTAATGCACTGTCTGACACAACCTGAGCCTGGACCTGCTGACCAACACCCAGACAGCTGACCGCACGCTGAGCACATCAGACCCGCCATGGCCTTAGGTCATCATCTCTTCCCTACCTCAGTTTTCAGGCTTCAGAACCTAGACCTTATCTCCAATCACTGCCCACGGGTGACTGTGATGCAGAAATCAGAACTCTTCCTGACCCATGGCAAGAAACCTTGTGGTTGGCATGTTGTCCAACGTTCAGTGTAGGAGAAACCAGCATTCATGCTGAGGCCCCGCCCATTCTTGCGTGCGACGAGAGCATAAACACGCATTGTGACCTCAGCGTGAGTCCTGTCCTCTAGTAAGTCCTCTCAGTGGCTGGACCATTAGATGTCATAATGGGCTTGACATGTCCCTAGTCCCCAATTTTTAACCAGATTTCTGGTTGTCCAGTCGCCCCACCCCAGGGCTCTACTCTGGAATCCCTCATTTGGTGGGACATCTGAGGTTGAAAAACAAAATGAAACAAATCGACAACAACAACAAAAAAAACGGACTTCTTCCATCCCCAGAATGACCCCAAACTCTTTGGACGGGACCGAACCCCCAGAGAGTAAGACTGGTCCATTTCCCATGAAGTCACCCGGCAATTTCACGACCATGTGTGACACGATATCCAGAGACAAAAACTTGAGCAAGAGCCTCACACTCGCCCTTTTTTCATATCCCGAAGTGTTCTCCTCATGGTCTGTAGATCAGTCCTGCCATACCTATGACCCAAAACATAAGCCGAGTTTGTGTTTTCAGACAACTGTCCAAACAGCTCTGGCCTACACACCCTACAGGCTCAGGGCCCTGGAGCCAAACCTGAGGACTGTACTTGCCCTCTCCTAGGGAATTGTATGTGCCCATTCCAATGGCCACAACCCTACTAGTAGAATAACCTCCAAAGTCCCTGAGGCCATCCCAATAGTTGTGGCTTCCCAGGACAAACAGGGGCAATCTGAGCCCATCTGAGCACCTACCTGCACTCAGACCCGTAGACTGATGTCCCCAGAGGTAAAAAGGAACGAACAGGCCCCTAGGCACTAATCGGATCCATTGCTTTGGTTTCCAGGCATCTCTCCTCAGAGGCCTGGATTTCAATACCAGCATATGGCTGTTTCTTGACTCACCCATCAGAACAAATCTCATCTACACATGGGAAACATGCACGTTGGAGCTGTGTCAAAGCCTCTGTTTAGGAGAACCCTTCAGGGCCCCAGGGCCACCGCTTCATTCCAAGGTCTCCATAGACACAAAAACATATTAGGACACATCCACAGGAGAGTCCATTTCAACTCAGCCTCCTCGGTTGCCCCCCACATCCAGCAGATCTAACCTGTCTTGTTGCTTGGAGACCATTGAAATGCGAGGTGGGCTACCCAGCCATCCATCCTTAGGACCCTGCTCGGAATCGTTGGCCTGGAGCCAACCAACAGGTATTAATTGTCCTGCAGAAGAATCTTTGCAGTTTGGAGCTTCTCACAACTCCCATCGTGGGAAAACCCCCATGTCCTCGTGATCCAACCCCCTTCAAGAAAGGGCCATCAGGGCATAAAGTCCAACCTGAGCGATCGTCTGATCCTTGCCCTGACTTCAGATGCACGAGATCTCGATTGAGGTCTGTAGATTGTGCCTGCCATATCCTCACCCAGAAACCTAGGCCTAGCTTGGGTTCTCAGACTCTGTCCTCAGACTACTGGCCCACAAGCCCTCCAGTTGGGCAATCCAGAACTACAATGCCGCACTCTGCCTGCCCTACAGAAGTAAAACATTGCCCTCAGGGCTACCCCGAATCCGCAAATGAGGATCAACCTGAACGCCATTCGGCTGTACCCCAAACATATAGGCTGACCTGGGCACTATTTCCCCTTCTGACCCAGCCTGAGCCTGGACCTCCTGGTCCCACCCAGACAGCTGGCCGCACACTGAGCACATCGGACCCGCCATGGCCTTAGGTCGTCATCTCTTCCCAACTGCGGTTTTCAGGCACCAGAACCTAGACCTTATCTCCAACCACTGCCCAGGTTTGAAAATGATGCAGAAATCAGAACTCTTTCCCCATGGCAAGAAACCTTGTGTTTGGCATGTTGTCCAACGTTCAGTGTAGTTGAAACAAGCATGGCCCATGAGGCCCAGCCCATGCTTGCGGGCCACATTGGTCACAAACACACATTGTGACCCTCAGCCTGAGCCCAGTCCTCAGGTAAGGCCTCTCAGGGCCTATATGAAGAGACAGCATATTGCGCTTGCCATGCCCCTAGGCCCCAATTTTTAACCATAGTTCGAGTTGTCCCTTCACTCTTTCCCAGGGCTCTGCTTTGGAATTCCTCTTTTGGTGGGACACCTGAGGTAACAAACCTGAAAGGAGTCCTCCCATCCCACAGATTGACGAAAAACAATTGGGATCGGGCCAAATCCACAGAGAGGAAGATTCGTCCATGGCCCATGAGACCTCCCCAACATTCCACGGCCATCGCTGAAACAAAATCCAGAGACAAAAGCCTGAGCAAGCGCCTCAGACAAGCTCATTCTTCATATCCTGAAGAGTTCTTCTCATGGTTTGTAGATCGGGCGTGCCATAACTACGTCCCCAAACTTAAGCTGAGTTTGTGTTTTCAGTTTTCTGTCCTCAAAGTCCTGAGCCACACTCCCTCCAGGCTGGGGCCCCTGGAGCCACACATTAGGACTGCCCCCACCCAATCCATGGGAATTCTGCCCATTCCATTGTCAAACTCGTACAAATTAGGAGAACCCTCCAAAGTCCCTGAAACCATCCCAATAGTGTAGGTCGCCCGGGACAAAAAGGGCAGTTGATACCGGCTGAGCATCTACCTCCACTCATCTACCTCCACTCATACCAAGAAGATTGAACCAGACAGGACCCGAGGCCATTATCGGATCCATTGCTTTGGTTTACAGGCATGTCTCCTCAAAAGCCTGGATTCCAATACCAGCAGAGAAGATTTCCTGAGGCACCCATCAGAACAAATCTCGTCTCCACAAGGAAACTTGTGCATGGGAGCTAAGCCAAAGCTTAGGAGAATACTTCAGGGTCCCGGTGCCACCTCCCCATTCCAAGGCCCTCATGGACACAAACACACGTTAGGACCCATCCTCTGGAAAGTGCATTTCAACTCAGCCACCCCGGGTGCTCCCGCAGATCCATTAGATCTAAACTGTCTTGTTGCTAGGAGACAATTGGAAGGCGAGGCGGACTTCCCAGGCATCCATCCTCGAACGGTGCTCTGGAGTCATTCCATATGGGATGTCCTGGAGCTGTCCAACAGGTCTCAATTGTCCCGCAAAAGGAATCCTTGAAGGGGGCATCCCACATCTCCCAACGTGGAAAACCTCCATGGCCTCGAGATTCTGCTCCCTTCATGAAGGGGCCGTCATGCACAGAAACTCCAACCTGAGCCAACGTCGGATCCTCGCCCTGACTTCAGATGCATGAGATATTGGTTCAGATCTGCAGGGGGTACCTGCCGTGCCCTCACACTGAATCCGAAGTCTAGCTTCTGTTCTCAGACTTCCGTCCTCACTCTCCTGGCCCAGAAGCCCTCACGTTTGGCAACTCCGGACCGACAATGAAGCACTCTGCCTGCCCTCTAGAAAAAATATATTGCCTAATGAGCAGCCCAGGCAGCTTAAATGAGGATAAACCTACACGGCACTCAAATGTACCCAAATTATATAGTCTAACCTGGGCACTAATGCACTGTCTGACACAACCTGAGCCTGGACCTGCTGACCAACACCCAGACAGCTGACCGCACGCTGAGCACATCAGACCCGCCATGGCCTTAGGTCATCATCTCTTCCCTACCTCAGTTTTCAGGCTTCAGAACCTAGACCTTATCTCCAATCACTGCCCACGGGTGACTGTGATGCAGAAATCAGAACTCTTCCTGACCCATGGCAAGAAACCTTGTGGTTGGCATGTTGTCCAACGTTCAGTGTAGGAGAAACCATCATTCACCCTGAGGCCCCGCCTATTCTTGCATGCGATGAGAGCATAAACAGGCATTGTGACCTCAGCGTGAGTCCTGTCCTCTGTAAGTCCTCTCAGTGGCTGGACCATTAGATGTCATAATGGGCTTGACATGTCCCTAGTCCCCAATTTTTAACCAGATTTCTGGTTGTCCAGTCGCCCCACCCCAGGGCTCTACTCTGGAATCCGTCATTTGGTGGGACATCTGAGGTTGAAAAACAAAATGAAACAAATCGACATCAACAACAAAAAAACGGACTTCTTCCATCCCCAGAATGACCCCAAACTCTTTGGACGGGACCGAACCCCCAGAGAGTAAGACTCGTCCATTTCCCATGAAGTCACCCGGCAATTTCACGACCATGTGTGACACGATATCCAGAGACAAAAACTTGAGCAAGAGCCTCACACTCGCCCTTTTTTCATATCCCGAAGTGTTCTCCTCATTATCTGTAGATCAGTCCTGCCATACCTATGACCCAAAACATAAGCCGAATTTGTGTTTTCAGACAACTGTCCAAACAGCTCTGGCCTACACACCCTACAGGCTCAGGGCCCTGGAGCCAAACCTGAGGACTGTACTTGCCCTCTCCTAGGGAATTGTATGTGCCCATTCCAATGGCCACAACCCTACTAGTAGGATAACCTCCAAAGTCCCTGAGGCCATCCCAATAGTTGTGGCTTCCCAGGACAAACAGGGGCAATCTGAGCCCATCTGAGCACCTACCTGCACTCAGACCCGTAGACTGATGTCCCCAGAGGTAAAAAGGAACGAACAGGCCCCTAGGCACTAATCGGATCCATTGCTTTGGTTTCCAGGCATCTCTCCTCAGAGGCCTGGATTTCAATACCAGCATATGGCTGTTTCTTGACTCACCCATCAGAACAAATCTCATCTACACATGGGAAACATGCACGTTGGAGCTGTGTCAAAGCCTCTGTTTAGGAGAACCCTTCAGGGCCCCAGGGCCACCGCTTCATTCCAAGGTCTCCATAGACACAAAAACATATTAGAACACATCCACAGGAGAGTCCATTTCAACTCAGCCTCCTCGGTTGCCCCCCACATCCAGCAGATCTAACCTGTCTTGTTGCTTGGAGACCATTGGAATGCGAGGTGGGCTACCCAGCCATCTATCCTTAGGACCCTGCTCGGAATCGTTGGCCTGGAGCCAACCAACAGGTATTAATTGTCCTGCAGAAGAATCTTTGCAGTTTGGAGCTTCTCACAACTCCCATCGTGGGAAAACCCCCATGTCCTCGTGATCCAACCCCCTTCAAGAAAGGGCCATCAGGGCATAAAGTCCAACCTGAGCGATCGTCTGATCCTTGCCCTGACTTCAGATGCACGAGATCTCGATTGAGGTCTGTAGATTGTGCCTGCCATATCCTCACCCAGAAACCTAGGCCTAGCTTGGGTTCTCAGACTCCGTCCTCAGACTACTGGCCCACAAGCCCTCCAGTTGGGCAATCCAGAACTACAATGCCGCACTCTGCCTGCCCTACAGAAGTAAAACATTGCCCTCAGGGCTACCCCGAATCCGCAAATGAGGATCAACCTGCACGCCATTCGGCTGTACCCCAAACATATAGGCTGACCTGGGCACTATTTCCCCTTCTGACCCAGCCTGAGCCTGGACCTCCTGGTCCCACCCAGACAGCTGGCCGCACACTGAGCACATCGGACCCGCCATGGCCTTAGGTCGTCATCTCTTCCCAACTGCGGTTTTCAGGCACCAGAACCTAGACCTTATCTCCAACCACTGCCCAGGTTTGAAAATGATGCAGAAATCAGAACTCTTTCCCCATGGCAAGAAACCTTGTGTTTGGCATGTTGTCCAATGTTCAGTGTAGTTGAAACAAGCATGGCCCATGAGGCCCAGCCCATGATTGCGGGCCACATTGGTCACAAACACACATTGTGACCCTCAGCCTGAGCCCAGTCCTCAGGTAAGGCCTCTCAGGGCCTATATGAAGAGACAGCATATTGCGCTTGCCATGCCCCTAGGCCCCAATTTTTAACCATAGTTCGGGTTGTCCCTTCACTCTTCCCCAGGGCTCTGCTTTGGAATTCCTCTTTTGGTGGGACACCTGAGGTAACAAACCTGAAAGGAGTCCTCCCATCCCACAGATGGACGAAAAACAATTGGGATCGGGCCAAATCCACAGAGAGGAAGATTCGTCCATGGCCCATGAGACCTCCCCAACATTCCACGGCCATCGCTGAAACAAAATCCAGAGACAAAAGCCTGAGCAAGCGCCTCAGACAAGCTCATACTTCATATCCTAAAGAGTTCTTCTCATGGTTTGTAGATCGGGCGTGCCATACCTACGTCCCCAAACTTAAGCTGAGTTTGTGTTTTCAGTCTTCTGTCCTCAAAGTCCTGAGCCACACTCCCTCCAGGCTGGGGCCCCTGGAGCCACACATTAGGACTGCCCCCACCCAATCCATGGGAATTCTGCCCATTCCATTGTCAAAAATCGTACAAATTAGGAGAACCCTCCAAAGTCCCTGAGGCCATCCCAATAATGTAGGTCGCCCGGGACAAAAAGGGCAGTTGATACCGGCTGAGCATCTACCTCCACTCATCTACCTCCACTCATACCAAGAAGATTGAACCAGACAGGACCCGAGGCCATTATCGGATCCATTGCTTTGGTTTACAGGCATGTCTCCTCAAAAGCCTGGATTCCAATACCAGCAGAGAGGATTTCCTGAGGCACCCATCAGAACAAATCTCGTCTCCGCAAGGAAACTTTTGCATGGGAGCTAAGCCAAAGCTTAGGAGAATACTTCAGGGTCCCGGTGCCACCTCCCCATTCCAAGGCCCTCATGGACACAAACACATGTTAGGACCCATCCTCTGGAAAGTGCATTTCAACTCAGCCACCCCGGGTGCTCCCGCAGATCCATTAGATCTAAACTGTCTTGTTGCTAGGAGACAATTGGAAGGCGAGGCGGACTTCCCAGGCATCCATCCTCGAACGGTGCTCTGGAGTCATTCCATATGGGATGTCCTGGAGCTGTCCAACAGGTCTCAATTGTCCCGCAAAAGGAATCCTTGAAGGGGGCATCCCACATCTCCCAACGTGGAAAACCTCCATGGCCTCGAGATTCCGCTCCCTTCATGAAGGGGCCGTCATGCACAGAAACTCCAACCTGAGCCAACGTCGGATCCTCGCCCTGACTTCAGATGCATGAGATATTGGTTCAGATCTGCAGGGGGTACCTGCCGTGCCCTCACACTGAATCCGAAGTCTAGCTTCTGTTCTCAGACTTCCGTCCTCACTCTCCTGGCCCCGAAGCCCTCAAGTTTGGCAATTCCGGACCGACAATGAAGCACTCTGCCTGCCCTCTAGAAAAAATATATTGCCTAATGAGCAGCCCAGGCAGCTTAAATGAGGATAAACCTACACGGCACTCAAATGTACCCAAATAATATAGTCTAACCTGGGCACTAATGCACTGTCTGACACAACCTGAGCCCGGACCTGCTGACCAACACCCAGACAGCTGACCGCACGCTGAGCACATCAGACCCGCCATGGCCTTAGGTCATCATCTCTTCCCTACCTCAGTTTTCAGGCTTCAGAACCTAGACCTTATCTCCAATCACTGCCCACGGGTGACTGTGATGCAGAAATCAGAACTCTTCCTGACCCATGGCAAGAAACCTTGTGTTTGGCATTTTGTCCAACGTTCAGTGTAGGAGAAACCATCATTCACCCTGAGGCCCCGCCTATTCTTGCATGCGATGAGAGCATAAACAGGCATTGTGACCTCAGCGTGAGTCCTGTCCTCTGTAAGTCCTCTCAGTGGCTGGACCATTAGATGTCATAATGGGCTTGACATGTCCCTAGTCCCCAATTTTTAACCAGATTTCTGGTTGTCCAGTCGCCCCACCCCAGGGCTCTACTCTGGAATCCGTCATTTGGTGGGACATCTGAGGTTGAAAAACAAAATGAAACAAATCGACAACAACAACAAAAAAAACGGACTTCTTCCATCCTCAGAATGACCCCAAACTCTTTGGACGGGACCGAACCCCCAGAGAGTAAGACTGGTCCATTTCCCATGAAGTCACCCGGCAATTTCACGACCATGTGTGACACGATATCCAGAGACAAAAACTTGAGCAAGAGCCTCACACTCGCCCTTTTTTCATATCCCGAAGTGTTCTCCTCATGGTCTGTAGATCAGTCCTGCCATACCTATGACCCAAAACATAAGCCGAGTTTGTGTTTTCAGACAACTGTCCAAACAGCTCTGGCCTACACACCCTACAGGCTCAGGGCCCTGGAGCCAAACCTGAGGACTGTACTTGCCCTCTCCTAGGGAATTGTATGTGCCCATTCCAATGGCCACAACCCTACTAGTAGAATAACCTCCAAAGTCCCTGAGGCCATCCCAATAGTTGTGGCTTCCCAGGACAAACAGGGGCAATCTGAGCCCATCTGAGCACCTACCTGCACTCAGACCCGTAGACTGATGTCCCCAGAGGTAAAAAGGAACGAACAGGCCCCTAGGCACTAATCGGATCCATTGCTTTGGTTTCCAGGCATCTCTCCTCAGAGGCCTGGATTTCAATACCAGCATATGGCTGTTTCTTGACTCACCCATCAGAACAAATCTCATCTACACATGGGAAACATGCACGTTGGAGCTGTGTCAAAGCCTCTGTTTAGGAGAACCCTTCAGGGCCCCAGGGCCACCGCTTCATTCCAAGGTCTCCATAGACACAAAAACATATTAGGACACATCCACAGGAGAGTCCATTTCAACTCAGCCTCCTCGGTTGCCCCCCACATCCAGCAGATCTAACCTGTCTTGTTGCTTTGAGACCATTGGAATGCGAGGTGGGCTACCCAGCCATCCATCCTTAGGACCCTGCTCGGAATCGTTGGCCTGGAGCCAACCAACAGGTATTAATTGTCCTGCAGAAGAATCTTTGCAGTTTGGAGCTTCTCATAACTCCCATCGTGGGAAAACCCCCATGTCCTCGTGATCCAACCCCCTTCAAGAAAGGGTCATCAGGGCAGAAAGTCCAACCTGAGCGATCGTCTGATCCTTGCCCTGACTTCAGATGCACGAGATCTCGATTGAGGTCTGTAGATTGTGCCTGCCATATCCTCACCCAGAAACCTAGGCCTAGCTTGGGTTCTCAGACTCCGTCCTCAGACTACTGGCCCACAAGCCCTCCAGTTGGGCAATCCAGAACTACAATGCCGCACTCGGCCTGCCCTACAGAAGTAAAACATTGCCCTCAGGGCTACCCCGAAACCGCAAATGAGGATCAACCTGAACGCCATTCGGCTGTACCCCAAACATATAGGCTGACCTGGGCACTATTTCCCCTTCTGACCCAGCCTGAGCCTGGACCTCCTGGTCCCACCCAGACAGCAGGCCGCACACTGAGCACATCGGACCCGCCATGGCCTTAGGTCGTCATCTCTTCCCAACTGCGGTTTTCAGGCACCAGAACCTAGACCTTATCTCCAACCACTGCCCAGGTTTGAAAATGATGCAGAAATCAGAACTCTTTCCCCATGGCAAGAAACCTTGTGTTTGGCATGTTGTCCAACTTTCAGTGTAGTTGAAACAAGCATGGCCCATGAGGCCCAGCCCATGCTTGCGGGCCACATTGGTCACAAACACACATTGTGACCCTCAGCCTGAGCCCAGTCCTCAGGTAAGGCCTCTCAGGGCCTATATGAAGAGACAGCATATTGCGCTTGCCATGCCCCTAGGCCCCAATTTTTAACCATAGTTCGGGTTGTCCCTTCACTCTTCCCCAGAGCTCTGCTTTGGAATTCCTCTTTTGGTGGGACACCTGAGGTAACAAACCTGAAAGGAGTCCTCCCATCCCACAGATTGACGAAAAACAATTGGGATCGGGCGAAATCCACAGAGAGGAAGTTTCGTCCATGGCCCATGAGACCTCCCCAACATTCCACGGCCATCGCTGAAACAAAATCCAGAGACAAAAGCCTGAGCAAGCGCCTCAGACAAGCTCATTCTTCATATCCTGAAGAGTTCTTCTCATGGTTTGTAGATCGGGCGTGCCATAACTACGTCCCCAAACTTAAGCTGAGTTTGTGTTTTCAGTTTTCTGTCCTCAAAGTCCTGAGCCACACTCCCTCCAGGCTGGGGCCCCTGGAGCCACACATTAGGACTGCCCCCACCCAATCCATGGGAATTCTGCCCATTCCATTGTCAAACTCGTACAAATTAGGAGAACCCTCCAAAGTCCCTGAAACCATCCCAATAGTGTAGGTCGCCCGGGACAAAAAGGGCAGTTGATACCGGCTGAGCATCTACCTCCACTCATCTACCTCCACTCATACCAAGAAGATTGAACCAGACAGGACCCGAGGCCATTATCGGATCCATTGCTTTGGTTTACAGGCATGTCTCCTCAAAAGCCTGGATTCCAATACCAGCAGAGAGGATTTCCTGAGGCACCCATCAGAACAAATCTCGTCTCCACAAGGAAGCTTGTGCATGGGAGCTAAGCCAAAGCTTAGGAGAATACTTCAGGGTCCCGGTGCCACCTCCCCATTCCAAGGCCCTCATGGACACAAACACACGTTAGGACCCATCCTCTGGAAAGTGCATTTCAACTCAGCCACCCCGGGTGCTCCCGCAGATCCATTAGATCTAAACTGTCTTGTTGCTAGGAGACAATTGGAAGGCGAGGCGGACTTCCCAGGCATCCATCCTCGAACGGTGCTCTGGAGTCATTCCATATGGGATGTCCTGGAGCTGTCCAACAGGTCTCAATTGTCCCGCAAAAGGAATCCTTGAAGGGGGCATCCCACATCTCCCAACGTGGAAAACCTCCATGGCCTCGAGATTCTGCTCCCTTCATGAAGGGGCCGTCATGCACAGAAACTCCAACCTGAGCCAACGTCGGATCCTCGCCCTGACTTCAGATGCATGAGATATTGGTTCAGATCTGCAGGGGGTACCTGCCGTGCCCTCACACTGAATCCGAAGTCTAGCTTCTGTTCTCAGACTTCCGTCCTCACTCTCCTGGCCCAGAAGCCCTCACGTTTGGCAACTCCGGACCGACAATGAAGCACTCTGCCTGCCCTCTAGAAAAAATATATTGCCTAATGAGCAGCCCAGGCAGCTTAAATGAGGATAAACCTACACGGCACTCAAATGTACCCAAATTATATAGTCTAACCTGGGCACTAATGCACTGTCTGACACAACCTGAGCCTGGACCTGCTGACCAACACCCAGACAGCTGACCGCACGCTGAGCACATCAGACCCGCCATGGCCTTAGGTCATCATCTCTTCCCTACCTCAGTTTTCAGGCTTCAGAACCTAGACCTTATCTCCAATCACTGCCCACGGGTGACTGTGATGCAGAAATCAGAACTCTTCCTGACCCATGGCAAGAAACCTTGTGGTTGGCATGTTGTCCAACGTTCAGTGTAGGAGAAACCATCATTCACCCTGAGGCCCCGCCTATTCTTGCATGCGATGAGAGCATAAACAGGCATTGTGACCTCAGCGTGAGTCCTGTCCTCTGTAAGTCCTCTCAGTGGCTGGACCATTAGATGTCATAATGGGCTTGACATGTCCCTAGTCCCCAATTTTTAACCAGATTTCTGGTTGTCCAGTCGCCCCACCCCAGGGCTCTACTCTGGAATCCGTCATTTGGTGGGACATCTGAGGTTGAAAAACAAAATGAAACAAATCGACATCAACAACAAAAAAACGGACTTCTTCCATCCCCAGAATGACCCCAAACTCTTTGGACGGGACCGAACCCCCAGAGAGTAAGACTCGTCCATTTCCCATGAAGTCACCTGGCAATTTCACGACCATGTGTGACACGATATCCAGAGACAAAAACTTGAGCAAGAGCCTCACACTCGCCCTTTTTTCATATCCCGAAGTGTTCTCCTCATTATCTGTAGATCAGTCCTGCCATACCTATGACCCAAAACATAAGCCGAATTTGTGTTTTCAGACAACTGTCCAAACAGCTCTGGCCTACACACCCTACAGGCTCAGGGCCCTGGAGCCAAACCTGAGGACTGTACTTGCCCTCTCCTAGGGAATTGTATGTGCCCATTCCAATGGCCACAACCCTACTAGTAGGATAACCTCCAAAGTCCCTGAGGCCATCCCAATAGTTGTGGCTTCCCAGGACAAACAGGGGCAATCTGAGCCCATCTGAGCACCTACCTGCACTCAGACCCGTAGACTGATGTCCCCAGAGGTAAAAAGGAACGAACAGGCCCCTAGGCACTAATCGGATCCATTGCTTTGGTTTCCAGGCATCTCTCCTCAGAGGCCTGGATTTCAATACCAGCATATGGCTGTTTCTTGACTCACCCATCAGAACAAATCTCATCTACACATGGGAAACATGCACGTTGGAGCTGTGTCAAAGCCTCTGTTTAGGAGAACCCTTCAGGGCCCCAGGGCCACCGCTTCATTCCAAGGTCTCCATAGACACAAAAACATATTAGGACACATCCACAGGAGAGTCCATTTCAACTCAGCCTCCTCGGTTGCCCCCCACATCCAGCAGATCTAACCTGTCTTGTTGCTTGGAGACCATTGGAATGCGAGGTGGGCTACCCAGCCATCTATCCTTAGGACCCTGCTCGGAATCGTTGGCCTGGAGCCAACCAACAGGTATTAATTGTCCTGCAGAAGAATCTTTGCAGTTTGGAGCTTCTCACAACTCCCATCGTGGGAAAACCCCCATGTCCTCGTGATCCAACCCCCTTCAAGAAAGGGCCATCAGGGCATAAAGTCCAACCTGAGCGATCGTCTGATCCTTGCCCTGACTTCAGATGCACGAGATCTCGATTGAGGTCTGTAGATTGTGCCTGCCATATCCTCACCCAGAAACCTAGGCCTAGCTTGGGTTCTCAGACTCCGTCCTCAGACTACTGGCCCACAAGCCCTCCAGTTGGGCAATCCAGAACTACAATGCCGCACTCTGCCTGCCCTACAGAAGTAAAACATTGCCCTCAGGGCTACCCCGAATCCGCAAATGAGGATCAACCTGCACGCCATTCGGCTGTACCCCAAACATATAGGCTGACCTGGGCACTATTTCCCCTTCTGACCCAGCCTGAGCCTGGACCTCCTGGTCCCACCCAGACAGCTGGCCGCACACTGAGCACATCGGACCCGCCATGGCCTTAGGTCGTCATCTCTTCCCAACTGCGGTTTTCAGGCACCAGAACCTAGACCTTATCTCCAACCACTGCCCAGGTTTGAAAATGATGCAGAAATCAGAACTCTTTCCCCATGGCAAGAAACCTTGTGTTTGGCATGTTGTCCAATGTTCAGTGTAGTTGAAACAAGCATGGCCCATGAGGCCCAGCCCATGCTTGCGGGACACATTGGTCACAAACACACATTGTGACCCTCAGCCTGAGCCCAGTCCTCAGGTAAGGCCTCTCAGGGCCTATATGAAGAGACAGCATATTGCGCTTGCCATGCCCCTAGGCCCCAATTTTTAACCATAGTTCGGGTTGTCCCTTCACTCTTCCCCAGGGCTCTGCTTTGGAATTCCTCTTTTGGTGGGACACCTGAGGTAACAAACCTGAAAGGAGTCCTCCCATCCCACAGATGGACGAAAAACAATTGGGATCGGGCCAAATCCACAGAGAGGAAGATTCGTCCATGGCCCATGAGACCTCCCCAACATTCCACGGCCATCGCTGAAACAAAATCCAGAGACAAAAGCCTGAGCAAGCGCCTCAGACAAGCTCATACTTCATATCCTAAAGAGTTCTTCTCATGGTTTGTAGATCGGGCGTGCCATACCTACGTCCCCAAACTTAAGCTGAGTTTGTGTTTTCAGTCTTCTGTCCTCAAAGTCCTGAGCCACACTCCCTCCAGGCTGGGGCCCCTGGAGCCACACATTAGGACTGCCCCCACCCAATCCATGGGAATTCTGCCCATTCCATTGTCAAAAATCGTACAAATTAGGAGAACCCTCCAAAGTCCCTGAGGCCATCCCAATAATGTAGGTCGCCCGGGACAAAAAGGGCAGTTGATACCGGCTGAGCATCTACCTCCACTCATCTACCTCCACTCATACCAAGAAGATTGAACCAGACAGGACCCGAGGCCATTATCGGATCCATTGCTTTGGTTTACAGGCATGTCTCCTCAAAAGCCTGGATTCCAATACCAGCAGAGAGGATTTCCTGAGGCACCCATCAGAACAAATCTCGTCTCCGCAAGGAAACTTTTGCATGGGAGCTAAGCCAAAGCTTAGGAGAATACTTCAGGGTCCCGGTGCCACCTCCCCATTCCAAGGCCCTCATGGACACAAACACATGTTAGGACCCATCCTCTGGAAAGTGCATTTCAACTCAGCCACCCCGGGTGCTCCCGCAGATCCATTAGATCTAAACTGTCTTGTTGCTAGGAGACAATTGGAAGGCGAGGCGGACTTCCCAGGCATCCATCCTCGAACGGTGCTCTGGAGTCATTCCATATGGGATGTCCTGGAGCTGTCCAACAGGTCTCAATTGTCCCGCAAAAGGAATCCTTGAAGGGGGCATCCCACATCTCCCAACGTGGAAAACCTCCATGGCCTCGAGATTCCGCTCCCTTCATGAAGGGGCCGTCATGCACAGAAACTCCAACCTGCGCCAACGTCGGATCCTCGCCCTGACTTCAGATGCATGAGATATTGGTTCAGATCTGCAGGGGGTACCTGCCGTGCCCTCACACTGAATCCGAAGTCTAGCTTCTGTTCTCAGACTTCCGTCCTCACTCTCCTGGCCCCGAAGCCCTCAAGTTTGGCAATTCCGGACCGACAATGAAGCACTCTGCCTGCCCTCTAGAAAAAATATATTGCCTAATGAGCAGCCCAGGCAGCTTAAATGAGGATAAACCTACACGGCACTCAAATGTACCCAAATAATATAGTCTAACCTGGGCACTAATGCACTGTCTGACACAACCTGAGCCCGGACCTGCTGACCAACACCCAGACAGCTGACCGCACGCTGAGCACATCAGACCCGCCATGGCCTTAGGTCATCATCTCTTCCCTACCTCAGTTTTCAGGCTTCAGAACCTAGACCTTATCTCCAATCACTGCCCACGGGTGACTGTGATGCAGAAATCAGAACTCTTCCTGACCCATGGCAAGAAACCTTGTGTTTGGCATTTTGTCCAACGTTCAGTGTAGGAGAAACCATCATTCACCCTGAGGCCCCGCCTATTCTTGCATGCGATGAGAGCATAAACAGGCATTGTGACCTCAGCGTGAGTCCTGTCCTCTGTAAGTCCTCTCAGTGGCTGGACCATTAGATGTCATAATGGGCTTGACATGTCCCTAGTCCCCAATTTTTAACCAGATTTCTGGTTGTCCAGTCGCCCCACCCCAGGGCTCTACTCTGGAATCCGTCATTTGGTGGGACATCTGAGGTTGAAAAACAAAATGAAACAAATCGACAACAACAACAAAAAAACGGACTTCTTCCATCCCCAGAATGACCCCAAACTCTTTGGACGGGACCGAACCCCCAGAGAGTAAGACTCGTCCATTTCCCATGAAGTCACCTGGCAATTTCACGACCATGTGTGACACGATATCCAGAGACAAAAACTTGAGCAAGAGCCTCACACTCGCCCTTTTTTCATATCCCGAAGTGTTCTCCTCATTATCTGTAGATCAGTCCTGCCATACCTATGACCCAAAACATAAGCCGAGTTTGTGTTTTCAGACAACTGTCCAAACAGCTCTGGCCTACACACCCTACAGACTCAGGGCCCTGGAGCCAAACCTGAGGACTGTACTTGCCCTCTCCTAGGGAATTGTATGTGCCCATTCCAATGGCCACAACCCTACTAGTAGGATAACCTCCAAAGTCCCTGAGGCCATCCCAATAGTTGTGGCTTCCCAGGACAAACAGGGGCAATCTGAGACCATCTGAGCACCTACCTGCACTCAGACCCGTAGACTGATGTCCCCAGAGGTAAAAAGGAACGAACAGGCCCCTAGGCACTAATCGGATCCATTGCTTTGGTTTCCAGGCATCTCTCCTCAGAGGCCTGGATTTCAATACCAGCATATGGCTGTTTCTTGACTCACCCATCAGAACAAATCTCATCTACACATGGGAAACATGCACGTTGGAGCTGTGTCAAAGCCTCTGTTTAGGAGAACCCTTCAGGGCCCCAGGGCCACCGCTTCATTCCAAGGTCTCCATAGACACAAAAACATATTAGGACACATCCACAGGAGAGTCCATTTCAACTCAGCCTCCTCGGTTGCCCCCCACATCCAGCAGATCTAACCTGTCTTGTTGCTTGGAGACCATTGGAATGCGAGGTGGGCTACCCAGCCATCCATCCTTAGGACCCTGCTCGGAATCGTTGGCCTGGAGCCAACCAACAGGTATTAATTGTCCTGCAGAAGAATCTTTGCAGTTTGGAGCTTCTCACAACTCCCATCGTGGGAAAACCCCCATGTCCTCGTGATCCAACCCCCTCAAGAAAGGGCCATCAGGGCAGAAAGTCCAACCTGAGCGATCGTCTGATCCTTGCCCTGACTTCAGATGCATGAGATCTCGATTGAGGTCTGTAGATTGTGCCTGCCATATCCTCACCCAGAAACCTAGGCCTAGCTTGGGTTCTCAGACTCCGTCCTCAGACTACTCTCCCACAAGCCCTCCAGTTGGGCAATCCAGAACTACAATGCCGCACTCTGCCTGCCCTACAGAAGTAAAACATTGCCCTCATTGCTACCCCGAAACCCCAACTGAAAATCAACCTGCACGCCATTCGGCTGTACCCCAAACATATAGGCTGACCTGGGCACTATTTCCCCTTCTGACCCATCCTGAGCCTGGACCTCCTGGTCCCACCCAGACAGCTGGCCGCACACTGAGCACATCGGACCCGCCATGGCCTTAGGTCGTCATCTCTTCCCAACTGCGGTTTTCAGGCTCCAGAACCTAGACCTTATCTCCAACCACTGCCCAGGGTTGAAAATGATGCAGAAATCAGAACTCTTTACCCATGGCAAGAAACCTTGTGGTTGGCATGTTGTCCAACGTTCAGTGTAGTTGAAACAAGCGTGGCCAATGAGGCCCAGCCCATGCTTGCGGGCCACATTGGTCACAAACACACATTGTGACCCTCAGCCTGAGCCCAGTCCTCAGGTAAGGCCTCTCAGGGCCTATATGAAGAGACAGCATATTGGGCTTGCCATTCCCCTAGGCCCCAATTTTTAACCATAGTTCGGGTTGTCCCTTCACTCTTCCCCAGGGCTCTGCTTTGGAATTCCTCTTTTGGTGGGACACCTGAGGTAACAAACCTGAAAGGAGTCCTCCCATCCCACAGATTGACGAAAAACAATTGGGATCGGGCCAAATCCACAGAGAGGAAGATTCGTCCATGGCCCATGAGACCTCCACAAAATTCCACGGCCATCGCTGAAACAAAATCCAGAGACAAACCCTGAGAAAGCTCCTCAGACTCGCTCATTCTTCATGTCCTATAGAGTTCTTCTCATGGTTTGTAGATTGGGCGAGCCATAACTACGTCCCCAAACTTAAGCTGAGTTTGTGTTTTCAGTGTTCTGTCCTCAAAGTCCTGGTCCACACTCCCTCCAGGCTGGTGTCCCTGGAGCCACACATTAGGACTGCCCCCACCCAATCCATGGGAATTCTGTTTTTTTCCATTGTCAAAAATCGTACAAATTAGGAGAACCCTCCAAAGTCCCTGAGGCCATCCCAATAGTGTAGGTCGCCCGGGACAAAAAAGGGCGGTTGATACCGGCTGAGCATCTACCTCCACTCATCTACCTCCACTCATACCAAGAAGATTGAACCAGACAGGACCCGAGGCCATTATCGGATCCATTGCTTTGGTTTACAGGCATGTCTCCTCAAAAGCCTGGATTCCAATACCAGCAGAGGGGAGTTCCTGAGGCACCCATCAGAACAAATCTCGTCTCCACAAGGAAACTTGTGCATGTGTGCTATGCCAAAGCTTAGGAGAATACTTCAGGGTCCCGGTGCCACCTCCCCATTCCAAGGCCCTCATGGACACAAACACACGTTAGGACCCATCCTCTGGAAAGTGCATTTCAACTCAGCCACCCCGGTTGCTCCCGCAGATCCATTAGATCTAAACTGTCTTGTTGCTAGGAGACAATTGGAAGGCGAGGCGGACTTCCCAGGCATCCATCCTGGAACGGTGCTCTGGAGTCATTCCATATGGGATGTCCTGGAGCTGTCCAACAGGTCTCAATTGTCCCGCAGAAGGAATCCTTGAAGGGGGCATCCCACATCTCCCAACGTGGAAAACCTCCATGGCCTCGTAATTCCGCTCCCTTCATGAAGGGGCCGTCATGCACAGAAACTCCAACCTGAGCCAACGTGGGATCCTCGCCCTGACTTCAGATGCATGAGATATTGGTTCAGATCTGCAGGGGGTACCTGCCGTGCCCTCACCCTGAATCCGAAGTCTAGCTTGGTTCTCAGACTTCCGTCCTCACTCTCCTGGCCCCGAAGCCCTCAAGTTTGGCAATTCCGGACCGACAATGAAGCACTCTTCCTACCCTCTAGAAAAAATATATTGCCTAATGAGCAGCCCAGGCAGCTTAAATGAGGATAAACCTACACGGCACTCGAATGTACCCAAATTATATAGTCTAACCTGGGCACTAATGCACTGTCTGACACAACCTGAGCCCGGACCTGCTGACCAACACCCAGACAGCTGACCGCACGCTGAGCACATCAGACCCGCCATGGCCTTAGGTCATCATCTCTTCCCTACCTCAGTTTCCAGGCTTCAGAACCTAGACCTTATCTCCAATCACTGCCCACGGGTGACTGTGATGCAGAAATCAGAACTCTTCCTGACCCATGGCAAGAAACCTTGTGGTTGGCATGTTGTCCAACGTTCAGTGTAGGAGAAACCAGCATTCACCATGAGGCCCCGCCCATTCTTACATGCGACGAGAGCATAAACACGCATTGTGACCTCAGCGTGAGTCCTGTCCTCTAGTAAGTCCTCTCAGTGGCTGGACCATTAGATGTCATAATGGGCTTGACATGTCCCTAGTCCCCAATTTTTAACCAGATTTCTGGTTGTCCAGTCGCCCCACCCCAGGGCTCTACTCTGGAATCCCTCATTTGGTGGGACATCTGAGGTTGAAAAACAAAATGAAACAAATCGACAATAACAAAAAAACGGACCTCTTCCATCCCCAGAATGACCCCAAACTCTTTGGACGGGACCGAACCCCCAGAGAGTAAGACTCGTCCATTTCCCATGAAGTCACCCGGCAATTTCAAGACCATGAGTGACACGATATCCAGAGACGAAAACTTGAGCAAGAGCCTCACACTCGCCCTTTTTTCATATCCCGAAGTGTTCTCCTCATTATCTGTAGATCAGTCCTGCCATACCTATGACCCAAATCATAAGCCGAGTTTGTGTTTTCAGACAACTGTCCAAACATCTCTGGCCTACACACCCTAAAGGCTCAGGGCCCTGGAGCCAAACCTTAGGACTGTACTAGCCCTCTCCAAGGGAATTGTATGTGCCCATTCCAATGGCCACAACCCTACTAGTAGGATAACCTCCAAAGTCCCTGAGGCCATCCCAATAGTTGTGGCTTCCCAGGACAAACAGGGGCAATCTGAGCCCATCTGAGCACCTACCTGCACTCAGACCCGTAGACAGTTGTCCCCAGAGGTAAAAAGGAAGAACAGGACACTAGGCACTAATCGGATCCATTGCTTTGGTTTCCAGGCATCTCTCCTCAGAGGCCTGGATTTCAATACCAGCATATGGCTGTTTCTTGACTCACCCATCAGAACAAATCTCATCTACACATGGGAAACATGCACGTTGGAGCTGTGTCAAAGCCTCTGTTTAGGAGAACCCTTCAGGGCCCCAGGGCCACCGCTTCATTCCAAGGTCTCCATAGACACAAAAACATATTAGGACACATCCACAGGAGAGTCCATTTCAACTCAGCCTCCTCGGTTGCCCCCCACATCCAGCAGATCTAACCTGTCTTGTTGCTTGGAGACCATTGGAATGCGAGGTGGTCTACCCAGCCATCCATCCTTAGAACCCTGCTCGGAATCGTTGGCCTGGAGCCAACCAACAGGTCTCAATTGTCCTGCAGAAGAATCTTTGCAGTTTGGAGCTTCTCACAACTCCCATCGTGGGAAAACCCCCATGTCCTCGTGATCCAACCCCCTTCAAGAAAGGGCCATCAGGGCAGAAAGGCCAACCTGAGCGATCGTCTGATCCTTGCCCTGACTTCAGATGCACGAGATCTCTATTGAGGTCTGTAGATTGTGCCTGCCATATCCTCACCCAGAAACCTAGGCCTAGCTTGGGTTCTCAGACTCCGTCCTCAGACTACTGGCCCACAAGCCCTCCAGTTGGGCAATCCAGAACTACAATGCCACACTCTGCCTGCCCTACAGAAGTAAAACATTGCCCTCAGGGCTGCCCCGAATCCGCAAATGAGGATCAACCTGCACGCCATTCGGCTGTACCCCAAACATATAGGCTGACCTGGGCACTATTTCCCCTTCTGACCCAGCCTGAGCCTGGACCTCCTGGTCCCACCCAGACAGCTGGCCGCACACTGAGCATATCGGACCCGCCATGGCCTTAGGTCGTCATCTCTTCCCCACTGCGGTTTTCAGGCTCCAGAACCTAGACCTTATCTCCAACCACTGCCCAGGGTTGAAAATGATGCAGAAATCAGAACTCTTTTTCCATGGCAAGAAACCTTGTGGTTGGCATGTTGTCCAACGATCAGTGTAGTTGAAACAAGCGTGGCCCATGAGGCCCAGCCCATGCTTGCCGGCCACATTGGTCACAAACACACATTGTGACCCTCAGCCTGAGCCCAGTCCTCAGGTAAGGCCTCTCAGGGCCTATATGAAGAGACAGCATATTGGGCTTGCCATGCCCCTAGGCCCCAATTTTTAACCATAGTTCGGGGTGTCCCTTCACTCTTCCCCAGGGCTCTGCTTTAGAATTCCTCTTTTGGGGGGACACCTGAGTTAACAAACCTGAAAGGAGTCCTCCCATCCCACAGATTGACGAAAAACAATTGGGATCGGGCCAAATCCACAGAGAGGGAGATTCGTCCATGGCCCATGAGACCTCCACAACATTCCACGGCCATCGCAGAAACAAAATCCAGAGACAAAAGCCTGAGCAAGCTCCTCAGACTCTCTCATTCTTCATATCCTGAAGAGTTCTTCTCATGGTTTGTAGATCGGGCGTGCCATAACTACGTCCCCAAACTTAAGCTGAGTTTGTGTTTTCAGTCTTCTGTCCTCAAAGTCCTGGGCCACACTCCCTCCAGGCTGGGGCCCCTGGAGCCACACATTAGGACTGCCCCCACCCAATCCATGGGAATTCTGTTTTTTTCCATTGTCAAAAATCGTACAAATTAGGAGAACCCTCCAAAGTCCCTGAGGCCATCCCAATAGTGTAGGTCGCCCGGGACAAAAAAGGGCGGTTGATACCGGCTGAGCATCTACCTCCACTCATCTACCTCCACTCATACCAAGAAGATTGAACCAGACAGGACCCGAGGCCATTATCGGATCCATTGCTTTGGTTTACAGGCATGTCTCCTCAAAAGCCTGGATTCCAATACCAGCAGAGGGGAGTTCCTGAGGCACCCATCAGAACAAATCTCGTCTCCACAACGAAACTTGTGCATGGGAGCTATGCCAAAGCTTAGGAGAATACTTCAGGGTCCCGGTGCCACCTCCCCATTCCAAGGCCCTCATGGACACAAACACACGTTAGGACCCATCCTCTGGAAAGTGCATTTCAACTCAGCCACCCCGGTTGCTCCCGCAGATCCATTAGATCTAAACTGTCTTGTTGCTAGGAGACAATTGGAAGGCGAGGCGGACTTCCCAGGCATCCATCCTGGAACGGTGCTCTGGAGTCATTCCATATGGGATGTCCTGGAGCTGTCCAACAGGTCTCAATTGTCCCGCAGAAGGAATCCTTGAAGGGGGCATCCCACATCTCCCAACGTGGAAAACCTCCATGGCCTCGTAATTCCGCTCCCTTCATGAAGGGGCCGTCATGCACAGAAACTCCAACCTGAGCCAACGTGGGATCCTCGCCCTGACTTCAGATGCATGAGATATTGGTTCAGATCTGCAGGGGGTACCTGCCGTGCCCTCACCATGAATCCGAAGTCTAGCTTGGTTCTCAGACTTCCGTCCTCACTCTCCTGGCCCCGAAGCCCTCAAGTTTGGCAATTCCGGACCGACAATGAAGCACTCTTCCTACCCTCTAGAAAAAATATATTGCCTAATGAGCAGCCCAGGCAGCTTAAATGAGGATAAACCTACACGGCACTCGAATGTACCCAAATTATATAGTCTAACCTGGGCACTAATGCACTGTCTGACACAACCTGAGCCCGGACCTGCTGACCAACACCCAGACAGCTGACCGCACGCTGAGCACATCAGACCCGCCATGGCCTTAGGTCATCATCTCTTCCCTACCTCAGTTTTCAGGCTTCAGAACCTAGACCTTATCTCCAATCACTGCCCACGGGTGACTGTGATGCAGAAATCAGAACTCTGCCTGACCCATGGCAAGAAACCTTGTGGTTGGCATGTTGTCCAACGTTCAGTGTAGGAGAAACCAGCATTCACCCTGAGGCCCCGCCCATTCTTACGTGCGACGAGAGCATAAACACGCATTGTGACCTCAGCGTGAGTCCTGTCCTCTAGTAAGTCCTCTCAGTGGCTGGACCATTAGATGTCATAATGGGCTTGACATGTCCCTAGTCCCCAATTTTTAACCAGATTTCTGGTTGTCCAGTCGCCCCACCCCAGGGCTCTACTCTGGAATCCCTCATTTGGTGGGACATCTGAGGTTGAAAAACAAAATGAAACAAATCGACAATAACAAAAAAACGGACCTCTTCCATCCCCAGAATGACCCCAAACTCTTTGGACGGGACCGAACCCCCAGAGAGTAAGACTCGTCCATTTCCCATGAAGTCACCCGGCAATTTCAAGACCATGAGTGACACGATATCCAGAGACGAAAACTTGAGCAAGAGCCTCACACTCGCCCTTTTTTCATATCCCGAAGTGTTCTCCTCATTATCTGTAGATCAGTCCTGCCATACCTATGACCCAAATCATAAGCCGAGTTTGTGTTTTCAGACAACTGTCCAAACATCTCTGGCCTACACACCCTAAAGGCTCAGGGCCCTGGAGCCAAACCTGAGGACTGTACTAGCCCTCTCCAAGGGAATTGTATGTGCCCATTCCAATGGCCACAACCCTACTAGTAGGATAACCTCCAAAGTCCCTGAGGCCATCCCAATAGTTGTGGCTTCCCAGGACAAACAGGGGCAATCTGAGCCCATCTGAGCACCTACCTGCACTCAGACCCGTAGACTAATGTCCCCAGAGGTAAAAAGGAACGAACAGGCCCCTAGGCACTAATCGGATCCATTGCTTTGTTTTCCAGGCATCTCTCCTCAGAGGCCTGGATTTCAATACCAGCATATGGCTGTTTCTTGACTCACCCATCAGAACAAATCTCATCTACACATGGGAAACATGCACGTTGGAGCTGTGTCAAAGCCTCTGTTTAGGAGAACCCTTCAGGGCCCCAGGGCCACCGCTTCATTCCAAGGTCTCCATAGACACAAAAACATATTAGGACACATCCACAGGAGAGTCCATTTCAACTCAGCCTCCTCGGTTGCCCCCCACATCCAGCAGATCTAACCTGTCTTGTTGCTTGGAGACCATTGGAATGCGAGGTGGTCTACCCAGCCATCCATCCTTAGAACCCTGCTCGGAATCGTTGGCCTGGAGCCAACCAACAGGTCTCAATTGTCCTGCAGAAGAATCTTTGCAGTTTGGAGCTTCTCACAACTCCCATCGTGGGAAAACCCCCATGTCCTCGTGATCCAACCCCCTTCAAGAAAGGGCCATCAGGGCAGAAAGTCCAACCTGAGCGATCGTCTGATCCTTGCCCTGACTTCAGATGCACGAGATCTCGATTGAGGTCTGTAGATTGTGCCTGCCATATCCTCACCCAGAAACCTAGGCCTAGCTTGGGTTCTCAGACTCCGTCCTCAGACTACTGGCCCACAAGCCCTCCAGTTGGGCAATCCAGAACTACAATGCCACACTCTGCCTGCCCTACAGAAGTAAAACATTGCCCTCAGGGCTACCCCGAATCCGCAAATGAGGATCAACCTGCACGCCATTCGGCTGTACCCCAAACATATAGGCTGACCTGGGCACTATTTCCCCTTCTGACCCAGCCTGAGCCTGGACCTCCTGGTCCCATCCAGACAGCTGGCCGCACACTGAGCACATCGGACCCGCCATGGCCTTAGGTCGTCATCTCTTCCCCACTGCGGTTTTCAGGCTCCAGAACCTAGACCTTATCTCCAACCACTGCCCAGGGTTGAAAATGATGCAGAAATCAGAACTCTTTCCCCATGGCAAGAAACCTTGTGGTTGGAATGTTGTCCAACGTTCAGTGTAGTTGAAACAAGCGTGGCCCATGAGGCCCAGCCCATGCTTGCCGGCCACATTGGTCACAAACACACATTGTGACCCTCAGCCTGAGCCCAGTCCTCAGGTAAGGCCTCTCAGGGCCTATATGAAGAGACAGCATATTGGGCTTGCCATGCCCCTAGGCCCCAATTTTTAACCATAGTTCGGGTTGTCCCTTTACTCTTCCCCAGGGCTCTGCTTTAGAATTCCTCTTTTGGGGGGACACCTGAGGTAACAAACCTGAAAGGAGTCCTCCCATCCCACAGATTGACGAAAAACAATTGGGATCGGGCCAAATCCACAGAGAGGGAGATTCGTCCATGGCCCATGAGACCTCCCCAACATTCCACGGCCATCGCTGAAACAAAATCCAGAGACAAAAGCCTGAGCAAGCTCCTCAGACTCGCTCATTCTTCATATCCTGAAGAGTTCTTCTCATGGTTTGTAGATCGGGCGTGCCATACCTACGTCCCCAAACTTAAGCTGAGTTTGTGTTTTCAGTCTTCTGTCCTCAAAGTCCTGGGCCACACTCCCTCCAGGCTGGGGCCCCTGGAGCCACACATTAGGACTGCCCCCACCCAATCCATGGGAATTCTGTTTTTTTCCATTGTCAAAAATCGTACAAATTAGGAGAACCCTCCAAAGTCCCTGAGGCCATCCCAATAGTGTAGGTCGCCCGGGACAAAAAAGGGCGGTTGATACCGGCTGAGCATCTACCTCCACTCATCTACCTCCACTCATACCAAGAAGATTGAACCAGACAGGACCCGAGGCCATTATCGGATCCATTGCTTTGGTTTACAGGCATGTCTCCTCAAAAGCCTGGATTCCAATACCAGCAGAGGGGAGTTCCTGAAGCACCCATCAGAACAAATCTCGTCTCCACAACGAAACTTGTGCATGGGAGCTATGCCAAAGCTTAGGAGAATACTTCAGGGTCCCGGTGCCACCTCCCCATTCCAAGGCCCTCATGGACACAAACACACGTTAGGACCCATCCTCTGGAAAGTGCATTTCAACTCAGCCACCCCGGTTGCTCCCGCAGATCCATTAGATCTAAACTGTCTTGTTGCTAGGAGACAATTGGAAGGCGAGGCGGACTTCCCAGGCATCCATCCTGGAACGGTGCTCTGGAGTCATTCCATATGGGATGTCCTGGAGCTGTCCAACAGGTCTCAATTGTCCCGCAGAAGGAATCCTTGAAGGGGGCATCCCACATCTCCCAACGTGGAAAACCTCCATGGCCTCGTAATTCCGCTCCCTTCATGAAGGGGCCGTCATGCACAGAAACTCCAACCTGAGCCAACGTCGGATCCTCGCCCTGACTTCAGATGCATGAGATATTGGTTCAGATCTGCAGGGGGTACCTGCCGTGCCCTCACCCTGAATCCGAAGTCTAGCTTGGTTCTCAGACTTCCGTCCTCACTCTCCTGGCCCCGAAGCCCTCAAGTTTGGCAATTCCGGACCGACAATGAAGCACTCTTCCTACCCTCTAGAAAAAATATATTGCCTAATGAGCAGCCCAGGCAGCTTAAATGAGGATAAACCTACACGGCACTCGAATGTACCCAAATTATATAGTCTAACCTGGGCACTAATGCACTGTCTGACACAACCTGAGCCCGGACCTGCTGACCAACACCCAGACAGCTGACCGCACGCTGAGCACATCAGACCCGCCATGGCCTTAGGTCATCATCTCTTCCCTACCTCAGTTTTCAGGCTTCAGAACCTAGACCTTATCTCCAATCACTGCCCACGGGTGACTGTGATGCAGAAATCAGAACTCTTCCTGACCCATGGCAAGAAACCTTGTGGTTGGCATGTTGTCCAACGTTCAGTGTAGGAGAAACCAGCATTCACCATGAGGCCCCGCCCATTCTTACATGCGACGAGAGCATAAACACGCATTGTGACCTCAGCGTGAGTCCTGTCCTCTAGTAAGTCCTCTCAGTGGCTGGACCATTAGATGTCATAATGGGCTTGACATGTCCCTAGTCCCCAATTTTTAACCAGATTTCTGGTTGTCCAGTCGCCCCACCCCAGGGCTCTACTCTGGAATCCCTCATTTGGTGGGACATCTGAGGTTGAAAAACAAAATGAAACAAATCGACAATAACAAAAAAACGGACCTCTTCCATCCCCAGAATGACCCCAAACTCTTTGGACGGGACCGAACCCCCAGAGAGTAAGACTCGTCCATTTCCCATGAAGTCACCCGGCAATTTCAAGACCATGAGTGACACGATATCCAGAGACGAAAACTTGAGCAAGAGCCTCACACTCGCCCTTTTTTCATATCCCGAAGTGTTCTCCTCATTATCTGTAGATCAGTCCTGCCATACCTATGACCCAAATCATAAGCCGAGTTTGTGTTTTCAGACAACTGTCCAAACATCTCTGGCCTACACACCCTAAAGGCTCAGGGCCCTGGAGCCAAACCTGAGGACTGTACTAGCCCTCTCCAAGGGAATTGTATGTGCCCATTGCAATGGCCACAACCCTACTAGTAGGATAACCTCCAAAGTCCCTGAGGCCATCCCAATAGTTGTGGCTTCCCAGGACAAACAGGGGCAATCTGAGCCCATCTGAGCACCTACCTGCACTCAGACCCGTAGACAGTTGTCCCCAGAGGTAAAAAGGAAGAACAGGACACTAGGCACTAATCGGATCCATTGCTTTGGTTTCCAGGCATCTCTCCTCAGAGGCCTGGATTTCAATACCAGCATATGGCTGTTTCTTGACTCACCCATCAGAACAAATCTCATCTACACATGGGAAACATGCACGTTGGAGCTGTGTCAAAGCCTCTGTTTAGGAGAACCCTTCAGGGCCCCAGGGCCACCGCTTCATTCCAAGGTCTCCATAGACACAAAAACATATTAGGACACATCCACAGGAGAGTCCATTTCAACTCAGCCTCCTCGGTTGCCCCCCACATCCAGCAGATCTAACCTGTCTTGTTGCTTGGAGACCATTGGAATGCGAGGTGGTCTACCCAGCCATCCATCCTTAGAACCCTGCTCGGAATCGTTGGCCTGGAGCCAACCAACAGGTCTCAATTGTCCTGCAGAAGAATCTTTGCATTTTGGAGCTTCTCACAACTCCCATCGTGGGAAAACCCCCATGTCCTCGTGATCCAACCCCCTTCAAGAAAGGGCCATCAGGGCAGAAAGTCCAACCTGAGCGATCGTCTGATCCTTGCCCTGACTTCAGATGCACGAGATCTCGATTGAGGTCTGTAGATTGTGCCTGCCATATCCTCACCCAGAAACCTAGGCCTAGCTTGGGTTCTCAGACTCCGTCCTCAGACTACTGGCCAACAAGCCCTCCAGTTGGGCAATCCAGAACTACAATGCCGCACTCTGCCTGCCCTACAGAAGTAAAACATTGCCGTCAGGGCTACCCCGAATCCGCAAATGAGGATCAACCTGCACGCCATTCGGCTGTACCCCAAACATATAGGCTGACCTGGTCACTATTTCCCCTTCTGACCCAGCCTGAGCCTGGACCTCCTGGTCCCACCCAGACAGCTGGCCGCACACTGAGCACATCGGACCCGCCATGGCCTTAGGTCGTCATCTCTTCCCCACTGCGGTTTTCAGGCTCCAGAACCTAGACCTTATCTCCAACCACTGCCCAGGGTTGAAAATGATGCAGAAATCAGAACTCTTTCCCCATGGCAAGAAACCTTGTGGTTGGCATGTTGTCCAACGTTCAGTGTAGTTGAAACAAGCGTGGCCCATGAGTCCCAGCCCAAGCTTGCCGGCCACATTGGTCACAAACACACATTGTGACCCTCAGCCTGAGCCCAGTCCTCAGGTAAGGCCTCTCAGGGCCTATATGAAGAGACAGCATATTGGGCTTGCCATGCCCCTAGGCCCCAATTTTTAACCATAGTTCGGGGTGTCCCTTCACTCTTCCCCAGAGCTCTGCTTTAGAATTCCTCTTTTGGGGGGACACCTGAGGTAACAAACCTGAAAGGAGTCCTCCCATCTCACAGATTGACGAAAAACAATTGGGATCGGGCCAAATCCACAGAGAGGGAGATTCGTCCATGGCCCATGAGACCTCCCCAACATTCCACGGCCATCGCTGAAACAAAATCCAGAGACAAAAGCCTGAGCAAGCTCCTCAGACTCGCTCATTCTTCATATCCTGAAGAGTTCTTCTCATGGTTTGTAGATCGGGCGTGCCATAACTACGTCCCCAAACTTAAGCTGAGTTTGTGTTTTCAGTCTTCTGTCCTCAAAGTCCTGGGCCACACTCCCTCCAGGCTGGGGCCCCTGGAGCCACACATTAGGACTGCCCCCACTCAATCCATGGGAATTCTGTTTTTTTCCATTGTCAAAAATCGTACAAATTAGGAGAACCCTCCAAAGTCCCTGAGGCCATCCCAATAGTGTAGGTCGCCCGGGACAAAAAAGGGCGGTTGATACCGGCTGAGCATCTACCTCCACTCATCTACCTCCACTCATACCAAGAAGATTGAACCAGACAGGACCCGAGGCCATTATCGCATCCATTGCTTTGGTTTACAGGCATGTCTCCTCAAAAGCCTGGATTCCAATACCAGCAGAGGGGATTTCCTGAGGCACCCATCAGAACAAATCTCGTCTCCACAAGGAAACTTGTGCATGGGAGCTATGCCAAAGCTTAGGAGAATACTTCAGGGTCCCGGTGCCACCTCCCCATTCCAAGGCCCTCATGGACACAAACACACGTTAGGACCCATCCTCTGGAAAGTGCATTTCAACTCAGCCACCCAGGTTGCTCCCGCAGATCCATTAGATCTAAACTGTCTTGTTGCTAGAGGACAATTGGAAGGCGAGGCGGACTTCCCAGGCATCCATCCTGGAACGGTGCTCTGGAGTCATTCCATATGGGATGTCCTGGAGCTGTCCAACAGGTCTCAATTGTCCCGCAGAAGGAATCCTTGAAGGGGGCATCCCACATCTCCCAACGTGGAAAACCTCCATGGCCTCGAGATTCCGCTCCCTTCATGAAGGGGCCGTCATGCACAGAAACTCCAACCTGAGCCAACGTCGGATCCTCGCCCTGACTTCAGATGCATGAGATATTGGTTCAGATCTGCAGGGGGTACCTGCCGTGCCCTCACCCTGAATCCGAAGTCTAGCTTGTGTTCTCAGACTTCCGTCCTCACTCTCCTGGCCCCGAAGCCCTCAAGTTTGGCAATTCCGGACCGACAATGAAGCACTCTTCCTACCCTCTAGAAAAAATATATTGCCTAATGAGCAGCCCAGGCAGCTTAAATGAGGATAAACCTACACGGCACTCGAATGTACCCAAATTATATAGTCTAACCTGGGCACTAATGCACTGTCTGACACAACCTGAGCCCGGACCTGCTGACCAACACCCAGACAGCTGACCGCACGCTGAGCACATCAGACCCGCCATGGCCTTAGGTCATCATCTCTTCCCTACCTCAGTTTTCAGGCTTCAGAACCTAGACCTTATCTCCAATCACTGCCCACGGGTGACTGTGATGCAGAAATCAGAACTCTTCCTGACCCATGGCAAGAAACCTTGTGGTTGGCATGTTGTCCAACGTTCAGTGTAGGAGAAACCAGCATTCACCCTGAGGCCCCGCCCATTCTTACGTGCGACGAGAGCATAAACACGCATTGTGACCTCAGCGTGAGTCCTGTCCTCTAGTAAGTCCTCTCAGTGGCTGGACCATTAGATGTCATAATGGGCTTGACATGTCCCTAGTCCCCAATTTTTAACCAGATTTCTGGTTGTCCAGTCGCCCCACCCCAGGGCTCTACTCTGGAATCCCTCATTTGGTGGGACATCTGAGGTTGAAAAACAAAATGAAACAAATAGACAATAACAAAAAAACGGACCTCTTCCATCCCAGAATGACCCCAAACTCTTTGGACGGGACTGAACCCCCAGAGAGTAAGACTCGTCCATTTCCCATGAAGTCACCCGGCAATTTCACGACCATGAGTGACACGATATCCAGAGACGAAAACTTGAGCAAGAGCCTCACACTCGCCCTTTTTTCATATCCCGAAGTGTTCTCCTCATGGTCTGTAGATCAGTCCTGCCATATCTATGACCCAAAACATAAGCCGAGTTTGTGTTTTCAGACAACTGTCCAAACAGCTCTGGCCTACACACCCTACAGGCTCAGGGCCCTGGAGCCAAACCTGAGGACTGTACTTGCCCTCTCCAAGGGAAATGTATGTGCCCATTCCAATGGCTACAACCCTACTAGTAGGATAACCTCCAAAGTCCCTGAGGCCATCCCAATAGTTGTGGCTTCCCAGGACAAACAGGGGCAATCTGAGCCCATCTGAGCACCTACCTGCACTCTGTCCCGTAGACTGATGTCCCCAGAGGTAAAAAGGAACGAACAGGTCCCTAGGCACTAATCGGATCCATTGCTTTGGTTTCCAGGCATCTCTCCTCAGAGGCCTGGATTTCAATACCAGCATATGGCTGTTTCTTGACTCACCCATCAGAACAAATCTCATCTACACATGGGAAACATGCACGTTGGAGCTGTGTCAAAGCCTCTGTTTAGGAGAACCCTTCAGGGCCCCAGTGCCACCGCTTCATTCCAAGGTCTCCATAGACACAAAAACATATTAGGACACATCCACAGGAGAGTCCATTTCAACTCAGCCTCCTCGGTTGCCCCCCACATCCAGCAGATCTAACCTGTCTTGTTGCTTGGAGACAATTGGAATGCGAGGTGGGCACCCAGCGATCCATCCTTAGAACCCTGCTCGGAATCGTTGGCCTGGAGCCAACCAACAGGTCTCAATTGTCCTGCAGAAGAATCTTTGCAGTTTGGAGCTTCTCACAACTCCCATCGTGCGGTAACCCCCATGTCCTCGTGATCCAACCCCCTTCAAGAAAGGGCCATCAGGGCAGAAAGTCCAACCTGAGCGATCGTCTGATCCTTGCCTTGACTTCAGATGCACGAGATGTCTATTGAAGTCTGTAGATTGTGCCTGCCATATCCTCACCCAGACACCTAGGCTTAGCTTCGGTTCTCAGACACCGTCCTCAGACTACTGGCCCACAAGCCCTCCAGTTGGGCAATCCAGAACTACAATGCCGCACTCTGCCCCCCCTACAGAAGTAAAACCTTGCCCTCAGGGCTACCCCGAAACCGCAAATGAGGATCAACCTGCACGCCAATCGGCTGTACCCCAAACATATAGGCTGACCTGGTCACTATTTCCCCTTCTGACCCAGCCTGAGCCGGGACCTCCTGGTCCCACCCAGACAGCTGGCCGCACACTGAGCACATCGGACCCGCCATGGCCTAGGTCGTCATCTCTTCCCAACTGCGGTTTTAAGGCTCCAGAACCTAGACCTTATCTCCAACCACTGCCCAGGGTTGAAAATGATGCAGAAATCAGAACTCTTTCCCCATGGCAAGAAACCTTGTGGTTGGCATGTTGTCCAACGTTCAGTGTAGTTGAAACAAGCGTGGCCTATTAGGCCCAGCCCATGCTTGCGGGCCACATTGGTCACAAACACACATTGTGACCATCAGCCTGAGCCCAGTCCTCAGGTAAGGCCTCTCAGGGCCTATATGAAGAGACAGCATATTCGGCTTGCCATGCCCCTAGGCCCCAATTTTTAACCATAGTTCGGGTTGTCCCTTCACTCTTCCCCAGGGCTCTGCTTTGGAATTCCTCTTTTGGTGGGACACCTGAGGTAACAAACCTGAAAGGAGTCCTCCCATCCCACAGATGGACGAAAAACAATTGGGATCGGGCCAAATCCACAGAGAGGAAGATTCGTCCATGGCCCATGAGAACTCCCCAACATTCAACGGCCATCGCTGAAACAAAAGTCAGAGACAAAAGCCTGAGCAAGCGCCTCAGACTCGCTCATTCTTCATATCCTGAAGACTTCTTCTCATGGTTTGTAGATCGGGCGTGCCATACCTACGTCCCCAAACTTAAGCTGAGTTTGTGTTTTCAGTCTTCTGTCCTCAAAGTCCTGGGCCACACTCCCTCCAGGCTGGGGCCCCTGGAGCCCCACATTACGACTGCCCCCACCCAATCCATGGGAATTCTGCCCGTTCCATTGTCAAAAATCTTTCAAATTAGGAGAACCCTCCAAAGTCCCTGAGGCCATCCCAATAGTGTAGGTCGCCCGGGTCAAAAAAGGGCGGTTGATGCCGGCTGAGCATCTACCTCCACTCATCTACCTCCACTCATACCAAGAAGATTGAACCAGACAGGACCCGAGGCCATTATCGGATCCATTGCTTTGGTTTACAGGCATGTCTCCTCAAAAGCCTGGATTCCAATACCAGCAGAGGGGATTTCCTGAGGCACCCATCAGAACAAAACTCGTCTCCACAAGGAAACTTGTGCATGGGAGCTAAGCCAAAGCCTAGGATAATACTTCAGGGTCCCGGTGCCACCTCCCCATTCCAAGGCCCTCATGGACACAAACACACGTTAGGACCCATCCTCTGGAAAGTGCATTTCAACTCAGCCACCCCGGTTGCTCCCGCAGATCCATTAGATCTAAACTGTCTTGTTGCTAGGAGACAATTGGAAGGTGAGTCGGACTTCCCAGGCATCCATCCTCGAACGGTGCCCTGGAGTCATTCCATATGGGATGTCCTGGAGATGTCCAACAGGTCTCAATAGGCCCGCAGAAGGAATCCTTGAAGGGGGCATCCCACATCTCCCAACGTGGAAAACCTCCATGGCCTCGAGATTCCGCTCCCTTCATGAAGGGGCCGTCATGCACAGAAACTCCAACCTGAGCCAACTTCGGATCCTCGCCCTGACTTCAGATGCATGAGATATTGGTTCAGATCTGCAGGGAGTACCTGCCGTGCCCTCACCCTAAATCCGAAGTCTAGCTTGTGTTCTCAGACTTCCGTCCTCACTCTCCTGGCCCCGAAGCCCTGACGTTTGGCAATTCCGGACCTACAATGAAGCACTCTGCCTGCCCTCTAGAAAAAATATATTGCCTAATGAGCAGCCCAGGCAGCTTAAATGAGGATAATCCTACACGGCACTCGAATGTATCCAAATTATATAGTCTAACCTGGGCACTAATGCACTGTCTGACACAACCTGAGCCCGGACCTGCTGACCAACACCCAGACAGCTGACCGCACGCTGAGCACATCAGACCCGCCATGGCCTTAGGTCATCATCTCTTCCCTACCTCAGTTTCCAGGCTTCAGAACCTAGACCTTATCTCCAATCACTGCCCACGGGTGACTGTGATGCAGAAATCAGAACTCTTCCTGACCCATGGCAAGAAACCTTGTGGTTGGCATGTTGTCCAACGTTCAGTGTAGGAGAAACCAGCATTCACCCCGAGGCCCCGCCCATTTTTGAGTGCGACGAGAGCATAAACACGGATTGTGACCTCAGCGTGAGTCCTGTCCTCTAGTAAGTCCTCTCAGTGGCTGGACCATTAGATGTCATAATGGGCTTGACATGTCCCTAGTCCCCAATTTTTAACCAGATTTCTGGTTGTCCAGTCGCCCCACCCCAGGGCTCTACTCTGGAATCCCTCATTTGGTGGGACATCTGAGGTTGAAAAACAAAATGAAACAAATCAACAACAACAACAAAAAAACGGACTTCTTCCATCCCCAGAATGACCCCAAACTCTTTGGATGGTTCCGAACCCCCAGAGAGTAAGACTCGTCCATTTCCCATGAAGTCACCCGGCAATTTCACGACCATGTGTGACACGATATCCAGAGACAAAAACTTGAGCAAGAGCCTCACACTCGTCCTTTTTTCATATCCCGAAGTGTTCTCCTCATGGTCTGTAGATCAGTCCTGCCATACCTATGACCCAAAACATAAGCCGAGTTTGTGTTTTCAGAAAACTGTCCAAACAACTCTGGCCTACACACCCTACAGGCTCAGGGCCCTGGAGCCAAACCTGAGGACTGTACATGTCCTGTCCAAGGGAATTGTATGTGCCCATTCCAATGGCCACAACCCTACTAGTAGGATAACCTCCAAAGTCCCTGAGGCCATCCCAATAGTTGTGGCTTCCCAGGACAAACAGGGGCAATCTGAGCCCATCTGAGCACCTACCTGCACTCAGACCTGTAGACAGATGTCCCCAGAGGTAAAAAGGAACTAACAGGCCACTAGGCACTAATCGGATCCATTGCTTTGGTTTCCAGGCATCTCTCCTCAGAGGCCTGGATTTCAATACCAGCATATGGCTGTTTCTTGACTCACCCATCGGAACAAATCTCATCTACACATGGGAAAAATGCACGTTGGAGCTGTGTCAAAGCCTCTGTTTAGGAGAACCCTTCAGGGCCCCAGGGCCACCGCTTCATTCCAAGGTCTCCATAGACACAAAAACATATTAGGACACATCCACAGGAGAGTCCATTTCAACTCAGCCTCCTCGGTTGCCCCCCACATCCAGCAGATCTAACCTGTCTTGTTGCTTGGAGACCATTGGAATTCGAGGTGGGCTACCCAGCCATCCATCCTTAGAACCCTGCTCGGAATCGTTGGCCTGGAGCCAACCAACAGGTCTCAATTGTCCTGCAGAAGTATCTTTGCAGTTTGGAGTTTCTCACAACTCCCATCGTGGGAAAACCCCCATGGCCTCGTGATCCAACCCCCTTCAAGAAAGGGCCATCAGGGCAGAAAGTCCAACCTGAGCGATCGTCTGATCCTTGCCCTGACTTCAGATGCACGAGATCTCGATTGAGGTCTGTAGATTGTGCCTGCCATATCCTCACCCAGAAACCTAGGCCTAGCTTGGGTTCTCAGACTCCGTCCTCAGACTACTGGCCCACAAGCCCTCCAGTTGGGCAATCCAGAACTACAATGCCGCACTCTGCCTGCCCTACAGAATAAATCATTGCCCTCAGGGCTACCCCGAAACCGCAAATGAGGATCAACCTGCACGCCATTCGGCTGTACCCCTAACATATAGGCTGACCTGGGCACTATTTCCCCTTCTGACCCAGCCTGAGCCTGGACCTCCTGGTCCTACCCAGACAGCTGGCCGCACACTGAGCACATCGGACCCGCCATGGCCTTATGTCGTCATCTCTTCCCAACTGCGTTTTTCTGGCTCCAGAACCTAGACCTTATCTCCAACCACTGCCCAGGGTTGAAAATGATGCAGAAATCAGAACTCTTTCTCCATGGCAAGAAACCTTGTGGTTGGCATGTTGTCCAACGTTCAGTGTAGTTGAAACAAGCGTGGCCCATGAGGCCCAGCCCATGCTTGCGGGCCACATTGGTCACAAACACACATTGTGACCCTCAGCCTGAGACCAGTCCTCCAGTAAGGCCTCTCAGGGCCTATATGAAGAGACAGCATATTGGGCTTGCCATGCCCCTAGGCCCCAATTTTTAACCATAGTTCGGGGTGTCCCTTCACTCTTCCCCAGGGCTCTGCTTTGGAATTCCTCTTTTGGTGGGACACCTGAGGTAACAAACCTGAAAGGAGTCCTCCCATCCCACAGATGGACGAAAAACAATTGGGATCGGGCCAAATCCACAGAGAGGGAGATTCGTCCATGGCCCATGAGACCTCCCCAACATTCCACGGCCATCGCTGAAACAAAATCCAGAGACAAAAGCCTGAGCAAGCGTCTCAGACTCGCTCATTCTTCATATCCTGAAGAGTTCTTCTCATGGTTTGTAGATCGGGCGTGCCATAACTACGTCCCCAAACTTAAGCTGAGTTTGTGTTTTCAGTCTTCTGTCCTCAAAGTCCTGGGCCACACTCCCTCCAGGCTGGGGCCCCTGGAGCCACACATTAGGACTGCCCCCACCCAATCCATGGGAATTATGCCCGTTCCATTGTCAAAAATCGTACAAATTAGGAGAACCCTCCAAAGTCCCTGAGGCCATCCCAATAGTGTAGGTCGCCCGGGACAAAAAAGGGCGGTTGATACCGGCTGAGCATCTACCTCCACTCATCTACCTCCACTCATAGCAAGAAGATTGAACCAGACAGGACCCGAGGCCATTATTGGATCCATTGCTTTGATTTACAGGCATGTCTCCTCAAAAGCCCGGATTCCAATACCAGCATACGGGATTTCCTGAGGCACCCATCAGAACAAATCTCGTCTCCACAAGGACACTTGTGCATGGGAGCTATGCCAAAGCTTAGGAGAATACTTCAGGGTCCCGGTGCCACCTCCCCATTCCAAGGCGCTCATGGACACAAATACACGTTAGGACCCATCCTCTGGAAAGTGCATTTCAACTCAGCCACCCCGGTTGCTCCCGCAGATCCATTAGATCTAAACTGTCTTGTTGCTAAGAGACAATTGGAAGGCGAGGCGGACTTCCCAGGCATCCATCCTCGAACGGTGCCCTGGAGTCATTCCATATGGGATGTCCTGGAGCTGTCCAACAGGTCTCAATTGTCCCGCAGAAGGAATCCTTGAAGGGGGCATCCCACATCTCCCAACGTGGAAAACCTCCATGGCCTCGAGATTCCGCTCCCTTCATGAAGGGGCCGTCATGCACAGAAACTCCAACCTGAGCCAACGTGGGATCCTCGCCCTGACTTCAGGTGCATGAGATATTGGTTCAGATCTGCAGGGGGTACCTGCCGTGCCCTCACCCTGAATCCGAAGTCTAGCTTGTGTTCTCAGACTTCCGTCCTCACTCTACTGGCCCCAAAGCCCTCAAGTTTGGCAATTCCGAACCGACAATGAAGCACTCTCCCTGCCGTCTAGAAAAAATATATTGCCTAATGAGCAGCCCAGGCAGCTTAAATGAGGATAAACCTACACGGCACTCGAATGTACCCAAATTATATAGTCTAACCTGGGCACTAATGCACTGTCTGACACAACCTGAGCCCGGACCTGCTGACCAACACCCAGACAGCTGACCGCAGGCTGAGCACATCAGACCCGCCCTGGCCTTAGGTCATCATCTCTTCCCTACCTCAGTTTTCAGGCTTCAGAACCTAGACCTTATCTCCAATCACTGCCCACGGTTGACTGTGATGCAGAAATCAGAACTCTTCCTGACCCATGGCAAGAAACCTTGTGGTTGGCATGTTGTCCAACGTTCAGTGTAGGAGAAACCAGCATTCACCCTGAGGCCCCGCCCATTCTTGAGTGCGACGAGAGCATAAACACGCATTGTGACCTCAGCGTGAGTCCTGTCCTCTAGTAAGTCCTCTCAGTGGCTGGACCATTAGATGTCATAATGGGCTTGACATGTCCCTAGTCCCCAATTTTTAACCAGATTTCTGGTTGTCCAGTCGCCCCACCCCAGGGCTCTACTATGGAATCCCTCATTTGGTGGGACATCTGAGGTTGAAAAACAAAATGAAACAAATCGACAACAACAAAAAAACGGACTTCTTCCATCCCCAGAATGACCCCAAACTCTTTGGACGGGACCCCAGAGAGTAAGACTCGACCAATTCCCATGAAGTCACCCGGCAATTTCACGACCATGAGTGACACGATATCCAGAGACAAAAACTTGAGCAAGAGCCTCACACTCGCCCTTTTTTCATATCCCGAAGTGTTCTCCTCATGGTCTGTAGATCAGTCCTGCCATACCTATGACCCAAAACATAAGCCGAGTTTGTGTTTTCAGACAACTGTCCAAACAGCTCTGGCATACACACCCTACAGGCTCAGGGCCCTGGAGCCAAACCTGAGGACTGTACTTGCCCTCTCCAAAGGAAATGTATGTGCCCATTCCAATGGCCACAACACTACTAGTAGGATAACCTCCAAAGTCCCTGAGGCCATCCCAATAGTTGTGGCTTCCCAGGACAAACAGGGGCAATCTGAGCCCATCTGAGCACCTACCTGCACTCAGTCCCGTAGATTGATGTACCCAGAGGTAAAAAGGAACGAACAGGCCCCTAGGCACTAATCGGATCCATTGCTTTGGTTTCCAGGCATCTCTCCTCAGAGGCCTGGATTTCAATACCAGCATATGGCTGTTTCTTGACTCACCCATCAGAACAAATCTCATCTACACATGGGAAACATGCACGTTGGAGCTGTGTCAAAGCCTCTGTTTAGGAGAACCCTTCAGGGTCCCAGTGCCACCGCTTCATTCCAAGGTCTCCATAGACACAAAAACATATTAGGACACATCCACAGGAGAGTCCATTTCAACTCAGCCTCCTCGGTTGCCCCCCACATCCAGCAGATCTAACCTGTCTTGTTGCTTGGAGACAATTGGAATGCGAGGTGGGCTACCCAGCCATCCATCCTTAGAACCCTGCTCGGAATCGTTGGCCTGGAGCCAACCAACATATCTCAATTGTCCTGCAGAAGAATCTTAGCAGTTTGGAGCTTCTCACAACTCCCATCGTGCGAAAACCCCCATGTCCTCGTGATCCAACCCCCTTCAAGAAAGGGCCATCAGGGCAGAAAGTCCAACCTGAGCGATCGTCTGATCCTTGCCCTGACTTCAGATGCACGAGATGTCTATTGAGGTCTGTAGATTGTGCCTGCCATATCCTCACCCAGACACCTAGGCCTAGCTTCGGTTCTCAGACTCCGTCCTCAGACTACTGGCCCACAAGCCCTCCAGTTGGGCAATCCAGAACTACAATGCCGCACTCTGCCTGCCCTACAGAAGTAAAACATTGCCCTCAGGGCTACCCCGAAACCGCAAATGAGGATCAACCTGCACGCCATTCGGCTGTACCCCAAACATATAGGCTGACCTGGGCACTATTTCCCCTTCTGACCCAGCCTGAGCCTGGACCTCCTGGTCCCACCCAGACAGCTGGCCGCACACTGAGCACATCGGACCCGCCATGGCCTTAGGTCGTCATCTCTTCCCAACTGCGGTTTTCAGGCTCCAGAACCTAGACCTTATCTCCAACCACTGCCCAGGGTTGAAAATGATGCAGAAATCAGAACTCTTTCCCCATGGCAAGAAACCTTGTGCTTGGCATGTTGTCCAACGTTCAGTGTAGTTGAAACAAGCGTGGCCCATGAGGCCCAGCCCATGCGTGCGGGCCACATTGGTCACAAACACACATTGTGACCCTCAGCCTGAGCCCAGTCCTCAGGTAAGGCCTCTCAGGGCCTATATGAAGAGACAGCATATTGGGCTTGCCATGCCCCTAGGCCCCAATTTTTAACCATAGTTCAGGTTGTCCCTTCACTCTTCCCCAGGGCTCTGCTTTGGAATTCCTCTTTTGGTGGGACACCTGAGGTAACAAACCTGAAAGGAGTCCTCCCATCCCACAGATGGACGAAAAACAATTGGGATCGGGCCAAATCCACAGAGAGGAAGATTCGTCCATGGCCCATGAGAACTCCCCAACATTCAACGGCCATCGCTGAAACAAAAGTCAGAGACAAAAGCCTGAGCAAGTGCCTCAGACTCGCTCATTCTTCATATCCTGAAGACTTCTTCTCATGGTTTGTAGATCGGGCGTGCCATACCTACGTCCCCAAACTTAAGCTGAGTTTGTGTTTTCAGTCTTCTGTCCTCAAAGTCCTGGGCCACACTCCCTCCAGGCTGGGGCCCCTGGAGCCCCACATTACGACTGCCCCCACCCAATCCATGGGAATTCTTCCCGTTCCATTGTCAAAAATCGTACAAATTAGGAGAACCCTCCAAAGTCCCTGAGGCCATCCCAATAGTGTAGGTCGCCCGGGACAAAAAAGGGCGGTTGATACCGGCTGAGCATCTACCTCCACTCATCTACCTCCACTCATACCAAGAAGATTGAACCAGACAGGACCCGAGGCCATATTCGATCCATTGCTTTGGTTTACAGGCATGTCTCCTCAAAAGCCTGGATTCCAATACCAGCAGAGGGGATTTCCTGAGGCACCCATCAGAACAAAACTCGTCTCCACAAGGAAACTTGTGCATGGGAGCTAAGCCAAAGCTTAGGAGAATACTTCAGGGTCCCGGTGCCACCTCCCCATTCCAAGGCCCTCATGGAGACAAACACACGTTAGGACCCATCCTCTGGAAAGTGCATTTCAACTCAGCCACCCCGGTTGCTCCCGCAGATCCATTAGATCTAAACTGTCTTGTTGCTAGGAGACAGTTGGAAGGTGAGGCGGACTTCCCAGGCATCCATCCTCGAACGGTGCCCTGGAGTCATTCCATATGGGATGTCCTGGAGCTGTCCAACAGGTCTCAATAGTCCCGCAGAAGGAATCCTTGAAGGGGGCATCCCACATCTCCCAACGTGGAAAACCTCCATGGCCTCGAGATTCCGCTCCCTTCATGAAGCGGCCGTCATGCACAGAAACTCCAACCTGAGCCAACATCGGATCCTCGCCCTGACTTCAGATGCATGAGATATTGGTTCAGATCTGCAGGGAGTACCTGCCGTGCCCTCACCCTGAATCCGAAGTCTAGCTTGTGTTCTAAGACTTCCGTCCTCACTCTCCTGGCCCCGAAGCCCTGAAGTTTGGCCATTCCGGACCTACAATGAAGCACTCTGCCTGCCCTCTAGAGAAAATATATTGCCTAATGAGCAGTCCAGGCAGCTTAAATGAGGATAAAACTACACGGCACTCGAATGTATCCAAATTATATAGTCTAACCTGGGCACTAATGCACTGTCTGACACAGCCTGAGCCCGGACCTGCTGACCAACACCCAGACAGTTGACCGCACGCTGAGCACATCAGACCCGCCATGGCCTTAGGTCATCATCTCTTCCCTACCTCAGTTTTCAGGCTTCAGAACCTAGACCTTATCTCCAATCACTGCCCACGGGTGACTGTGATGCAGAAATCAGAACTCTTCCTGACCCATGGCAAGAAACCTTGTGGTTGGCATGTTGTCCAACATTCAGTGTAGGAGAAACCAGCATTCACCCTGAGGCCCCGCCCATTCTTGAGTGCGACAAGAGCATAAACACGCATTGTGACCTCAGCGTGAGTCCTGTCCTCTAGTAAGTCCTCTCAGTGGCTGGACCATTAGATGTCATAATGGGCTTGACATGTCCCTAGTCCCCAATTTTTAACCAGATTTCTGGTTGTCCATTCGCCCCACCCCAGGGCTCTACTATGGAATCCCTCATTTGGTGGGACATCTGAGGTTGAAAAACAAAATGAAACAAATCGACAACAACAACAAAAAAACGGACTTCTTCCATCCCCAGAATGACCCCAAACTCTTTGGACGGGACCGAACCCCCAGAGAGTAAGACTCGTCCATTTCCCATGAAGTCACCCGGCTATTTCACGACCATGAGTGACACGATATCCAGAGACAAAAACTTGAGCAAGAGCCTCACACTCGCCCTTTTTTCATATCCCGAAGTGTTCTCCTCATGGTCTGTAGATCAGTCCTGCCATACCTATGACCCAAAACATAAGCCGAGTTTGTGTTTTCAGACAACTGTCCAAACAGCTCTGGCCTACACACCCTACAGGCTCAGGGCCCTGGAGCCAAACCTGAGGACTGTACTTGCCCTCTCCAAGGGAAATGTATGAACCCATTCCAATGGCCACAACCCTACTAGAAGGATAACCTCCAAAGTCCCTGAGGCCATCCCAATAGTTGTGGCTTCCCAGGACAAACAGGGGCAATCTGAGCCCATCTGAGCACCTACCTGCACTCAGACCTGTAGACAGGTGTCCCCAGAGGTAAAAAGGAACTAACAGGCCCCTAGGCACTAATCGGATCCATTGATTTGGTTTCCAGGCATCTCTCCTCAGAGGCCTGGATTTCAATACCAGCATATGGCTGTTTCTTGACTCACCCATCGGAACAAATCTCATCTACACATGGGAAAAATGCACGTTGGAGCTGTGTCAAAGCCTCTGTTTAGGAGAACCCTTCAGGGCCCCAGGGCCACCGCTTCATTCCAAGGTCTCCATAGACACAAAAACATATTAGGACACATCCACAGGAGAGTCCATTTCAACTCAGCCTCCTCGGTTGCCCCCCACATCCAGCAGATCTAACCTGTCTTGTTGCTTGGAGACAATTGGAATGCGAGGTGGGCTGCCCAGCCATCCATTCTTAGAACCCTGCTCGGAATCGTTGGCCTGGAGCCAACCAACAGGTCTCAATTGTCCTGCAGAAGAATCTTTGCAGTTTGGAGCTTCTCACAACTCCCATCGTGGGAAAACCCCCATGGCCTCGTGATCCAACCCCCTTCAAGAAAGGGCCATCAGGGCAGAAAGTCCTACCTGAGCGATCGTCTGATCCTTGCCCTGACTTCAGATGCACGAGATCTCGATTGAGGTCTGTAGATTGTGCCTGCCATATCCTCACCCAGAAACCTAGGCCTAGCTTGGGTTCTCAGACTCCGTCCTCAGACTACTGGCCCACAAGCCCTCCAGTTGGGCAATCCAGAACTACAATGCCGCACTATGCCTGCCCTACAGAAGTAAATCATTGCTCTCAGGGCTACCCCGAATCCCCAAATGAGGATCCACCTGCACGCCATTCGGCTATACCCCAAACATATAGGCTGACCTGGGCACTATTTCCCCTTCTGACCCAGCCTGAGCCTGGACCTCCTGGTCCCACCCAGACAGCTGGCCGCACACTGAGCACATCGGTCCCGCCATGGCCTTAGGTCGTCATCTCTTCCCAACTGCTTTTTTCTGGCTCCAGAACCTAGACCTTATCTCCAACCACTGCCCAGGGTTGAAAATGATGCAGAAATCAGAACTCTTTCTCCATGGCAAGAAACCTTATGGTTGGCATGTTGTCCAAGGTTCAGTGTAGTTGAAACAAGCGTGGCCCATGAGGCCCAGCCCATGCTTGCGGGCCACATTGGTCACAAACACACATTGTGACCCTCAGCCTGAGACCAGTCCTCCAGTAAGGCCTCTCAGGGCCTATATGAAGAGACAGCATATTGGGCTTGCCATGCCCCTAGGCCCCAATTTTTAACCATAGTTCGGGTTCTCCCTTCACTCTTCCCCAGGGCTCTGCTTTGGAATTCCTCTTTTGGTGGGACACCTGAGGTAACAAACCTGAAAGGAGTCCTCCCATCCCACAGATGGACGAAAAACAATTGGGATCGGGCCAAATCCACAGAGAGGAAGATTCGTCCATGGCCCATGAACCTCCCCAACATTCCACGGCCATCGCTGAAACAAAATCCAGAGACAAAAGCCTGAGCAAGCGTCTCAGACTCGCTCATTCTTCATATCCTGAAGAGTTCTCATGGTTTGTAGATCGGGCGTGCCATACCTACGTCCCCATACATAAGCTGAGTTTGTGTTTTCAGTCTTCTGTCCTCAAAGTCCTGGGCCACACTCCCTCCAGGCTGGGGCCCCTGGAGCCACACATTAGGACTGCCCCCACCCAATCCATGGGAATTCTGCCCATTCCATTGTCAAAAATCGTACAAATTAGGAGAACCCTCCAAAGTCCCTGAGGCCATCCCAATAGTGTAGGTCGCCCGGGACAAAAAAGGGCGGTTGATACCGGCTGAGCATCTACCTCCACTCATCTACCTCCACTCATACCAAGAAGATTGAACCAGACAGGACCCGAGGCCATTATTGGATCCATTGCTTTGATTTACAGGCATGTCTCCTCAAAAGCCCGGATTCCAATACCAGCAGAGGGGATTTCCTGAGGCACCCATCAGAACAAATCTCGTCTCCACAAGGACACTTGTGCATGGGAGCTATGCCAAAGCTTAGGAGAATACTTCAGGGTCCCGGTGCCACCTCCCCATTCCAAGGCGCACATGGACACAAATACACGTTAGGACCCATCCTCTGGAAAGTGCATTTCAACTCAGCCACCCCGGTTGCTCCCGCAGATCCATTAGATCTAAACTGTCTTGTTGCTAGGAGACAATTGGAAGGCGAGGCGGACTTCCCAGGCATCCATCCTCGAACGGTTCCCTGGAGTCATTCCATATGGGATGTCCTGGAGCTGTCCAACAGGTCTCAATTGTCCCGCAGAAGGAATCCTTGAAGGGGGCATCCCACATCTCCCAACGTGGAAAACCTCCATGGCCTCGAGATTCCGCTCCCTTCATGAAGGGGCCGTCATGCACAGAAACTCAAACCTGAGTCAACGTGGGATCCTCGACCTGACTTCAGATGCATGAGATATTGATCCAGATCTGCAGGGGGTACCTGCCGTGCCCTCACCCTGAATCCGAAGTCTAGCTTGTGTTCTCAGACTTCCGTCCTCACTCTCCTGGCCCCAAAGCCCTCAAGTTTGGCAATTCCGGACCGACAATGAAGCACTCTGCCTGCCCTCTAGAAAAAATATATTGCCTAATGAGCAGCCCAGGCAGCTTAAATGAGGATAAACCTACACGGCACTCGAATGTACCCAAATTATATAGTCTAACCTGGGCACTAATGCACTGTCTGACACAACCTGAGCCCGGACCTGCTGACCAACACCCAGACAGCTGACCGCACGCTGAGCACATCAGACCCGCCATGGCCTTAGGTCATCATCTCTTCCCTACCTCAGTTTTCAGGCTTCAGAACCTAGACCTTATCTCCAATCACTGCCCACGGGTGACTGTGATGCAGAAATCAGAACCCTTCCTGACCCATGGTAAGAAACCTTGTGGTTGGCATGTTGTCCAACGTTCAGTGTAGGAGAAACCAGCATTCACCCTGAGGCCCCGCCCATTCTTGAGTGCGACGAGAGCATAAACACGCATTGTGACCTCAGCGTGAGTCCTGTCCTCTAGTAAGTCCTCTCAGTGGCTGGACCATTAGATGTCATAATGGGCTTGACATGTCCCTAGTCCCCAATTTTTAACCAGATTTCTGGTTGTCCAGTCGCCCCACCCCAGGGCTCTACTCTGGAATCCCTCATTTGGTGGGACATCTGAGGTTGAAAAACAAAATGAAACAAATCGACAACAACAAAAAAACGGACTTCTTCCATCCCCAGAATGACCCCAAACTCTTTGGACGGGACCGAACCCCCGGAGAGTAAGACTCGTCCATTTCCCATGAAGTCACCCGGCAATTTCACGACCATGAGTGACACGATATCCAGAGACAAAAACTTGAGCAAGAGCCTCACACTCGCCCTTTTTTCATATCCCGAAGTGTTCTCCTCATGGTCTGTAGATCAGTCCTGCCATACCTATGACCCAAAACATAAGCCGATTTTCTGTTTTCAGACAATTGTCCAAACAGCTCTGGCCTACACACCCTACAGGCTCAGGGCCCTGCAGCCAAACCTGAGGACTGTACTTGCCCTCTCCAAGGGAAATGTATGTGCCCATTCCAATGGCCACAACCCTACTAGTAGGATAACCTCCAAAGTCCCTGAGGCCATCCCAATAGTTGTGGCTTCCCAGGACAAACAGGGGCAATCTGAGCCCATCTGAGCACCTACCTGCACTCAGTCCCGTAGACTGATGTCCCCAGAGGTAAAAAGGAACGAACAGGCCCCTAGGCACTAATCGTATCCATTGCTTTGGTTTCCAGGCATCTCTCCTCCTGGATTTCAATACCAGCATATGGCTGTTTCTTGACTCACCCATCAGAACAAATCTCATCTACACATGGGAAACATGCACGTTGGAGCTGTGTCAAAGCCTCTGTTTAGGAGAACCCTTCAGGGCCCCAGGGCCACCGCTTCATTCCAAGGTCTCCATAGACACAAAAACATATTAGGACACATCCACAGGAGAGTCCATTTCAACTCAGCCTCCTCGGTTGCCCCCCACATCCAGCAGATCTAACCTGTCTTGTTTCTTGGAGACAATTGGAATGCGAGGTGGGCTACCCAGCCATCCATCCTTAGAAGCCTGCTTGGAATCGTTGGCCTGGAGCCAACCAACAGGTCACAATTTTCCTGCAGAAGAATCTTTGCAGTTTGGAGCTTCTCACAACTCCCATCGTGCGAAAACCCCCATGTCCTCGTGATCCAACCCCCTTCAAGAAAGGGCCATCAGGGCAGAAAGTCCAACCTGAGCGATCGTCTGATCCTTGCCCTGACTTCAGATGCACGAGATGTCTATTGAGGTCTGTAGATTGTGCCTGCCATATCCTCACCCAGACACCTAGGCCTAGCTTCGGGTCTCAGACTCCGTCCTCAGACTACTGGCCCACAAGCCCTCCAGTTGGGCAATCCAGAACTACAATGCCGCACTCTGCCTGCCCTACAGAAGTAAAACATTGCCCTCAGGGCTACCCCGAAACCGCAAATGAGGATCAACCTGCACGCCATTCGGCTGTACCCCAAACATATAGGCTGACCTGGGCACTATTTCCCCTTCTGCCCCAGCCTGAGCTTGGACCTCCTGGTCCCACCCAGACAGCTGGCCGCACACTGAGCACATCGGACCCGCCATGGCCTTAGGTCGTCATCTCTTCCCAACTGCGGTTTTCAGGCTCCAGAACCTAGACCTTATCTCCAACCACTGCCCATGGTTGAAAATGATGCAGAAATCAGAACTCTTTCCCCATGGCAAGAAACCTTGTGGTTGTCATGTTGTCCAACGTTCAGTGTAGTTGAAACAAGCGTGGCCCATGAGGCCCATCCCATGCTTGCGGGCCACATTGGTCACAAACACACATTGTGACCCTCAGCCTGAGCCCAGTCCTCAGGTAAGGCCTCTCAGGGCCTATATGAAGAGACAGCATATTGGGCTTGCCATGCCCCTAGGCCCCAATTTTTAACCATAGTTCGGGTTGTCCCTTCAATCTGCCCCAGGGCTCCTCTCTGGAATTCCACTTTTGGTGGGACACCTGAGGTAACAAACCTGAAATCAGTCCTCCCATCCCACAGATTGACGAAAAACAATTGGGATAGGGCCAAATCCACAGAGAGGAAGATTCGTCCATGGCCCATGAGACCTCCCCAACATTCCACGGCCATCGCTGAAACAAAATCCAGAGACAAAAGCCTGAGCAAGCGACTCAGACTCGCTCATTCTTCATATCCTGAAGAGTTCTTCTCATGGTTTGTAGATCGGGCGTGCCATAACTACGTCCCCAAACTTAAGCTGAGTTTGTGTTTTCAGTCTTCTGTCCTCAAAGTCCTGGGCCACACTCCCTCCAGGCTGGGGCCCCTGGAGCCACACATTAGGACTGCCCCCACCCAATCCATGGGAATTCTGCCCATTCCATTGTCAAAAATCGTACAAATTAGGAGAACCCTCCAAAGTCCCTGAGGCCATCCCAATAGTGTAGGTCGCCCGGGACAAAAAAGGGCGGTTGATACCGGCTGAGCATCTACCTCCACTCATCTACCTCCACTCATACCAAGAAGATTGAACCAGACAGGACCCGAGGCCATTATCGGATCCATTGCTTTGGTTTACAGGCATGTCTCCTCAAAAGCCTGCATTCCAATACCAGCAGAGGGGAGTTCCTGAGGCACCCATCAGAACAAATCTCGTCTCCACAAGGAAACTTGTGCATGGGAGCTATGCCAAAGCTTAGGTGAATACTTCAGGGTCCCGGTGCCACCTCCCCATTCCAAGGCCCTCATGGACACAAACACACGTTAGGACCCATCCTCTGGAAAGTGCATTTCAACTCAGCCACCCCGGTTGCTCCCGCAGATCCATTAGATCTAAACTGTCTTGTTGCTAGGAGACAATTGTAAGGCAAGGCGGACTTCCCAGGCATCCATCCTCGAACGGTGCTCTGGAGTCATTCCATATGGGATGTCCTGGAGCTGTCCAACAGGTCTCAATTGTCCCGCAGAAGGAATCCTTGAAGGGGGGCATCCCACATCTCCCAACGTGGAAAACCTCCATGGCCTCGAGATTCCGCTCCCTTCATGAAGGGGCCGTCATGCACAGAAACTCCAACATGAGCCAACGTCGGATCCTCGCCCTGACTTCAGATGCATGAGATATTGGTTCAGATCTGCAGGGGGTACCTGCCGTGCCCTCACCCTGAATCCGAAGTCTAGCTTGTGTTCTCAGACTTCCGTCCTCACTCTCCTGGCCCCGAAGCCCTCAAGTTTGGCAATTCCGGACAGACAATGAGGCACTCTGCCTGCCCTCTAGAAAAAATATATTGCCTAATGAGCTGCCCAGGCAGCTTAAATGAAGATAAACCTACACGGCACTCGAATGTACCCAAATTATATAGTCTAACCTGGGCACTAATGCACTATCTGACACAACCTCAGCCCGGACCTGCTGACCAACACCCAGACAGCTGACCGCACGCTGAGCACATCAGACCCTCCATGGCCTTAGGTCATCATCTCTTCCCTACCTCAGTTTTCAGGCTTCAGATCCTAGACCTTATCTCCAATCACTGCCCACGGGTGACTGTGATGCAGAAATCAGAACTCTTCCTGACCCATGGCAAGAAACCTTGTGGTTGGCATGTTGTCCAACGTTCAGTGTAGGAGAAACCAGCATTCACCCTGAGGCCCCGCCCATCCTTGCGTGCGACGAGAGCATAAACACGCATTGTGAACTCAGCGTGAGTCCTGTCCTCTAGTAAGTCCTCTCAGTGGCTGGACCATTAGATGTCATATGGGCTTGACATGTCCCTAGTCCCCAATTTTTAACCAGATTTCTGGTTGTCCAGTCGCCCCATCCCAGGGCTCTACTCTGGAATCCCTCATTTGGTGGGACATCTGAGGTTGAAAAACAAAATGAAACAAATCGACAACAACAAAAAAACGGACTTCTTCCATCCCCAGAATGACCCCAAACTCTTTGGACGGGACCGAACCCCCAGAGAGTAAGACTCGTCCATTTCCCATGAAGTCACCCAGCAATTTCACGACCATGAGTGACACGATATCCAGAGACAAAATCTTGAGCAAGAGCCTCACACTCGCCCTTTTTTCATATCCCGAAGTGTTCTCCTCATGGTCTGTAGATCAGTCCTGCCATACCTATGACCCAAAACATAAGCCGAGTTTGTGTTTTCAGACAATTGTCCAAACAGCTCTGGCATACACACCCTACAGGCTCAGGGCCCTGGAGCCAAACCTGAGGACTGTACTTGCCCTCTCCAAGGGAATTGTATGTGCCCATTCCAATGGCCACAACCTACTAGTAGGATAACCTCCAATGTCCCTGAGGCCATCCCAATAGTTGTGGCTTCCCAGGACAAACAGGGGCAATCTGAGCCCATCTGAGCACCTACCTGCACTCAGACCCGTAGACTGATGTCCCCAGAGGTAAAAAGGAACGAACAGGACCCTAGGCACTAATCGGATCCATTGCTTTGGTTTCCAGGCATCTCTCCTCAGAGGCCTGGATTTCAATACCAGCATATGGCTGTTTCTTGACTCACCCATCAGAACAAATCTCATCTACACATGGGAAACATGCACGTTGGAGCTGTGTCAAAGCCTCTGTTTAGGAGAACCCTTCAGGGCCCCAAGGCCACCGCTTCATTCCAAGGTCTCCATAGACACAAAAACATATTAGGACACATCCACAGGAGAGTCCATTTCAACTCAGCCTCCTCGGTTGCCCCCCACATCCAGCAGATCTAACCTGTCTTGTTGCTTGGAGACCATTGGAATGCGAGGTGGGCTACCCAGCCATCCATCCTTAGGACCCTGCTCGGAATCGTTGGCCTGGAGCCAACCAACAGGTCTCAATTGTCCTGCAGAAGAATCTTTGCAGTTTGGAGCTTCTCACAACTCCCATCGTGGGAAAACCCCCATGTCCTCGTGATCCAACCCCCTTCAAGAAAGGGCCATCAGGGCAGAAAGTCCAACCTGAGCGATCGTCTGATCCTTGCCCTGACTTCAGATGCACGAGATCTCGATTGAGGTCTGTAGATTGTGCCTGCCATATCCTCACCCAGAAACCTAGGCCTAGCTTGTGTTCTAAGACTCCGACCTCAGACTACAGGCCCACAAGCCCTCTAGTTGGGCAATCCAGAACTACACTGCCGCACTCTGCCTGCCCTACAGAAGTAAAACATTGCCCTCAGGGCTACCCCGAAACCGCAAATGAGGATCAACCTGCACGCCATTCGGCTGTACCCCAAACATATTGGCTGACCTGGGCACTATTTCCCCTTCTGACCCAGCCTGAGCCTGGACCTCCTGGTCCCACCCAGACAGCTGGCCGCACACTGAGCACATCGGACCCGCCATGGCCTTAGGTCGTCATCTCTTCCCAACTGCGGTTTTCAGGCTCCAGAACCTAGACCTTATCTCCAACAATTGCCCAGGGTTGAAAATGATGCAGAAATAAGAACTCTTTCCCCATGGCAAGAAACCATGTGGTTGGCATGTTGTCCAACGTTCAGTGTAGTTGAAACAAGCGTGGCCCATGAGGCCCAGCCCATGCTTGCGGGCCACATTGGTCACAAACACACATTGTGACCCTCAGCCTGAGCCCAGTCCTCAGGTAAGGCCTCTCAGGGCCTATATGAAGAGACAGCATATTGGGCTTGCCATGCCCCTAGGCCCCAATTTTTAACCATAGTTCGGGTTGTCCCTTCACTCTTCCTTAGGGCTCTGCTTTGGAATTCCTCTTTTGGTGGGACACCAGAGGTAACAAACCTGAAAGGAGTCCGCCCATCCCACAGATTGACGAAAAACAATTGGGATCGGGCCAAATCCACAGAGAGGAAGATACGTCCATGGCCTATGAGACCTCCCCAACATTCCACGGCCATCGCTGAAACAAAATCCAGAGACAAAAGCCTGAGCAAGCTCCTCAGACTCGCTCATTCTTCATATCCTGGAGAGTTCTTCTCATGGTTTGTAGATCGGGCGTGCCATACCTACGTCCCCAAACTTAAGCTGAGTTTGTGTTTTCAGTCTTCTGTCCTCAAAGTCCTGGGCCACACTCCCTCCAGGCTGGGGCCCCTGGAGCCACACATTAGGACTGCCCCCACCCAATCCATGGGAATTCTGCCCATTCCATTGTCAATAATCGTACAAATAAGGAGAACCCTCCAAAGTCCCTGAGGCCATCCCAATAGTGTAGGTCGCCCGGGACAAAAAAAGGGCGGTTTATACTGGCTGAGCATCTACCTCCACTCATCTACCTCCACTCATACCAAGAAGATTGAACCAGACAGGACCCGAGGCCATTATCGGATCCATTGCTTTGGATTACAGGCATGTCTCCTCAAAAGCCTGCATTCCAATACCAGCAGAGGGGAGTTCCTGAGGCACCCATCAGAACAAATCTCGTCTGCACAAGGAAACTTGTGCATGGGAGCTATGCCAAAGCTTAGGAGAATACTTCAGGGTCCCGGTGCCACCTCCCCATTCCAAGGCCCTCATGGACACAAACACACGTTAGGACCCATCCTCTGGAAAGTGCATTTCAACTCAGCCACCCCGGTTGCTCCCGCAGATCCATTAGATCTAAACTGTCTTGTTGCTAGGAGACAATTGGAAGGCGAGGCGGACGTCCCAGGCATCCATCCTGGAACGGTGCTCTGGAGTCATTCCATATGGGATGTCCTGGAGCTGTCCAACAGGTCTCAAATGACCCGCAGAAGGAATCCTTGAAGGGGGCATCCCACATCTCCCAACGTGGAAAACCTCCATGGCCTCGAGATTCCGCTCCCTTCATGAAGGGGCCGTCATGCACAGAAACTCCAACCTGAGCCAACGTGGGATCCTCGCCCTGACTTCAGATGCATGAGATATTGGTTCAGATCTGCAGGGGGTACCTGCCGTGCCCTCACCCTGAATCCGAAGTCTAGCTTGTGTTATCAGACTTCCGTCCTCACTCTACTGGCCCCAAAGCCCTCAAGTTTGGCAATTCCGGACCGACAATGAAGCACTCTGCCTGCCCTCTAGAAAAAATATATTGCCTAATGAGCAGCCCAGGCAGCTTAAATGAGGATAAACCTACACGGCACTCGAATGTACCCAAATTATATAGTCTAACCTGGGCACTAATGCACTGTCTGACACAACCTGAGCCCGGACCTGCTGACCAACACCCAGACAGCTGACCGCATGCTGAGCACATCAGACCCGCCATGGCCTTAGGTCATCATCTCTTCCCTACCTCAGTTTTCAGGCTTCAGAACCTAGACCTTATCTCCAATCACTGCCCACGGGTGACTGTGATGCAGAAATCAGAACTCTTCCTGACCCATGGCAAGAAACCTTGTGGTTGGCATGTTGTCCAACGTTCAGTGTAGGAGAAACCAGCATTCACCCTGAGGCCCCGCCCATCCTTGCGTGCGACGAGAGCATAAACACGCATTGTGACCTCAGCGTGAGTCCTGTCCTCTAGTAAGTCCTCTCAGTGGCTGGACCATTAGATGTCATAATGGGCTTGACATATCCCTAGTCCCCAATTTTTAACCAGATTTCTGGTTGTCCAGTCGCCCCACCCCAGGGCTCCACTCTGGAATCCCTCATTTGGTGGGACATCTGAGGTTGAAAAACAAAATGAAACAAATCGACAACAACAAAAAAACGGACTTCTTCCATCCCCAGAATGAAACCAAACTCTTTGGACGGGACCGAACCCCCAGCGAGTAAGACTCGTCCATTTCCCATGAAGTCACACGGCAATTTCACGACCATGAGTGACACGATATCCAGAGACAAAATCTTGAGCAAGAGCCTCACACTCGCCCTTTTTTCATATCCCGAAGTGTTCTCCTCATGGTCTGTAGATCAGTCCTGCCATACCTATGACCCAAAACATAAGCCGAGTTTGTGTTTTCAGACAACTGTCCAAACAGCTCTGGCCTACACACCCTACAGGCTCAGGGCCCTGGAGCCAAACCTGAGGACTGTACTTGCCCTCTCCAAGGGAATTGTATGTGCCCATTCCAATGGCCACAACCTACTAGTAGGATAACCTCCAAAGTCCCTGAGGCCATCCCAATAGTTGTGGCTTCCCAGGACAAACAGGGGCAATCTGAGCCCATCTGAGCACCTACCTGCACTCAGACCCGTAGACTGATGTCCCCAGAGGTAAAAAGGAACGAACAGGACCCTAGGCACTAATCGGATCCATTGCTTTGGTTTCCAGGCATCTCTCCTCAGAGGCCTGGATTTCAATACCAGCATATGGCTGTTTCTTGACTCACCCATCAGAACAAATCTCATCTACACATGGGAAACATGCACGTTGGAGCTGTGTCAAAGCCTCTGTTTAGGAGAACCCTTCAGGGCCCCAAGGCCACCGCTTCATTCCAAGGTCTCCATAGACACAAAAACATATTAGGACACATCCACAGGAGAGTCCATTTCAACTCAGCCTCCTCGGTTGCCCCCCACATCCAGCAGATCTAACCTGTCTTGTTGCTTGGAGACCATTGGAATGCGAGGTGGGCTACCCAGCCATCCATCCTTAGGACCCTGCTCGGAATCGTTGGCCTGGAGCCAACCAACAGGTCTCAATTGTCCTGCAGAAGAATCTTTGCAGTTTGGAGCTTCTCACAACTCCCATCGTGGGAAAACCCCCATGTCCTCGTGATCCAACCCCCTTCAAGAAAGGGCCATCAGGGCAGAAAGTCCAACCTGAGCGATCGTCTGATCCTTGCCCTGACTTCAGATGCACGAGATCTCGATTGAGGTCTGTAGATTGTGCCTGCCATATCCTCACCCAGAAACCTAGGCCTAGCTTGTGTTCTAAGACTCCGACCTCAGACTACAGGCCCACAAGCCCTCTAGTTGGGCAATCCAGAACTACACTGCCGCACTCTGCCTGCCCTACAGAAGTAAAACATTGCCCTCAGGGCTACCCCGAAACCGCAAATGAGGATCAACCTGCACGCCATTCGGCTGTACCCCAAACATATTGGCTGACCTGGGCACTATTTCCCCTTCTGACCCAGCCTGAGCCTGGACCTCCTGGTCCCACCCAGACAGCTGGCCGCACACTGAGCACATCGGACCCGCCATGGCCTTAGGTCGTCATCTCTTCCCAACTGCGGTTTTCAGGCTCCAGAACCTAGACCTTATCTCCAACAATTGCCCAGGGTTGAAAATGATGCAGAAATAAGAACTCTTTCCCCATGGCAAGAAACCATGTGGTTGGCATGTTGTCCAACGTTCAGTGTAGTTGAAACAAGCGTGGCCCATGAGGCCCAGCCCATGCTTGCGGGCCACATTGGTCACAAACACACATTGTGACCCTCAGCCTGAGCCCAGTCCTCAGGTAAGGCCTCTCAGGGCCTATATGAAGAGACAGCATATTGGGCTTGCCATGCCCCTAGGCCCCAATTTTTAACCATAGTTCGGGTTGTCCCTTCACTCTTCCTTAGGGCTCTGCTTTGGAATTCCTCTTTTGGTGGGACACCAGAGGTAACAAACCTGAAAGGAGTCCGCCCATCCCACAGATTGACGAAAAACAATTGGGATCGGGCCAAATCCACAGAGAGGAAGATACGTCCATGGCCTATGAGACCTCCCCAACATTCCACGGCCATCGCTGAAACAAAATCCAGAGACAAAAGCCTGAGCAAGCTCCTCAGACTCGCTCATTCTTCATATCCTGGAGAGTTCTTCTCATGGTTTGTAGATCGGGCGTGCCATACCTACGTCCCCAAACTTAAGCTGAGTTTGTGTTTTCAGTCTTCTGTCCTCAAAGTCCTGGGCCACACTCCCTCCAGGCTGGGGCCCCTGGAGCCACACATTAGGACTGCCCCCACCCAATCCATGGGAATTCTGCCCATTCCATTGTCAAAAATCGTACAAATAAGGAGAACCCTCCAAAGTCCCTGAGGCCATCCCAATAGTGTAGGTCGCCCGGGACAAAAAAAGGGCGGTTTATACTGGCTGAGCATCTACCTCCACTCATCTACCTCCACTCATACCAAGAAGATTGAACCAGACAGGACCCGAGGCCATTATCGGATCCATTGCTTTGGTTTACAGGCATGTCTCCTCAAAAGCCTGCATTCCAATACCAGCAGAGGGGAGTTCCTGAGGCACCCATCAGAACAAATCTCGTCTGCACAAGGAAACTTGTGCATGGGAGCTATGCCAAAGCTTAGGAGAATACTTCAGGGTCCCGGTGCCACCTCCCCATTCCAAGGCCCTCATGGACACAAACACACGTTAGGACCCATCCTCTGGAAAGTGCATTTCAACTCAGCCACCCCGGTTGCTCCCGCAGATCCATTAGATCTAAACTGTCTTGTTGCTAGGAGACAATTGGAAGGCGAGGCGGACGTCCCTGGCATCCATCCTGGAACGGTGCTCTGGAGTCATTCCATATGGGATGTCCTGGAGCTGTCCAACAGGTCTCAAATGACCCGCAGAAGGAATCCTTGAAGGGGGCATCCCACATCTCCCAACGTGGAAAACCTCCATGGCCTCGAGATTCCGCTCCCTTCATGAAGGGGCCGTCATGCACAGAAACTCCAACCTGAGCCAACGTGGGATCCTCGCCCTGACTTCAGATGCATGAGATATTGGTTCAGATCTGCAGGGGGTACCTGCCGTGCCCTCACCCTGAATCCGAAGTCTAGCTTGTGTTATCAGACTTCCGTCCTCACTCTACTGGCCCCAAAGCCCTCAAGTTTGGCAATTCCGGACCGACAATGAAGCACTCTGCCTGCCCTCTAGAAAAAATATATTGCCTAATGAGCAGCCCAGGCAGCTTAAATGAGGATAAACCTACACGGCACTCGAATGTACCCAAATTATATAGTCTAACCTGGGCACTAATGCACTGTCTGACACAACCTGAGCCCGGACCTGCTGACCAACACCCAGACAGCTGACCGCATGCTGAGCACATCAGACCCGCCATGGCCTTAGGTCATCATCTCTTCCCTACCTCAGTTTTCAGGCTTCAGAACCTAGACCTTATCTCCAATCACTGCCCACGGGTGACTGTGATGCAGAAATCAGAACTCTTCCTGACCCATGGCAAGAAACCTTGTGGTTGGCATGTTGTCCAACGTTCAGTGTAGGAGAAACCAGCATTCACCCTGAGGCCCCGCCCATCCTTGCGTGCGACGAGAGCATAAACACGCATTGTGACCTCAGCGTGAGTCCTGTCCTCTAGTAAGTCCTCTCAGTGGCTGGACCATTAGATGTCATAATGGGCTTGACATATCCCTAGTCCCCAATTTTTAACCAGATTTCTGGTTGTCCAGTCGCCCCACCCCAGGGCTCCACTCTGGAATCCCTCATTTGGTGGGACATCTGAGGTTGAAAAACAAAATGAAACAAATCGACAACAACAAAAAAACGGACTTCTTCCATCCCCAGAATGAAACCAAACTCTTTGGACGGGACCGAACCCCCAGCGAGTAAGACTCGTCCATTTCCCATGAAGTCACCCGGCAATTTCACGACCATGAGTGACACGATATCCAGAGACAAAATCTTGAGCAAGAGCCTCACACTCGCCCTTTTTTCATATCCCGAAGTGTTCTCCTCATGGTCTGTAGATCAGTCCTGCCATACCTATGACCCAAAACATAAGCCGAGTTTGTGTTTTCAGACAACTGTCCAAACAGCTCTGGCATACACACCCTACAGGCTCAGGGCCCTGGAGCCAAACCTGAGGACTGTACTTGCCCTCTCCAAGGGAATTGTATGTGCCCATTCCAATGGCCACAACCTACTAGTAGGATAACCTCCAAAGTCCCTGAGGCCATCCCAATAGTTGTGGCTTCCCAGGACAAACAGGGGCAATCTGAGCCCATCTGAGCACCTACCTGCACTCAGACCCGTAGACTGATGTCCCCAGAGGTAAAAAGGAACGAACAGGACCCTAGGCACTAATCGGATCCATTGCTTTGGTTTCCAGGCATCTCTCCTCAGAGGCCTGGATTTCAATACCAGCATATGGCTGTTTCTTGACTCACCCATCAGAACAAATCTCATCTACACATGGGAAACATGCACGTTGGAGCTGTGTCAAAGCCTCTGTTTAGGAGAACCCTTCAGGGCCCCAGTGCCACCGCTTCATTCCAAGGTCTCCATAGACACAAAAACATATTAGGACACATCCACAGGAGAGTCCATTTCAACTCAGCCTCCTCGGTTGCCCCCCACATCCAGCAGATCTAACCTGTCTTGTTGCTTGGAGACCATTGGAATGCGAGGTGGGCTACCCAGCCATCCATCCTTAGGACCCTGCTCGGAATCGTTGGCCTGGAGCCAACCAACAGGTCTCAATTGTCCTGCAGAAGAATCTTTGCAGTTTGGAGCTTCTCACAACTCCCATCGTGGGAAAACCCCCATGTCCTCGTGATCCAACCCCCTTCAAGAAAGGGCCATCAGGGCAGAAAGTCCAACCTGAGCGATCGTCTGATCCTTGCCCTGACTTCAGATGCACGAGATCTCGATTGAGGTCTGTAGATTGTGCCTGCCATATCCTCACCCAGAAACCTAGGCCTAGCTTGGGTTCTAAGACTCCGACCTCAGACTACAGGCCCACAAGCCCTCTAGTTGGGCAATCCAGAACTACACTGCCGCACTCTGCCTGCCCTACAGAAGTAAAACATTGCCCTCAGGGCTACCCCGAAACCGCAAATGAGGATCAACCTGCACGCCATTCGGCTGTACCCCAAACATATTGGCTGACCTGGGCACTATTTCCCCTTCTGACCCAGCCTGAGCCTGGACCTCCTGGTCCCACCCAGACAGCTGGCCGCACACTGAGCACATCGGACCCGCCATGGCCTTAGGTCGTCATCTCTTCCCAACTGCGGTTTTCAGGCTCCAGAACCTAGACCTTATCTCCAACCATTGCCCAGGGTTGAAAATGATGCAGAAATAAGAACTCTTTCCCCATGGCAAGAAACCTTGTGGTTGGCATGTTGTCCAACGTTCAGTGTAGTTGAAACAAGCGTGGCCCATGAGGCCCAGCCCATGCTTGCGGGCCACATTGGTCACAAACACACATTGTGACCCTCAGCCTGAGCCCAGTCCTCAGGTAAGGCCTCTCAGGGCCTATATGAAGAGACAGCATATTGGGCTTGCCATGCCCCTAGTCCCCAATTTTTAACCATCGTTCGGGGTGTCCCTTCACTCTTCCCCAGGGCTCTGCTTTGGAATTCCTCTTTTGGTGGGACACCAGAGGTAACAAACCTGAAAGGAGTCCGCCCATCCCACAGATTGACGAAAAACAATTGGGATCGGGCCAAATCCACAGAGAGGAAGATACGTCCATGGCCTATGAGACCTCCCCAACATTCCACGGCCATCGCTGAAACAAAATCCAGAGACAAAAGCCTGAGCAAGCTCCTCAGACTCGCTCATTCTTCATATCCTGGAGAGTTCTTCTCATGGATTGTAGATCGGGCGTGCCATACCTACGTCCCCAAACTTAAGCTGAGTTTGTGTTTTCAGTCTTCTGTCCTCAAATTCCTGGGCCACACTCCCTCCAGGCTGGGGCCCCTGGAGCCACACATTAGGACTGCCCCCACCCAATCCATGGGAATTCTGCCCAATCCATTGTCAAAAATCGTACAAATTAGGAGAACCCTCCAAAGTCCCTGAGGCCATCCCAATAGTGTAGGTCGCCCGGGACAAAAAAGGGCGGTTTATACTGGCTGAGCATCTACCTCCACTCATCTACCTCCACTCATACCAAGAAGATTGAACCAGACAGGACCCGAGGCCATTATCGGATCCATTGCTTTGGTTTACAGGCATGTCTCCTCAAAAGCCTGCATTCCAATACCAGCAGAGGGGAGTTCCTGAGGCACCCATCAGAACAAATCTCGTCTGCACAAGGAAACTTGTGCATGGGAGCTATGCCAAAGCTTAGGAGAATACTTCAGGGTCCCGGTGCCACCTCCCCATTCCAAGGCCCTCATGGACACAAACACACGTTAGGACCCATCCTCTGGAAAGTGCATTTCAACTCAGCCACCCCGGTTGCTCCCGCAGATCCATTAGATCTAAACTGTCTTGTTGCTAGGAGACAATTGGAAGGCGAGTCGGACGTCCCAGGCATCCATCCTGGAACGGTGCTCTGGAGTCATTCCATATGGGATGTCCTGGAGCTGTCCAACAGGTCTTAATTGTCCCGCAGAAGGAATCCTTGAAGGGGGAATCCCACATCTCCCAACGTGGAAAACCTCCATGGCCTCGAGATTCCGCTCCCTTCATGAAGGGGCCGTCATGCACAGAAACTCCAACCTGAGCCAACGTGGGATCCTCGCCCTGACTTCAGATGCATGAGATATTGGTTCAGATCTGCAGGGGGTACCTGCCGTGCCCTCACCCTGAATCCGAAGTCTAGCTTGTGTTATCAGAATTCCGTCCTCACTCTCCTGGCCGCGAAGCCCTCAAGTTTGGCAATTCCGGACCGACAATGAAGCACTCTGCCTGCCCTCTAGAAAAAATATATTGCCTAATGAGCAGCCCAGGCAGCTTAAATGAGGATAAACCTACACGGCACTCGAATGTACCCAAATTATATAGTCTAACCTGGGCACTAATGCACTGTCTGACACAACCTGAGCCCGGACCTGCTGACCAACACCCAGACAGCTGACCGCACCCTGAGCACATCAGACCCGCCCTGGCCTTAGGTCATCATCTCTTCCCTACCTCAGTTTTCAGGCTTCAGAACCTAGACCTTTTCACCAATCACTGCCCACGGGTGACTGTGATGCAGAAATCAGAACTCTTCCTGACCCATGGCAAGAAACCTTGTGGTTGGCATGTTGTCCAACGTTCAGTGTAGGAGAAACCAGCATTCACACTGAGGCCCCGCCCATTCTTGAGTGAGACGAGAGCATAAACACGCATTGTGACCTCAGCGTGAGTCCTGTCCTCTAGTAAGTCCTCTCAGTGGCTGGACCATTAGATGTCATAATGGGCTTGACATGTCCCTAGTCCCCATTTTTAACCAGATTTCTGGTTGTCCAGTCGCCCCACCCCAGGGCTCTACTCTGGAATCCCTCATTTGGTGGGACATCTGAGGTTGAAAAACAAAATGAAACAAATCGACAACAACAAAAAAACGGACTTCTTCCATCCCCAGAATGAAACCAAACTCCTTGGACGGGACCGAACCCCCAGCAAGTAAGACTCGTCCATTTCCCATGAAGTCACCCGGCAATCTCACGACCATGAGTGACACGATATCCAGAGACAAAAACTTGAGCAAGAGCCTCCCACTCGCCCTTTTTTCATATCCCGAAGTGTTCTCCTCATGGTCTGTAGATCAGTCCTGCCATACCTATGACCCAAAACATAAGCCGATTTTGTGTTTTCAGACAACTGTCCAAACAGCTCTGGCCTACACACCCTACAGGCTCAAGGCCCTGGAGCCAAACCTGAGGACTGTACTTGCCCTCTCCAAGGGAATTGTATGTGCCCATTCCAATGGCCACAACCCTACTAGAAGGATAACCTCCAAAGTCTCTGAGGCCATCTCAATAGTTGTGGCTTCCCAGGACAAACAGGGGCAATCTGAGCCCATCTGAGCACCTACCTGCACTCAGACCCGTAGACTGATGTCCCCAGAGGTAAAAAGGAACGAACAGGCCCCTAGGCACTAATCGGATCCATTGCTTTGGTTTCCAGGCATCTCTCCTCAGAGGCCTGGATTTCAATACCAGCATATGGCTGTTTCTTGACTCACCCATCAGAACAAATCTCATCTACACATGGGAAACATGCACGTTGGAGCTGTGTCAAAGCCTCTGTTTAGGAGAACCCTTCAGGGCCCCAGGGCCACCGCTTCATTCCAAGGTTTACATAGACACAAAAACATATTAGGACACATCCACAGGAGAGTCCATTTCAACTCAGCCTCCTCGGTTGCCCCCCACATCCAGCAGATCTAACCTGTCTTGTTCCTTGGAGACAATTGGAATGCGAGGTGGGCTACCCAGCCATCCATCCTTAGAACCCTGCTCTGAATCGTTGGCCTGGAGCCAACCAACAGGTCTCAATTGTCCTGCAGAAGAATCTTTGCAGTTTGGAGCTTCTCACAACTCCCATCGTGGGAAAACCCCCATGGCCTCGTGATCCAACCCCCTTCAAGAAAGGGCCATCAGGGCAGAAAGTCCAACCTGAGCGATCGTCTGATCCTTGCCCTGACTTCAGATGCACGAGATCTCTATTGAGGTCTGTAGATTGTGCCTGCCATATCCTCACCCAGAAACCTAGGTCTAGCTTGGGTTCTCAGACAACCTCTTCAGACTACTGGCCCACAAGCCCTCCAGTTTGGCAATCCAGAACTACAATGCCGCACTCTGCCTGCCCTACAGAAGTAAAACATTGCCCTCAGGGCTACCCCGAAACCGCAAATGAGGATCAACCTGCACGCCATTCGGCTGTACCCCAAACATATAGGCTGACCTGGGCACTATTTCCCCTTCTGACCCAGCCTGAGCCTGGACCTCCTGGTCCCACCCAGACAGCTGGCCGCACACTGAGCACATCGGACCCGCCATGGCCTTAGGTCGTCATCTCTTCCCAACTGCGGTTTTCAGGCTCCAGAACCTAGACCTTATCTCCAACCATTGCCCAGGGTTGAAAATGATGCAGAAATCAGAACTCTTTCCCCATGGCAAGAAACCTTGTGGTTGGCATGTTGTCCAACGTTCAGTGTAGTTGAAACAAGCGTGGCCCATGAGGCCCATCCCATGCTTGCGGGCCACATTGGTCACAAACACACATTGTGACCCTCAGCCTGAGCCCAGTCCTCAGGTAAGGCCTCTCAGGGCCTATATGAAGAGACAGCATATTGGGCTTGCCATGCCCCTAGGCCCCAATTTTTAACCATAGTTCGGGTTGTCCCTTCACTCTTCCCCATGTCTCCGCTTTGAAATTCCTCTTTTGGTGGGTCACCTGAGGTAACAAACCTGAAAGGTGTCCTCCCATCCCACAGATTGACGAAAAACAATTGGGATCGTGTCAAATCCACAGAGAGGAAGATTCGTCCATGGCCCATGAGACCTCCCCAACATTCCACGGCCATCGCTGAAACAAAATCCAGAGACAAAAGCCTGAGCAAGCTCCTCAGACTCGCTCATTCTTCATATCCTGAAGAGTTCTTCTCATGGTTTGTAGATCGGGCGTGCCATACCTACGTCCCCAAACTTAAGCTGAGTTTGTGTTTTCAGTCTTCTGTCCTCAAAGTCCTGGGCCACACTCCCTCCAGGCTGGGGCCCCTGGAGCCACACATTAGGACTGCCCCCATCCAATCCATGGGAATTCTGCCCATTCCATTGTCAAAAATCGTACAAATTAGGAGAACCCTCCAAAGTCCCTGAGGCCATCCCAATAGTGTAGGTCGCCCGGGACAAAAAAGGGCGGTTGATACCGGCTGAGCATCTACCTCCACTCATCTACCTCCACTCATACCAAGAAGATTGAATCAGACAGGACCCGAGGCCATTATCGGATCCATTGCTTTGGTTTACAGGCATGTCTCCTCAAAAGCCTGCATTCCAATACCAGCAGATGGGATTTCCTGAGGCACCCATCAGAACAAATCTCGTCTCCACAAGGAAACTTGTGCATGGGAGTTATGGCAAAGCTTAGGAGAATACTTCAGGGTCCCGGTGCCACCTCCACATTCCAAGGCCCTCATGGACACAAACACACGTTAGGACCCATCCTCTGGAAAGTGCATTTCAACTCAGCCACCCCGGTTCTCCCGCAGATCCATTAGATCTAAACTGTCTTGTTGCTAGGAGACAATTGGAAGGCGAGGCGGACTACCCAGGCATCCATCCTGGAATGGTGCTCTGGAGTCATTCCATAAGGGATGAACTGGAGCTGTACAACAGGTCTCAATTGTCCCGCAGAAGGAATCCTTAAAGGGGGCATCCCACATCTCCCAACGTGGAATACCTCCATGGCCTCGAGATTCCGCTCCCTTCATGAAGGGGCCATCATGCACAGAAACTCCAACCTGAGCCAACGTCGGATCCTCGCCCTGACTTCAGATGCATGAGATATTGGTTCAGATCTGCAGGGGGTACCTGCCGTGCCCTCACCCTGAATCCGAAGTCTAGCTTGTGTTCTCAGACTTCCATCCTCACTCTCCTTGCCCCGAAGCCCTCAAGTTTGGCAATTCCGGACCGAAAATAAAGCACTCTGCCTGCCCTCTAGAAAAAATATATTGCCTAATGAGCAGCCCAGGCAGCTTAAATGAGGATATACCTACACGGCACTCGAATGTACCCAAATTATATAGTCTAACCTGGGCACTAATGCACTGTCTGACACAACCTGAGCCCGGACCTGCTGACCAACACCCAGACAGCTGACCGCACCCTGAGCACATCAGACCCGCCATGGCCTTAGGTCATCATCTCTTCCCTACCTCAGTTTTCAGGCTTCAGAACCTAGACCTTATCTCCAATCACTGCCCACGGGTGACTGTGATGCAGAAATCAGAACTCTTCCTGACCCATGGCAAGAAACCTTGTGGTTGGCATGTTGTCCAACGTTCAGTGTAGGAGAAACCAGCATTCACCCTGAGGCCCCGCCCATTCTTGCGTGTGACGAGAGCATAAACACGCATTGTGACCTCAGCGTGAGTCCTGTCCTCTAGTATGTCCTCTCAGTGGCTGGACCATTAGATGTCATAATGGGCTTGACATGTCCCTAGTCCCCAATTTTTAACCAGATTTCTGGTTGTCCCGTCGCCCCACCCCAGGGCTCTACTCTGGAATCCCTCATTTGGTGGGACATCTGAGGTTGAAAAACAAATTGAAACAAATCGACAACAACAAAAAAACGGACTTCTTCCATCCCCAGAATGACCCCAAACTCTTTGGACGGGACCAAACCCCCAGAGAGTAAGACTCGTCCATTTCCCATGAAGTCACCCGGCAATTTCACGACCATGAGTGACACGACATCCAGAGACAAAAACTTGAGCAAGAGCCTCACACTCGCCCTTTTTTCATATCCCGAAGTGTTCTCCTCATGGTCTGTAGATCAGTCCTGCCATACCTATGACCCAAAACATAAGCCGAGTTTGTGTTTTCAGACAACTGTCCAAACAGCTCTGGCCTACACACCCTACAGGCTCAGGGCCCTGGAGCCAAACCTGAGGACTGTACTTGCCCTCTCCAAGGGAATTGTATGTGCCCATTCCAATGGCCACAACACTACTAGTAGGATAACCTCCAAAGTCCCTGAGGCCATCCCAATAGTTGTGGCTTCCCAGGACAAACCGGGGCAATCTGAGCCCATCTGAGCACCTACCTGCACTCAGACCCGTAGACTGATGTCCCCAGAGGTAAAAAGGAACGAACAGGCCCCTAGGCAATAATCGGATCCATTGCTTTGTTTTCCAGGCATCTCTCCTCAGAGGCCTGGATTTCAATACCAGCATATGGCTGTTTCTTGACTCACCCATCAGAACAAATCTCATCTACACATGGGAAACATGCACGTTGGAGCTGTGTCAAAGCCTCTGTTTAGGAGAACCCTTCAGGGCCCCAAGGCCACCGCTTCATTCCAAGGTCTCCATAGACACAAAAACATATTAGGACACATCCACAGGAGAGTCCATTTCAACTCAGCCTCCTCGGTTGCCCCCCACATCCAGCAGATCTAACCTGTCTTGTTGCTTGGAGACAATTGGAATGCGAGGTGGGCTACCCAGCCATCCATCCTTAGGACCCTGCTCGGAATCGTTGGCCTGGAGCCAACCAACAGGTCTCAATTGTCCTGTAGAAGAATCTTTGCAGTTTGGAGCTTCTCACAACTCCCATCTTGGGGAAACCCCCATGTCTTCGTGATCCAACCCCCTTCAAGAAAGGGCCATCATGGCATAAAGTCCAACCTGAGCGATCGTCTGATCCTTGCCCTGATTTCAGATGCACGAGATCTCTATTGAGGTCTGTAGATTGTGTCTGCCATATCCTCACCCAGAAACCTAGGCCTAGCTTGGTTTCTCAGACTCAGTCCTCAGACTACTGGCCCACAAGCCCTCCAGTTTGGCAATCCAGAACTACAATGCCGCACTCTGCCTGTCCTACAGAAGTAAAATATTGCCCTCAGGGCTACCCCAAAACCCCAAATGAGGATCAACCTGCACGCCATTCGGCTGTACCCCCAGACATATAGGCTGAACTGGGCACTATTTCCCCTTCTGACCCATCCTGAGCCTGGACATCCTGGTCCCACCCAGACAGCTGGCCGCACCCTGAGCACTTTGGACCCGCCATGGCCTTCGGTCGTCATCTCTTCCCAACTGCGGTTTTCAGGCTCCAGAACCTAGAACTTATCTCCAACCACTGCCCAGGGTTGAAAATGATGCAGAAATCAGAACTCTTTCCCCATGGCAAGAAACCTTGTGGTTGGCATGTTGTCCAACGTTCAGTGTAGTTGAAACAAGCATGGCCCATGAGGACGAGCCCATGCTTGCGGGCCACATTGGTAACAAACACACATTGTGAACCTCAGCCTGAGCCCAGTCCTCAGGTAAGGCCTCTCAGGGCCTATATGACGAGACAGCATATTGGGCTTGCCATGCCCTTAGGCCCCAATTTTTAACCATAGTTCGGGTTTTCCCTTCACTCTTCCCCAGGGCTCTGCTTTGGAATTCCTCTTTTGGTGGGACACCTGAGGTAACAAACCTGAAAGCAGTCTTCCCATCCCACAGATTGACGAAAAACAATTGGGATCGGGCCAAATCCACAGAGAGGAAGCTTCGTCCATGGCACATGAGACCTCCCCAACATTCCACGGCCATCGCTGAAACAAAATCCAGAGACAAAAGCCTGAGCAATCGCCTCAGACTCGCTCATTGTTCATATCCTGAAGAGTTCTTCTCATGGTTTGTAGATCGGGCGTGCCATACCTACGTCCCCAAACTTAAGCTGAGTTTGTGTTTTCAGTCTTCTGTCCTCAAAGTCCTGGGCCACACTCCTTCTAGGCTGGGGCCCCTGGAGCCACACATTAGGACTGCCCCCATCCAATCCATGGGATTTCTGCCCATTCCATTGTCAAAAATCGTACAAATTAGGAGAACCCTCCAAATTCCCTGAGGCCATCCCAATAGTGTAGGTCGCCCGGGACAAAAAAGGGCGGTTGATACCGGCTGAGCATCTACCTCCACTCATCTACCTCCACTCATACCAAGAAGATTGAACCAGACAGGACCCGAGGCCATTATCGGATCCATTGCTTTGGTTTACAGGCATGTCTCCTCAAAAGCCTGGATTCCAATACCAGCAGAGGGGATTTCCTGAGGCACCCATCAGAACAAATCTCGTCTCCACAAGGAAACTTGTGCATGGGAGCTATGCCAAAGCTTAGGAGAATACTTCAGGGTCCCGGTGCCACCTCCCCATTCCAAGGCCCTCATGGACACAAACACACGTTAGGACCCATCCTCTGGAAAGTGCATTTCAACTCAGCCACCCCGGTTGCTCCCGCAGATCCATTAGATCTAAACTGTCTTGTTGCTAGGAGACAATTGGAAGGCGAGGCGGACTTCCCAAACATCCATCCTCGAACGGTGCTCTGGAGTCATTCCATATGGGATGTCCTGGAGCTGTCCAACAGGTCTCAATTGTCCCGCAGAAGGAATCCTTGAAGGGGGCATCCCACATCTCCCAACGTGGAAGACCTCCATGGCCTCCAGATTCCGCTCCCTTCATGAAGGGGCCGTCATGCACAGAAACTCCAACCTGAGCCAACGTGGGATCCTCGCCCTGACTTCAGATGCATGAGATATTGGTTCAGATCTGCAGGGGGTACCTGCCGTGCCCTCACCTTGAATCTGAAGTCTAGCTTGTGTTCTCAGACTTCCGTCCTCACTCTCCTGGCCCCGAAGCCCTCAAGTTTGGCAATTGCGGACCGACAATGAAGCACTCTGCCTGCCCTCTAGAAAAAATATATTGCCTAATGAGCAGCCCAGGCAGCTTAAATGAGGATAAACCTACACGGCACTCGAATGTACCCAAATTATATAGTCTAACCTGCGCACTAATGCACTATCTGACACAACCTGAGCCCGGACCTGCTGACCAACACCCAGACAGCTGACCGCACCCTGAGCACATCAGACCCGCCATGGCCTTAGGTCAACATCTCTTCCCTACCTCAGTTTTCAGGCTTCAGAACCTAGACCTTATCTCCAATCACTGCCCACGGGTGACTGTGATGCAGAAATCAGAACTCTTCCTGACCCATGGCAAGAAACCTTGTGGTTGGCATGTTGTCCAACGTTCAGTGTAGGAGAAACCAGCATTCACCCTGAGGCCCCGCCCATTCTTGAGTGCGACGAGAGCATAAACACGCATTGTGACCTCAGCGTGATTCCTGTCCTCTAGTAAGTTCTCTCAGTGGCTGGACCATTAGATGTCCTAACGGGCTTGACATGTCCCTAGTCCCCAATTTTTAACCAGATTTCTGGTTGTCCAGTCGTCCTACCCCAGGGCTCTACTCTGGAATCCCTCATTTGGTGGGACATCTGAGGTTGAAAAACAAAATGAAACAAGTCGAAAACAACAAAAAAACGGACATCTTCCATCCCCAGAATGACCCCAAACTCTTTGGACGGGTCCTAACCCCAAGAGAGTAAGACTCGTCCATTTTCCATGATGTCACCCGGCAATTTCACGACCATGAGTGACACGACATCCAGAGACAAAAACTTGAGCAAGAGCCTCACACTCGCCCTTTTTTCATATCCCGAAGTGTTCTCCTCATGGTCTGTAGATCAGTCCTGCCATACCTATGACCCAAAACATAAGCCGAGTTTGTGTTTTCAGACAACTGTCCAAACAGCTCTGGCCTACACACCCTACAGGCTCAGGGCCCTGGAGCCAAACCTGAGGACTGTACTTGCCCACTCCAAGGGAATTGTATGTGCCCATTCCAATGGCCACAACCCTACTAATAGGATAACCTCCAAAGTCCCTGAGGCCATCCCAATAGTTGTGGCTTCCCAGGACAAACAGGGGCAATCTGAGCCCATCTGAGCACCTACCTGCACTCAGACCCGTAGACTGATGTCCCCAGAGGCAAAAAGGAACGAACAGGCCCCTAGGCACTAATCGGATCCATTGCTTTGGTTTCCAGGCATCTCTTCTCAGAGGCCTGGATTTCAATACAAGCATATGGCTGTTTCTTGACTCACCCATCAGAACAAATCTCATCTACACATGGGAAACATGCACGTTGGAGCTGTGTCAAAGCCTCTGTTTAGGAGAACCCTTCAGGGCCCCAGGGCCACCGCTTCATTCCAAGGTCTCCATAGACACAAAAACATATTAGGACACATCCACAGGAGAGTCCATTTCAACTCAGCCTCCTCGGTTGCCCCCCACATCCAGCAGATCTAACCTGTCTTGTTGCTTGGAGACAATTGGAATGCGAGGTGGGCTACCCAGCCATCCATCCTTAGAACCCTGCTCGGAATCGTTGGCCTGGAGCCAACCAACAGGTCTCAATTGTCCTGCAGAAGAATCTTTGCAGTTTGGAGCTTGTCACAACTCCCATCGTGGGAAAACCCCCATGTCCTCGTGATCCAACCCCCTTCAAGAAAGGGCCATCAGGGAAGAAAGTCCAACCTGAGCGATCGTCTGATCCTTGCCCTGACTTCAGATGCACGGGATCTCTATTGAGGTCTGTAGATTGTGTCTGCCATATCCTCACCCAGAAACCTAGGCCTAGCTTGGGTTCTCAGACTCCGTCCTCAGACTACTGGCCCACAAGCCCTCCAGTTGGGCAATCCAGAACTACAATGCCGCACTCTGCCTGCCCTACAGAAGTAAAACATTGCCCTCAGGGCTACCCCGAAACCCCAAATGAGGATCAACCTGCACGCCATTCGGCTGTACCCCAAACATATAGGCTGACCTGGGCACTATTTCCCCTTCTGAACCAGCCTGAGCCTGGACCTCCTGGTCCCACCCAGACAGCTGGCCGCACACTGAGCACATCGGACCCGCCATGGCCTTAGGTCGTCATCTCTTCCCAACTGCGGTTTTCAGGCTCAGAACCTAGACCTTATCTCCAACCACTGCCCATGGTTGAAAATGATGCAGAAATCAGAACTCTTTCCCCATGGCAAGAAACCTTGTGGTTGGCATGTGGTCCAAAGATCAGTGTAGTTGAAACAAGCGTGGCCCATGAGGCCCAGCCCATGCTTGCGGGCCACATTGGTCACAAACACACATTGTGACCCTCAGCCTGAGCCCAGTCCTCAGGTAAGGCCTCTCAGGGCCTATATGAAGAGACAGAATATTGGGCTTGCCATGCCCCTAGGCCCCAATTTTTAACCATCGTTCGGGGTGTCCCTTCACTCTTCCCCAGGGCTCTGCTTTGGAATTCCTCCTTTGGTGGGACACCAGAGGTAACAAACCTGAAAGGAGTCCTCCCATCCCACAGAATGATGAAAAACAATTGGGATCGGGCCAAATCCACAGAGAGGAAGATTCGTCCATGGCCCATGAGACCTCCCCAACATTCCACGGCCATCGCTGAAACAAAATCCAGAGACAAAAGCCTGAGCAAGCGACTCAGACTCGCTCATTCTTCATATCCTGAAGAGTTCTTCTCACGGTTTGTAGATCGGGCGTGCCATACCTACGTCCCCAAACTTAAGCTGAGTTTGTGTTTTCAGTCTTCTGTCCTCAAAGTCCTGGGCCACACTCCCTCCAGGCTGGGGCCCCTGGAGCCACACATTAGGACTGCCCCCACCAATCCATGGGAATTCTGCCCATTCCATTGTCAAAAATCGTACAAATTAGGAGAACCCTCCAAAATCCCTGAGTCCATCCCAATAGTGTAGTTCGCCCGGGACAAAAAAGGGCGGTTGATAACAGCTGAGCATCTCCCTCCACTCATATACCTCCACTCATACCAAGAAGATTGAACCAGACAGGACCCGAAGCCATTATCGGATCCATTGCTTTGTTTTACAGGCATGTCTCCTCAAAAGCCTGGATTCCAATACCAGCAGAGGGGATTTCCTGAGGCACCCATCAGAACAAATCTCGTCTCCACAAGGAAACTTGTGCATGGGAGCTATGCCAAAGCTTGGGAGAATACTTCAGGGTCCCGGTGCCACCTCCCCATTCCAAGGCCCTCTTGGACCCAAACACACATTAGGACCCATCCTCTGGAAAGTGCATTTCAACTCAGCCACCCCGGTTGCTCCCGCAGATCCATTAGATCTAAACTGTCTTGTTGCTAGGAGACAATTGGAAGGCGAGGCGGACTTCCCAGGAATCCATCCTCGAATGGTGCTCTGGAGTCATTCCATATGGGATGTCCGGGAGCGGTCCTACAGGTCTCAATTGTCCCGCAGAAGGAATCCTTGAAGGGGGGCATCCCACATCTCCCAACGTGGAAAACCTCCATGGCCTCGAGATTCCGCTCCCTTCATGAAGGGGCCGTCATGCACAGAAACTCCAACCTGAGCCAACGTCGGCTCCTCGCTCTGACTTCAGATGCATGAGATATTGGTTCAGATCTGCAGGGGGTACCTGCCGTGCCCTCACCCTGAATCCGAAATCTAGCTTGTGTTCTCAGACTTCCGTCCGCACTCTCCTGGCCCCGAAGCCCTCAAGTTTGGCAATTCCGGACCGACAATGAAGCACTCTGCCTGCCCTCTAGAAAAAATATATTGCCTAATGAGCGACCAGGCAGCTTAAATGAAGATAAAACTACACGGCACTCGAATGTACCCAAATTATATAGTCTAACCTGGGCACTAATGCACTGTCTGACACAACCTGAGCCCGGACCTGCTGACCAACACCCAGACAGCTGACCGCACCCTGAGCACATCAGACCCGCCCTGGCCTTAGGTCATCATCTCTTCCCTACCTCAGTTTTCAGGCTTCAGAACCTAGACCTTATCTCCAATCACTGCCCACGGGTGACTGTGATGCAGAAATCAGAACTCTTCCTGACCCATGGCAAGAAACCTTGTGGTTGGCATGTTGTCCAACGTTCAGTGTAGGAGAAACCAGCATTCACCCCGAGGCCCCGCCCATTTTTGAGTGCGACGAGAGCATAAACACGGATTGTGACCTCAGCGTGAGTCCTGTCCTCTAGTAAGTCCTCTCAGTGGCTGGACCATTAGATGTCCTAACGGGCTTGACATGTCCCTAGTCCCCAATTTTTAACCAGATTTCTGGTTGTCCAGTCGCCCCACCTCAGGGCTCTACGCTGGAATCCCTCATTTGGTGGGACATCTGAGGTTGAAAAACAAAATGAAACAAATCGACAACAACAAAAAAACGGACTTCTTCCATCCCCAGAATGACCCCAAACTCTTTGGTCGGGACCAAACCCCCAGAGAGTAAGACTCGTCCATTTCCCATGAAGTCACCCGGCAATTTCACGACCATGAGTGACACGATATCCAGAGACAAAAACTTGAGCAAGAGCCTCACACTCGCCCTTTTTTCATATCCCGAAGTCTTCTCCTCATGGTCTGTAGATCAGTCCTGCCATACCTATGACCCAAAACATAAGCCGAGCTTTTGTTTTCAGACAACTGTCCAAACAGCTCTGGCCTACACACCCTACAGGCTCAGGGCCCTGGAGCCAAACCTGAGGACTGTACTTGCCCTCTCCAAGGGAATTGTATGTGCCCATTCCAATGGCCACAACCCTACTAATAGGATAACCTCCAAAGTCCCTGAGGCCATCCCAATAGTTGTGGCTTCCCAGGACAAACAGGGGCAATCTGAGCCCATCTGAGCACCTACCTGCACTCAGACCCGTAGACTGATGTCCCCAGAGGTAAAAAGGAACGGACAGGCCCCTAGGCACTAATCGGATCCATTGCTTTGGTTTCCAGTAAACTCTCCTCAGAGGCCTGGATTTCAATACCAGCATATGGCTGTTTCTTGACTCACCCATCAGAACAAATCTCATCTACACATGGGAAACATGCACGTTGGAGCTGTGTCAAAGCCTCTGTTTAGGAGAACCCTTCAGGGCCCCAGGGCCACCGCTTCATTCCAAGGTCTCCATAGACACAAAAACATATTAGGACACATCCACAGGAGAGTCCATTTCAACTCAGCCTCCTCGGTTGCCCCCCACATCCAGCAGATCTAACCTGTCTTATTTCTTGGAGACAATTGGAATGCGAGGTGGGCTACCCAGCCATCCATCCTTAGAAGCCTGCTCGGAATCGTTGGCCTGGAGCCAACCAACAGGTCTCAATTGTCCTGCAGAAGAATCTTTGCAGTTTGGAGCTTGTCACAACTCCCATCGTGGGAAAACCCCATGTCCTCGTGATCCAACCCCCTTCAAGAAAGGGCCATCAGGGCAGAAAGTCCAACCTGAGCGATCGTCTGATACTTGCCCTGACTTCAGATGCACGAGATCTCAATTGAGGTCTGTAGATTGTGACTGCCATATCCTCACCCAGAAACCTAGGCCTAGATTGGGTTCTCAGACTCCGTCCTCAGACTACTGGCCCACAAGCCCTCCAGTTGGGCAATCCAGAACTACAATGCCGCACTCTGCCTGCCCTACAGAAGTAAAACATTGCCCACAGGGCTACCCCGAAACCCCAAATGAGGATCAACCTGCACGCCATTCGGCTGTACCCCAAACATATAGGCTGACCTGGGGACTATTTCCCTTTCTGACCCAGCCTGAGCCTGGACCTCCTGTTCCCACCCAGACAGCTGGCCTCACACTGAGCACATCAGACCCGCCATGGCCTTAGGTCGTCATCTCTTCCCAACTGCGTGTTTCAGGCTCCAGAACCTAGACCTTATCTCCAACCACTGCCCAGGGTTGAAAATGATGCAGAAATCAGAACTCTTTCCCCATGGCAAGAAACCTTGTGCTTGGCATGTTGTCCAACGTTCAGTGTAGTTGAAACAAGCGTGGCCCATGAGGCCCAGCCCATGCTTGCGGGCCACATTGGTCACAAACACACATTGTGACCCTCAGCCTGAGCCCAGTCCTCAGGTAAGGCCTCTCAGGGCCTATATGAAGAGACAGAATATTGGGCTTGCCATGCCCCTAGTCCCCAATTTTTAACCATCGTTCGGGGTGTCCCTTCACTCTTCCCCAGGGCTCTGCTTTGGAATTCCTCCTTTGGTGGGACACCAGAGGTAACAAACCTGAAAGGAGTCCTCCCATCCCACAGAATGATGAAAAACAATTGGGATCGGGCCAAATCCACAGAGAGGAAGATTCGTCCATGGCCCATGAGACCTCCCCAACATTCCACGGCCATCGCTGAAACAAAATCCAGAGACAAAAGCCTGAGCAAGCGACTCAGACTCGCTCATTCTTCATATCCTGAAGAGTTCTTCTCATGGTTTGTAGATCGGGCATGCCATACCTACGTCCCCAAACTTAAGCTGAGTTTGTGTTTTCAGTCTTCTGTCCTCAAAGTCCTGGGCCACACTCCCTCCAGGCTGGGGCCCCTGGAGCCACACATTAGGTCTGCCCCCACCAATCCATGGGAATTCTGCCCATTCCATTGTCAAAAATCGTACAAATTAGGAGAACCCTCCAAAGTCCCTGAGTCCATCCCAATAGTGTAGGTCGCCCGGGACAAAAAAGGGCGGTTGATAACAGCTGAGCATCTCCCTCCACTCATCTACCTCCACTCATACCAAGAAGATTGAACCAGACATAACCCGAGGCCATTATCGGATCCATTGCTTTGTTTTACAGGCATGTCTCATCAAAAGCCAGGATTCCAATACCAGCAGAGGGGATTTCCTGAGGCACCCATCAGAACAAATCTCATCTCCACAAGGAAACTTGTGCATGGGAGCTATGCCAAAGCTTGGGAGAATCCTTCAGGGTCCCGGTGCCACCTCCCCATTCCAAGGCCCTCATGGACCCAAACACACATTAGGACCCATACTCTGGAAAGTGCATTTCAACTCAGCCACCCCGGTTGCTCCCGCAGATCCATTAGATCCAAACTGTCTTGTTGCTAGGAGACAATTGAAAGGTGAGGCGGACTTCCCAGGCATCCATCCTCGAACGGTGCCCTGGAGTCATTCCATATGGGATGTCCTGGAGCTGTCCAACAGGTCTCAATTGTCCCGCAGAAGGAATCCTTGAAGGGGGGCATCCCACATCTCCCAACGTGGAAAACCTCCATGGCCTCGAGATTCCGCTCCCTTCATGAAGGGGCCGTCATGCACAGAAACTCCAACCTGAGCCAACTTCGGATCCTCGCCCTGACTTCAGATGCATGAGATATTGGTTCAGATCTGCAGGGGGTACCTGCCGTGCCCTCACCCTGAATCCGAAATCTAGCTTGTGTTCTCAGACTTCCGTCCGCACTCTCCTGGCCCCGAAGCCCTCAAGTTTGGCAATTCCGGACCGACAATGAAGCACTCTGCCTGCCCTCTAGAAAAAATATATTGCCTAATGAGCTGACCAGGCAGCTTAAATGAAGATAAACCTACACGGCACTCGAATGTACCCAAATTATATAGTCTAACCTGGGCACTAATGCACTGTCTGAAACAACCTGAGCCCGGACCTGCTGACCAACACCCAGACAGCTGACCGCACCCTGAGCACATCAGACCCGCCCTGGCCTTAGGTCATCATCTCTTCCCTACCTCAGTTTTCAGGCTTCAGAACCTAGACCTTATCTCCAATCACTGCCCACGGGTGACTGTGATGCAGAAATCAGAACTCTTCCTGACCCATGGCAAGAAACCTTGTGGTTGGCATGTTGTCCAACGTTCAGTGTAGGAGAAACCAGCATTCACCCCGAGGCCCCGCCCATTTTTGAGTGCGACGAGAGCATAAACACGCATTGTGACCTCAGCGTGAGTCCTGTCCTCTAGTAAGTCCTCTCAGTGGCTGGACCATTAGATGTCCTAACGGGCTTGACATGTCCCTAGTCCCCAATTTTTAACCAGATTTCTGGTTGTCCAGTCGCCCCACCTCAGGGCTCTACGCTGGAATCCCTCATTTGGTGGGACATCTGAGGTTGAAAAACAAAATGAAACAAATCGACAACAACAAAAAAACGGACTTCTTCCATCCCCAGAATGACCCCAAACTCTTTGGACGGGACCAAACCCCCAGAGAGTAAGACTCGTCCATTTCCCATGAAGTCACCCGGCAATTTCACGACCATGAGTGACACGATATCCAGAGACAAAAACTTGAGCAAGAGCCTCACACTCGCCCTTTTTTCATATCCCGAAGTGTTCTCCTCATGGTCTGTAGATCAGTCCTGCCATACCTATGACCCAAAACATAAGCCGAGTTTTTGTTTTCAGACAACTGTCCAAACAGCTCTGGTCTACACACCCTACAGGCTCAGGGCCCTGGAGCCAAACCTGAGGACTGTACTTGCCCTCTCCAAGGGAATTGTATGTGCCCATTCCAATGGCCACAACCCTACTAATAGGATAACCTCCAAAGTCCCTGAGGCCATCCCAATAGTTGTGGCTTCCCAGGAAAAACAGGGGCAATCTGAGCCCATCTGAGCACCTACCTGCACTCAGACCCGTAGACTGATGTCCCCAGAGGTAAAAAGGAACGGACATGCCCCTAGGCACTAATCGGATCCATTGCTTTGGTTTCCAGGAAACTCTCCTCAGAGGCCTGGATTTCAATACCAGCATATGGCTGTTTCTTGACTTACCCATCAGAAAAAATCTCATCTACACATGGGAAACATGCACGTTGGAGCTGTGTCAAAGCCTCTGTTTAGGAGAACCCTTCAGGGCCCCAGGGCCACCGCTTCATTCCAAGGTCTCCATAGATACAAAAACATATTAGGACACATCCACAGGAGAGTCCATTTCAAATCAGCCTCCTCGGTTGCCCCCCACATCCAGCAGATCTAACCTGTCTTGTTGCTTGGAGACAATTAGAATGCGAGGTGGGCTACCCAGCCATCCATCCTTAGAACCCTGCTCGGAATCGTTGGCCTGGAGCCAACCAACAGGTCTCAATTGTCCTGCAGAAGAATCTTTGCAGTTTGGAGCTTGTCACAACTCCCATCGTGGGAAAACCCCATGTCCTCGTGATCCAACCCCCTTCAAGAATGGGCCATCAGGGCAGAAAGTCCAACCTGAGCGATCGTCTGATCCTTGCCCTGACTTCAGATGCACGAGATCTCGATTGAGGTCTGTAGATTGTGACTGCCATATCCTCACCCAAAAACCTAGGCCTAGATTGGGTTCTCAGACTCCGTCCTCAGACTACTGGCCCACAAGCCCTCCAGTTGGGCAATCCAGAACTACAATGCCGCACTCTGCCTGCCCTACAGAAGTAAAACATTGCCCACAGGACTACCCCGAAACCCCAAATGAGGATCAACCTGCACGCCATTCGGCTGTACCCCAAACATATAGGCTGACCTGGGCACTATTTCCCCTTCTGACCCAGCCTGAGCCTGGACCTCCTGGTCCCACCCAGACAGCTGGCCTCACACTGAGCACATCAGACCCGCCATGGCCTTAGGTCGTCATCTCTTCCCAACTGCGTGTTTCAGGCTCCAGAACCTAGACCTTATCTCCAACCAACTGCCCAGGGTTGAAAATGATGCAGAAATCAGAACTCTTTCCCCATGGCAAGAAACCTTGTGCTTGGCATGTTGTCCAACGTTCAGTGTAGTTGAAACAAGCGTGGCCCATGAGGCCCAGCCCATGCTTGCGGGCCACATTGGTCACAAACACACATTGTGACCCTCAGCCTGAGCCCAGTCCTCAGGTAAGGCCTCTCAGGGCCTATATGAAGAGACAGAATATTGGGCTTGCCATGCCCCTAGGCCCCAATTTTTAACCATCGTTCGGGGTGTCCCTTCACTCTTCCCCAGGGCTCTGCTTTGGAATTCCTCCTTTGGTGGGACACCAGAGGTAACAAACCTGAAAGGAGTCCTCCCATCCCACAGAATGATGAAAAACAATTGGGATCGGGCCAAATCCACAGAGAGGAAGATTCGTCCATGGCCCATGAGACCTCCCCAACATTCCACGGCCATCGCTGAAACAAAATCCAGAGACAAAAGCCTGAGCAAGCGACTCAGACTCGCTCATTCTTCATATCCTGAAGAGTTCTTCTCATGGTTTGTAGATCGGGCGTGCCATACCTACGTCCCCAAACTTAAGCTGAGTTTGTGTTTTCAGTCTTCTGTCCTCAAAGTCCTGGGCCACACTCCCTCCAGGCTGGGGCCCCTGGAGCCACACATTAGGACTGCCCCCACCAATCCATGGGAATTCTGCCCATTCCATTGTCAAAAATCGTACAAATTAGGAGAACCCTCCAAAGTCCCTGAGTCCATCCCAATAGTGTAGTTCGCCCGGGACAAAAAAGGGCGGTTGATAACAGCTGAGCATCTCCCTCCACTCATATACCTGCACTCATACCAAGAAGATTGAACCAGACATAACCCGAGGCCATTATCGGATCCATTGCTTTGTTTTACAGGCATGTCTCCTCAAAAGCCTGGATTCCAATACCAGCAGAGGGGATTTCCTGAGGCACCCATCAGAACAAATCTCGTCTCCACAAGGAAACTTGTGCATGGGAGCTATGCCAAAGCTTGGTTGAATACTTCGGGTCCCGGTGCCACCTCTCCATTTCAAGGCCCTCATGGACCCAAACACACATTAGGACCCATCCTCTGGAAAGTGCATTTCAACTCAGCCACCCCGGTTGCACCCGCAGATCCATTAGATCTAAACTGAATTGTTGCTAGGAGACAATTGGAAGGCGAGGCGGACTTCCCAGGCATCCATCCTCGAATGGTGCTCTGGAGTCATTCCATATGGGATGTCCGGGAGCGGTCCAACAGGTCTCAATTGTCCCGCAGAAGGAATCCTTGAAGGGGGGCATCCCACATCTCCCAACGTGGAAAACCTCCATGGCCTCGAGATTCCGCTCCCTTCATGAAGGGGCCGTCATGCACAGAAACTCCAACCTGAGCCAACGTCGGATCCTCGCCCTGACTTCAGATGCATGAGATATTGGTTCAGATCTGCAGGGGGTACCTGCCGTGCCCTCACCCTGAATCCGAAATCTAGCTTGTGTTCTCAGACTTCCGTCCGCACTCTCCTGGCCCCGAAGCCCTCAAGTTTGGCAATTCCGGACCGACAATGAAGCACTCTGCCTGCCCTCTAGAAAAAATATATTGCCTAATGAGCTGACCAGGCAGCTTAAATGAAGATAAACCTACACGGCACTCGAATGTACCCAAATTATATAGTCTAACCTGGGCACTAATGCACTGTCTGACACAATCTGAGCCCGGACCTGCTGACCAACACCCAGACAGCTGACCGCACCCTGTGCACATCAGACCCGCCCTGGCCTTAGGTCATCATCTCTTCCCTACCTCAGTTTTCAGGCTTCAGAACCTAGACCTTATCTTCAATCACTGCCCACGGGTGACTGTGATGCAGAAATCAGAACTCTTCCTGACCCATGGCAAGAAACCTTGTGGTTGGCATGTTCTCCAACGTTCAGTGTAGGAGAAACCAGCATTCACCCTGAGGCCCCGCCCATTCTTGAGTGCGACGAGAGCATAAACACGCATTGTGACCTCATCGTGAGTCCTGTCCTCTAGTAAGTCCTCTCAGTGGCTGGACCATTAGATGTCATAATGGGCTTGACATGTCCCTAGTCCCCAATTTTTAACCAGATTTCTGGTTGTCCAGTCGCCCCACCTCAGGGCTCTACGCTGGAATCTCTCATTTGGTGGGACATCTGAGGTTGAAAAACAAAATGAAACAAATCGACAACAACAAAAAAACGGACTTCTTCCATCCCCAGAATGACCCCAAACTCTTTGGACGGGACCGAACCCCCAGAGAGCAAGACTCGTCCATTTCCCATGAAGTCACCCGGCAATTTCACGACCATGAGTGACACGATATCCAGAGACAAAAACTTGAGCAAGATCCTCACACTCGCCCTTTTTTCATATCGCGAAGTGTTCTCCTCATGGTCTGTAGATCAGTCCTGCCATACCTATGACCCAAAACATAAGCCGAGTTTGTGTTTTCAGACAACTGTCCAAACAGCTCTGGCCTACACACCCTACAGGCTCAGGGCCCTGGAGCCAAACCTGAGGACTGTACTTGCCCTCTCCAAGGGAATTGTATGTGCCCATTCCAATGGCCACAACCCTACTAGTAGGATAACCTCCAAAGTCCCTGAGGCCATCCCAATAGTTGTGGCTTCCCAGGACAAACAGGGGCAATCTGAGCCCATCTGTCACCTACCTGCACTCAGACCCGTAGACTGATGTCCCCAGAAGTAAAAAGGAACGGACAGGCCCCTAGGCACTAATCGGTTCCATTGCTTTGGTTTCCAGGCATCTCTCCTCAGAGGCCTGGATTTCAATACCAGCATATGGCTGTTTCTTGACTCACCCATCAGAACAAATCTCATCTACACATGGGAAACATGCACGTTGGAGCTGTGTCAAAGCCTCTGTTTAGGAGAACCCTTCAGGGCCCCAGGGCCACCGCTTCATTCCAAGGTCTCCATAGACACAAAAACATATTAGGACACATCCACAGGAGAGTCCATTTCAACTCAGCCTCCTCGGTTGCCCCCCACATCCAGCAGATCTAACCTGTCTTGTTGCTTGGAGACAATTGGAATGTGAGGTGGGCTACCCAGCCATCCATCCTTAGAACCCTGCTCGGAATCGTTGGCCTGGAGCCAACCAACAGGTCTCAATTGTCCTGCAGAAGAATCTTTGCAGTTTGGAGCTTGTCACAACTCCCATCGTGGGAAAACCCCCATGTCCTCGTGTCCCAACCCCCTTCAAGAAAGGGCCATCATGGCAGAAAGTCCAACCTGAGCGATCGTCTGATCCTTGCCCTGACTTCAGATGCACGAGATCTCGATTGAGGTCTGTAGATTGTGCCTGCCATATCCTCACCCAGAAACCTAGGCCTAGCTTGGGTTCTCAGACTCCGTCCTCAGACTACTGGCCCACAAGCCCTCCAGTTGGGCAATCCAGAACTACAATGCCGCACTCTGCCTGCCCTACAGAAGTAAAACATTGCCCTCAGGTCTACCCCGAAATCCCAAATGAGGATCAACCTGCACGCCATTCGGCTGTACCCCAAACATATAGGCTGACCTGGGCACTATTTCCCCTTCTGACCCAGCCTGAGCCTGGACCTCCTGGTCCCACCCAGACAGCTGGCCGCACACTGAGCACATTGGACCCGCCATGGCCTTAGGTCGTCATCTCTTCCCAACTGCGGTTTTCAGGCTCAGAACCTAGACCTTATCTCCAACCACTGCCCAGGGTTGAAAATGATGCAGAAATCAGAACTCTTTCCCCATGGCAAGAAACCTTGTGCTTGGCATGTTGTCCAACGTTCAGTGTAGTTGAAACAAGCGTGGCCCATGAGGCCCAGCCCATGCTTGCGGGCCACATTGGTCACAAACACACATTGTGACCCTCAGCCTGAGCCCAGTCCTCAGGTAAGGCCTCTCAGGGCCTATATGAAGAGACACAATATTGGGCTTGCCATGCCCCTAGGCCCCAATTTTTAACCATCGTTCGGGGTGTCCCTTCACTCTTCCCCCGGGCTCTGCTTTGGAATTCCTCCTTTGGTGGGACACCAGAGGTAACAAACCTGAAAGGAGTCCTCCCATCCCACAGAATGATGAAAAACAATTGGGATCGGGCCAAATCCACAGAGAGGAAGATTCGTCCATGGCCCATGAGACCTCCCTTACATTCCACGGCCATCGCAGAAATAAAATCCAGAGACAAAAGCCTGAGCAAGCGACTCAGACTCGCTAATTCTTCATATCCTGAAGAGTTCTTCTCATGGTTTGTAGATCGGGCGTGCCATACCTACGTCCCCAAACTTAAGCTGAGTTTGTGTTTTCAGTCTTCTGTCCTCAAAGCCCTGGGCCACACTCCCTCCAGGCTGGGGCCCCTGGAGCCACACATTAGGACTGCCCCCACCCAATCCATGGGAATTCTGCCCATTCCATTGTCAAAAATCGTACAAATTAGGAGAACCCTCCAAAGTCCCTGAGGCCATCCCAATAGTGTAGGTCGCCCGGGACAAAAAAGGGCGGTTGATACCGGCTGAGCATCTACCTCCACTCATCTACCTCCACTCATACCAAGAAGATTGAACCAGACAGGACCCGATGCCATTATCGGATCCATTACTTTGGTTTACAGGCATGTCTCCACAAAAGCCTGGATTCCAATACCAGCAGAGGGGATTTCCTGAGGCACCCATCAGAACAAATCTCATCTCCACAAGGAAACTTGTGCATGGGAGCTATGCCAAATCTTGGGAGAATCCTTCACGGTCCCGGTGCCACCTCCCCATTCCAAGGCCCTCATGGACCCAAACACACATTAGGACCCATCCTCTGGAAAGTGCATTTCAACTCAGCCACCCCGGTTGCACCCGCAGATCCATTAGATCTAAACTGAATTGTTGCTAGGAGACAATTGGAAGGCGAGGCGGACTTCCCAGGCATCCATCCTCGAATGGTGCTCTGGAGTCATTCCATATGGGATGTCCTGGAGCTGTCCAACAGGTCTCAATTGTCCCGCAGAAGGAATCCTTGAAGGGGGGCATCCCACATCTCCCAACGTGGAAAACCTCCATGGCCTCGAGATTCCGCTCCCTTCATGAAGGGGCCGTCATGCACAGAAACTCCAACCTGAGCCAACGTCGGATCCTCGCCCTGACTTCAGATGCATGAGATATTGGTTCAGATCTGCAGGGGGGACCTGCCGTGCCCTCACCCTGAATCCGAAATCTAGCTTGTGTTCTCAGACTTCCGTCCGCACTCTCCTGGCCCCGAAGCCCTCAAGTTTGGCCCTTCCGGACCGACAATGAAGCACTCTGCCTGCCCTCTAGAAAAAATATATCGCCTAATTGGCTGACCAGGCAGCTTAAATGAAGATAAACCTACACGGCACTCGAATGTACCCATATTATATAGTCTAACCTGGGCACTAATGCACTGTCTGAAACAACCTGAGCCCGGACCTGCTGACCAACACCCAGACAGCTGACCGCACCCTGAGCACATCAGACCCGCCCTGGCCTTAGGTCATCATCTCTTCCCTACCTCAGTTTTCAGGCTTCAGAACCTAGACCTTATCTCCAATCACTGCCCACGGGTGACTGTGATGCAGAAATCAGAACTCTTCCTGACCCATGGCAAGAAACCTTGTGGTTGGCATGTTGTCCAACGTTCAGTGTAGGAGAAACCAGCATTCACCCCGAGGCCCCGCCCATTTTTGAGTGCGACGAGAGCATAAACACGCATTGTGACCTCAGCGTGAGTCCTGTCCTCTAGTAAGTCCTCTCAGTGGCTGGACCATTAGATGTCCTAACGGGCTTGACATGTCCCTAGTCCCCAATTTTTAACCAGATTTCTGGTTGTCCAGTCGCCCCACCTCAGGGCTCTACGCTGGAATCCCTCATTTGGTGGGACATCTGAGGTTGAAAAACAAAATGAAACAAATCGACAACAACAAAAAAACGGACTTCTTCCATCCCCAGAATGACCCCAAACTCTTTGGACGGGACCAAACCCCCAGAGAGTAAGACTCGTCCATTTCCCATGAAGTCACCCGGCAATTTCACGACCATGAGTGACACGATATCCAGAGACAAAAACTTGAGCAAGAGCCTCACACTCGCCCTTTTTTCATATCCCGAAGTGTTCTCCTCATGGTCTGTAGATCAGTCCTGCCATACCTATGACCCAAAACATAAGCCGAGTTTTTGTTTTCAGACAACTGTCCAAACAGCTCTGGTCTACACACCCTACAGGCTCAGGGCCCTGGAGCCAAACCTGAGGACTGTACTTGCCCTCTCCAAGGGAATTGTATGTGCCCATTCCAATGGCCACAACCCTACTAATAGGATAACCTCCAAAGTCCCTGAGGCCATCCCAATAGTTGTGGCTTCCCAGGAAAAACAGGGGCAATCTGAGCCCATCTGAGCACCTACCTGCACTCAGACCCGTAGACTGATGTCCCCAGAGGTAAAAAGGAACGGACAGGCCCCTAGGCACTAATCGGATCCATTGCTTTGGTTTCCAGGAAACTCTCCTCAGAGGCCTGGATTTCAATACCAGCATATGGCTGTTTCTTGACTCACCCATCAGAACAAATCTCATCTACACATGGGAAACATGCACGTTGGAGCTGTGTCAAAGCCTCTGTTTAGAAGAACCCTTCAGGGCCCCAGGGCCACCGCTTCATTCCAAGGTCTCCATAGATACAAAAACATATTAGGACACATCCACAGGAGAGTCCATTTCAAATCAGCCTCCTCGGTTGCCCCCCACATCCAGCAGATCTAACCTGTCTTGTTGCTTGGAGACAATTAGAATGCGAGGTGGGCTACCCAGCCATCCATCCTTAGAACCCTGCTCGGAATCGTTGGCCTGGAGCCAACCAACAGGTCTCAATTGTCCTGCAGAAGAATCTTTGCAGTTTGGAGCTTGTCACAACTCCCATCGTGGGAAAACCCCATGTCCTCGTGATCCAACCCCCTTCAAGAATGGGCCATCAGGGCAGAAAGTCCAACCTGAGCGATCGTCTGATCCTTGCCCTGACTTCAGATGCACGAGATCTCGATTGAGGTCTGTAGATTGTGACTGCCATATCCTCACCCAAAAACCTAGGCCTAGATTGGGTTCTCAGACTCCGTCCTCAGACTACTGGCCCACAAGCCCTCCAGTTGGGCAATCCAGAACTACAATGCCGCACTCTGCCTGCCCTACAGAAGTAAAACATTGCCCACAGGACTACCCCGAAACCCCAAATGAGGATCAACCTGCACGCCATTCGGCTGTACCCCAAACATATAGGCTGACCTGGGCACTATTTCCCCTTCTGACCCAGCCTGAGCCTGGACCTCCTGGTCCCACCCAGACAGCTGGCCTCACACTGAGCACATCAGACCCGCCATGGCCTTAGGTCGTCATCTCTTCCCAACTGCGTGTTTCAGGCTCCAGAACCTAGACCTTATCTCCAACCACTGCCCAGGGTTGAAAATGATGCAGAAATCAGAACTCTTTCCCCATGGCAAGAAACCTTGTGCTTGGCATGTTGTCCAACGTTCAGTGTAGTTGAAACAAGCGTGGCCCATGAGGCCCAGCCCATGCTTGCGGGCCACATTGGTCACAAACACACATTGTGACCCTCAGCCTGAGCCCAGTCCTCAGGTAAGGCCTCTCAGGGCCTATATGAAGAGACAGCATATTGGGCTTGCCATGCCCCTAGGCCCCAATTTTTAACCATCGTTCGGGGTGTCCCTTGACTCTTCCCCAGGGCTCTGCTTTGGAATTCCTCCTTTGGTGGGACACCAGAGGTAACAAACCTGAAAGGAGTCCTCCCATCCCACAGAATGATGAAAAACAATTGGGATCGGGCCAAATCCACAGAGAGGAAGATTCGTCCATGGCCCATGAGACCTCCCCAACATTCCACGGCCATCGCTGAAACAAAATCCAGAGACAAAAGCCTGAGCAAGCGACTCAGACTCGCTCATTCTTCATATCCTGAAGAGTTCTTCTCATGGTTTGTAGATCGGGCGTGCCATACCTACGTCCCCAAACTTAAGCTGAGTTTGTGTTTTCAGTCTTCTGTCCTCAAAGTCCTGGGCCACACTCCCTCCAGGCTGGGGCCCCTGGAGCCACACATTAGGACTGCCCCCACCAATCCATGGGAATTCTGCCCATTCCATTGTCAAAAATCGTACAAATTAGGAGAACCCTCCAAAGTCCCTGAGTCCATCCCAATAGTGTAGTTCGCCCGGGACAAAAAAGGGCGGTTGATAACAGCTGAGCATCTCCCTCCACTCATATACCTGCACTCATACCAAGAAGATTGAACCAGACATAACCCGAGGCCATTATCGGATCCATTGCTTTGTTTTACAGGCATGTCTCCTCAAAAGCCTGGATTCCAATACCAGCAGAGGGGATTTCCTGAGGCACCCATCAGAACAAATCTCGTCTCCACAAGGAAACTTGTGCATGGGAGCTATGCCAAAGCTTGGTTGAATACTTCGGGTCCCGGTGCCACCTCTCCATTCCAAGGCCCTCATGGACCCAAACACACATTAGGACCCATCCTCTGGAAAGTGCATTTCAACTCAGCCACCCCGGTTGCACCCGCAGATCCATTAGATCTAAACTGAATTGTTGCTAGGAGACAATTGGAAGGCGAGGCGGACTTCCCAGGCATCCATCCTCGAATGGTGCTCTGGAGTCATTCCATATGGGATGTCCGGGAGCGGTCCAACAGGTCTCAATTGTCCCGCAGAAGGAATCCTTGAAGGGGGGCATCCCACATCTCCCAACGTGGAAAACCTCCATGGCCTCGAGATTCCGCTCCCTTCATGAAGGGGCCGTCATGCACAGAAACTCCAACCTGAGCCAACGTCGGATCCTCGCCCTGACTTCAGATGCATGAGATATTGGTTCAGATCTGCAGGGGGTACCTGCCGTGCCCTCACCCTGAATCCGAAATCTAGCTTGTGTTCTCAGACTTCCGTCCGCACTCTCCTGGCCCCGAAGCCCTCAAGTTTGGCAATTCCGGACCGACAATGAAGCACTCTGCCTGCCCTCTAGAAAAAATATATTGCCTAATGAGCTGACCAGGCAGCTTAAATGAAGATAAACCTACACGGCACTCGAATGTACCCAAATTATATAGTCTAACCTGGGCACTAATGCACTGTCTGACACAATCTGAGCCCGGACCTGCTGACCAACACCCAGACAGCTGACCGCACCCTGTGCACATCAGACCCGCCCTGGCCTTAGGTCATCATCTCTTCCCTACCTCAGTTTTCAGGCTTCAGAACCTAGACCTTATCTTCAATCACTGCCCACGGGTGACTGTGATGCAGAAATCAGAACTCTTCCTGACCCATGGCAAGAAACCTTGTGGTTGGCATGTTGTCCAACGTTCAGTGTAGGAGAAACCAGCATTCACCCTGAGGCCCCGCCCATTCTTGAGTGCGACGAGAGCATAAACACGCATTGTGACCTCATCGTGAGTCCTGTCCTCTAGTAAGTCCTCTCAGTGGCTGGACCATTAGATGTCATAATGGGCTTGACATGTCCCTAGTCCCCAATTTTTAACCAGATTTCTGGTTGTCCAGTCGCCCCACCTCAGGGCTCTACGCTGGAATCTCTCATTTGGTGGGACATCTGAGGTTGAAAAACAAAATGAAACAAATCGACAACAACAAAAAAACGGACTTCTTCCATCCCCAGAATGACCCCAAACTCTTTGGACGGGACCGAACCCCCAGAGAGCAAGACTCGTCCATTTCCCATGAAGTCACCCGGCAATTTCACGACCATGAGTGACACGATATCCAGAGACAAAAACTTGAGCAAGATCCTCACACTCGCCCTTTTTTCATATCGCGAAGTGTTCTCCTCATGGTCTGTAGATCAGTCCTGCCATACCTATGACCCAAAACATAAGCCGAGTTTGTGTTTTCAGACAACTGTCCAAACAGCTCTGGCCTACACACCCTACAGGCTCAGGGCCCTGGAGCCAAACCTGAGGACTGTACTTGCCCTCTCCAAGGGAATTGTATGTGCCCATTCCAATGGCCACAACCCTACTAGTAGGATAACCTCCAAAGTCCCTGAGGCCATCCCAATAGTTGTGGCTTCCCAGGACAAACAGGGGCAATCTGAGCCCATCTGTCACCTACCTGCACTCAGACCCGTAGACTGATGTCCCCAGAAGTAAAAAGGAACGGACAGGCCCCTAGGCACTAATCGGATCCATTGCTTTGGTTTCCAGGCATCTCTCCTCAGAGGCCTGGATTTCAATACCAGCATATGGCTGTTTCTTGACTCACCCATCAGAACAAATCTCATCTACACATGGGAAACATGCACGTTGGAGCTGTGTCAAAGCCTCTGTTTAGGAGAACCCTTCAGGGCCCCAGGGCCACCGCTTCATTCCAAGGTCTCCATACACAAAAACATATTAGGACACATCCACAGGAGAGTCCATTTCAACTCAGCCTCCTCGGTTGCCCCCCACATCCAGCAGATCTAACCTGTCTTGTTGCTTGGAGACAATTGGAATGTGAGGTGGGCTACCCAGCCATCCATCCTTAGAACCCTGCTCGGAATCGTTGGCCTGGAGCCAACCAACAGGTCTCAATTGTCCTGCAGAAGAATCTTTGCAGTTTGGAGCTTGTCACAACTCCCATCGTGGGAAAACCCCCATGTCCTCGTGTCCCAACCCCCTTCAAGAAAGGGCCATCATGGCAGAAAGTCCAACCTGAGCGATCGTCTGATCCTTGCCCTGACTTCAGATGCACGAGATCTCGATTGAGGTCTGTAGATTGTGCCTGCCATATCCTCACCCAGAAACCTAGGCCTAGCTTGGGTTCTCAGACTCCGTCCTCAGACTACTGGCCCACAAGCCCTCCAGTTGGGCAATCCAGAACTACAATGCCGCACTCTGCCTGCCCTACAGAAGTAAAACATTGCCCTCAGGGCTACCCCGAAATCCCAAATGAGGATCAACCTGCACGCCATTCGGCTGTACCCCAAACATATAGGCTGACCTGGGCACTATTTCCCCTTCTGACCCAGCCTGAGCCTGGACCTCCTGGTCCCACCCAGACAGCTGGCCGCACACTGAGCACATTGGACCCGCCATGGCCTTAGGTCGTCATCTCTTCCCAACTGCGGTTTTCAGGCTCAGAACCTAGACCTTATCTCCAACCACTGCCCAGGGTTGAAAATGATGCAGAAATCAGAACTCTTTCCCCATGGCAAGAAACCTTGTGCTTGGCATGTTGTCCAACGTTCAGTGTAGTTGAAAGAAGCGTGGCCCATGAGGCCCAGCCCATGCTTGCGGGCCACATTGGTCACAAACACACATTGTGACCCTCAGCCTGAGCCCAGTCCTCAGGTAAGGCCTCTCAGGGCCTATATGAAGAGACACAATATTGGGCTTGCCATGCCCCTAGGCCCCAATTTTTAACCATCGTTCGGGGTGTCCCTTCACTCTTCCCCCGGGCTCTGCTTTGGAATTCCTCCTTTGGTGGGACACCAGAGGTAACAAACCTGAAAGGAGTCCTCCCATCCCACAGAATGATGAAAAACAATTGGGATCGGGCCAAATCCACAGAGAGGAAGATTCGTCCATGGCCCATGAGACCTCCCTTACATTCCACGGCCATCGCAGAAATAAAATCCAGAGACAAAAGCCTGAGCAAGCGACTCAGACTCGCTAATTCTTCATATCCTGAAGAGTTCTTCTCATGGTTTGTAGATCGGGCGTGCCATACCTACGTCCCCAAACTTAAGCTGAGTTTGTGTTTTCAGTCTTCTGTCCTCAAAGCCCTGGGCCACACTCCCTCCAGGCTGGGGCCCCTGGAGCCACACATTAGGACTGCCCCCACCCAATCCATGGGAATTCTGCCCATTCCATTGTCAAAAATCGTACAAATTAGGAGAACCCTCCAAAGTCCCTGAGGCCATCCCAATAGTGTAGGTCGCCCGGGACAAAAAAGGGCGGTTGATACCGGCTGAGCATCTACCTCCACTCATCTACCTCCACTCATACCAAGAAGATTGAACCAGACAGGACCCGATGCCATTATCGGATCCATTACTTTGGTTTACAGGCATGTCTCCACAAAAGCCTGGATTCCAATACCAGCAGAGGGGATTTCCTGAGGCACCCATCAGAACAAATCTCATCTCCACAAGGAAACTTGTGCATGGGAGCTATGCCAAATCTTGGGAGAATCCTTCACGGTCCCGGTGCCACCTCCCCATTCCAAGGCCCTCATGGACCCAAACACACATTAGGACCCATCCTCTGGAAAGTGCATTTCAACTCAGCCACCCCGGTTGCACCCGCAGATCCATTAGATCTAAACTGAATTGTTGCTAGGAGACAATTGGAAGGCGAGGCGGACTTCCCAGGCATCCATCCTCGAATGGTGCTCTGGAGTCATTCCATATGGGATGTCCTGGAGCTGTCCAACAGGTCTCAATTGTCCCGCAGAAGGAATCCTTGAAGGGGGGCATCCCACATCTCCCAACGTGGAAAACCTCCATGGCCTCGAGATTCCGCTCCCTTCATGAAGGGGCCGTCATGCACAGAAACTCCAACCTGAGCCAACGTCGGATCCTCGCCCTGACTTCAGATGCATGAGATATTGGTTCAGATCTGCAGGGGGGACCTGCCGTGCCCTCACCCTGAATCTGAAATCTAGCTTGTGTTCTCAGACTTCCGTCCGCACTCTCCTGGCCCCGAAGCCCTCAAGTTTGGCCCTTCCGGACCGACAATGAAGCACTCTGCCTGCCCTCTAGAAAAAATATATTGCCTAATTGGCTGACCAGGCAGCTTAAATGAAGATAAACCTACACGGCACTCGAATGTACCCATATTATATAGTCTAACCTGGGCACTAATGCACTGTCTGAAACAACCTGAGCCCGGACCTGCTGACCAACACCCAGACAGCTGACCGCACCCTGAGCACATCAGACCCGCCCTGGCCTTAGGTCATCATCTCTTCCCTACCTCAGTTTTCAGGCTTCAGAACCTAGACCTTATCTCCAATCACTGCCCACGGGTGACTGTGATGCAGAAATCAGAACTCTTCCTGACCCATGGCAAGAAACCTTGTGGTTGGCATGTTGTCCAACGTTCAGTGTAGGAGAAACCAGCATTCACCCCGAGGCCCCGCCCATTTTTGAGTGCGACGAGAGCATAAACACGCATTGTGACCTCAGCGTGAGTCCTGTCCTCTAGTAAGTCCTCTCAGTGGCTGGACCATTAGATGTCCTAACGGGCTTGACATGTCCCTAGTCCCCAATTTTTAACCAGATTTCTGGTTGTCCAGTCGCCCCACCTCAGGGCTCTACGCTGGAATCCCTCATTTGGTGGGACATCTGAGGTTGAAAAACAAAATGAAACAAATCGACAACAACAAAAAAACGGACTTCTTCCATCCCCAGAATGACCCCAAACTCTTTGGACGGGACCAAACCCCCAGAGAGTAAGACTCGTCCATTTCCCATGAAGTCACCCGGCAATTTCACGACCATGAGTGACACGATATCCAGAGACAAAAACTTGAGCAAGAGCCTCACACTCGCCCTTTTTTCATATCCCGAAGTGTTCTCCTCATGGTCTGTAGATCAGTCCTGCCATACCTATGACCCAAAACATAAGCCGAGTTTTTGTTTTCAGACAACTGTCCAAACAGCTCTGGTCTACACACCCTACAGGCTCAGGGCCCTGGAGCCAAACCTGAGGACTGTACTTGCCCTCTCCAAGGGAATTGTATGTGCCCATTCCAATGGCCACAACCCTACTAATAGGATAACCTCCAAAGTCCCTGAGGCCATCCCAATAGTTGTGGCTTCCCAGGAAAAACAGGGGCAATCTGAGCCCATCTGAGCACCTACCTGCACTCAGACCCGTAGACTGATGTCCCCAGAGGTAAAAAGGAACGGACAGGCCCCTAGGCACTAATTGGATCCATTGCTTTGGTTTCCAGGAAACTCTCCTCAGAGGCCTGGATTTCAATACCAGCATATGGCTGTTTCTTGACTCACCCATCAGAACAAATCTCATCTACACATGGGAAACATGCACGTTGGAGCTGTGTCAAAGCCTCTGTTTAGGAGAACCCTTCAGGGCCCCAGGGCCACCGCTTCATTCCAAGGTCTCCATAGATACAAAAACATATTAGGACACATCCACAGGAGAGTCCATTTCAAATCAGCCTCCTCGGTTGCCCCCCACATCCAGCAGATCTAACCTGTCTTGTTGCTTGGAGACAATTAGAATGCGAGGTGGGCTACCCAGCCATCCATCCTTAGAACCCTGCTCGGAATCGTTGGCCTGGAGCCAACCAACAGGTCTCAATTGTCCTGCAGAAGAATCTTTGCAGTTTGGAGCTTGTCACAACTCCCATCGTGGGAAAACCCCATGTCCTCGTGATCCAACCCCCTTCAAGAATGGGCCATCAGGGCAGAAAGTCCAACCTGAGCGATCGTCTGATCCTTGCCCTGACTTCAGATGCACGAGATCTCGATTGAGGTCTGTAGATTGTGACTGCCATATCCTCACCCAAAAACCTAGGCCTAGATTGGGTTCTCAGACTCCGTCCTCAGACTACTGGCCCACAAGCCCTCCAGTTGGGCAATCCAGAACTACAATGCCGCACTCTGCCTGCCCTACAGAAGTAAAACATTGCCCACAGGACTACCCCGAAACCCCAAATGAGGATCAACCTGCACGCCATTCGGCTGTACCCCAAACATATAGGCTGACCTGGGCACTATTTCCCCTTCTGACCCAGCCTGAGCCTGGACCTCCTGGTCCCACCCAGACAGCTGGCCTCACACTGAGCACATCAGACCCGCCATGGCCTTAGGTCGTCATCTCTTCCCAACTGCGTGTTTCAGGCTCCAGAACCTAGACCTTATCTCCAACCACTGCCCAGGGTTGAAAATGATGCAGAAATCAGAACTCTTTCCCCATGGCAAGAAACCTTGTGCTTGGCATGTTGTCCAACGTTCAGTGTAGTTGAAACAAGCGTGGCCCATGAGGCCCAGCCCATGCTTGCGGGCCACATTGGTCACAAACACACATTGTGACCCTCAGCCTGAGCCCAGTCCTCAGGTAAGGCCTCTCAGGGCCTATATGAAGAGACAGCATATTGGGCTTGCCATGCCCCTAGGCCCCAATTTTTAACCATCGTTCGGGGTGTCCCTTGACTCTTCCCCAGGGCTCTGCTTTGGAATTCCTCCTTTGGTGGGACACCAGAGGTAACAAACCTGAAAGGAGTCCTCCCATCCCACAGAATGATGAAAAACAATTGGGATCGGGCCAAATCCACAGAGAGGAAGATTCGTCCATGGCCCATGAGACCTCCCCAACATTCCACGGCCATCGCTGAAACAAAATCCAGAGACAAAAGCCTGAGCAAGCGACTCAGACTCGCTCATTCTTCATATCCTGAAGAGTTCTTCTCATGGTTTGTAGATCGGGCGTGCCATACCTACGTCCCCAAACTTAAGCTGAGTTTGTGTTTTCAGTCTTCTGTCCTCAAAGTCCTGGGCCACACTCCCTCCAGGCTGGGGCCCCTGGAGCCACACATTAGGACTGCCCCCACCAATCCATGGGAATTCTGCCCATTCCATTGTCAGAAATCGTACAAATTAGGAGAACCCTCCAAAGTCCCTGAGTCCATCCCAATAGTGTAGTTCGCCCGGGACAAAAAAGGGCGGATGATAACAGCTGAGCATCTCCCTCCACTCATATACCTGCACTCATACCAAGAAGATTGAACCAGACATAACCCGAGGCCATTATCGGATCCATTGCTTTGTTTTACAGGCATGTCTCCTCAAAAGCCTGGATTCCAATACCAGCAGAGGGGATTTCCTGAGGCACCCATCAGAACAAATCTCGTCTCCACAAGGAAACTTGTGCATGGGAGCTATGCCAAAGCTTGGTTGAATACTTCGGGTCCCGGTGCCACCTCTCCATTCCAAGGCCCTCATGGACCCAAACACACATTAGGACCCATCCTCTGGAAAGTGCATTTCAACTCAGCCACCCCGGTTGCACCCGCAGATCCATTAGATCTAAACTGAATTGTTGCTAGGAGACAATTGGAAGGCGAGGCGGACTTCCCAGGCATCCATCCTCGAATGGTGCTCTGGAGTCATTCCATATGGGATGTCCGGGAGCGGTCCAACAGGTCTCAATTGTCCCGCAGAAGGAATCCTTGAAGGGGGGCATCCCACATCTCCCAACGTGGAAAACCTCCATGGCCTCGAGATTCCGCTCCCTTCATGAAGGGGCCGTCATGCACAGAAACTCCAACCTGAGCCAACGTCGGATCCTCGCCCTGACTTCAGATGCATGAGATATTGGTTCAGATCTGCAGGGGGTACCTGCCGTGCCCTCACCCTGAATCCGAAATCTAGCTTGTGTTCTCAGACTTCCGTCCGCACTCTCCTGGCCCCGAAGCCCTCAAGTTTGGCAATTCCGGACCGACAATGAAGCACTCTGCCTGCCCTCTAGAAAAAATATATTGCCTAATGAGCTGACCAGGCAGCTTAAATGAAGATAAACCTACACGGCACTCGAATGTACCCAAATTATATAGTCTAACCTGGGCACTAATGCACTGTCTGACACAATCTGAGCCCGGACCTGCTGACCAACACCCAGACAGCTGACCGCACCCTGTGCACATCAGACCCGCCCTGGCCTTAGGTCATCATCTCTTCCCTACCTCAGTTTTCAGGCTTCAGAACCTAGACCTTATCTTCAATCACTGCCCACGGGTGACTGTGATGCAGAAATCAGAACTCTTCCTGACCCATGGCAAGAAACCTTGTGGTTGGCATGTTCTCCAACGTTCAGTGTAGGAGAAACCAGCATTCACCCTGAGGCCCCGCCCATTCTTGAGTGCGACGAGAGCATAAACACGCATTGTGACCTCATCGTGAGTCCTGTCCTCTAGTAAGTCCTCTCAGTGGCTGGACCATTAGATGTCATAATGGGCTTGACATGTCCCTAGTCCCCAATTTTTAACCAGATTTCTGGTTGTCCAGTCGCCCCACCTCAGGGCTCTACGCTGGAATCTCTCATTTGGTGGGACATCTGAGGTTGAAAAACAAAATGAAACAAATCGACAACAACAAAAAAACGGACTTCTTCCATCCCCAGAATGACCCCAAACTCTTTGGACGGGACCGAACCCCCAGAGAGCAAGACTCGTCCCTTTCCCATGAAGTCACCCGGCAATTTCACGACCATGAGTGACACGATATCCAGAGACAAAAACTTGAGCAAGATCCTCACACTCGCCCTTTTTTCATATCGCGAAGTGTTCTCCTCATGGTCTGTAGATCAGTCCTGCCATACCTATGACCCAAAACATAAGCCGAGTTTGTGTTTTCAGACAACTGTCCAAACAGCTCTGGCCTACACACCCTACAGGCTCAGGGCCCTGGAGCCAAACCTGAGGACTGTACTTGCCCTCTCCAAGGGAATTGTATGTGCCCATTCCAATGGCCACAACCCTACTAGTAGGATAACCTCCAAAGTCCCTGAGGCCATCCCAATAATTGTGGCTTCCCAGGACAAACAGGGGCAATCTGAGCCCATCTGTCACCTACCTGCACTCAGACCCGTAGACTGATGTCCCCAGAAGTAAAAAGGAATGGACAGGCCCCTAGGCACTAATCGGATCCATTGCTTTGGTTTCCAGGCATCTCTCCTCAGAGGCCTGGATTTCAATACCAGCACATGGCTGTTTCTTGACTCACCCATCAGAACAAATCTCATCTACACATGGGAAACATGCACGTTGGAGCTGTGTCAAAGCCTCTGTTTAGGAGAACCCTTCAGGGCCCCAGGGCCACCGCTTCATTCCAAGGTCTCCATAGACACAAAAACATATTAGGACACATCCACAGGAGAGTCCATTTCAACTCAGCCTCCTCGGTTGCCCCCCACATCCAGCAGATCTAACCTGTCTTGTTGCTTGGAGACAATTGGAATGTGAGGTGGGCTACCCAGCCATCCATCCTTAGAACCCTGCTCGGAATCGTTGGCCTGGAGCCAACCAACAGGTCTCAATTGTCCTGCAGAAGAATCTTTGCAGTTTGGAGCTTGTCACAACTCCCATCGTGGGAAAACCCCCATGTCCTCGTGTCCCAACCCCCTTCAAGAAAGGGCCATCAGGGCAGAAAGTCCAACCTGAGCGATCGTCTGATCCTTGCCCTGACTTCAGATGCACGAGATCTCGATTGAGGTCTGTAGATTGTGCCTGCCATATCCTCACCCAGAAACCTAGGCCTAGCTTGGGTTCTCAGACTCCGTCCTCAGACTACTGGCCCACAAGCCCTCCAGTTGGGCAATCCAGAACTACAATGCCGCACTCTGCCTGCCCTACAGAAGTAAAACATTGCCCTCAGGGCTACCCCGAAACCCCAAATGAGGATCTACCTGCACGCCAATCGGCTGTACCCCAAACATATAGGCTGACCTGGGCACTATTTCCCCTTCTGACCCAGCCTGAGCCTGGACCTCCTGGTCCCACCCAGACAGCTGGCCGCACACTGAGCACATTGGACCCGCCATGGCCTTAGGTCGTCATCTCTTCCCAACTGCGATTTTCAGGCTCAGAACCTAGACCTTATCTCCAACCACTGCCCAGGGTTGAAAATGATGCAGAAATCAGAACTCTTTCCCCATGGCAAGAAACCTTGTGCTTGGCATGTTGTCCAACGTTCAGTGTAGTTGAAACAAGCGTGGCCCATGAGGCCCAGCCCATGCTTGCGGGCCACATTGGTCACAAACACACATTGTGACCCTCAGCCTGAGCCCAGTCCTCAGGTAAGGCCTCTCAGGGCCTATATGAAGAGACACAATATTGGGCTTGCCATGCCCCTAGGCCCCAATTTTTAACCATCGTTCGGGGTGTCCCTTCACTCTTCCCCCGGGCTCTGCTTTGGAATTCCTCCTTTGGTGGGACACCAGAGGTAACAAACCTGAAAGGAGTCCTCCCATCCCACAGAATGATGAAAAACAATTGGGATCGGGCCAAATCCACAGAGAGGAAGATTCGTCCATGGCCCATGAGACCTCCCTTACATTCCACGGCCATCGCAGAAATAAAATCCAGAGACAAAAGCCTGAGCAAGCGACTCAGACTCGCTAATTCTTCATATCCTGAAGAGTTCTTCTCATGGTTTGTAGATCGGGCGTGCCATACCTACGTCCCCAAACTTAAGCTGAGTTTGTGTTTTCAGTCTTCTGTCCTCAAAGCCCTGGGCCACACTCCCTCCAGCCTGGGGCCCCTGGAGCCACACATTAGGACTGCCCCCACCCAATCCATGGGAATTCTGCCCATTCCATTGTCAAAAATCGTACAAATTAGGAGAACCCTCCAAAGTCCCTGAGGCCATCCCAATAGTGTAGGTCGCCCGGGACAAAAAAGTGCGGTTGATACCGGCTGAGCATCTACCTCCACTCATCTACCTCCACTCATACCAAGAAGATTGAACCAGACAGGACCCGATGCCATTATCGGATCCATTACTTTGGTTTACAGGCATGTCTCCACAAAAGCCTGGATTCCAATACCAGCAGAGGGGATTTCCTGAGGCACCCATCAGAACAAATCTCATCTCCACAAGGAAACTTGTGCATGGGAGCTATGCCAAAGCTTGGGAGAATCCTTCACGGTCCCGGTGCCACCTCCCCATTCCAAGGCCCTCATGGACCCAAACACACATTAGGACCCATCCTCTGGAAAGTGCATTTCAACTCAGCCACCCCGGTTGCACCCGCAGATCCATTAGATCTAAACTGAATTGTTGCTAGGAGACAATTGGAAGGCGAGGCGGACTTCCCAGGCATCCATCCTCGAATGGTGCTCTGGAGTCATTCCATATGGGATGTCCTGGAGCTGTCCAACAGGTCTCAATTGTCCCGCAGAAGGAATCCTTGAAGGGGGGCATCCCACATCTCCCAACGTGGAAAACCTCCATGGCCTCGAGATTCCGCTCCCTTCATGAAGGGGCCGTCATGCACAGAAACTCCAACCTGAGCCAACGTCGGATCCTCGCCCTGACTTCAGATGCATGAGATATTGGTTCAGATCTGCAGGGGGGACCTGCCGTGCCCTCACCCTGAATCCGAAATCTAGCTTGTGTTCTCAGACTTCCGTCCGCACTCTCCTGGCCCCGAAGCCCTCAAGTTTGGCCCTTCCGGACCGACAATGAAGCACTCTGCCTGCCCTCTAGAAAAAATATATTGCCTAATTGGCTGACCAGGCAGCTTAAATGAAGATAAACCTACACGGCACTCGAATGTACCCATATTATATAGTCTAACCTGGGCACTAATGCACTGTCTGAAACAACCTGAGCCCGGACCTGCTGACCAACACCCAGACAGCTGACCGCACCCTGAGCACATCAGACCCGCCCTGGCCTTAGGTCATCATCTCTTCCCTACCTCAGTTTTCAGGCTTCAGAACCTAGACCTTATCTCCAATCACTGCCCACGGGTGACTGTGATGCAGAAATCAGAACTCTTCCTGACCCATGGCAAGAAACCTTGTGGTTGGCATGTTGTCCAACGTTCAGTGTAGGAGAAACCAGCATTCACCCCGAGGCCCCGCCCATTTTTGAGTGCGACGAGAGCATAAACACGCATTGTGACCTCAGCGTGAGTCCTGTCCTCTAGTAAGTCCTCTCAGTGGCTGGACCATTAGATGTCCTAACGGGCTTGACATGTCCCTAGTCCCCAATTTTTAACCAGATTTCTGGTTGTCCAGTCGCCCCACCTCAGGGCTCTACGCTGGAATCCCTCATTTGGTGGGACATCTGAGGTTGAAAAACAAAATGAAACAAATCGACAACAACAAAAAAACGGACTTCTTCCATCCCCAGAATGACCCCAAACTCTTTGGACGGGACCAAACCCCCAGAGAGTAAGACTCGTCCATTTCCCATGAAGTCACCCGGCAATTTCACGACCATGAGTGACACGATATCCAGAGACAAAAACTTGAGCAAGAGCCTCACACTCGCCCTTTTTTCATATCCCGAAGTGTTCTCCTCATGGTCTGTAGATCAGTCCTGCCATACCTATGACCCAAAACATAAGCCGAGTTTTTGTTTTCAGACAACTGTCCAAACAGCTCTGGTCTACACACCCTACAGGCTCAGGGCCCTGGAGCCAAACCTGAGGACTGTACTTGCCCTCTCCAAGGGAATTGTATGTGCCCATTCCAATGGCCACAACCCTACTAATAGGATAACCTCCAAAGTCCCCTGAGGCCATCCCAATAGTTGTGGCTTCCCAGGAAAAACAGGGGCAATCTGAGCCCATCTGAGCACCTACCTGCACTCAGACCCGTAGACTGATGTCCCCAGAGGTAAAAAGGAACGGACAGGCCCCTAGGCACTAATCGGATCCATTGCTTTGGTTTCCAGGAAACTCTCCTCAGAGGCCTGGATTTCAATACCAGCATATGGCTGTTTCTTGACTCACCCATCAGAACAAATCTCATCTACACATGGGAAACATGCACGTTGGAGCTGTGTCAAAGCCTCTGTTTAGGAGAACCCTTCAGGGCCCCAGGGCCACCGCTTCATTCCAAGGTCTCCATAGATACAAAAACATATTAGGACACATCCACAGGAGAGTCCATTTCAAATCAGCCTCCTCGGTTGCCCCCCACATCCAGCAGATCTAACCTGTCTTGTTGCTTGGAGACAATTAGAATGCGAGGTGGGCTACCCAGCCATCCATCCTTAGAACCCTGCTCGGAATCGTTGGCCTGGAGCCAACCAACAGGTCTCAATTGTCCTGCAGAAGAATCTTTGCAGTTTGGAGCTTGTCACAACTCCCATCGTGGGAAAACCCCATGTCCTCGTGATCCAACCCCCTTCAAGAATGGGCCATCAGGGCAGAAAGTCCAACCTGAGCGATCGTCTGATCCTTGCCCTGACTTCAGATGCACGAGATCTCGATTGAGGTCTGTAGATTGTGACTGCCATATCCTCACCCAAAAACCTAGGCCTAGATTGGGTTCTCAGACTCCGTCCTCAGACTACTGGCCCACAAGCCCTCCAGTTGGGCAATCCAGAACTACAATGCCGCACTCTGCCTGCCCTACAGAAGTAAAACATTGCCCACAGGACTACCCCGAAACCCCAAATGAGGATCAACCTGCACGCCATTCGGCTGTACCCCAAACATATAGGCTGACCTGGGCACTATTTCCCCTTCTGACCCAGCCTGAGCCTGGACCTCCTGGTCCCACCCAGACAGCTGGCCTCACACTGAGCACATCAGACCCGCCATGGCCTTAGGTCGTCATCTCTTCCCAACTGCGTGTTTCAGGCTCCAGAACCTAGACCTTATCTCCAACCACTGCCCAGGGTTGAAAATGATGCAGAAATCAGAACTCTTTCCCCATGGCAAGAAACCTTGTGCTTGGCATGTTGTCCAACGTTCAGTGTAGTTGAAACAAGCGTGGCCCATGAGGCCCAGCCCATGCTTGCGGGCCACATTGGTCACAAACACACATTGTGACCCTCAGCCTGAGCCCAGTCCTCAGGTAAGGCCTCTCAGGGCCTATATGAAGAGACAGCATATTGGGCTTGCCATGCCCCTAGGCCCCAATTTTTAACCATCGTTCGGGGTGTCCCTTGACTCTTCCCCAGGGCTCTGCTTTGGAATTCCTCCTTTGGTGGGACACCAGAGGTAACAAACCTGAAAGGAGTCCTCCCATCCCACAGAATGATGAAAAACAATTGGGATCGGGCCAAATCCACAGAGAGGAAGATTCGTCCATGGCCCATGAGACCTCCCCAACATTCCACGGCCATCGCTGAAACAAAATCCAGAGACAAAAGCCTGAGCAAGCGACTCAGACTCGCTCATTCTTCATATCCTGAAGAGTTCTTCTCATGGTTTGTAGATCGGGCGTGCCATACCTACGTCCCCAAACTTAAGCTGAGTTTGTGTTTTCAGTCTTCTGTCCTCAAAGTCCTGGGCCACACTCCCTCCAGGCTGGGGCCCCTGGAGCCACACATTAGGACTGCCCCCACCAATCCATGGGAATTCTGCCCATTCCATTGTCAGAAATCGTACAAATTAGGAGAACCCTCCAAAGTCCCTGAGTCCATCCCAATAGTGTAGTTCGCCCGGGACAAAAAAGGGCGGTTGATAACAGCTGAGCATCTCCCTCCACTCATATACCTGCACTCATACCAAGAAGATTGAACCAGACATAACCCGAGGCCATTATCGGATCCATTGCTTTGTTTTACAGGCATGTCTCCTCAAAAGCCTGGATTCCAATACCAGCAGAGGGGATTTCCTGAGGCACCCATCAGAACAAATCTCGTCTCCACAAGGAAACTTGTGCATGGGAGCTATGCCAAAGCTTGGTTGAATACTTCGGGTCCCGGTGCCACCTCTCCATTCCAAGGCCCTCATGGACCCAAACACACATTAGGACCCATCCTCTGGAAAGTGCATTTCAACTCAGCCACCCCGGTTGCACCCGCAGATCCATTAGATCTAAACTGAATTGTTGCTAGGAGACAATTGGAAGGCGAGGCGGACTTCCCAGGCATCCATCCTCGAATGGTGCTCTGGAGTCATTCCATATGGGATGTCCGGGAGCGGTCCAACAGGTCTCAATTGTCCCGCAGAAGGAATCCTTGAAGGGGGGCATCCCACATCTCCCAACGTGGAAAACCTCCATGGCCTCGAGATTCCGCTCCCTTCATGAAGGGGCCGTCATGCACAGAAACTCCAACCTGAGCCAACGTCGGATCCTCGCCCTGACTTCAGATGCATGAGATATTGGTTCAGATCTGCAGGGGGTACCTGCCGTGCCCTCACCCTGAATCCGAAATCTAGCTTGTGTTCTCAGACTTCCGTCCGCACTCTCCTGGCCCCGAAGCCCTCAAGTTTGGCAATTCCGGACCGACAATGAAGCACTCTGCCTGCCCTCTAGAAAAAATATATTGCCTAATGAGCTGACCAGGCAGCTTAAATGAAGATAAACCTACACGGCACTCGAATGTACCCAAATTATATAGTCTAACCTGGGCACTAATGCACTGTCTGACACAATCTGAGCCCGGACCTGCTGACCAACACCCAGACAGCTGACCGCACCCTGTGCACATCAGACCCGCCCTGGCCTTAGGTCATCATCTCTTCCCTACCTCAGTTTTCAGGCTTCAGAACCTAGACCTTATCTTCAATCACTGCCCACGGGTGACTGTGATGCAGAAATCAGAACTCTTCCTGACCCATGGCAAGAAACCTTGTGGTTGGCATGTTCTCCAACGTTCAGTGTAGGAGAAACCAGCATTCACCCTGAGGCCCCGCCCATTCTTGAGTGCGACGAGAGCATAAACACGCATTGTGACCTCATCGTGAGTCCTGTCCTCTAGTAAGTCCTCTCAGTGGCTGGACCATTAGATGTCATAATGGGCTTGACATGTCCCTAGTCCCCAATTTTTAACCAGATTTCTGGTTGTCCAGTCGCCCCACCTCAGGGCTCTACGCTGGAATCTCTCATTTGGTGGGACATCTGAGGTTGAAAAACAAAATGAAACAAATCGACAACAACAAAAAAACGGACTTCTTCCATCCCCAGAATGACCCCAAACTCTTTGGACGGGACCGAACCCCCAGAGAGCAAGACTCGTCCCTTTCCCATGAAGTCACCCGGCAATTTCACGACCATGAGTGACACGATATCCAGAGACAAAAACTTGAGCAAGATTCTCACACTCGCCCTTTTTTCATATCGCGAAGTGTTCTCCTCATGGTCTGTAGATCAGTCCTGCCATACCTATGACCGAAAACATAAGCCGAGTTTTTGTTTTCAGACA